>NC_133329.1:304503711-305703711 GCF_042186555.1 Aquarana catesbeiana | reverse complement strand
TAAGCTTATGTGTCCATGCACACATAGGCATTTACAGGCGTATAAGAAGAGGACCATTTAAAGGCTCCCTTTCATGAGAGTTCTCGAAGAGCAGATTTTTTTTTTAGAAGCTCCTGAATGTTCCTAAACATGCCTAAAAGCTAGACACATCTAAAAATTGAGCATTAATGCTCGTCAGGAGTTAAGGCGTTCAGAGGGGCTGAGCAGATGCCCTGTGCACATGAAGCCTTATAAAAGACTGCAGTCGAATTCTAAAATAAAAATGTAAGTCACAAAGGGAATCTCATGTATTTTAATTTTGGTTTAATAGTGATCCTTATGCCCCGTACACACGATCAGATTTTCTGACAACAAATGTTGAAAGTGAGCTTGTTGGCGGAAAGTCCGACCGTGTGTATGCTCCATCAAACATTTGTTGTTGGACTTTCCGCCAACAAATGTTGGCTAGCAGGTTCTCAAATTTTATTCCAACAAATGTTTGTTGTCAGACTTTCCGAACGTGTGTACACAAGTCCGTCGGACAAAAGTCCACGCATGCTCAGAATCAAGTATGCGCTGGAAGCGCTCGGTCTTGTAAAACTAGCGTTCGTAATGGAGATATCATGTACGTTCGTAATTGTTGGCCAACACTTGTGTGACCGTGTGTATGCAAGACAAGTTGGAGCGAACATCCTTCGAACAAAAATCCATGGTTTTGTTGTTGGAAAGTCCGATCGTGTGTACGGGGCATTATAGTATATCTAAATCCCTAAATTCTTTTAGTTATGGATAGATTTGGGTAGAGCTAGAGAACCTGTGAGGATTATAATTTCTGTCTGTCCTCTGTTTTGGAAGGTTTAGCGTTTCTATTTGTTCTGCTGGTCAGTGTCATTGACATAGAATGTGAGAGGAAATGTTCTGGGTGGGGGTGGGAGGAAACCGTGTTCCAATGACAGCTGTCTAAGGGGGATTTTCCTTTACTTCCCATATAGGTAAAGGGAAATCTCCCCAATGGAAACAGTAAAAAAAAATGCCAAGGGTTCTAACTTTTTCCTACTTTGTACAAAACTAAAATATACATTGTCCATAAATACATCTAATAAGAGTCTATGAGGTTGATTTACTAAGACTGGAAATAGAGAGTGCAAAATTTGGTACAGCTGTGCATGATAGCAAATAAACTTCTAACTTCAGCTTGTTCAATTAAGCTTTGACAAAAAAACTGGAAGCTGATTGGTTTCTATGCAGAACTGCACCAGATTTTGCACTCTCCAGTTTTGGTAAATCAGCCCCTATAAAGTAGATATATAAATAAGATTGAAAGCAGTCTCTTGATTTTACTTTTAGGGCTCATTAACCACTTGCCGACCAGCCGTCGTCGATATACTGCGGCAGGTCGGCTCTCCTGCGCAAATCGCCGTAGCTGTACGGTAGCTTGCGCAGGCGCAGTTGCGGGTGGGCACGCGGGTTGGACAGACTTGATGTCCGCCGGTGACCCGCGATCGCCTAGTACAGAGGCAGAACGGGGATCTGCCAGTGTAAACAAGCGGATCCCAGTTCTGACAGGAGACACAACAGAGATCTACTGTTCCCAGTGATCGGGAACAGTGATTTCTGTTATGTCCCTGGTAGCCCATCCCCCTTACTGTTAAAACACATCCAGGAAACACACTTAATCCCTTGATCACCCCCTAGTGTTAACCCCTTCCCTGCCAGTGTTATTTGTACATTGATCAGTGCATTTTTATAGCACTGATCAATGTAATAATATCACTGATCCCTAAAAAGTGTAATTTGGGGTCAGATTTGTCCACTGCAATGTTGCAGTCCCACTAAAAAGTGCAGATCACTGCCATTACTAGTAAAAACAATAAAAAAAAATAAAAGTCCCTGAGACCCAATAACTTTTGCACAAACCAATCAATATATGCCTATTGCAATTTTTGTTTACCAAAATTACAAAATTATGTAGAAGAATATATCTCGGCCTAAACTGATGAATAAATTCGTTTTTTTATATTTTTTTGGGATATTTATTGTAGCAAAAAGTAAAAAAAAAAATATTTTTTTTTTCAAAATTGTCGGTCTTTGTTTGTTTATAGCGCAAAAAATAAAAAACGCAGAGGTGATGATCAAATACCACCAAAAGAAAGCTCTATTTGTGGGGATAAAAGGATATCAATTTTTTTTGGGTACAACGTCGCACAATCCCGCAATTGTCAGTTAAAGAGATGTAGTGCCGTATTGCAAAAAATAGCCTGGTCATTAAGCGGGCAAATCCTTCCGGTCCTTAAGTAGTTAATCTGTGCGGAAGCCCTTGTCTTCCCTATGAATACCTTTACAGAGGTTTTTAACCGGCAGTGAGGAGCCCATATATATCGCCTCCTCCCCACGTATTTTAACCTTGAAAATGCCATTCTACCTCACTACAACTGCATGCAGCATGGCCCCTTTACTTCAATAGGTCACTTTCTGCAGCAGCATCGCCCACCAAATGCAACATGCCATAAAGCAATTGCATGCCCATATCTGCTGCAATGTGTTTAAGCTTCTGGACGCATCAGCGCTGATAATGTAAATCTATGAGAATGCTGAATAAATGCCTAGAAAACACATAGCATATGCCTGAAAGGGGTTTCTGTAGAATCATATTTGAAATTCGAAGTTCTTTGCTTTGGTTGGTGCTGACTTTGCTATGCAATGAGAAAAGCTTAAAAAAATATTTTTTAAAGATTGTTAAAGATATATATGCATGGGTAAGCTTTAACAAGTATTTTTTTTTTTTTTGTAAATGCCAGTGAGTATGAGTCCTAACTGGGTTTTTGGGAGGGTATCAGCTTGTAGAGGTGGATCTAAATGTAATATTTGATTTAACACTTAAACTTGATTATAGCTGTTGCCTTTTCCTGTAAATAATATTTTTTAGGTTAATCCTTCCTTTTTTCTCCATTATTTTAAAAAGTGGCTGTATTCAGATACTATACAAAAAACCTGTCCGAATGTGACTGTTTCTCATTCGTGACATTATTAACATTTACGTGAACATAGGGTATGTGGACATATGCAGTGCTAATATAACCAGTCAATAGTGGGCATAAAAGGTGTTTGTGTACAGTGAATGTACACTCACTAAGTGTCATGACTACCAATTATGTTTTTATCCAGATATACAGGTGAAAGTGTGTGTGCCTTTCAGAGTAAATACCCACTTAGAACAGCAACAGTCTTTGCAGATTATTGAAAGGTGTTGTGCGTGCGGTCTTTTTATGTCATGTGAGATTTTGTATAAAGCTATAGAAATCACTTCCACTCCTTTGCATAACCATTTGTATCCAAGCAAAGAGAAAATCCACTGTTAACCCCTATCTAACCAAAGAAATATTTTTCTGCTGTATGGACACACAGTTTGCTCTTGTAATTGTATGAGTTCCTATGAGCTCTTTCCTATCCAGTTGAATGAATTTACAGGCTTACATAACAAACATAAAAGGCGTATTCTTCCAGTAATAACCTAATAAACATGTAGCAATTTATTGATATGTGTACTCTTGTTTGAGGTCCACCATGCAGCAACAGAAACATTACTGTGTTATTGTTTTTTACCTTAATGCATTAAAGTGTTACTAAAGTCTTGTTTTTTTAGTTAACATGTTATACTTACCTGCTCTGTGGATTTGCACAGAGCAGCCAAGATCCTCCTCTTCTCGGGTCCCTCTTTGGTGCTTCTGGCCCCTCCCTCCTGTTGAGGGCCCACTGTCTTCCTTCTCTGAGCTGACCGCTCAGCTGTCGGCTAAATGCCAGCTTCTATCTCTCCACAGTGACTCACCTGTTGATGTTATCCTGCTCGTCAGTCCTGTCTACTTAAGCCGTCCAGCCCAGATCTCTGCCTTGCGCCTTGGTCACATCTCTAGAGACGCTCTCCTGTGTTCCTGTTAAAGACTTGCTGGGCTGACATTCCTTCTGGCTCCAGATCCTGCTTGCTGTTCTACTATGCTCATCTCTGGGTCCCTGATGTTTTGGCTTGTCTGACTATCCGTTCCGGTTCCTGAACTCTGGCTATGTTTTGACTACGTTTGCTCTGTTTACCTTTTATTTATTATTATTAAACTAGTGAGATTTAACTGTACTTCTGTCTCAGTCTGATTCATGGTTTCTGACACCCCCACAGCAAGCAGCTTGCTATGGGGGCAACAGAGACGAGCCACATTCAGACATGGAGCGATGGCCTGCCCCTGCCCCCTTTCTCTCCTCATTGACTGACTGACAGCAGTGGGAGCCAATGACGCTGCGCTGCTGTCTCAGCCAATAAGGAGGGGAGTCCTGGGCAGCCCAGACACTCCTGCAACATCGCTGAATCTAGATGGACACTCCAGGGAATTTGAAAGGTCTGTAGGGAGGTATTATAAAAGAAAAATGTGTTTGTTATATGCACAGTCATCCTCCTTTTCATCCTCCTATCAATGATCAGGTTGTGTTGTGACTTTTCTTTTGTGTGCTATAGAGTTTGTTCATGTAACATTATGGAGCTTCTATGAGCATTGTTATTTCAATAAGGATAACCTTACAGGCTTACTTAACAAAGCACAATGATGATGTGAAACAAGAGCAATCACATTCACACTTAAACAGTTTGGAGAATTTAATATTGGTTGCTTACTGTTCTTTATGTATTAATGTATTTTGCAAGAAGCTGGATGCATCTTACATTTTAAGCTTGGACTAGAGAGCTTTTTCTATTTCATCCTGTTATTGATACGTATCATTAGATATGTATTTCCTTTATCCATACATTGATCCAGGTATAACTTGCAGTGCTGAGATAAAGATCTTCCTGCCGGTTGCAGTGAAGGGAGCAGGTGCCTATGCACCATTCAGGGGTGTAGAAGCATCACCCTAAGGGTGCATGGCTGGAGTAGCGCTGGCTAAGGCCACACTTATTCACATATTCATGCACTGGGTTGGTGAATAGTGCTCCTTCCTTTCTCTGATGATCCTTTATGATCCGAGGTACCATAGTATACCTGTGTAGTCTTTGTCCATCTCAGGAGCAAGTAAGAGTGGCTACGTTCCTACATGCAGTAGGACCATTGAGAACAAATGTAGCCACCCTCTAATACAGGGGTGTCTAAACTTTTTTTCAAAGAGGGCCAGATTTGATGAAGTGAACATGCGTGACGGCCGACCATTTTGCCTAACATTCTTTGAATACTTTGAATACTTTGAATACTAATACTAATACACTGCCCAACAAGAATTCTCTTGACTTGTGGCTGTGTGTGGTGAAGAGATGAGCTGGGGTGTGTTATTTGGATATATATATATATATATATATATATATATATATATATATATCTTTTGTGGCCCCCCAATGAATCCCTGAGCGCCGCTCAGGACTAAGGATGAGCTCGGGCGTGGTATTTGGATATACCATATTTATCGGTGTATAACATACACAGGCGTATAACAAGCACCTTCACTTTAAGAGAGAAGTTTCAGGAAAAAAATTAAATTTTCAATAAAGAACTGTGAAACAAAATAAGGGTCAGTCCCCATTAATGCATCCTAATCAGTGCCCATCTGCAGCCTCACAAGTGCCATGAATGCAGCCTCACCATTTCCATGAATGCAGCTCCACCATTGCCATGAATGCAGCTCCACCATTGCCATGAATGCAGCCTCACAAGTGCCATGAATGCAGCCTCACCATTGCCATGAATGCAGACTCACCATTGCCATGAATGCAGCCTCACCAGTGCAGCCTGATCCATGCCCATCTGCAGCCTCAGAGGGGACAGGGAGGGGGGCGGGACGTGCACCGACAGATTACATACAGGAGAATCTCCTGTTTACTCAGCGGCCTCTTTAATACAAAGTCTCTACTATGATAGACAAAACAGTTGTCCAATGCCAGCCCAGGAGACGGAACTTCCTATTAGAGGCCGCCGAGTAAACAGGAGATTCCGCCCCCTCCCTCCGAGGCACCGATAAATACGAGTTTACATCTTTTGTGGCCCCCGTGGCGCTCGGGGATTCGTTGGGGGCCACAAAAGATATATATATCCGAATTACCAGTGGGGCAGTTTGAAACCAGAATGCTGGCCCAAATTGGCCCACGGCCGGACTTTGGATATGCCTGCTGTAAGGCTGCTTTCACACTGGGGCGGTAGGGGGCGTCGGCGGTAAAACAGCGCTATTTTTAGCGCTGCTTTACCGCGGTATTCGGCCGCTAGCGGTGCGGTTTTAACCCCCCGCTGGCGGCCGAAAAAGGGTTAAAACCGCTCGTATAGCGTGGCTATAGCCGCGGTATTGCCGCGGTATAGCCGCGCTGTCCCATTGATTTCAATGGGCAGGAGCAGTTTAGGAGCGGTGAATACACCGCTCCTTCACCGCTCCAAAGATGCGGCTGGCAGGAGTTTTTTTCTTCTCCTGCCAGCGCACCGCTTCAGTGTGAAAGCCCTCGGGCTTTCACACTAAACAAACAGCAGCGGCTGTTTTGGGTCGGTGTGCAGGCGCTATTTTTAGCGCAATAACGCCTGCAAACCGCCCCAGTGTGAAAGGGGTCTAATAGGAATGTGGATCTAAGTAGCAAAAAAATAAACAAGACATTCTGATTTTAAGGAGGCTGAAAGCAACGGAAAGTACTTTTTTGAATTAAGAATATATACTTGATTAGAATATTATTTTTGTAAACTAAAGTTTAGTGTCACTTTAAAGAGGCTGCCTGGGAACCTGGTCATTAGAAAAGCTGTAAATTCAGAACAGGCCCCCCCTTCTAAAAACTTTAGTAAGAGCTAATTCCACTAAAGGGTTAATATCAAAGTGTTATACTAATATACATCTAGTGGCATTGGAAAAGGGACTGGACCTCCCGTGTAGAGTAAAGTGGGTAGAAGATATGGGGGAGCTGATTGATAGGCAGTGGAACTGTATATTAAAATAATTTGATTTAATAATTTTGTCCAATCACAAAAATTTACACAAATTTTTTATAATTCATAGGGCATATTATATACCACAGAAATTGATCTTGTTTGGGAGACATCCAGATGTATCATGTCCTAGGTGTGGGGTTCCAAATGGAGGTTTCATTCATATGTTTTGGAGATGTCTCAATCTACATAGATATTGGGAGGAGGTGGTAGATACAATAAGTTTGGTATTTGGAGTAACTCTTCTTGTGGAACCTAAACTATGTGTGTTAGGCCATGTGGAATATCAAGCTACCCCTTCTTCGACACAGGTAACAGTGTTGAGGTGTCTTTATCAGGCCAGAAAATTGATTGCCCAGAAATGGATAACTTCATTTCTGTCTTCTTAACCATAGACTGGTTAAGAGTGGTTAATAATAGGATAATAAGAGAAAAATTTCCCTATGTAAGAAGGTGCAGGCATATTTGAAAAGGTATGGAAATCATGGGTTTAGGCCCCTAGACTGCTACTGGATTTTGGAATATTAAATAAAGTTTTTCTTTTTTCTTGTATTGTATCATATTTTTTTTTTATTAGTGTCTGATAGCTTGGGATGGGTACTTTTTTTGCTTGTTTTGTTGGGCGGGGTGAAAGTATGTATGTGTATAATTTAATGTAAGTTTTATATACAATATGTTAACAAAAGTATTGGGACACCTGCCTTTACACGCACATGAACTTTAATGGCACCTCAGTCTTAGTCCGTAGGGTTCGATATTTAATTGTCCCACCCTTTGCAGCTATAACAGCTTCAACTCTTCTGGGAAGGCTGCCCACAAGGTTTAGGAGTGTGTCTATGTGAATGTTTGACAATTCTTCCAGAAGCACATTTGTGAGGTCAGGCACTGATGTGGACGAGAAGGCCTGGCTTGCAGTCTCCGCTTTAATTCATCCCAAAGGTGTTCTATTGGGTTAAGGTCAGTACTCTGTGCAGGCCAATAAAGTTCTTCCACCCCAAACTTGCACATCCATGTCTCTATGGACCTTGCTTTGTGCACTGCTACAAATAATTTGGTGGTGGTGGGGGAGAAAATATTATGGTGTGGGGTTCTTTTTCAGGGGTTTGGCTTTTTCCCTTAGTTCCAGTGAAGGGAACCCTTAAGGCATCAGCATATCAAGATATTTTGGACAATTTCATGCTCCCAACTTGGGAACAGTGGGAACAGTTCATGTGCATGTAAAGCCAGGTGTCCCAATACTTTTGGTAATAGATACATATATATACATATATATATCTATATATATCTATAGATATAGATATATATATAAATATGTATAAAGAAAATTTGCTTAAAAAATTATTTGAAAAAAAAAATCACAATGGATCGGCTATTTATTTTTACTTTTTTTAGTTTTCAGTACTGAGTAAATCAGAGCTGCACTGCATTCTCTTTGCTATGAGACACATTGTAGATACAGCTGTTATGAGAGAAGAAGAGGATTGTAGATTTATGAAAGGGTGTTCTGGGACCTGTCACCTCTTACAATGCAGTGCAGCATGTGACGTTAGGCATAATAGTATAAAAGACTGATTACTGCTGAATGAACCAGTGTGACTAGTCTTAAATTAGAACAGCCCTGAAAACTGGTTGCATGCAAGAAAAGCCAGATTTCTGAAGGGGGTTAGTATAAAACAATAAAAGTTATTACTAAACTATAAAGAAGGCTATTAATAAATAAAACAGTGTCTAATAACAGACGTATAAAGAACTGTTTTTTTTTTAATTAAGAGGCTTTTACTTGCTGCATCTTTTATTACTGTGTTTAAACATATAGTGCCGTGTTTAAAATTGTGTTGTCGTAGACCTAGTCCAATCAGGTTTGGTCACTTTTGTGCAGTTTTAAAATAAGGTAACTGTCCAGTATGTACAGACATTTTCTGGTATTGTGGAATACAGAGTACAATGCACTAAGTTCCATTATCTGCTAGCTAGATTACAATGTAGAGTAGGGTGACTAGATGTCCCGGGTTTCCAGGGACAATCTCTAATTTTAGGGGGCTGTCCCGGAAAGATTGCAACTTAAGTCTGATTGTCTTTATTGTATCTGACCTTGATACATTATTATTAATTGTATAGAAATTCTTTTTTGGAGAGGGGGTTTCAGTGCTAGAAATTGTGGCATTCAAACATATGGCCTATTTCATTTTATCACATGGTTATAAATTGAGGCACCCAATAATATTTAGCACACTTAATATTTTTTAGGAGAATCAGTGAGGAAGCAAATATAAGATGTCCAGGTCCCGGAGTTATCATACTTTTAATGTATTCAGTACTTAGTGTCTCACTGACCCAGAACAAGCTTGCAGGATAAAAGTGAAACTTTTCACACTTCATTGGCTGAATGCTTTTTGCAGATCAATGCCTTACTAGGTAGTAAAGCCAGGATAGGAATGACAGAGATGGACCCTTTAAAACCCAATTTTATATTTATCTCCTTAATAGCTTATATTTACCTCAGCATAACCCCTAAACATAATCCAAATACCAAAAGCTCAAACTACTCTATAAATGTACCGTTAAAGTATAACTAAGCTTTTGACCGAGTGGAGATGGCTTAGTACACCTGTCAAGTTTTAATTGCGGCCTGTTCCCCCCCCCCCCCCCCCCACAATTAAGGTTATTCATCTTCTCTAATTGTATTATCTACTGTTATACTGTTGTGGTTGAAAGTAAAAGAAAATCCTAAATTTCGGGTTGTCCCCAGACCAGTCATAGAGGGGAAATCTTCCAATGGGAACACTAGTTTTGGTGACCCTGCTGATAACCAGGGATTCCTTCACTTTGAAAGGATTTCTTCTCACTTCTGATTGTGGCTATGGGACAGGAAGTGAAGAGAAATCTTCCCAGTGGTATCAGGTGGTAAAAAAACAAAAACCCTAGCAGGGGTTATAACCCTCTCGTAATCTAAAATAAGTAAAAAATAGCCTTTAGTTCTACTTTATCTTAAACCTAAGCCCTACACAATATCCTTAAACTGAAAAGCTACCAATAAAGATTTCCATGGTGCTAGCAGCAATTGTCAGAGTCTTCTCACAAACAGCCACAATAGACCACCATTTAGTGTTCAAAATGTCTCTGAGGATGAGCAGCTCACGCCACAGACAGGGAGGTCTGTTATACATAAAAAAAACAAAGAAGGCAATTGTTGTACAATTGCACAAGGAAAAACCCTTTTAAATGGGGGAGGCACGGAGCAAAAAAGAAAATTATTTTGCTTTATAAGAGTGAACAGAATGTGGCCAATTAACTGTAGTAAATGTACTAGAAACAAGATACTTTTTTGGTAGTAATAAACATAATGGCAATCAAAAGGAAAAGTCATTTAGATATTGAACACTAAGCAGGGATCCAGTCCTAGTTTTCCCTTTGTAGCAGTGAAAATAAAGCTTTCTGGCCATTGGTTCTGTGAGCGGGGAAGGCTGACAGCAGAGGAGGGCAGAGGAGGGCAAAGCACTGGACATTCACAAAAGAGAGCCCTGTGTGCAGCGTGCATGCTGTGGTGAGAGGAGGAGGTGCTTCCGGGTAATCAGACACTGTGGCCGGTTTCTAGGCGACGCATTTCGGAGGCATATCCCTTCTAAAAGCCCTACTCCACTGTCAACCTTTCCCACTCATAGGACCAGACTAGCCAGCTCTATTCTCACTTCTACAAAGGGAAAACTATTACTGGATCGCTAATCAGTTCAATATAGAAGCAACTTCCCCTCTTGATTACCATTCTGTTTATTGCTACCAAAAAGAAATCTCAATGCCAGGCTTACTATCTCTATTACACTTATAAAAAACAAAGCAATGGACAAAGTACCTTATGAAACCTGTCTTTGTTTATTGAAAATACTTATATAAACTTATTTACATGAATAAAGAAAGAAATAACTTACAGAATCTACTAAAACAAGCACATTATTTATGGAAAGGATTTATGATTCTTACATGTTTGTGCCTGTTTTAGAATGATTATGGATTTTATTTCATTATGAGTACAGTATTCTCCGTAAACAATGATGTATTTTACAAGGACAAAACACTTTGTCCATTTCTTTGTTAACTCTAATCCCTAACCTAAATTTAACTCTAACTACTAACCTAAAACTCATGAAAATTGTATACTACGACATCTATGACTGAAATATGACTTTGGTAAATGCTGTTGAAAATGTTTATTACTGCGCAGTGTATGAGAAGTTCCCCCTTTATCCATTTTTTTGTATGGATGATATTCTAAGTCAGGGCAGCAAAATAATCAGCTTTTTAAGCTTTTTATTATAAGACTGGAGTACCTTCAGATATCTCAAGGATCCCAATTATTTAAGTAGCAACTTCACCTTTACCTATGAAGTCAGATGTCACTACTCATGCGTGGCTAGAAAGAAATCTAAATAAAGCCCTAATAATACCAATAGATGGACTTGAGATACTACTGTAGGAAATAAAATTAGTGGGGTGGACTGAATATATATATATATATATATTCTTTTTGTGGTGGAACCCACTGCATGCAGACCATAGGCAGACTGTAACCAGGAGACAAGAAGAATTAGATGCAGCTGGATCTTGAAGCTGGGATCATAGGAGCTGGAGTTAAATTTCAGGCTGGGGCCATGATTAGCCAGGCAGCAGGAAGTACCAAATAAGCAGACAGAAAACAAGGACAGGAAACAGATCAAGGTCAGGATCGGGCAGACAGCAAAAGGTACCAAATCAGCAGACAACAAGAGAGAACAAGTGGCAGGTAAAGGTCAGCAACAAGAGAACAGCTGAGGATATCAAGTCAGCAGGCAGCAAGCAAGGTCAGGAGAGCAAGTCGGGGTAAGTGACAGAAAGTAGAGATACAAAGATGCAGAAGAATCACAGGATCAGGACATGTCACGGGAAAAGATAAAGACCAATCAGTAGCCTTTCAAAGCTATGTTTCAGTAGACCATGTAGCAACAAAACTAATTCTGGGCATTCACACTCACCTGTGCTCATATTGTGAGACACAAGTGCATAGAAATGCACACTTGCTTGGAATGAGACACCAAAAGCTGGGCATTGTGCCTTGTTGTGGGGTTGCACTGCTTCTCTTACATGGTGACAGAGTTCACATTGCCTTCCACACACCCACACCTGGTGCTATGCAAAAAATATCTGCATCCTATGGTCAGCATGCTTCCATGCATGAAAAGGTAAGAAATACTGGTATTTTCACAAGGTCTGCAGTGTGAATTGAGGTCATGTACAGGAATGGAAAAGGTGACCAAAGCTGACGAATTATGCCTTCTGCACGGTGTAAGGGTTAGGTTTCTTTGTTGGTTTTGTTTTTTAGGTTTCCTTTGACTTTAGAAGTGTTATTTGGGTCCAGATGGAGTAATATTTAGTTGTATATTTCATCTGTTTGTAACTTACCTATCACTAATTAATAAGACAAGGGGAAGCTTTCATTCTTAGTTTTATAACCAAGTATTTCTTTACTGTATTATTGTTATTGTCATTCAGTGTAACTCGCTAGTAAAAAAATAAATCAATTGTGGTTAAATAGAATAGGATCAAAGTAAGAATGTATTGATTTAAGTGGACCAATAAAAAATACAATCCAATAAATTTTCAACATCAATAAAAATGCATTCACAATTTGTATTGGTTTCTTGGGTAGGCAGTGAAAGATACAATGAGAGTCACTTGAAGTAAGACATGTAGAGGCAGCATTACTAAGCAAGAACAAAACTTTTAACATACTGTATCTGAAAACAGGCTCTTAGTATATATTATTTAGCCTTGAATGCTCATGCGCAGGTTCATTTTTTCAGGTTATCTGGCTCCCAGGAATCTTCAGAGTACAGGGATGATTCCATTTCTTCAGAGCTTCCTTTGTAACACAGATACAACATGTAGTAATAAATCTTATGTACCAAACCCAGTTACTACAAAAAGCAGGTAAGATAAATGTAATTTTCTGAGATTATTTGTTGAGACCACTGCATAGAATCAAGCTGACTGTAGCCTTTAGAGATGGATTATTCATGCAGTAAACAGGTGTACATGTACATAAACATCATAGGTGAACATTCTGTCATATAACATACAAGCATACGGCAGTTTACATTGTATGGTTTTAGTTCTAGCTTGACTTTCATCCACACGTGCTTTGCATTCTGTGATCAACTATCATCTTACAACACATATAAAATGCTTTCCAAAACAAGTAACTGACTTTTTAACAGATACCGTGGGATAATGTATGGGCAACACCATATATGACCTAAAAGTCCTGGTCTAAAAAACCCCTTACTCTAAAAAAAAGAATAACAACTGAACAAAACTGAGAGTAAATCTACCGAACTGAGCCTTGGATAGCGGTAAAACCCAACAGGGGTTCTTCTAACCCTTTCTTACTCAATCCAAAACTGGCTGGACATATACTAAGCACCTTAACTTGTTTTCAACATTGCTTAGTTACTAATATTTACATTGAGCATTTACATAAAATGGTCAATCAAATAGCTTTTATTTGTCCAAGACCAGTTGAACAAAACAAGTACATGTTGTATGTGAATGGGTACTGTCCAAGGAAAAATTGCATTCATACATGCTTTTTTGGTCAATAAGGCTTGTACAAATGGGCACATTAGCACAGTGTATTTGAAAGCAGCCTGAGATAATTATGAGATCATTTTAGTTCCTTCACAGGTGTTTCTGACCTGCTTCAAGCTCTTGTAAGCTGTTTTTGTATTCCCACTGAATTGTATGGGAAGGAAAGCAATTTTGATGCTCACAATATACACAAGCCCTTATAAAGTTGAAATATGAATAAAGAAATACTCAATGTGGTTACTTTTGGACACAAGTCACCAGGGCGACAATACATCATTACACCATGGTTTATGGAGTAAATTGATTCAAGAACAAAGGTCACAGTCAAAAGATTCAAGTTTTAGGTACTTTGATTGTGCATTCATTATCATTATTATTCAAAATTTATATAGTGCCAACAGTTTGCATAGCACTTTGTGAAATAAAGGGAGACAGTACAATTCAATACATGAGGGTTAGGAGGGCCCTGCTTATGAGGACATACAATGAGAACTTACTGAAAAAGGCATTCATTGTGATGGATGAGCTAATGGAGAGTACAGTTTTTAGATGAAAACGGGATAGGCTTTCCTAAAGATATTCATTCGAAGTTCAAAGATTGTGGTTGTATTGTTTTGCTTAATGCTGTCAATCTAATGTTGTGAACTTGCTTATGGGAAGGAAAACACAGGGAAAATGTGGTCAGTTTGCTGGTTCTCTTTCATTGTCCACTGAGAGCAACATGGGGCTGAAGAGTTGATACCTCTTGGATTCAGGCAAACAGTAAAGTAAAGAGACATATACACTATATTACCAAAAGTATTGGGATGCCTGCCTTTACAAGCACATGAACTTTAAAGGCATCTCAATCTTAGTCCGTAGGGTTCAATATTGAGTTGGTCCACCCTTTGCAGCTATAACAGCTTCAACTCATCTGGAAAGGCTGTCCACAAGGTTTAGGAGTGTGCCTATGGGAATGTTTGACCATTCTTCCAGAAGCACATTTGTGAGGTCAGGCACTGATGTGGACGAGAAAGACTGGCTCGCAGTCTCTGCTCTAATTCATCCCAAAGGTTTTCTGTCAGGTTGAGATCAGGACTCTGTGCAGGCCAGTCAAGTTCCTCCACCCCAAACTCAGGTTGAGATCAGGACTCTGTGCAGGCCAGTCAAGTTCCTCCACCCCAAACACGCTCATCCATGTCTTTATGGACCTTGCAATGTGCACTGGTGCGCAGTCATGTTGGAACTGGAATTAAGGTGCCAAGGTCAACCCCTGAAAATACCCCACACCATAATCTCCCCTTCACCAAGTGATTTGGACCAGTGCACAAAGCAAGGTCCATAGAGACATGGATGAGCAAGTTTGAGATTGAGGAACTTCACTGGCCTGCACAGAGTCCTGACCTCAACCCGATAGAACAGCTTTGGGATAAATTAGAGTGGAGACTGCGAGCCAGACCTTCTCGTCCACATCAGTGCCTGACCTCACAAATACACTTCTAGAAGAATTGTAAAACATTCCCATAGACACACTCCTAAACCTTGTGGACAGCCTTCCCAGAAGAGTTGATGCTGTTATAGCTTCAAAGGGTGGGCCAACTCAATATTGTACCCTACGTAGTAAGACTGGAATGCCATTAAAGTTTAAGTGCGTGTAATGGCAGGCATCCCAAAACTTTTGGTCATATAGTGTATATGTAATGGACTTACCTGCTAAAGGCTGTATACATCTGTTCAGCCTGTCTTAAAATCCAGACAAGCCCAGACAGATTCTGAGTGTTTTGAACCTTACATTGCCGTTATGCAATACACTCTGGACCAGGGTCCGCTGCAGCCTATGACTGGCAGGCAAGGGCCAGCAGCACACTAATGAGGTCAGCCCTAGGCTGTGTGTCACCCCTCCTGTAAGCATGTTCATAGCATGGACTGATAAAACTGTGTAAAGCTATAGAGGCCTGGATTGCCATTCTGAATTAAGCTGCAAGAGGGCTACAGGAAGCAGATACCAAGACAGGTTGAAGTACTTTTTCTATGGAAAAAGACATAAAAGAGTATGTAAACCTTAAATGTAAAAGTTGGTTTACTTTAATTTGTCCCTCACAAAGCTAATAGTAAAAAATGTATGCATTTTATGCGTGCAAAATCTGCCAAATTTAGTAAATACATGGGGATCCTGCCAAAATCTGAGCTATTCCCTTTCCTGTTTATTTCTAACCATGCTATGCACAGAAGCAGCAAAGTCCTAGCATGGTCAGTTTGCATCTTTTCTTCTTGCTTGGGAAATATAAAATGCTATTTGCCTGCACTTTAGTAGTTTGATTCCCGCTGATGCGTTATACCCCAGCCCTGCACAGCCAGCCCTATTGTAGGCAGTACGTGTCAATGGATATACAGTATATCATCCCTGTATCCCTGGCTACAGCCTAAGAGTTTGTAAGCCTCTGCCCACAATCGGAGATGGAGGGAAATAAGGAGATCCAGTGATGACCATGGATAAATAATGAAAAAAAACATTTACAAAGCAGTTTTATTATTTTCTTCTACAGTTCATGTTTGCAAATCATGTGTGCTTTGTGTAGCTGTATGGCTTTACAGATACTTTACAGTGACACATTTTTTTTTTCTACATCAATCATTCTAAAAAAACAAGTGTACAATGGCTCTGTTTTCTTTTCTTTTTTTTTTTTTCTTTTTTTCTTTTTACCTACCATTGTTTTCAGGCTTCTTTTCTATTCTTTGCATGCTCCCTATACTCCATTAATGCACCTAACAGCTTTTAGTGTGGAGCAAGCAGTGCCATCATTTCTGGCCACATGCTCCACTCCATGCGTACTACAATTCCCAAAGAATTGAATGTGTTTGCATGAAGATGTGTAGTCCATTTAGGGATGAGCAGAAAAGGGTGGTAGTCAGGGCTTTTTCTCTCGGAGAATAGGTTCAGAAACATCCCTTTTCAAGTCACCTCTTGTCTTTGCCCCCTATCCACCTCTGAGCACCGTCCCTTGGTTCCATCCTCTACCCACCTTCCTGTACGGCCCTTTTTAAAGAATACAGAACTAAGTATCATTTTGTGGTGCTAAGTGATTTGTGTAGATTTTTTTAATAAGCATTAAGATATACACCCTTCTTTCAACAATAGATCCTCCTTTTCAACAATAGACCCCCCGCAACAAAATGACCCTCCAGTAACAAAAGATCCACCCTAGTAACAACAGATCAATGCCAGCAACAATAGACCCCTGTCAGCAACAACAGATCTCCCAGTAGCCAGCATCAATAGACCCTCCAGCAGCCAGCAACAATAAACCCCTCTTTCATCAGTAGATCCCTCCCAGCAACAACTGGCCCCCAGTAACGATAGACCCCCCCAGCAGCCAGCATCAATAGACCCTCCAGCAGCCAGCAACAATAGACCCTTCCCTCAACAATAGATTCCTCCCATCAACAATAGATCTCACAGCCACACCCCAGCACCCTTTGCCATTACATACATTCAGTGCAGGAGGTGCCGGAACTGCGTTCCCCCAGGTTCCTGATGAAAAAAAGCCCTGGTGGTAGAATTTACATACACAAAGGGGGCATGGAGAATGAAGTTAGCTATCCTAGAACAGTGTGAGAAAAGATTGAAATGAGAAAAGAGATGAAAAAAGGAAAAGAAAGTTTGAAGGTACATTCTAGTTAAATTTAGACATATTGCATTTATCTTATTTGATAAAAATGTGAGTTAAGTGTCACTTTAATAATGTTTTGATGAATATATAACTGGAATAAATTTTGGTTTTATTTATTAGCAAATTATAATCCATTTGCTTTCATTACCCCAGGTTAAAACGGTTTGCTGATTCAGGCGGAGGAGATTCTGCATTCCTAATGAGAAGTTCTACTGGTGAGACAGCAAGCTCATGTAAGTTATTTCTTTTGTAGTTTAGGTGTGCTTCACATTCCTTAATTCCCATTTGTCACAAAAAGAGAGCGTCACATTTACTGACAAATAAAAACTTGTTTTTCCACCAAATATTTGATAAGAGCGCACACTAGTTTGTATTTCTCCTTTGTAAGTTGCAGATTTTTCAAAGAAAACATGAGTGATCACACCACACACATTTCTTATATTTTTAATATGATTAAAATAAACCATTAGGCATCATAGAACAGCAAAATAAGTAATTGAACTGTAACAATAAAGGAAAATAATAAAATGATCCTATTCAAGAATTTGCATACCCTTAGTTCTTAATTCTTAGTATTGTGTATTGCTCCCTGATAGCTTGCAGTCTTTTTTGATAATGATGAATGAGGCCCTTCATTTTTTCATGTGGTTGCCCATTCTTCTTGGTAAAAAGCATCCAATTTTTTTTTGTGTGTCCCTAAAGTGACTAACAGACTTTGATCAGGTCAGGAGATTGTGATGGCCACTCAAGAACTCTCCATTACTTTAATAAAGGTTCTACATGGCCTTATGTTTCGGATCATTATCATGTTGGAAAGTCTAAGTGGGCCCTGTGCACAACTTGCAGTCTAATGATTGTAAATATTCCTCCATTATTTTCTGAAAGTATGCCGCATTTATCTTGACATCAAATTTGAGTAAATATCCTGTACTGTTGAAGCTTGCACACCTCCAAAACAACCAAGATGCATCTTCATGCTGCACAATAGGAATGATTTGCTTCTCTTCATAAACCTTGTTGAGTAAGTCATCTTCAAACATATTATTTATGGTTGTAACCATAAAATTCAGCTTTGGCCTCATCACTTCATGTTTTTGCCTCAGAAGATTTGAAGCTTCTCTAGGTGCTGCTTGGTATATCATAAGTTGGCTGTTTTGTGGTATTGATTCAGCAAAAATGGCTAACAATTTACTAATTCTGCCAGGGGAATGTACACTTATAAGTCCCAAATTGAGGGGCAGATAGTGCATTTGAGGTCTCTCGCCCATGTACCTGTCAAATTGGGATGAGCGGCTGTGTCCATGCAGCTGCTATGTCCCCATAAACTTACACGGCTTTCCTGCATGCAACACCTGGCGGCTCAAGCCACATAAACAAAAGACCCAGCCCTTAGCATCTTTGTGAACGAGGCCTTAATTTTAAATGAAACAGAGCTGCTTACCAATATCCAAAGTGAAAAAAAATCTATAAAAGCTGTAGTTAGAGCCTTATGCCGCGTACACACGAGTGGATTTTCCGTCAGAAAAATCTTGGATGGTTTTTCCGACGGAATTCCGCTCAAGCTTGGCTTGCATACACACGGTCACACAAAAGTTTGCTGAACTTTCGACCGTCAAGAACACGGTGATGTACAACACTACGACGAGCTTAGAAAATGAATTTTAGTGCTTCCAAGCATGCGTCAAATTGTTTCCGAGCATGCGTAGGAATTTTGCGCGTCGGAATTGCTACAGACGATTGCATTTTCAATCCAGTCTTTTGCTGGCTGGAATTCGGACCAAATTTTCCGACCAAAAGCTCTCATCGGTCTTTTGTTGGCCGAATTTCCGATCGTGTGTACGCGGCATTAGAATGGTATTTTAATAACATACTGTGATATCCTATGATGTTAGTGGTGCTGATTAGAATTTCACAGGAGACTCAATTTACTTATTTCTTGTTTTAGGGGACAGAACAGTTACAAACAACTGGACAGCTGCTGTAGAAATAATTAATACAGGAAAGGTAAATGAGCTGCCAACAATTAAACTTGTTTTTGTTTTTTTATTGTAGTGGAGTAAAATTCTTCTATGTCTGTATTTAGGCCCTTTATAGAGTTCATCATGCAATTGGAGTGTAAGACACTGCAGCGAGGTTCCCTAAATAACACTTTAATTTTGATTTTTTTTTCTAGTCAGTGATGGAGGACATTAGTTCAGGGGATTTGAAAGGAGCGTTGTGCAGTACCATCAATCTGTACCCTACACAGCAAGCTTTACAGCAGTTTTGTCAGTCCAATGAAACACTGGCCAGGTTCATAATGGGGGCACTTCTTTCACAGGTAAGATATGCATATATTGTAAATACAGTAAGTACTCTAACATGCATATTAATAACAAAAAAACAGGATTAGTCCTATGTGACAGAAAATTTTTTCCAGTTCAGACAATTTTCACTTTTAAACAGAAAATTAAAAATATCTACTAAATTGTTTGGAGCACACAGAGCTAAGGTTTAATGAGAGCAACATGTTTTAAATCTTTCCGACGGAATCAATTCCTATCGGGAAAACCGTTCGTCTGTATGCTATACCAACGGACCAAAAATGATCTAAGGGCAACTATTGGCTACTGGCTATTGAACTTCCTTTTCTAGTCCTGTCGTACATCATCGTGTTCTAAATGAACAGACTTTGGTGTGATCTTGTCTAGGCAAGTCTGTTTTAGCGGAACTCCTTCGGAACTCCATCGGAAAGACCTTTAGAGTTTATTCTGACGGAAAGTCCGGTCGCGTGTACGCGGCATTACTGTTTATTTAGGTTGTGAAGCAGATTACAGCCATAACTATTTCCCCAGCCATCATAAAGTAGGCACAGACTGCTGCTGTCTATGTGAAAGTAGCAAATCTAAATGCTGTAGTCCAACATTTCCTCTTGTGAGTCAGAGCTTGAGCCCTCCACTCAGCAAGGAGCATGAGCTCTGAGCAGCTGACATTTCTTAGTTTGTATACTTTAAAGTGTATGCACAGACAAAACTATTTTTTTTGTTTTTGTTTTTGCTAGAATGTAGAAGCGTTAGAATTTCTTTGAGGTTTGTATTACTGTCTGGGTCATCTTTTGGGAGAATTATCCTCTCTATTGGTCCTGGTGGCCATTGTCACTTGGTATAGAAAGTGATAAAAACTCTAAAGCTATAGAGTTTCACAGGAACAGGAAAATCTTCCAGTGGGAACACTTGTTCTCATAACTACAGTTTAAAAGGAATTATCTACTCTCTTTGGAGAGCTGTCTTTTTACCTCCTGCTCTGTCTCCGGGACAGGAAATTAAGGAAAATTTCCCTGAAGGGATTCATACAGCTATATTAAACCTGTTAGAAATTAAATTCCTCTCCATACTCTATCCAAATGTTTTTAAAAAGTTTTGGCTTTTCATATTATTTGAATTACTCCTGCTGGTGACCTTTTTTTAAAGGTGTAATTTCAGACCTTATGTACAAAAATGTAAGGAAATCCAATCATATTAAAACTGGTCTACCACTATAGTAAAAACAAGCTATAAGCAACACAGATAGTTTTCTTAAGGATACCCCTTAGTTTACAATAAACCAATGATTCATTTCAAACCCTTGTCCCTCTACCATTATATCATACCATTCACCATTTTTAGGCACCGCACATAGAAGCACAGGTCCTCTTTTTTTCTTTGTGTGTGATTCAAAAGTCATAAGGACAATAAAACTATGAATATTTCTAAAGTGCTCCCAGTCTGAGTGAGTGCCTTGGTAGTTAAAGTGGTTGTAAAGTCAGAAGGTTTTTTATCTTATGCATTACGATAAAAAAACTTGTGTGTGTGTAGCAGCCCCCCTCAGCCCCCTAATACTTACCTGAGCCCCTGAGCTACCTCTGTCCAGCAATTTCCACGAGTGCCTCGGCCATTCGGGACTCTCCTCCTGATTGGCTGAGACACAGCAGCGCCGCTATTGGTTCCCGCTGCTGTCAGTCAGTTAACCAATCAGGAGAGAGAGGGGGCAGGGCCGAACCAGGACTCCGTGTCTGAATGGACACAGGGAGCTGTGACTTGGCTCAGTACCCTCATAGCAAGCTGCTTACTGTGGGGGCACTCGACAGGAGGGAGGGGCCAGGAGACCCAAAGAAGGACCCGAGGAGGATCTGGGTTGCTCGATGCAAAACCACTGCACAGAGCAGGTAAGTATAACATGTTTGTTATTTTTATAGAAAAAAAAAGCAAGACTTTACAATCACTTTTAGAGTAGGCCATCTCATCCTTATTTATAACTGATCAATTCTTCTATCTTTACACATTCATGCTATGAAATAATAGTTTTGTTTCTTCTATCTTTACAAATTCATGCTATGACATAATAGTTTTATTTCTTGTTTTGTTATGAAGGCAAGCAGCTTGTCATCTTCGGGTATTCTTGCATTAGTGACTGAAATCTCCACGAAGGTGGAAGTGTTACAAAGTAAAACAGAGTCATGGAATTTTCTGCTGATGCTACCAGAATATTTAAAGAACCTACAAAGGTAAACAAGCTGAAACTAAGTTTGAATGGGGGTGTGCAGGGAACAAATATATTTTTTAGCTCAAGTCTGATTTCACTCAGTTAAAAAAGGGTAACTGTCGCAGACACTGGCTGCAAGGACCTTTTTCTGTGCACATTCACCCTGTTATTTGGTATTTCTATATTAATCTTTTATTTTTTTGGACTTGCCCAAAGACTATTCTTAGTTGTTTATTCTGAACAATACATGATTCTTGAAAGAGCTGATCACATTAACCTGCGGAGACGAACTGTCTGGTCACCAGGTCTGCCTTAAGTGTTGTGTTAATTAACATGTTAATTATATTATTGTCTTTTAAGTTTTTGCTAGAGGGGAGGGGGGGGAGTGTCCATGAGTCAGCCCTACCTCGTTATCTAACCCCTTGTGTTAAATGTGTATAAAAAGGCTGTATTCTACCCAATAAATCAGTCAAGATTCTACAAGCTATTATCGACTAGACTTTAACGCAGCTATAATATTATATCTCTCTGATGGTCATACCAGAGGAAGCGGTGTTATTGACGGAGGCACTCAGTGGAGTGTGGGATAGGATCCGTCACAGTAACCTCGCTTGATCACTCGCTCCCAGCACTGAGGTCAGTGACAGCCCAGGTTCTCTACTAACAACTGGGACCTGGGGGAACCAGATTCTGATCACATGATCGCTGTGATAGCCTCTGATTGGCTATCACAGTGATCATTCAATCAGTAGGTCACAATGTTGTTTCTTTTTTTGTGATCACACTTTCCCTTTAGCGAGGAGGAGAAGATACTTTGGGGGACAACAAAGTGTGGCGCTAATAAAATATACTGAACGTCAATGGAAAAAAACAAAAAGTCACAGTGGGAGATGGTAATACATAGAGTGAAAAGGGTTGTTGCCCTAAATAAATAGTTATAACACCTATAACATACCAAAAAAATAATAAAAATATGGGACGAGGGGTATCCCCCCAGAAGAATGATAAGTGAATGACTAATACCAATAAAATATAAGGAGTATTGAAAGATAAGCTGCGTGTAGGTGCTCCCAATCTTCATGTGTGTTTTGATGGAACTGTTAGGGACATCTCTGCATGTAGGGTGATATCTTCTCCAAGCATGACCATATAATCTCAGGCAGATAAACATAAAATGCCCTTACCAGAAAGGATGGACTCACAGGCCGTTGGCGGTGAGTCAGAAAGGCTTGTACCGTCAAACGGTAAAGTGGATCAGATTCGGATCATACCGGTGGACTTGGCTAGGAAGAGCAGAAAATACCACAAGATGGTGTGTCCCTGAAGAGGTTAGATCGGACCCGGGTGTCCTGTTGGACCAACTTCGATCGTCAGCCAGATTCCACAAAATCATCGACAATCCTCATAGAAGGGCAAGGAAAAAAGGAAGAACCTCCACATAGTGTAAATCCATTTAAAACGATAAGGAATTTATTGGTATAAAAATTGCAAGATGTTATATCCAACAAATAATAAAAAGGGGGCAGTAAAAGTTGGGCTCAATTGAGCTGGGCAGCGCAGTAAGTGGTGGTTGGGGTAAACAAATGAACCTGACGTTGGCCATAGATTGCTAATGGCGTAGATGAACCTGGAAGTCACACCGCACATCATCGCGATCAGCTGTTTTTTATGACCCTTTATTCATTTTATATAAAGCGCAGTAGATGGAAGGTAAATTTACACCCAAGCAGAAGTCTTAGAGCACGAAACGCATCAGTTTAATTTGTTTACCCCAACCACCACTTAGACAGATCAAAATTTGTCCAGTTCCTGCTGAACCAGCTTAAAAGGGATATAAAGGCATGAGGTTTTTTTTCTTAATGCATTCTATACATTAAGATAAAAAGCCTTCTGTGTGCAGTACCCCCCCCCCCCCCGCCCCTCTAACATTTACCTGAGGTCCCTCTATCCAGCAATGTCCACAAGTCTCTCAGCCGTCCGAGATTCTCCTTTCTGATTGGCTCTCAATCAATGTCAGAGAATCAATCGGAGAAGAGAAGGGGTGGGGCCAGGCCGGGCTCCGTGTCTGAATGGACACAGTAAGCTGTAAGCTGTAACTCAGCTCGGGTGCCCCCACAGCAAGCTGCTTGCTGTGGGGACACTGAACAGGAGGGAAGGGCCAGGAGCACAGAAGAGGCACCCGAAAAGAGGAGGATTCAGGCTGTTCTGTGCAAATCCACTGCAACAGCGCAGGTAAGTATAACATGTTTATTATTTTTATTGGAAAAAAAAAAAGACTTTACAATGACTTTAAGTTTTATTCTACACAAAAGCATAAAGGGATTGTCACCTGATTCAGACAATAATCCTTCTGAGGGTGGAGACCTATCAATGTTTGGGAAATGGTTGATAAACTAGCTTGAATTTCCATTGTTTTACTAAGATAAGATCATTGTGGTGGTAGGGGCAGTAATATTCACTCAGTGCAAGCTTTAATGTTCATGTACCAATTGTTTGAAACAAAATAATTGCCCAGAGTTCATATCTTACTGACACCTTCAAACTTCCCAGTTTTTATCTTCAGAATGTGTGTTGTAAACAGTGAATGGTTGACACTTGTCCTATGAAATGTCACCTCCTGAATCCCAGGACATATTGGCATTGCTTCAGAATCCACATGCTTAATCACAGACACTCAAAGTCAGGTTACATAATGTAGCATTAGAAGGTGTTCAATTCATTATATTACATAAGTGTTGGCAATAAATAATGATGACTAAGCTGCAATCATTGTGCTTTTGTTTCTTTAGATATTGACCTATGCTTCAAAGCCATTACAAGTTGTAGCTATCTAAAGAATTTATGTTATGCTGAAATATCGTGTACAATAGGCAGGTTGTGGCTATTTTAAGCAGTTCCTTTTACACTGGGATTTCCTGTGCAATAAATCATTTTAATGCTATTGTGCAATATCTCCCTCACCTTTGCCATTCCTCATTTCTGTGCAGTATTAACTGGCACCTCTCTACTTCAAGGAGCTTCCAGATTGCCACACCTATTACATAACATAAGCCCAATATTCCTGCAGAGAAATCTAGTTTCTTTCTTCCTAAAAAAAAAAAACTGTATTAACTCATAAATGCATAGAACAGTAGATATCAGTTGTTCAATGACTTTGGTTACATGAAGAAAATTAACCAATCATTAGAATAAGATTAGATAAAGACAAGGCAGGATACACAAGGTGGGGAGGGGGTTGGAACACAGTAGTCTCAAGAAAATGTCTCAAATGTGTCAGCTTCTGTATGGTGGACAGCTAGTACTGGTAAGAGGGGAAAGTGAACCTATCAATTTGATGAACTTGTAATGGAGTCAATTCGGAGTGTAAAATCAATTTGAATCCTCTAAGGTCTGTAATGTGGCAGATTGTAGAATATGTATATAAAAGGATTTTTCTTCATATTTTCATAAAACAAAAGGATAGATCCCCCCCCTCCCCCCACCGGTATTTTTGCAGGTGAGCTTTGTACCTCCTATATACAAACATATTGTTTCTTGAACCAAAAAGTTAGTATCCATGTTCCCTGGTTTAAAATAGTCATAGCCAGTCAATGGCATCAGCTGCAAATAGTAGGATCATAACAAATAATAGTATTTGTTGGTTGGGAGTCACAAATTTTCACTAGTGAAGTGGAAAGAGAAACCTTGTTTCTACTGCTTGATCCTGAGACCTTGTTCTCTCTATCATACCTGTAGCTTATGAACATAGGTGACAGGATTGCAATACTGCATTACTGCTCTTTTTGAGAAACTATAACGACCTTAGATTTAAAAACCATCCTAAATTAAGTTGAAATCAATAAAGTATTTACAGTGCCTTGCAAAAGTATTCACCCCCCCCTGGCATTTTTCGTGTTTTGTTGCCTCACAACCTGGAATTGACATGGATTGTTTGAGGATTTGCATCATTTAATTTACAGAACATGCCCACAACTTTGACAATTTTTTTTTCTTGTGAAGCAAACAACAATTAGGACAAAATAACAGAAAAAGTCAATGTGCATGACTATTCACCCCCCTAAAGTCAATACTTTGTAGAGCCACCTTTTGTGGCTATCACAGCTTCAAGTCACTTTAGATAAGTTTCTATAAGCTTGCCACATCTTACCGCTGGGATTTTTGCCCATTCCTCCTTGCAAAACTGCTCCAGCTCCTTCAAGTTGGATGGTTTGCATTTGTGAACAGCAATCTTTAAGTTTGACCACAGATTTTCTATTGGATTGAGGTCTGGGCTTTGACTAGGCCATTCCAACACATTTACATGTTTCCCCTTAAACCACTCAAGTGTTGCTTTAGCAGTGTGTTTGGGGTCATTGTCCTGCTGGAAGGTGAACCTCCATCCTAGCCTCAAATCACAGAGTGGTACAGGTTTTGCTCAAGAATATCCCTGTATTTAGCACCATCCATCTTTCCCCCAACTCTGACCAGTTTCCCAGTCTCGACTGCTAAAAAGCATCCCCACAGCATGATGCTGCCACCACCATGTTTCACTGTGGGGATGGTGTTCTTTGGGTGATGTGATGTGTTGGGTTTGCGCCAGACATAGCGTTTTCTTTGATGGCCAAAAAGTTCAATTTTAGTCTCATCAGACCACAGCACCTTCCTCAATACATTTTGGGAGTCTCCCACATGCCTTTTCGCAAACTCAAAACGTGCCATTTTGTTTTTTTCTGAAAGTGATGACTTTCTTCTGGCCCCTCTGCCATAAAGCCCAACTCTGTGGAGTGTACGGCTTATTGCCATCCTATGTACAGATACTCCAGTCTCTGCTGTGGAACTCTGCAGCTCCTCCAGGGTTACCTTAGGTTTCTGTGCTGCCTCGCTGATTAATGCCCTCCTTGCCCGATCCGTGAGTTGTGGTGTGCAGCCGTCTCTTGGCAGGTTTGCTGTTGTGCCATGTTCTTTCCATTTGGTTATGATAGATTTGATGGTGCTCCTAGGGATCATCAAAGATTTGGATATTTTTTTATAACCTAACCCTGACTTGTACTTCTCAACAACATTGTTCCTTACTTGTTTGGAGAGTTCCTTGGTCTTCATGGCAGTGTTTGGTAAGTGGTGCCTCTAGACTATTGTGTTCTGATCCATCACATATAGTTCAGATTTAAAAAACATTGAACTAAAGGCTGTAATGTAACAAAATAGGTAAAAAGCCAAGGGGGTGAATACTTTTGCAGGGCACTGTATTTAAGACAAAACTTTCATAAGGAAATACAGCAGCTGCAATTGCTGATTTTTTTTTTTAAGTACATGTAATTGTACTGCCCTTGCTTGACTGCTTTGTAAATCACTGACATAGAATAAGTAATAAGTGTATATAAGGTGGTTGTTCCGGGGTGGTTTGCCATGTTTCCGTGTTGATGGGTTCCTCTTAAAATAATTGTACTTTAAATCTTGCCTCTTGCCCTATATGGTGCCACTGCTTCTTTTTTATTTGTGGTTGTTACAAACTTTTTAAGTAAACCTCACATGGAAGAGAAATACTCTGTAGGTCGCTAACTAGAAGAGCAGCAGCCCTAAAGTCATTTTTGGCATTATGATTGTTTTACATTTTTGAAGTCCTATCTCTATAATCTACTCTAGATATGTAAAAGGATGTGAATGTATTTATTAATTTATTGTTTATTTTCAGTTTTGCACATTCTGGAGAGTTCGTCCTCAATTTTTCAACAGTTCCTCAGGAACTTTCCTACATACAGCCCTGTGTAAAGAGCATACTTAAAATTATTAATCCAGGTAAAATATAAAACTTCTGTCCTATATAAGAATACATTGTGATATGATATCTCATCTGTTTGGAAAAATATATTATATAAGTATTTAAGAGTTGGATTACAATGCCAGATCAGTGTCATTTCATATATTCTCTGCTTAACCGCTTCAGCTCTGGAAAAATTTACCCCCTTCCTGACCAAAGTGTTTTTTGCGATTCAACACTGCGACGCTTTAAATGACAATTGCGTGGTCGTGCGACGTTGTACCCAGACAAAATTGACGTCCTTTTTTTCTCACAAATAGAGATGTCTTTTGGTGGTATTTGATCGCATTCTGCGGTTTTTATTTTTTGCGCTATAAACAAAAAAAGAGCGACAATTTTGAAAAAAAAGCAATATTTTTTTCATTTTTGCTATAATAAATCCCCCAAAAATATATAAAAAAACATTTTTTTTCCTCAGTTTAGGCCGATACATATTCTTCTACATATTTTTGGTAAAAAAATCGCAATAAGCGTTTATTGATTGGTTTGCGCAAAAGTTATAGCGTCTACAAAATAGGGGATAGTTTTATGGCATTTTTATACATTTTTTTTTTTTACTAGTAATGGCGGCGATCAGTGATTTTTATCATGACTGCGACATTATGGTGGACACATTGGACACTTTTGGCACTATTTTGGGACCATTCACATTTTTACAGCGATCAGTGCGATTAAAAATGCACTGATTACTGTGTAAATGTGACTGGCAGTGAAGGGGTTAACCAGGAGGGGGCGCTGCAGGGGTTAAGTGTGTCCTAAGGAGTGATTCTAACTGTAGGGTGTGTGGCTATGTGTGACATGACACTGATCACCACTCCCGATTACAGGGAGCGGTGATCAGTGTCCTGTCACTAGGCAGAACAGGGAGATGCTTGCTTATATCATCGTGAGACGATCGTGGGTATCCCCACAGACATCGAATCCGCGGGAACAGAGTCGGACTCACGGAGCTTGCGGCGGCGCGCGCGCCTGCTATCTGGACCTCGCAAGATCATTTTTGGGTTTAATACCGCTTTAATGAATATTCTAGAGGTCACGAGCAAATTCATTTTTCTCTAAAACAAATACTTCATTAGCAATAGCATAAATTATAAAATGAAACAAGTAAACCTGTATGGCAACAATGGGGTCTGCAATTGTACAACCCTGGATTGAATGCTGTATCATTGTTGAGTCTATTTAGTAAAACAGTGTAGATTGCAAAAATATATTTCAGTAGATGTCATTCAAAGTATTTTTTGGTGCTGATATGAGTTAAAGCACTTTACTTCTTGCACTATTTGACAAATAAACCCATTAGGGTAACATTTAGGCAATGGTTTTGTTTTTAAGGTGTCCATAGAAATTAGATAATCATTGAACCATCCACTTAAATGTGTGCACCACAGCAAAAGCACCTTTATGAGCTTTTTAGGCATTACTAAGTTCCTTTAGTGATCAGATCTTTTGATGTCTAAACCTGACCATAGACAGTTGGCTTCTGCAAAAGCCAGTGCATCCCCAAGGATTGATTGATCAAGTCCAGAGACTGTGGTGTAATGCCAATGGGCACCTTAAATGTAACCTTTTCTTTGCCCATACTAGCAAAAGTTTACTTCATAAGAGGCACCATACCAACCATAAGCAACCAAGGATTTTGATTTCTGTGTTCCTCCTATCCTCCAACTGACTACCTGAAAAACTCTTGTACAAGTCTCGATTTTCTGATACTCAAAACATACACTCAGTAATACATGCTGGAATATGTGACTGCGTTTGGGTGTAGTGATTGACTGCTAAGGTGCCAAATGTTGACTGGTGTATAGCCAGGGTAAGCCTATGTTATCTCCATATCAAGAAATACTTATACTTTGGGGGGCTCCTTGTACAGATTGATGTTTATGCAAAGCTCCTTATGGTACCTCCTATGTAGCAAACATTTTACTTTGCCTAGTACAGGATTACTCAAACTGCTGCCTAAAATTTACAGTATTGGTAGCACTATAAGAATAATGTAGGCTCTTTTAAATAGATTTTGTCATTTTCAATGTCTTATTTAATAAATCTCTGTGTTTACGACAGTCATCATGCCAGCAAATACAACTAATATATCTAAAATCCTGCAAACACTGTCCAACCAATCCTTGGCTACTGAGATGAAACCATGCATTTCCCTGTTTCAGGTAAGACTAATTACTTGCTGATACATAGATTCAGTGAGATATAGTTATCAAAATGTATAACAGCCAAAATGTATAACAGTTTTTCAGTTTAATACTTATTCTACCGCATGGAGGCCTCAGATTTTCATAGACTACAATGTAAACTTTTAGTTAAAACAACAACTTTTTGTGAAGTCTAATGGTGTCCATACACTAGAAGAAAAATTGTTCTAAAATCTGTCATTTGGACAGTTAGTTCGTTTTTCGTCCAGTTAAAGCAGTAGTAAAGTCCGCTTTGCGATTTTTACCTACAGGTAAGCCTATAAAATAAGGCATACCTGTAGGTAAAAAAAAATCTCCTAAATGTGCACTGGCACATGCGCTCTGATGGTACTGCATACTGTGCCGGACCTTCAGAGCACTGTGCCGGAACTGAGGGCTCCTGCGCACATGCGCAGGAGTGACGGCATCATGACTCTGGCTACTCACACAGCCAGAGTCGGCAAAACTGGATGGAAAAACGGGGGAAGATGGAAGCCCTGTCAATGGTGACAGCATGCCACTGGAGGCCTGCGTTCTAAGTTAAGTATTTCATAATGTGCTAATATGCGATGCATACTAGAACATTTCGCAATTGTCTTAAAGAGGAAAGATTTTATTTTTTTGTTTTTTTTGTTTTTTTTACTGTAGTGGTTCAAAAAACAGTTGTGACATTTTTGAGCCAAAAAATCGAAGGAAAAGTTCTGCCAAATGGACGATAAATTGAAAGGTTAATGTGTTTCTCACCCGTTAAGAATTGAACTGTTGGTACTGCACATATGTGACTCAAAAGCAAAAAATTTACAAGAAACGGATTAATTTATGTCCATTAAACGATTTATTGTTCGAAATTCAGTCATTACATGATGGCAATATCATTTGCTCTCACGAAAAAATGCGTTCAAATGATTTTTCAACTGGTATATGGCTAGAATAACATTGTACTATGATCACTCATATTCAAGCCAACTAAACTTTCAGTTTAGATTAGCTAAATATATTCCAGGTGCTTCAAAGCAAGTGGTGGGTCAGACCACTGCAGAGAGATCACTGCTTTCCCATGGAAAACCAGGGTCCCACTCTGCAGGGGACAGGCTATAGCTGTGATAAAAAGAATATGAACTGTAAGACCTTAACCACTTGTCTACTGGGCACTTTTACCCCCTTCCTGCCAAGACCAATTTTCACCTTTCGTCGCTGTCGCACTTTGAATGGCATTTGTGCGAGTCATGCAACACTGTACCCAGATTAAATTTGTATTATTTTTTTCACACAAATAGAGCATTCTTTTTCGTGATATTGAATCACCACTGGGGTTTTTATTTTTGCTAAATAAATGAAAAAAGACTAAAAATTTGGAAAAAACAAAAATGTTTTTCATAGTTTGTTATAAAATTTTGCAAACAAGTAATTTTTCTTTCACTGGTGTGTGCTGATGGGCACTGATGAGGTGGGATTGATGGGTACTGATAGGCTGCACTGATGGGCACTGATGAGGCTGCACCGATAGGAGCCACTGATGGGCACTGATAGGTGGCACTGATGAGCACTGGTAGGTGGTGCTGATGGGTACTGATAGGCGGCACTAAAGGGCACTAATAAGTGGCATTGATATGCAGTACTGATGGGCACTGATGGGCACTAGTAGGCGGTACTGATGGGTACTAATAGGCAGCACTGATAGGTAACACTGATAAGGAGGCACTGATGGGCACTGATTAACAGCACTGATGAGCAATGATTGGCAGCACTGGTGGGCAATGATTGGCAGCACTGGTGGGCACTGATAGGCAGCACTGGTGGGCACTGTTGGGACTGCACTGACAATACACTGATTATCAGTGTAGATGTCCCTTTTACACAAGCCAGTTATTAGCTCTCCTCTCCTCACACTGTCAGCATGAGGAAAAGAAATACCGATAACTGGCTTGTGTTTATATCATGATCAGCTGTGAGTGGACACAGCTGATCATGTGGTAAAAGGCCACTTTAACCAATCTGTGATCAGCTGTATCCTAGTGACACAGCGGTTACAGAGCGCATCGGGCATGCGGCGGGTGTGATCAAGGGAGGATGTCTTATGATGCCCTGCAAGAACTGGTCGGCCATGCTGTAGCCGTCATTCAGCTAAAGCACGGTCGGCAAGTGATTAAACACCTTTTGTTTGGATGAATCTAGATTCTGTTTAGTGGATATAAACTGAGAGTTCACTTAATGATATCTGCATGTAATAAGCTGGCCATACATGAATAGAAAATTTGGCCAGTTCAGCAGGATCTGGCTGGATTTTGATCCATGCATGGGCACCCTGGTTGCACACAATTCAATCCATCAAACAACTTGTGTAAAACCAGTGCGAATTCTGTAGCCAACAACAGTAATCATTGTGTTCTGCAAACAGGGAAGGCTCCCCGCCAGTAGAACATAATAATGCTGCTGGAGGGATTCCCCCATCAACACTGACTGTGTTGATAGGGGAATCAAGCAATTTTGTTTCCTTCTACCAATGGTGTAAGGAAATAGAATTTCATAATGTATGGCCTGTTTTATACTATGTCTGACAGAGATAATGTTAGGTCACCAAGTACGAGGGTTCTTCAAAAAAATTTCCGCACTTTTTTTACTCTATTAAATATAAAAAGTGTGGAAACTTTTTGAAGACTCCTCGTTAATAAGAACAATAGCAAGATAAGAGTCCAGCTGCCATGTGACGTGTATTGGGTAATAACAGGTGTCAAAGAAACTGGATTTGTTTTGCCACCGTATCCTGTAACCTAAATATTTCCATTCTGTAGATGTTGCCTTGTGAACCCAGCAACGGCTGTCTTGCAGTGGAACAAACACAAACATTTCAAATAATCTACTGGCTGATGACATCTTTGACTAATGAGAATTCCAGTAATGCTTGTAAGTCATCTATAACATACACCATTTTTATGATATAATACAAATGCATGACTTTCAAAGGTGGGAAGCCAGATTAGGCTTTCACCAGAATATTTCTTGTCTGAACTTATATGCTTAAAAAATTCCATTACATCAATGGTCCTCTCTGACCTCTGTACCTGCAGTCACTGTCGCATAATTCATCCTTAAAATTCACAGCAGAAGAATATGTTTTCTTAGAATAACAGATTAGCTTGTTGCCCCTGTGCTGAGCTACTAAAAACTTCAGTTCTTCTGTTGTGAAACTACTTGAATGCCTCAACAAAGCCTAGTGTATCAGGTAAGGAAGGTATGGAAGTAGAAAACATGTATTTCCTATTTTTGTGGATCACCTTGCTGCTTTGTATGAGTACTCTTTAGGACAACCCTGATAACAGCTATTGAGACCTGGATTATGTCTCCTTTGCTGCAAGCTTAGTGTATTTTTAACATAGTAAATGTGAAGTAAGATACCTCTTGTTATTATCCTTTTATTCTTTGAAGTACTTGTTTAGTAAAATAGCAGTTCAGAATTTTTTTGGCCTCCTAATTTCATTTTAGTTGTTTTCAGAAAGGAATAAATGTTGAGCACCTCTATTTCTTTCTGAAAATTACTGAAATGAAAGCCTCGTCCTTCAGTAATGTGACCTGCCTACTTTCACACTAGTTTATTCATTGATACATTTGTGTTTAAATGTAGTCATTGTACTTGAGACATGCAGGCTATGGTGTGTATTAGGTGTTCACCATTGTATTTCTTTTATTCTCTAGGTAAATATAATTTTACTAGTTTGGTTTGCAATGGCTCTGTCGATTGGAACTTTTTCCTGCAAAGTTCACTGACACTTTCAAAAGATGTATCTGATAATTCTTCAACAGCCGTTACAAGGTGGGTGTGTTTATAAAAAGGCGATCAATGAAATAGAGTAAAAAATATTGTGGTATTTAAAGGTCATCATTTATAAAATTTGAGGAACAAATACGAGTTTCCAAAGGCATAACCTGTGGTACTATACCTGTTTAAAACTGCCATGCAAGCAGATAAATGCACAGTTAAAATTCTTATATCGGAATTGTTTTACCTGCATAGGATCTGAATTTTTGATCAGCCAGGTGTGGGACATCTATTGCAGCTACAGCAAACCCCAGACACAAACCCAGGTTGCTGATTGAACAATTAAGCTGTTGAGGTTATCATCCTAATATTTTTTCCTGTCAGTGTGATCGCTGCCAGTACATGTATACAGCTTTAGAATCTATATTTCAATATTTTTATTGAAAATAGCTGGTAATAACAGAAATAACACTGGAACAAAGCCAATTCTCAGGTTGCCGTCATATCAAGACACAAGTAAATAATGTATGAACAGTGAAGATAAGTAAAATCCAACATCAGAAGATAAAAGCATACATCAGGCAAGAAATGGTCTCAGGTTAATATCCAAAAGTTAAATGTTCTATCCATCATTGTCAAGAAATAAAACAAAAAGATGTAGTCCTGTGCAATAATGGGTCAGAGAGTAAACATTTCTTATTGGTAACCAGGAATACAGTTATGTATGATGGAGAGCAGGAACAAAGACATGGTACGGGGGGGGGGGGACAGAATGAGGGGGGGGGGATGGTTGGGAGGAAAATAATGGCTAAGGAGTAGCAGGGAAACCCCTGACACTAACACCTGAGACTATCGTTGGGCACACAACTGTGTAAGGTCCTAAACCGAATATACATTAAATGTAGATAACAGAGAGAAGGGAAAAAGAAAGAGAAGAAGCAATAAAAAAAGGGGGGGGGGAAATAAAGAAGGAGAAGAAGAAGAAGAGGGTCAGCCCGGAGCTTATTGGGGAACCCAGATATAATGACTCCACGGGTCAGCTTCAGAATCTAATTGGCTCGTAGTTCCACTCACAGGGATTTCCATCTAAATGTTGCCATGTGTAGAATAGGCCATCATAAATTCATAAATATATTAAGATACACATAATATACTGTATTTCATTTAGTATAATTTTTATTATATTGCAGTACAGTATACCTGTTAGGGGAATCATAAAGGTATACTTAATACAGACAAGTACCTCTCATATACAGCCATCTGTGTATCATGGCAATGTAAATGTGTTTTGGAACTTACATACAAATTCTGAAGGATTTCTGGTTCCCTGCACAGTGTTAGGGTTTAAGTGAGTAGCTTCTCACTGGTTGTCCCCTGCACTAAATGTTTCATGCTTCATATACCGGTATCAGGAGCCAGGTAAGCAGATGTCGATGTTATTGATCTTCTCCATCTGCAGCAAAGAGATGACTCTATTTTGGAACCTTGTTTGTACACTTGCAATGTTTAAAGTATTGGCATCCTGCATGTATTAGTAGCCTAGGTAGGGGGTTTATTTCATCTGTTGGGAGTGAATAAATTACCTAATGGTAATCTGATTATTTCCTGAGATCTTCAAGTTAAACGCCAGAAAAACACAGTTAAAATGATATACTGTTTGTTTACTATTTTACCTGCCAAATTATTTGTCATTGTACACAGCCAATCTTGTGAATTATACACATTTCTCACATGGCACAGATACACGTAGTTCTTAATTAAGCAATTCATCTTTGTGGTTTAGCAATGGCTTTCTCTATCGCTTCTCTTCTTCCAGTCCCCCTCATTGGACAGAGAATCATCAGGAAAGCTGATATTAAAAGTGGTAATGTTAAACTTTAAAATATTAGAATAATTTTCCCGACTAACAAGGTTTGTGTATGACAAAAATGGCAAGCCAAAGTTAGAAATCTTTTGGCTGGTAACACAGTAAATATATATACATTTCGTCCATATGCACTATTAAACTGTTTGCCTGGAGGTAAAATAATACAAGCATTATAACCTTGACAAGATGTATTTGCTCTTTTTCAAAATTTCAATAAAAGCCATTGGAAAAGAAAAACACACATACTGTAAATCATGCACATAGCCCACAATACAATAAGGTTTCACACATATATACTGTATATAAAACCTTGTTTAATTACATGCTGGAGGTATTATATGCAGTATTTATTGGCAGTAATGTCTCAAAGTGCGTTCCCTACCCACTTACATTACCAGCAGTCATTAGTATATCCTAGTCCAATGGTTTATGTGCCATAAATATTTATGTGCATTGCTGTATGATTTAAAACACTAACAAAATGTATTTTTGATCAAAATACAACTCTAGCAAGCTTGAGCCGTTCACAGATACTAAAGGGTTGATTTGCTGAAAGCTCAACTCAAAGAAACTTTAAAATGATACCTTGCAGTGCACTACAAGAGTTCTATTGCCTGTTTAGGTCTAGGGGACACAGAAAAAAAGATTTACTTACCTGATCCTCAGCTCCTCCACATTGCTGGTCTGGTCCCTCCAGCACCATCTCCTTCATGCTCCAGCAGTCTAAGGTCCTGATGGCACCAAAACCAATACAGAGTCTGTAGCCCTGCATTGAATTTGATGATGCCAAGGAACAGTTCACTGCCAGAGCATGAGGGACCACTGCCTGCCAAAGGAGCAGAGGATCAAAGGACTTAAAGGGGTTGTAAAGGTAAAATTTTTTTCACCTTAATGCATTCTATGCATTAAGGTGAAAAAACTTTTGACAGTACCGCCGCCCCCAGGCCCCCCGTTTTACTTACCTGACGCCTCGAATCTTCGCTGCTCGTCCTCTTCATCTTCATTTCAGCTCAGCCTGGTCGCTGATTGGCTGCAGTGGATGGATTGAAAGCAGCGCAGCCATTGGCTCGCGCTGCTGTCAATCACATCCGATGACGCGGCGCGCCGGGGGGCGGGGCCGAGTGATACAGCGAGCGGCTATAGCCGCCGGCTGTATCACGGGAGCGCGCCCGCAAGCACTCACCACCATGCGAGGGAGCTCGCATTAAGGTGGTAAATGCTTGCGGGGAGGAGCTGAAACAGCCGCCGAGGGACCCCAGAAGACCAGGTTCGGGGCCACTCTGTGCAGAACGAGCTGCACAGTGAAGGTAAGTATAACATGTTTGTTATTTAAAAAAAAAAAAAAAAAATACCTTTACAACCCCTTTAAAGCACTTCTCCTCTTCCCTAGACTAACCGAGCTGTTGATCCTTGCAGTGTGGGCGTTGTAAATTTTTAAATAGAGCATATTCATTTTTAAAGTGAATCTCCAATTTGCAAAGTAAAATGTAACCTGTTTTAGCAAATAAGGGGCAAAACAAGGTTAAGATTCACTTAATAGCCAATCATTTGAAAAAAAAAAAAGAAAAAACAGGATTTTTGCTTGCACATAATTAAATGACTGCATTAAAAGTCAGCACAACTTCACTTGATTCCCTTAACTACAATTTTCTCTTTGCAAAGTAATTATTGCTTATCAGCATGCTCAAGAACAACCTTGCCAGTGTTTAAATTCACCAGGGGTACTTAAAGTGATTGTAACGTCTCGTTTAAAAAAATAAATAAATAACAAACCTGTTATACTTGCCTGCTCTGTGCAGTGGATTTGCACAGGGCAGCCTGGATCCTCCTCTTCTATCCATTCAGACATGGAGCTGTGGTTCAGCCCCACCCCCTCTCTCTCCACCGATTTGCTAACTGACTGATTGACAGCAGCGGGAGCCAATAGCGGCGCTGCTGTGTCTCAGCCAATCAGGAGTGAGAGTCCAGGATGCCCGAGGGACTCATGGCCATCGCTGGATATAGATTAAGCTCAGGTAAGTATTAGGGGGGCTGAGGGTGGCTGCTGCACACAGAAGGCTTTTTATTTTTATGCATAGAATGCAATAAGATTAAAAACCTTCTTCCTTTACAACCACTTTAAGTACTGTACAGTATTCACACATCTCAGTTGTAGTTATACCTGATAAGGCAAAATAGTGGAGCTGCTGTATATGTAAATCCAAACCAAATACATAAATAAATAAAAATAATTTTTAAATAAAATTCACTATTCCTAGCTTGGCTTGAGCCATTCATAAATAGTGGCTGATTTACTAAAAGAGTAAAGCATGTTTACTTGTCAAGGGAATTTTCACTTACCTTAATGAATATGGTAAAATTCACTTGCAAAGAATACCTAATAATATGTAAGGGACATTTAAAACATGTATTTTGCTTGCACATGTTTGGATAGTAGAAGTTAGCACAGTTTCCCCTTGTTTATTAAGCTCAGTGAAAATTCACTTTGCAAAGGAAACATGCTTTACTCTTATAGTGAATCAGCTGCTATTTATGAATGACTCAAGCCAAGCTAGGAATAGTGAATTTTATTTACACAATTCTTATTTTTTATTTATTATTTTGGCTTGGATTTAGATATACACTAGCTCCACTATTTTACCTTATCAAGTATAACTACAACTGATATATGTGAATACTGTAAAGTACTTAAGTATCCCTGGTGAATTCAAACATCAGCAAGGTTGTTCTTAAGCATGTCTTTAATTTTGATTGGGCCCTTGGCAAACATTTTCTTGCCCCCCCCCCCCACATTTTGAAACATACAAAAACATAGCAGGTCAGCTTAAAATCAGTTTACTGCAGCAGATCACGCAGCGATTGAAATTAGTTGCCAGAGATTACAGCCTATCCTTACTGCTCACTGATTGGTTGCGAGAGATTACAGCAGATCACTACTGTCCACTGATTGGTTGCTACAGGTTACTGCACACCATTACTGCTCATTGATTGGGTTGCTAGAGGTTACTGCATACCATTACCGCTCACTGATTGGGTTGCTAGAGATTACTGCACAGTGCACACCCTTACCGCTAACTGATTGGGTTGCTAGAGATTACTGCACACCATTACCGCTCACTGATTGGTTTGCTAGACATTACTGCACACTATTACCACTCACTGATTGGGTTGCTAAAGATTACTGCACACCATTACCGCTCACTGGGTTGCTAGAGATTGCTGCACACCATTACCGCTCACTGATTGGGTTGCTATATTTTACTGCACACCATTACCGCTCACTGATTGGGTTGCTAAAGATTACTGCACGCCATTACCGCTCACTGATTGGGTTGCTAGAGATTACTGCACACCATTACCGTTCACTGATTGGGTTGCTAGAAGTTACTGCACACCATTACAGCTCACTGATTGGGTTGCTAGAGATTACTGCACACTATTACCGCTCACTGATTGGGTTGCTAGATGTTACTTCACACTGATTCCCGTAGCTCACAGTGTCCCCCTCTGTAAGCTGCTCTGGTCCAGCCGCTACTTTCTCAAGCCACCCTCCTCTGCTGCTGACAGAAGGGTGAAGGAGAACAATCATAGCCCGCTCTGTGTCTTTCATCTTAGCCCTGCTGACCGGAGAAATGGCGGGGGCGAGCAGGGGGGACACTGACCATGACCGGAGAAGGGGTGGGGCAAGTGGGGGGAACACTGACCATGACAGGAGAAGGGGCAGGGGCAAGCGGGGAAACAATGACTGTGACAGGAGAAGGGGCGGGGCAAGCGGGGGAACACTGAGCCGCTCTGCCTCACTTTCTGTAACAGCCGCTGGTGATTGACATAGGGAGAAGCGGGATGAGCGGACTCCGGCACATACAGCTCACAATTTGCCTCTCCCCTGTCACACTCAACCGGCCAGGAGAGCAAGTGGGGAATCAGCTGCACCTGCTACACAGGACGAATATTTGCAGGCAGCGTGGGCTTAAGGAGTTGCTTTTGGGGCCCCCCAACAATGATTGGGCCTTGGGCAACTGCCCCATTTGCCCCGCGTTAAAGACAGCCATGATGCTGATAAGCAAATTACTAGTAAGAATAAGAACAGCAGAATGAGTCAGCCCAATATTTTTTTCACACTGAAGTTATCCACAGGTTTCAAGGTTAGAGTAAAGCCCTGGGAATGAAGCAGTACAGGTTTTTTAAGTATTTTCTTTTCATAGACCCATTGTCAAACAGCAAATTACTGTACATACAAGGGAGTGCCATATGACTAAACTCTGTGGAGACCCTTAGGCAGTTGAAACTTTGGGACCCCGCTCGCAGGTTTCTGGAGAGATAATTGAACTAATTAGTATGCATGTCTGAAGCTAGATGGAGATTACCATCAATACTGTACATTGTATGTGTTGCATCAATTTTTTTTACAAACTGGCAGCTGAAAGCAGATGAGCTTTTAAGAGACAAACTACTGTGAACCTAATGTTTATGTACTTTAAGTTGTTATTGAGTTACATTACATTAATACAGTATTTTCTCTATAGTCTTTAATGTAAAGTATTTGTTTCTTTGAGTTGATTAATCTTTTCTGTCCTTTATGAATAATTTAGAAAAGCTTTATTGTAATTTTCTTTGAAGATCAAATGATTATTTTTTGATCTGTTGCTGTGGGGTTCTTAACCGCTTCAACCCCAGAAGATTTTACCCCCTTCCTGACCAGAGCACTTTTTGCGATTCGGCACTGCGTCGCTTTAACTGACAATTTCGCAGTCATGCGATGTTGCACCCAAACAAATTGATGTCCTTTTTTCCCCACAAATAGAGCTTTCTTTTGGTGGTATTTAATCACCTCTGCGGTTTTTATTTTTTGCGCTTTAAACAAAAAAAGAGTGACAATTTTGAAAAAAACGCAATATTTTTTAACTTTTTGCTATAATAAATACCAAAAATATATAAAAAAACTATTTTTTCCCCTTGTAGACCGATATGTATTCTTCTACATATTTTTGGTAAAAAAATCTTAATACGCATATATTGATTGGTTTGCGCAAAAGTTATAGCGTCTACAAAATAGGGGATAGTTTTATGGCATTTTTATTATTAATTTTTTTTTTACTAGTAATGGCGGCGATCTGCAATTTTTATCAGGACTGCGACATTATGGCGGACACGTCGGACAATTTTGACACATTTTTGGGACCATTGGCATTTATACAGCGATCAGTGCTATAAAAATTCATTGATTACTGTAAAAATGTCACTGGCAGGGAAGGGGTTAACACTAGGGGCGATCAAGGGGTTAATTGTGTTCCCTAGTGTGTGTTCTAACTGAAGGGGGGAGGGGACTGTGTAGGGGAGATGACAGATCGCTGTTCATACTCTGTATGAACAAACGATCTGTCTCTTCTCCCCTCCGAGAACCGGAAACTGTGTGTTTACACACACAGATCACGGTTCTCGGTGTGCCCCGAGTGATCGCGGGAGCCCGGCGGTGATCGCGACTGCCGGGCACTCACATCGGCTCCGTGGGCAAGCAGTGGCCAAAAAAGGAAGTGACACAACATAACGGTGATTCACGCAGCTGAGCCATGCTGCCGCAGTACAAGTTTTACCCCCTTCATGACCAGGCCATTTTTTGCGATACGGCACTGCGTTGCTTTAACTGACAACTGCGTGGTCATGCAACACTGTATCCAAATACAGTTTATGCCCCTTTCCCCACAAATAGAGTTTAGATTTTGTTGGTATTTGATCACCTCTGCAGTTTTTATTTTTTGTGCTAGAAACAAAGAATGACGACAACTGTGAAAAAAAACAATATTTTTTACTTTCTGCTTTAAAACATATCCAATAAAAAAATATATCCAATAAAAAAGCTGGTAGAGACATACCCAAAAAGACTTGCAGCTGTAATTGCAGTGAAAGGTGGTTCTACAAAGTATTGACTCAGGGTGGCCGAATACAAATGCACGTCTCACTTTTCACATTTTTATTTGTAAAATATGTTGAAAACCATTTATCATTTTCCTTCCACTTCACAATTATGTGCCACTTTGTGTTGGTCTATCACATAAAATCCCAATAAAATACATTTATGTTTTTGGTTGTAACATGACAAAATGTGGAAAATTTCAAGGGGTATGAATACTTTTTCAAGGCACTGTATGACTACTTTAATGAGAATTGATAGAATAAGGAAGGTGGAGACTAGTTTCTGAAAGATCATAATGGAGTTTTTAAAAGCGCTATTTGCCACTCAAGAAAACACATGGCAATTAGGTCTGGTGAGTGTCACATTAGGGAGTGGGACACGCTTCTTGTCACTTTGGTGGTGGATTCAAGGTGCAATATTCCTAACAAGAATCAACACTAGCCGCCTCCACAATCAAACAGGGTGCCGGCTCTGTTTGCAACAGAAAATGAAATAGAAAAAATATATAGCTGGATAGCCGCACTCCAAATATTCACCTTTATAGAATTTTTTTTTTTAAATCAAGGCATTGAGGGTAAGTACTGACTAACTGCACAGCCGCTGACATGTTTCACACCACACATGGTGCTTAGTCATAGCTAAGGAGCACATTTGTGGGAAAAAATAAAAAGTGGAGCATGCTTCATTTTTCTGCACTGCAAATGCAGGGAACGCACTATGAACGTGCTTCAAATGCAACGCCCTGTGCCCCTTTAAGCCAAGAAAGCCAAGCCCAAAAACTTAGATACAGTGCTAAGTGCAGCTCAAAATACATACAAATGTACCTCAAGTGCGCTTCAAACGCGCTTCAAATTAATGCAAACATGCAGTAAAAAATGTGTGCAGTTTCTGGTGTTAATGGGCCCTAAAAGGACAGTAGGAGATGGGGGTCTCTGTCAGGCTGGCTATTATTTAATAAACACCAGTTAAAGCGGAGTTTCACCCTTTTTTACACCCACTATCCCACTGGTAGTGCTTGTAATTACCTGTGCCTGTAATCTTTGACTATTTTTATATTTTGGCTATTTATACCTTATACAGCCCTCTCCCTGTTTCTTGTCTGGTAAAAAGCCTAGGCTTATGACATCATGCACAGCTCTCCCGCTCACTCTCGTGAGAGTTTACCAGGAAGGGAGGGGGGATGAGTCATAAGAGGGCCAATGAGAGCTGCAGGGCTGCAGAGCTGGAGGTGTGCCTCTGTGTGTCTGTGTAAATCCAGGAATTGAACAGGCAGCAGCTTCAGCTGCAAAGGCAAGAGTAAAAGAGAGAGAGAACCGGCCCTAGTGTGACACTGTTTATTAAAAAAGATATAGACAAATAAATGTAGTACACTCATATTGTGTTCATAAAAACAAGCATGTCCATAGAGGCTGTGGTTGCTCTCCTGAGTCCAGAAATCCAAGCTGGATGTGAAGTGAACTGACAGTCTCTGTCTGAATAGTCCACAAGCAGCCGCTGACAAGCTGCACGAGAGCCGCCCACTCTCAGCGAGGATCCTGGAGAGCAGAGTGACTCCACACAAGGACACGTGCACGTGATCCTCAGAAGCCCATGGATAAATTTTGGTTGATGGTTGCTATGACTAAGGCTCGGTTCACACTGGGACGACTTGGGATCCGACTTGTACGCCCTCAATTCGCCCCAAGTCGCCCCAGAAAGAGATTCAATGGGAGTGAATGGGAGCGTCTTAATAGACACTACTGAAGTCGCTCCGACTTCAGAGCGTACTCCCTGTACTACTTGGATCCGACTTGGTAGGCGACCTGTACCATAGAAATCAATGAAAGTCGCCTCCAAGTCGGATCTCTCTCTTAAGTCAAGCGACTTTGCAGGCAAAAACTTTCGTTTGCCCAGGCAAACCCCTCCCTCCCAGAGAGCTGATTGTTCTGTGATTGGCCACAGCCGAAGTCGCCTGTCATGGAGGCGACTTCAAGTCGCGTTGTAATTTGCTAAAGTCGCGCTGAAGTCGCGTTGAAGCCGCGTTGAAGTTGCCGTGCAAAGTCGCGCTGAAGTCGTGTTGCCCCTGTGTGAATCGAGCCTAAGCGTTTCAGAGGGCGTGGCCTCCTTCTTCAGGTATACCACGTGGTCTCATAGGAGCACTTAAATAGTGTTCGTCATAAGGTTGCTACCCATTATGTACCATTCAATATGCAATCGCTGAGAGGACATGACTACTGATTAGCAAACCAATCTTTTTGTCTGATAGAAATCATTACCCCTTTACTTTATATGTTTAAGAAAATCGTGTTATATCTTAATAGATCTAAATATATATATATTGATCTGGGTACCGCTTATAGTTATGACCTATGTTGATTTTTTTTTTGTTTATTCTTACAGATATGTGCAGAAAATATGGACACTCTTAAAACAGAATGGTGTAAACCAGATAATCATAGAGAAGCTTCAGCAAGAAATTAACAACACCTATCCTGTAGATACAGAGTTAGAGAGTATCCTCAGAGAAACAGTCAACCTGTTACTAAACATTACTGATGTTCTGACTACGGATTCAACTACTGAAGAATATTTTGGAGCCCTTCAGACAATTCTAATAAAGCTGGAAAAACTTGTTCCACCAGAACAATTAGGAAACAACACAGGACTAATCAATAATATAACGGAAAGTATTATTAATGATGTTCAATACTGGATACGTCTGAGTGGCCTGTTTTCTTCATCTAATGTGTCTCTTCAGACATTAGTAGAACTGCAGTCCATAATCAAATCCTTTTCTACCAGCAGCACAGAAGCCGTTAATTACTTTACAAAATTTCTCCAAATTCTTTCTGGTTTTAATCAGACAACAATCCAAGAATTTACACAAAGTCTCCAAACACTTCAAAGCTTAAATCTAGTTACTTCTAATATAACTGCAACACTGAATCATGTAATTGTTCTCTTTGGTGATATAATAAGTAACCCCAATTCGAACAACAGCTTTGTACTTGCTGACTTTTACTTAAAACAGATATTAAATTTGTTGAACAGTGATACTACCTTGCGGGATTCCCTTGGATTGTTAAATCTTTATTTCAACAACAGCCAGGCTGGTGATTTCAGTAGATATGCTGCTATTTTTTCAATTTTTACATCATCAAATCGACAGGCTGTTGCCTCTAACACCAGCAACGCACCCTTGGCGTTGCTCAGTCTCATCTCTGGTTTTATTCCAGCTGAAGACCAACAGTTGTTTAATAAAGTAGAAAACGTTTTGGTGACTCTTCTGGATTCCATTTCCACTTGCCAAGTGGAAGTCAGTAAGTGTACAAGTTCTGTTCTCAAGTACCAGCAGCAGTTGTATGAATTTAAACAGTTCATAAGTTCAACTAGTGGAGATATACAGCAATTTCCTCAGTTAAACCAGTTCACTGATGGCGAGATCAAAATAATCAATAGCATGTTTTCAATTATTCTGTGTTCTCAAGCACATCTTAACAATGCCACCTGCAACAATGTCCAGGATATCTATGGAGAACTGAGCTATATTATAAACATGACATTGAGAACTGACCCTAACACCCTGTCCATCTATTCTGCTTCAGAGCAATTTAAACAGAATGTTGACAACATCCTTCATGTTTTTGGATCTGTTGACCTTAAAAAGCTGATCTCTCAGCTGGATTATGTAAGTGGGCTGCCTAAATGCTATACAAATAGATCGGTTGATCCTTTGAAGTGCACCTTAGACCTAAGTTTAGGTTTAATGGATCTTCTTGACATGTTGCCATTTCCTCAGCCTATTAATGACACTCTTGTTGCGGCTTCTTCTATTATTAAAAATTGGCTCAGTGAAGTTAATAGAACAGTGGATGCCTACCAACAACTAATTTATATGTATGATTTAACAAGCTTGGCATATCAAAATCAGTCTGTACTACAGCAAATTGAAACAACTCTCCTTCAAATTGTGCAGACTTTAGAGGAATTAAACACAAATTCAACACTAGTTTCTCAAACTAAAAAGGAACTAGAGAACTTAAAAATTGAGCTTCAGACTATTCAGTGGTACATTCTTTACATGAAAAATGAGACAGAAACTTTCCATACCTCTAATAATATAGATAGTTTTGTAACACTTACAGAAGTCCTGATAAACAATACTCTGTCTCTTATGAGAAGCAATCCTTCCCTTGTACCTACAGTGAATAAAATACAGTCTGTATTTAGCTGGTTGGAAATGTCTCACATTCTGCCTGCTCTCCAAAACATGATGAATATGTCGTTGCAAAATGGAGGTTATACTAGTGAAACCTTTATTTATAACACTACAGTGGTCTTTCAGCAAATTATTCAACAAGCATTTGTCAGTGGAAGTCCCTGGAGCTCATTTTTTAATCAAATCACAGACAGAGAAGCTAAGTTTGTGCTGCAGTTATTACAGGAATATGATAGGGGAGGGCTGAACAATCTTTCTTCTGTTATGTTATTCACAGAAGAGGTCCTTCTGGCAGCAGAAAGGTTTTTGAAAGACATACCTGAAATCTCAACATTAAATTATGACACACAAGCAATCTACAACATATCCCATCAGATCCTGGGTATTGTTGAAAACAGGTTAAATCAGAGTGTTCTATATTATATATACAGTTTATTGCTGGACAACTGGAGTGGAAACATCTTTTATGAATTTCCATTGTTGAAAACTAAATTGATGAATCTTTTGAATTCAAGCATGCAGTGTTTAACAGATCCAACAATGTCTTCACTAAAGCAGAACTGTTCAAGCACAGATATCACAAATATGTTGCAACTCATACTGAATGATTTTGGTTGTCAGATAATCCTGGAATCACCCAAAATTGATGGTAATGTTACACTTATTAACATCTTTGAATATGCCCTTAATACCACATGGGAAGAACATATTAATGGCTGTACCATAGAAAACTCAAACTCCAAAAAAGAACTGGCATGCCTTGTTGAGACACTAGCATCCACCCTCCAGTTAATTTCTACCATAAATAATCTATCAGGTATAAACAGTCCTTGGGTTCAAAAAATTGACGGAGCACTAGCCATGGTTACGAACAAACTTTCAACAAAAAACATTACCTGTGCAGCAAAGGATAGTCAAATTATACATCTAATTTATCAGGCACTTCATAATCAGTCAAGTCGTTTGGAGTCTCTGATTTCAGTATTTATGAATCAGGCAGAACTGTATAGCCAAAATCCATCAGAATATTCAAAATACTTGATTCAGGTATTTAATATTTTAAATCTGTATGACTCTATGCATGAGCAGATACTTCTAAATGAAACCATTGTTAACTTCTTGTACAACACGATGCTGCAGTTGCTAGAAGTCACTCAAAACAGTCCCACTAGTTGGCAACTGGTATCATCAATGCTGAACACAGTCAACAATATTTCATCCTTCCTTAAGACTACAGATTATCCCATAGAGTTCCTTCATTTATTAAATGTTGTCAACAGAGTTCTGAATCTTACAGATGACATCGCCACACTGAATGCAAGCCTGCCACATATTTCACTTGTTAACATTTTTGACAGAAACTTTTCCATGATAAATAATCTTCTAAAACAGTTTCTTTTTAAAATGAATATCACATCAGTTGATAATTGTGCAATTTCACTTAAGAACCTTTTTAGTTTGTACCACAATAAGATGAACCTATCCATCAATGCCATGTTTTGTTCTAACCTTAGTTCATGGACTTGCAATTTAATACTTGGCAATGACTCTGGATTTAATTGGCTAGAAGAATTGGAAAGCATCTCAAGTATGATAATAACATCAACGTCCGGGTTACCAGCAGACTCTGCCATGAAGATTATAACATCCTTCACCAAGTTTATGAATGATACCAATATGAACACTTTTGATGCATTTTTGACATCCATAGTGAACATTTTACAACAGAAAGAACCAACCAACAACTCGGATGTATACCAATCTATCCAAGTGTTACATAGCTCTTTACAGGCCATAATAAAAGAAGCATTGTTGAACAGATCTGAGCCAATGGATAAAATGATCATTATCAATGTAATGGGATCATTGAACAGCTTTCTTAGAAGCCTCAATATCACAAGCTATGAAGGGATCCTTACCTTTGCTTCTGACATTTTACAGATTTACTTTAATAATCGGAACAGCACATTACCTCTGGAAAGCCTTGCCCAAAAGTAAGTTAGACTCTTGTTTCCAGTAATATGGGATGTGAGGATGTCTGGGTATAGTCTGAGTTGTTGTGATAAGTCATGTCTGGATGTTCAGAGAATTTCTTAAACAGCAGAAAACTATTTTTATAGGTTGGCTCCTCTATTATTACTTCAAGACAATTAGTGTCAATATAAGGATACGTTCATCTTTGTAAAAAAAAATATAATCAATGCACATCTTTTTGCAGGTAGAAAAATATGTGCGTTTATTATTTTTTTTACTAGGAGCCTGGAAAACATTGCACCTGCGATCAGCAGATCACAGGTGCCATGCAGAACTCCTGCAAACTGCCTGTGTAAGCTGTCTGTTTATACCTTGTATGAGTAGGCACTTACACTCTGACAGGAAGAGACAATAACCTAAGCACTCAACACCGCTCTGGTGGTTTATTGAGAACTACAAGCTGACAGCTGCAAAGGCTGATGGTAGTTGTAGTTCTCCCATTCTCAGACTTCTGTGAATGAATGACATGGCCAGGCAGGTGGAGCCCCACACAGTCGCATTTTTAAGAAAATCGTGACAGTGAGATCTGGGAGAAAAATGGATGGAACATGTAACATGTTCCTAAAGGTGAACTTATCCTTGAAAACCTTGAAGGGTGAGCAATTAAAGGAAATGTATGGCTTGTTCATACCTGGAAAAAAATATATGTTACCACAATGCATGGTAATGAATCAAGCACTGGGTGTTGCATTGCTGTGGCATTCATTTTGAATGGTGCCCCAATGCACTTACAGAATAAACTTGTGCTACAATACACCACAATGCACAATGGTGATTGCTCCTTCTTTGAGGCCCTTCCAAAAGCAGGCCAATTTATTTCATTACTGTTATATGAATACATTTAATAAGGTGTATCCCACAGTCAGAATCGCTGCCCATTCTGGTAAATTTATACTTTCATTCAGCTGGATAGTAGCTCACAGAATACAAGGTGTTCTGTGCATAAGCAAGGAGACAGGAGGAGCAGATAAACAGCACTGCACTTCCATGAATAAAAGTTGTGGATCTCATAAACACAGGTGACCAGAAGTATAACATGAGCTATACTATTCAGCTGAGTGAAAATGTAAATTTACAAGAATAGGTAGTAATCCTGCCGTGAGATACACCTCGTCAAAGGTAAATTGTTTTAATATAACAGTAAGGACTAGGAACCATTGGCGTTTTCTGCAAAACATAATAAAGCATGTTGCAGAGCATGTCTTACCAAAATGCCAGATGGAGTGAGCTGGTCTTTAGTGTATACCTAAAGTATATAATTAGAGTTGGAGTTTGTAATTGGCCTTCACAGCCAATACATGTCAAGCATTAGGCTGTGGTAGCCCAAGTCTGGGTCCAGTTTTCCAATGTGAGGGGTTTGCTAAAATCTCTTTCCTATCTACAGGGAGTCTGCACTTTACCAAAGGATCTGTCCCTTAGTCTAAAGCTGTATGCAGACACTTTCTGACAGTGTGAGAGGGTGTTTTGTAAACAGCAAATGTGAGAATTATAAAATAATTTTATAGTTCCTGTTCATCAAAGAAACACACACAAGGCATAGTTGTGAAACCTAACCAAGAATGTGTAATATATCAAGCAGTGGTAAGGATGTATCATATTCAAACAGTATCCAGAGCCAGGGGCCAAGAGGCCTATTCTGTTTTTTTTGCTCAAGCCTATGAACCAATGAACCATTCCAAAAGGGCAAAGTATGTGTATAGAGCAGTGTTGAGGGATAGCGGGGTGTACCACACAGCAAATATCATAGCATAATAAATATCTGTGACAATGGCAAAAGTTAATTTCATGTCACAATATTGATAAAACTGAGGGGTAAACCTCCATTGCAAGAGCATTGAACAATCTGGTGATTGGTAATCATCAAGATCAGCAAAGCCAAAGATGGTGAAAACATGCAATTATGCTAAGGGAACAACCATTCCAATGTCACTGTCTCAGAGGAGAGGATACAGAGGGTGTAGAAAAAAGACAAGGGTATGCTCAAGAAGGTGTAAACAATCCAAGAATATGGTAAACCAAGTTCAGAAGAGTTCCCTTGATAAGTAGGTCTCTTCCTCATCTAAGAATATTGCCTGTGCCATTTTGCAGGATGCATGACCCAGGGCCTCCAGCAATTTGGCCTGGCCCAGTTTTTTCAGGGTCCCTGAGAATTGCTGCACATATACTGATGGGTGATCCATAAAAGAAATGCAGCCATTGAGCAGGACTGGCCTCTAGTTCCTTGACCATCTTAGTTAGCTATGCGCATGTGCAACACTCCCTCTTTTTTTTTTTTTACTTATAATAAAATGTAAGGAAATGTTAAATAAAGATACAAAATACATTCTGACAATACAGATACCTTGCTGACCAGCTCAGTGAAATATTTAATGTTAAACAATAGCATGTCTTCTTCCCATCAAAATTACATGGATAGCTTAACTTAAAGTATGAAAAGCATTTGATTCTTGCAGATCTTGTCACTTGACAAAGGATTGGGTTCTTCATTTTGCGTCATTGAATTGATTGGCATGTTTTGCAAACAGAATCTTTAAATATGACACAAGTATCTGTCTTTTAAATTATTGTGCTCTTTGACAGATCCTATTCGTGCTACTTATTCTGGCTGTTTACTTTCAGTAATTGCATTGAGCCAGAAACATGATTTAAATGTATACTTTATTGCAGAAGCAACTGAGTATTTTGTAAATACTAAATAATTTTTTGGGCATTTGAATTTAATAATCTGAGTCACTTGCATTCTACTTTCTAGAGAAAGCGTTTTTTGATAGGACAGGCTAGGAAAAGGATAAATAGTATCGTCTTTACAGGTAAGGAAAGCTCTGGCTTAGAGAAGTGGTACTCGTGTACTTGTAGCTGGTGTCAGTCCTTCTGGGATTTAACAGGCCAGCAGAATTTTGATTATCAGGTAGCTCCCAGGTTCATTTGTTGCATGTTTTACTGTCATTCATAGTAAAAAGATGCACATTATAACAAGCAGAGAAAAACGTCAGTTTTGGATAGAGTGAAGAGGGAATAGAACACGTGTCTGTTTTTATTGCTGTCTGTGTCCCCTTTAGGAAGATTCACCTTCTCTATTTGAACTGTTTGCCATTATTATACAAAGTGAAAGTAAAAGAAAATCCCAAATTTTGGGTTGACATCGTAACAGGAATAGAGGGGAAATTTTCCAATAAGGATGCTAGTTCTGTTGACTCTGGTGACACACCAAGAGTCCCTCACTTTGGAGGGATTTCCTCTCACTTCCTGCTTTGACCATGGGACAGAAAGTGAAGGGAAATACCTGCAAAGGGATACCGATGAAAAAAAAATGACGTGGTTATAACCTCACAAATGCGCTTCTGGAAGAATGGTCAAACATTCCCATAGACACACTCCTAAACCTTGTGGACAGCCTTCCCAGAAGAGTTGAAGCTGTTAAAGCTGTAAAGGGTGAGCCAACGCAATATTGAACCCTACGGACTAAGACTGGGATGCCAGTAAAGTTCATGTGCATGCAAAGGCAGGTGTCCTAATACTTTTGACAATATAGTATGTTCATATGATCATTGTCACTGAGCTTGAAAGTAAAGAAAAATCAAGTTGCCACCAGATTGAAAATAGAGGGGACATTTTCCAATGGTGACACTTGTTTTGGTGACAAATGTCCAAGAGAAGACTGACTTCACTTTGGAGGGATTCCCGCACTTTATTTTGTGTTTTGATGGCAGGAAACAAAAGAACATTTATTGAATGAGACAAAGATGGTAAAAAAAAAAAAACCTCTATTCAAAATGCAAGAAAGATTGGCTTTGGATTGGGAGGATTATAACTTTCCAGGAAAATTCATAACAAAAATCTGGGGCAACTTAAATGATCTTCAGATACTAAAATTGGCCTAACACTTTCTTAAAAGCTAAGAGAAATTCCACAAAATAATTATAGGTATATCCTAAAAAAAAGCTGCTTTAAAAGTAAAAGAACATTACAAAACTGAGACCAAAGCCAGGTTTAATTCTGTGTAGTGGCTGCATTAATTAAATATCACATGATTTTTTTTTCAAAGCATGTAGCTATAATGATGAAATGTTTTCTTTTTCTTATAAGGGTACTGGAACATATTTTAACATCTTTCAAAGAAAGCGGCCTAGAAAAAGTCACCATTCAAGCACTGGAAAATCATATCTTCACTCAGTCTTCAGAGGAACAGAAAATTATTCAGTACATTATAAGCATTGTGATGTCAGCTATTAACGAGACAGCATCCAGTGTGGCACTACAGCCACTAGATAATAAAACCAATACTATGGTCCAACTTTTTGTTCAAATGTTAACTGAAAACCAATCAAACACAACTGTACTGAGTCAATTGGAAAATTGGATAAATGCAACACATTTTTTCAATGAAAACAAACCAAATCAAGGTCTCAACACATTCAATATGTCGGAAGTTATAAACAGTCTAATAGAAGGGAATTTAAATAATGCACAGGTTGAAGAAATACTGAGGGCTTTGCAGAATGTCTTGTCTTCTCAAAACATCACTGATGGGTCAGACATCTTTTACCTTTATGAGTTGTTTGTAGGTATTTTCAACCAGACTATTAGTATTGGACCCATGAATTTACCACAAATGTTACAACCTTTCTTAACTTCGGACTGTGAAGGCATTTCCAAAGTAATTAATTCTGTATATATATTGATACAAAGGACCAGTGCCTCTACCACATGGCCAGTCAATACATCTGTTTCAAATTTAACTATGGATATTTGTTACTTATTAAAAGGGAATTATTCACAGAATAACTGGATCAACATGCTTCACACTTCCAGAGAATTGGTTGCCTTTGTAAGACCTCTTTTACCAGACAGTGTAAGAAAGTATTTTGCTGTAGCAGATGACATCATCAAGGTGGCAAGTGACTTAATAGCAGACCCAACTATATCTCAGAGCAAGATATCCTCTATTATGAACATTGTATCAGATATAAACAAGTTGTTCGATAAGACATCAAACTCACCCAACTGGACACAGAACACAGTTTTAAATAAACTGGTTTATTTCTTAGTGGATCTTTCCTGGACATCTGCATCTGACAAAGAACTTCTTTTGTTCAAAACACAGAATTTCTTTTTGGACATAATCCAGGACATACAAAATATGCTTAAGTTACAGAATGGTTCATCATATGATGTTTGGATATCCTTTGCTCTGGATGTGATGGGAATTTCTATAAACACAACTCAAAATGCATCTCTACAAGACAGGTTAGTTCTTGAATTGTTCTATAAATTGTTGAAATTTAAAAAACAAATCCAACCAAAACTATTATTTTTGTTATGGATAGAATGTCAAAGGGAGTAAAAACTCTGTCAGGCTTTTTAAATGTTTATGTCTCCATTGGTGAAACTTCCTCTAAATTCCTATCCCTGAGATGTGTAATCAGATGAACAATAAGCGATAAAGCTGGCCATACATGGATTGAAATTGGGCCAGTTCAGCAGAACTTTGATCCTTGTATGGGCAGGCTGGTTGTACAGTAGTTGATCAACCAATCTGCTTCTGTACAACCACCTTCTTGAATTTGCCCCACTTGATCAGTGCTGCTGGCTATAACCTACAACGCTGATCAGTGTATTCTGACAGCAGGGAAGTCTCCTCACTTTTGGAATACAAAGGCACAGCGGGGAGAATTCCTCCAGCCACACATTTGGTTGAACAGAAAATAAATAAATCTTCTATGGCTGCTTTAGTAATTTCTCCAAGGTAAACAGAGATAGCAACAAAAGTCTTTTTAGTAGAGTGGCAAAAGGTTTGAACCTATGTGAAGATTTTATTGCTGAAGTCTTTCTATGTTATATTTACTCATACATTTTATTTCTTTTCCTGGTGTTCTAGGGTATAAATTAATGGTAAATCCCTTCAGTGGAGTCAGAGACACTATTGAAAGCCAAAATACTTTTTTAACCTTCTCCTTTTCATAAACAAATTTTCTCTGGCAAAGGTTGCCCATTGTGTTAACATACTGATGATCAATATGACACTTTAGTATGTTGGCCAAGGAAAATATAATTTTCTTTAGCTCTGTACTAAATTTATGCAGATAGTACAATGATCTTGGGTAGTGCTCACTCCCTAAGGAGTCACTGAGTTCAACTGGCCCTCCTAATCTTTCATAAGGTAAACTGTCCCACAGCTGCTCCAACACTTGTAAGGTGACCGATTAACTGAATTTCACTATTTCAGTTGTTGCTTAAAGGAAATGTATTTGTACAGGCCTGAAGGGAAAGAGGGTTAGAGCACATAATAACCCAAAAGAGAACTAATCACAGACACAATTCACAGTTCATATGGATGAGGGCTTCCATCCTGGCTTTAGCCTCACTCCTCCTGGTTGTACCCTCCAGCATGGTATTGCAGGCTCTTTGGATTCTAGACCTGCGCTTCACAGCACACGTGCCCAGACCTGCTCCCTCATAGCACATGTGACCTCTGTAGGCAGTAGACCTGGGAGGTTAGAGAACTCCAGCAGTATACATCCTCAAAAGGCAAAGCCTGGGAGGGAAGAGGGAACTCACAAGATCACTCAAAACATGTATGTCCTCCCACAGCTTGTACCACTAGCAATAAACCTCCACGTGGTTGGCCACTAGGAGATATAGATAGATAGCAGCTTGCTATAGGGGCACTCAGAACAAGGGAGGGGCCAGGAGCATCAGCAGGGGAACCTAAAAGAGGAGGATCGGAGCTGCTCTGTGCAAAACCATTGCACAGAGCAGGTAAGTATGGCATATTTGTTATAAAAAAAATCACAATCACTTTAAGTAAATGTTCAATTTGCAAAGTAAATGTTAGTAAATAAGGTGAACCAGTTTTCACTTTGAATACCCAATCATGTGCAAGGTAATTTAGAAAAACTGGATTTTTCCTTTAGTAATAAAAAAGCCCCACTATATGGTGATGTCTAAGGACATGGCATTTGGAAAGGGAAACTAACTAGTAAAAAAGCAATATTTTGCATTAAGAACATGTATGATTATTATACCAGCAGAGCAAGACATTTCAAAGACCAGTTTGGCAAGCATATAAGCAAAGTGGACTTGAAATTAGTTGTCATGGAAGTTGGACAATTAAATTATTAAATATATTTTATTTTTGTTTGTAACTTGTTCTTGAGGATATGAATGCTTTATGTATGTCTTATTTTATTGTTCATTTTTTGAAGCCTAATTTTAGTTTAAAAAAAAGCACATGGAGCATTGTTTAATATTAAAGTGGTTGTAAAGGCTGAAGATTTATTTTTACCTTCATGCATTCTAGGTAAAAAAAACTTTTGTATACAGTATCTTTTTTTATTCGTTTAGCAAAAAAAAAAAAAAAACGCAGAGATGATCAAATACCACCAAAAGAAATCTCTATTTGTGGGAACAAAATGATAGTAATTTTGTTTGGGTACAGTGTAGCATGACCGCGCAATTGTCATTTAAAAAATGACAGCGCTGAAAGCTGAAAATTGCCTGGGCAGGAAGGATGGAAAGTGCCTGGTATTGAAGTGGTTAAACTTATACTTTAACAATATAAATATATATATATATATATATATATATATATATATATATATATATATATATATATATATATATATATTTATAAGAGGTTATTATAGAATGAGCTACTTAAAGAGACTAGTACATCACGCTAATCCCTCCGCTCATGTTGAACTGTCTTGAAAGTTTTTCTAGACGAGTACAGTTACAAGATTATGATGATGAAGCAATTAGACACATGTTATGTATATTAAATGTTTATGTCATATATAAATGGAAATTTTAAAAAAATCAATAAAGAGAATAAAAAAGAAAAAAGCTGAAATTTAAGTATAGTAATTTTTACATATTTACATTGGTCCAGCTTGGACCAATCTAAGTATATATCTGGGATCCTAGTCGAAACTCAAAATCACTGTAGTAGCCAACACTACTACAGTTAGCTCCACTAATATGGAGATCCCGTGCCAAGTGGCAGCCCTGCTGCTTAGTGGGGCCACCTTGTTGGTTCTAAATTAAAGGCTTGGTAGGCATTTATTGGCCACAAATGTCTGGTGAGTGAGTAATTTTAGGTGGAGCACGGTGTTTGGTTTAAAAGAGAATTAATATTGCACTTCTGCTTAAAGGCACAGTGTTTGGGAAGATACCTATACACTTTATGGACACTATTTGATATGTGATATTGCATAATTTAGTTTTCTAACTGATTCTTTAACTGATTTTGACTGATTGCTGATAATTTGCATCAAAGGACTGTTTTAATAACATTAACCTGAAAAGTAATTTCTAATATCCAAAACAAAAACATAAAAGTCAGAGTTTTTGCTTGAGTTTCAGTTTATGCGTGTGGGAAATTTACTGTTCTTGCTATGGTAATTCTACACCAGGTAGCTGGTAGATTGCTCTAAATGTATGCATAAGCTTTCAGTAAATATATTGTAGTTACAGGCAATTAAGTGGCTACATACCGCTAGACATAATAAGCATGTTTACTCTTCTTCCCCTAGATTCCTAAATAAAGTGTGGGATTCCTTTAAACAAAATGGTTTGGAGAATGTGATCATCTCTACAATCAGTCATCTTTGGCCTACCAATGGTTCAGCCAGCTCCGAGAATGCCTACATACTGGAACATTTCCTACAGCTTGTCTTCAATATCACTGATATGATCATTTCTGAAACCCCGTCAAATGTGACTACTAATACTATAGGAAAAGCCATGAACATAGTATTGAATGACCTATTTCAGATCTTACTGGCACAAAATAAGAACATTTCACTCTTACTGGATGAGGGTCTTCAGTATGTTAATATGACTAAAATTCTGAATGAGCTTGAAACATTAATTACCAGCCTGAATATTCCACAAAGCATCTCAAATGAATCTGCAATACTAGTAAACCTTCTTTATACCCTAAATCAATCAAATTTCATGAATATCATTGGCAATATTACGCAGATATTAACTACTTCCAATAATATTAAGTACATCAAGACAGTCATGGGTGCATTGGAAATGTTCGGAGAATTTGTCCACATGAATAACAGCAATGACATTCAAGAATTCTCTTCAATCCTAGTTAAGTATCTGCCTATTTACTTGGATACAAGCAAGCAAACACAAACTTCTCTAATGCCCATCCTCAATTTGTGGCAACATTTTACTAATATAACTAATACACGAATCAGAGATACAAGCAAAGCAATTGTAGAGTTACTGCCTCTTTTCAAATCCCATTTTCTGCTAAATGAAAGCATTGATGTTCACAATCTCTCTTCATGGCTTGTTGGGATTATTGCTCAGTTAATACCACCAGAGGAACAGACCAGATTAGAAAATGCAGCAAATGCCACTCTCCTACTCATCCAGTCTCTTCAGGAATGTGATAGTACACCCATGACCTGTACTGGGCTTACTAAAGTAGTAGAGAAGTTTATGTCTGATGTAATACAATTGGAGTTGGTGACACAGAATGCAACTTTGGTAAATAACTCCCTCCTGCAGTTTGGATCTTTTAACCAGTCACATATTAAAATGATCAATGAAGTATTTCTGGTGTTGTCATATGCATTAGGATATCCATCTAATTCTACAAATGGAAATGCACTTTTTGAAGAGTTTTCAGCTTTGACAAATTTCCTCTTAAACACCACAATAGTGGATAATCTAAATATCACTTCTCTTTCATCCCTAAAGAATATTGTAGATGTCCTCAATTCTGCTAATATTACACAAATTCTTCTTGAGACAGAAAACCTTCTACATGCCTACATATGTACGAACCAAACTGATGCAAACCCATTATTGTGCAAACTTAATGTGACTTTTAAATTAACTCAGCTCATAAATCTGCTGCCCTTGGCACAATCAACTCATGAAGACTTGGCAATTATAACTTCTATAGGAGAGCAATGGCTAAGCAAGCTTAATATCAATACTTCAGTCTATGAACAACTTATTGATCTCTACAATGTCACAGTTTTAACATTTCAGTACTATCCCACACTACAAGCAATAAACACTTCATTGGTTAATATTGTGCATATACTACAGGACATGGGTTTACTACTAAATACAAGTTTACATGGATATGATATTGCAGTAAACCTGCTCTCTGAGATGGTAAACGTTGAATCCAAAATTGTGCACAGTGTTTCCAATTCATCCGAGTTGAACATTAGTGAGCTATTAGAGACAATCAAATTGGAGCTGGACACCGTAAACTGGTTATTGCTTCAAGCAGAAAATCAGACAGGAACTTCAGCCAGCTTTCCTGGAGCCTACACAATGCAGACAGTAACCCAATGGATTATACAGAACTACCAGCAACTGACCATAATAGTAAAAGACATGGAAGGTTTAATTAGTTCTTTAAACAGCATCTCCCCCAATACAACTATTGATGCACTGAAAGCAATAGTGGAAGATTTCCTGACAATGTTTCCTCCACAAACGGAAGATGTTCAACTAATAGAGTCTTTAGAAACTGTACTAAATGTGACAGACATCTTGCTACAAATAACTAGTCAGGATACATTAAGTAGACTTGAAACTTTTATTAACAGCTTGAAAACTTCTGCATTTCAGTTCGGTATATCAAATGATCCTTCTGCACTATTCAATATCCTTTCTAGGTTAAATCAGACAGATTTTATTTTCAAAATAGCCAAAGTTATCCAGGGTGTCATAGGAAAGGATGTGCAATATGGCAAAATGTTCAGGAATGCTCTGATGATCTATAATGATTTGATCCAACTGAATAACACTATGAATATACGAGATCTCTCAGCAATCTTTACTAAATACCTATCAATTTTTTCTGAATCTATGAACCAGACACAAGCAGATCTGAATGTCATTCTTAATTTATGGCAGTATCTTAATAATCTGACAGAGAAACAATCTAACCTGAACCAAGTTGTTGTAGCTATACTACCATTTTTCCAATCCCATATGTTCTTGAATGGAAGCATTGATGTTAGCTATCTGGCTTCTAGGATTGTCAACCTGATCTCTCAGTACATACCGCCAACAGAAAAGGACAGATTTGAACACGCAGCTAACGCCAGTCTACACCTCATACAGACATGCAGTGTTACACCAATGACCTGCACAGATTTTGTTAAAGACATACAGAAGTTTGTATCTGATGTGACACAACTGGAGTTAATGATTCAGAACAAAACTCTGGTAAACAGCTCTCTTTTAGAAGAGTTTGGATCCTTTAGCCAGTCACAGATTACACTGATCAATAACATTTTTCTGATGCTGTCACAGGCATCAGGATCTCCAAATAATTTTTTTAACAATGGAAGTGGAATCTTTGAGGAATTTTTTACATTGACAAGATGGGTTTTGAATGCGACTAATGGGAACGATATAAACATCACATCTATTACATCCCTACAGAACATCATAGAAATCCTAAAATCTACCAACATCACACAAGTTCTTCTTCAGTCAGAAAACCTGCTCCGTACCTACAATTGTAGTAACAATTCTGATGTAGAACTATTGCAGTGCAAACTGAAAATGACATTTTATTTTACACAATTCTTGAACGATTTGCCACTGGAGGAGACAACACGAAATAAACTGGCAGCTATCTCTTCTGTAGCAGAACAATGGCTAAGTCAATTGAATAATAACATTTCCATATATCAGCAGCTCACTGATCTTTATAATGTCACAATTCTTGCGTTTCAGTACCAACCAACAATGCAAGTAATAAACACATCTCTTGTAGGGATTGTTCAAACATTACAAAATATGGGTGTACTACTAAATTTCAATTTAAATGAGTCAGATTTTGCCATAAAGCTGCTCTCTGAGATGACAACAGTCAATTCTAAACTAAACATCTTTATCCTTTCCAGTTTGCCACGATTAAACATCACTGATGTTTTGGAGATTTTACGACTGGAGTTGGATACAGTAAACTGGTTATTAGTTCAGTCTGAAAATCAGACAGGAGCTTCAGTTACATCCCCAGGTGCCTACACCATGCAGACTATAAGTCAGTGGATTATGAATCATTACCAACAGATAAGTCTTATTATAAAAGATATAGAATCTGCAAGTAATTCATTTACTCTTCTTGCACCCAACAGTTCAGTAGATGCACTGAAAACAGTAGTGGAAGATATTCTTACAGCTTTCCTTCCACAAACAGAGAATGCACAGCTGACAGAGATTTTACAAACTATGCTGAATGTGACCAAAATCCTACTTAAAGTAACTAATCAGGATACAATCAGCGAGCTAGAAATGTTTGTGAAGACGCTAGTATTCCAATTTGATATATCAACTGACCCAGACAAATTATTCAATATTTTAGCCTCTTTGAATCAAACAGATGAAATATCACAAATACTCAAACTGGTAAAAAGTGTTATTGCTTCCAATAACATACCAAATATAAAAGTCTATCTGGATGCACTAAAGATGTTCAATGATTTGGTCCAGCTGAATAACACCATAAATATTCAGGATATTTCTAACATTATTACTAGGTACTTGCCCATTTACATGGATGCAAGTAACCAGATGCAAAATTCATCAAAGTTTATATTTAACTTTTTGCAGTATCTGCTAAGTTCAATGAATACACAGTCAGGTGATCTCAGTAAAGCTGTTGCTGAAATATTACCATTATTCCAATCACATATTCTATTAAATGAAAGCACTGACATCTACAATCTGCCTTCTTGGCTTGTTGGATTCATTTCACAGTATATACAACCAACTGAACGGGACAGGTTTGAAAAAGTGGCCAATGCCACTCTCTCCCTCATTCAATCCATGCAGGTGTGTAGTACCACGCCTATGATGTGTACAGGACTAATTGATGGAGTACAGAGGTTTGTATCTGACGTGACACAGCTGGAGATGATAGCACAGAATGAAACTCTGATAAACAGCACTCTTCTGCAGTTTGGATCCTACAACCAGTCACAAATTGCAGTAATCAATAAAGTGTTTCTGGCACTGTCATATGCAACAGGGTATTCATTGAATGCTTCTACAAATCAAACCAACCTGTATGAAGAAATTCTTATGCTCACGAAGTTGCTACTTAACACAACAATGAAAGATAATCTAAATACCACAACATTTACATCTCTGAAAAAAATACTCAAAGTACTAACATCTACCAACATTACACAATTCCTTCTTCAAGCAGAAAACATAATCCACAGTTATACTTGTACAAATCAAACTTCTATAGAGTGCAAACTGAATGTAACATTTCAACTCACACATCTCCTTCAGCTGGTACCAATAGCACAATCAACTCAAGTCAATTTAGGAATCATCTATTCTGTAGCTGAACAATGGTTAAGTCAGCTTAACAGTAATTTGTCAGCATCTCAACAACTTGCTGACCTCTATAATGTCACAATTCTAGCACTTCAATACCGCTACCCAATACTTCAAGCAATAAACACATCTCTGGTCAATACTGTTACAATATTAAAGGATATTGGCATATTTAACTTCAGTTTGAATACAACAGACCTAGCCATCAGCATTCTATTTGATGTGATACAAAAAGTTGATTCTGAAATCAGTATGTACTCCCTTGCCGACCTGTTACAGTATAATATCAGTAACACTCTGGAAAACATAAAGGTTCAGTTGGATACTGTCAACTGGTTGCTACTTTGGGCAAAAAACAGGTCTGAGGGGTTCAACGGTTCTACAGCAGTCATTCAAATCAACACAACTGCAAAATGGCTTATCAGTATTTCTGAACTGATTACTTCATTCAATAGAGCCTCCATTGTGACAGACCTGCTGCACATTTTGAGTTTAACTATGTCAGACAAGCCAATCCAAGGTCTTATACAGCAAGCTGGCACAGAAATCCAGAGTTTTATGAATATCTCTTTTATTAGAAATCTGTTTATAAATCAGAACTTGCAAAAAGATGCTGAGGTAGCTCTGATGTTACTACAAGAAATTAACAGAAACAACATATCATTTATTCTATCATCCATTAATCAAGTACTACAAACCATACAAGGTGTACAGGGGCTTGAATTGGCATACCAATTTTACAGTAATACCACCACTGTGAAAATCCTCACAATAGTAAAGGAAGGTATGAGGATCCTTAATGAAATTGAGGCAAAAGGAACAATAGGAAAAGAAGCCATCTATGAAATATACAATTTTACATATATGTTAGTCCAGGGAGAATGGAACTGGGTACCATTCCAAAACATATCTGCAATGGAAGCTGAGCTGCTGGATGTCTTCTATATGGCTATGAAACCCTTCCTAGGTGGCAATTGGACCCAAGTCTATACTGGTAACTGCTCCCCACAGGATGTTCTACAAATATTTGTGCAAACAGTTTTTAAAAATGCCACAACCAAACTGACACTAGAGAACACAACATGTGACTGGCAGTTAATCTATAACAATTCTGAAATTAGCTCAATCGGTAACCAATCACTAGGAGATATGATCTATCTGGCATTGCAGAGCTCTCCTGTTTTCAACAATGTCTGCAGTAAAGACAGTTTGCATCCCCTAGCTGAAGAGTTAGCATGCTTAATGCAAGCAATGAGGCTCTCCATAAGCCTTTTGGCAGATTTAACTAAGATATCAAGTTTACAAATACCACTAATTCAGTCACTGAATGATAGCCTGACTTTTATCTGTAACAACATGCCAGTTCACAATTCTACATTTCAGCAGGAAACTCAGTTATTAAATACTCTAAATATAATGTTTTTAAACCAATCCAACCCAATGCACATTTTTATTCAGTTTCTTATTGACCATTACAGTTCCCCTGTAGAAATGTCAGATTTACAGCAGATGTGGACACAAATCTCAAAGATCATCAGTGTTCTTGCCCCGATAAATTCATCTTCGAATGCATACATTAATGAGCTAGTTGCAGCAACTGTGAATATGACTGTTCAACCTGGATGGTTTGAATCATGGCAAATCTTAAACAAACTTCTTGCCATGAACTGGACAGCTGCCAATATTGACGTTTCCCTGGCTGCATTGGATCAACTGAGAAAAGCAATTATACTCATAGACAATGGGTTGGATATAAAAACAATCCAGATTTATCAGGCAATTGTTTCTTTAATGAAAAATTATCCAGTAATAAATGACACTGTGTCTTCAACATCAGAATGTGCATCTGCCCTAAGTGCAGTGGCCAACTTCTTTCACTCTATCTGGACAGCTTTTGATCCTACAAACACATATCTGGATAAAGGATTATTCTCTAACTTTAGTCTGCTTGTCTGTGATAGCTTCCATGTACAACCTGCAAACATAAGTACCTGGATTTCACCTCTAGAAACATTTAAGAACATTTTGCCATACCTGGCAACCAACACATCAACTGATATAATAAATTACATTACTGGTTTAGAGAAGATCATCATGTTTGTTTCTGATGCCATTAACTCCCAAAATATTTCCCAGGAGATTATGCTTGGAGGTGTTTATAAACTCTTTATCCAAGAACTTAAGATTTTTAGTAATGATTCCATTATTGCGGACTGGATAGAAATGATACCTGTAAATCAAATCATCCCTAGTTTTACAAAAAGTATCACAGTGAATCAGATAACTGCTATAGAAAGAGATCTTTTGCTTATGCTGTCAAGAATCCTCAATGCTACTTCATACTCAGAGGGAATTTCCATATTATCTGACCTAGTCACTAATTTGTCCAGTAGCACTGTCAACCAAAGTACAGCCACCGGTTTCATTCAGCAGTAAGTAGACTTATTATTTAACCTGTTACATGTCAAATAATTTTCTTCTTAAAAACATTATCAGAGACATTTCTTAGTGTTATAGTGTTATTCTATGCTTAAAGCTGACCTTATATATACCATTTTCTAGCAATTTGAATCTGTTTTTAAATGCAAATTGAATTGTGTGATTAAATCAGCTTAATATTGGTTGAAATTGGTAGAAAATGCTCTTTTGTATAGTTATCATTAAATCATCTCACAGTCAGTGCTCACCAAACTTGGCTGATTCTTTGGATGACAATTCTCTCGCTACAGAATTCTCTAAATCGACAGATTGAGTTTTCTGGTGTCATTTACCTGAAATATATCACTAATTTAAGCCAAAACTTTTACTGGAAAATGTGTACCACGTAAAAAGCAGTATCATATGTATGAGTAGCCTTAGGGTTTGTGTCAATTGGCCAATACAGCTTACTTTTGGGTGCATTCCACTTGCGTTTCTAGGCTAATTTGAGATGCCTCTGGAATCATTTTTGACCTGCAGTATGATCTGCAGTTGACTCCCTTCTGACTAGCAGTTGACTTCATTTTAAGTCTGCTTCAAGCTACTTTTGCATTCCAATTGTCTTGTATGTGGAGAAAAGCAGTTCTGATGTGAAAAAAAAGACAGTTGGCACAGGCCCTTAGACTAATCCCCTTAACTCCATGACCTGTCAGATTTGCCCTTTATTTAATCAAGCATTATGCACCGTGAACCGTGTACTGTTGTGTTGAAGTGTAGAAATTGTCAGAAAATCTGTGCTTGCAATAACATGCACAGTAATTTTGATGCTTGAAGAATCTCATTATCACCATGTTGTCTCCTCTCATATAGACCAATTTCCTAAAAAAAATCTGTTTTAAAGGGGTTGTAAACCTTTGTGTTTTTTCACCTTAATGCATCCTATGCATTAAGGTGAAAAAACACCTGGCAGTGACCAGCTCCCCAGCTCCCCTGTTTTACTTACCTGAGCCCTGGAACTTGACCCGGCGGGGATGCGCTGTCTCTCTGTTCTCAGCTCTTGATTGGATAGATTGATAGCAGTGCAGCCATTGGCTCCCTCTGCTGTCAATCAAATCTAATGACGCAGGCCGAGTCATACATTCGGCGGCTATGGACGCTGAAACGAGCCCTTACAATCACTTTGGGTTGCAGCTTTGCTTGCAGTCAGTAGATCACTGAGGCTAGATTAAAGGAAACATCTCCTAAGAGAAATACTTAGGCTACCCTTGCTGATCTTTGCAAATGCCAGTTACCTATCTCTAGCTAGGTCTCTGATTTAGGTCAGTAGCTAAAAAAACACCAAAACCATTTGATCAACATGAAAGCTAGGCATCGAGCAAATATAAAAAGAGGCCAGTAATGACAGCTCCCATATTTGTCTAATTGCAGAATTTCTTTAGATAATATCAAATATATTAATGGGCATTCAATGTAATATATTATTTTTTCTATTACTAATTGTAACAAAAGCATATCTATTTAGGGTATTGTCAGTAGAACAATCACCTATGAAGCCCATTTGCATCAAATTCCACCTAGGTTAAAAAAAATGACATTCTTCTTATGAGTGGATGACAATAGATTGATGTATCTACTGGATTCTTATACTGCCCTCGCAGTGTGGTCTTCAAGCTAGAATTTCCAGCTTTGTTTACCCACCACAGTCATCATAAAGCCAAATAGGGGGGTTCCACTCTAATATCTGTAATGTAAAATAAATCTAGAAGTAAGAGTATTCACCTTCCTAAATGCCTTGTATGGCAAACACATATAGCTGGGAATTCAGACTGTTATATATATAGTTGATGGAGTCTCAAGAAACAACACCTATAAGGGATTCAAGGCTTTGGTGTCAACCAGAAAGAATGCTCTGGATTTTTAACCATATTAGTATTATTATTATTAATATTTGCACAGTTCCATCATTTCAATAATATGGTTGTATGACATTAACACTACTCTTTTCTGCTGCAGACTTCTGAACCTTATGATACAATTCACAGTTACTGTGCAAGTTCCTCCACTGGCAGAACCTTATGGAACTGTAATGAACTGCTTGAAGAATGTGACTCAAGACCTCTCCAGCAATCTGAGTGGTATAGAAAATGTCCTTTTGTGACCAATATTTGCCATTTTCAGCCATTTGTTTTAGAAAGTTTAACTGAGCTTGGCACTAAAATGTAATAAATTGCTTTGATAACCAAGGCATGCAGGCCACTAATTAAGCAGTATTCTATAATGTGATATAGATTTTTGTGCAATTAATGCACTTACTGAGTATCTAAGAATCTGGGCTGAAGAAAGGATTTCAGTATGGATTTCCTTGTGGTTAAGGGTTCTTGATTAATCATCTTATCTTCTGTAGGGCACCTTGAAGAAGCAATTCAGCTGGCCAAGGATTTGTTTACTCAAAGCAATGAATCAGCAAATGCATCAGCGATTCCAGACTTACTCAAGCAAAAGGCAAGTTAGCTAAAGCAATGTCACATCATGTATATAATTCTCTTCACAGTACCTGAGAATTATGCTGTCACACAACAATAACTCTTTCAGGCAGGAATTAGCCATTACCTTTATTTAGGGTCAGTAATGTTATCCATCTCCTTCCTTTGAACTTTTAGGGTCGGATAAGCAAAGCAGTTTCACTGTCCAATTTTGTTTTTACCCCTTGACCACTAATTTCTATGTTTCTGTTATTTAAAGGGTAACTCCACTTTAAAGTGTATCTAAACCCAAAAATGGAAATATAATATATTGCAATTTAGCAATCCTTAGATGTAGTGGCTGCATTAGTTCTCTTCTTTCAGGCTCCCCCCCCCTTTATTTTAATCTGGCAATCCTGGTAATAACATACTTCCTGTCCCTTCATAGCTATGCTTTTTTCTCTACTGTATCTACGGGGGCAGCCATTTTGGTCCCACAAGCTGGAATTCAAGCACGTCTGCCTTTGTTCACTTCTATTATATGGTGATTTGATGAAAACTAATGCAGCCACCACATCTATAATAGTAATAATAATAATTATAATAATAATAATAATCTAAGAACTTGTAAGCTGTAATGTATAATATTTTTGTTTTGTGGTTAAGATAAGCTTTGATACATATTTAAATGTGTTTTTAATGCAAGCAATGTAAGCACTTACATTTTTATTTGTGAGAGGAACAAGCTAAATGACATCACAAGAAGCATATGCTGACAGAAAACATGCTGCATGGATGAGGCAGTAGAGTGACAGAGAGATGAGCTCATCTCTGTGCTGCTTCTCCTTTCACTGCCAATCACAGTCTAGGGTGGATCCAGAATGACTTGGGCTCAGAAAAGTGGGTTGAGGGTTGAGGACATCTAGTGGCAGAAAAACATTACTGCAAGGGAAATCTCTGGTTTGAAGCTGAATATCTAGGATAAAAATGGTACTTCTTTTATTTTTTATTGACTGGATTTTTTTAGCTTGTTGTTTTTGGCTGGAGTTTTTCCTTAAAGAATATGTAAACCCAACAGTTCATATTCCTGATATGTGCCTGCTGTACCATGTACTTCTATGAAAATGTATCCTGTTCTCTTTGCATTGCTTCCTTTGTGTGAAATTCCTGGTGTTCCTGCCAGTCCCTCTGCTTTCCTATTAAAAACTGACCACCATTCACTGAGAAGACCAGTGTACTGCTGTTTCTCCTCCCTGTGCACCTTATGCAGCTGAGCACAGAGGGTATGTGATCACTTAAAAAGGGACAAAAAAACAAGAAAAATAGCCCTGGGACTTTAGATGAGGTGAGAGAGGTTTAGCCAATGTCCACAGTGAACACTGAGACAAAATCAATTTATTCATTTCAAAATGTTATGTAACTGAGCGGTAACAACAATGATTGTGAGTTACCAGGCATAATAGCCAATGTACACAACACAGATGAATGTAAATATACAAAGATTTATTACAAATGTTATACATCAATGAGCAACAATAAAACTTGAAAATTGCTGGGTCAGTAAGTACACATACAAAATAAGATAAAATGTACATACATGTGGACAGGGAAGTATGTAAACATAATGCAGACATCAATAATACCCAGCATGTACCGGCATAAAATAAGCATCAATAAAGCCCTATGCATTTCGCGAGACCCTGCTCGCTCTTCAGGGGCGGATGCATGAATGTTGTATCGGAGTCTGAGATGAATCGCCAAACGCTGGATATCGAGATGGCAGCAGTGTAATGCATCCAGCTCGGGAGCTGAGGAGGCGGAACAAAACAAGGCCACAATAGGGGAACATCCGGAGGATCAGCACGGACTGGATAGGGGTATTTCTCACTGCGGTCTCCACTTAGCCCCTTAACATTGTGTCTGGAAAATGTCTCAATAGGAGTGAAAAACATCCAATGGTTGTCAGTTTGTTCTTAGAGATGTGACCGCTCTATCCAATCGCCAAGTAATGAATCAGAATCCCAACCGTGCTGAACGTCCAGATATACCCACAAGACCCCGAAGGCTACACCCCCAGCGTCATGTCTGGGCGGTGACGCATGGGCGTCCAAAAGACATCCACCATCAAAGGGGGGTGCACAGATTTGGCATCTGTGCACCCCCCTTTGATGGTGGATGTCTTTTGGACGCCCATGCGTCACCGCCCGTACATGACGCTGGGGGTGTAGCCTTCGGGGTCTTGTGGGTATATCTGGACGTTCAGCACGGTTGGGATTCTGATTCATTACTTGGCGATTGGATAGAGCGGTCACATCTCTAAGAACAAACTGACAACCATTGGATGTTTTTCACTCCTATTGAGACATTTTCCAGACACAATGTTAAGGGGCTAAGTGGAGACCGCAGTGAGAAATACCCCTATCCAGTCCGTGCTGATCCTTCGGATGTTCCCCTATTGTGGCCTTGTTTTGTTCCGCCTCCTCAGCTCCCGAGCTGGATGCATTACACTGCTGCCATCTCGATATCCAGCGTTTGGCGATTCATCTCAGACTCCGATACAACATTCATGCATCCGCCCCTGAAGAGCGAGCAGGGTCTCGCGAAATGCATAGGGCTTTATTGATGCTTATTTTATGCCGGTACATGCTGGGTATTATTGATGTCTGCATTATGTTTACATACTTCCCTGTCCACATGTATGTACATTTTATCTTATTTTGTATGTGTACTTACTGACCCAGCAATTTTCAAGTTTTATTGTTGCTCATTGATGTATAACATTTGTAATAAATCTTTGTATATTTACGTTCATCTGTGTTGTGTACATTGGCTATTATGCCTGGTAACTCACAATCATTGTTGTTACCGCTCAGTTACATAACATTTTGAAATGAATAAATTGATTTTGTCTCAGTGTTCACTGTGGACATTGGCTAAACCTCTCTCACCTCATCTAAAGTCCCAGGGCTATTTTTCTTGTTTTTTTGTGCACTATTAGGGATGGAGGTGTCAGAGGGGTCACACCAGACCTTAATCTTCCTTTTTTTCACTTAAAAAGGGAAAACATTTATTTATAATGTTTTTTTCTATGTATACATAAATGTTTAGGTTTTTATTTATATTTTAAACTGAATAGGTTTTACAAGGTGAGGGTTTACATATACTTTAAAGCGGAGCTCCACCCAAAAGGGGAAGCTTCGCTTGTTTGCTTCCTCCCCCCCTCAACCCCTATGCTTTATGTTTAAAGGCAAATAAACTCAGCCAAAGTGATTATTTTACCTATGCTAAAAGTATTTCATCCTATTTATGCTGCAATGGGATGATGTGTATTGTGTGGAAAAAAATAGAAGAGATAAAACAGTCCAGCATCCTCCAACATTTCATACTCAAATTTAATTTATACTGTCTAATCTAAGTCCTGGACATCTGAAATGAGGAACTTGTAATGCCTCTACTATTTCAAATTTCTTTTCAATACAAGTCATTTCTGTTTCTGTAAATCAACATACATTTGTTTCCAAAATAATTCTGCCTTTTTCTTAGAATAAGGTACCAAACATGGTAATAGGCAGTACATATGTATGCAGCTGTTGTATACTAAACATAAGACGTGTTTTTTTTCTTGTAGATGTACCAACTCCAATACCTGTCCAGTATAATCTGTGGATTGGAAGGCTCAAACAACTCAATGTCATACTGCTATATGCCCTGTCAGTATATTTCACTGCTGCAGGATGTGGGCAGCCTGTTGTCTTCAGGAGCTAATGTCACCCAGACAGCTATCAGTTCACCAGGAATAATAACATCATTCCTGGGAAGCCTATGGCAGGTCTTCGAAAATGAAATGAATGTCCAGATGAGCCAACTGTAAGTTGATCAGTATCAATATGGTTGTTTAAAGGAAACTTGTTACTCCATTCAAGCCCCATCATAGCTCTTAGCAATCTAAGAAGTTGGGGATAACCCTACTGCAGCATATTGAGCTTATCTTTGGTATTGGTGAGACCACTAAACAGTAAATGAGAATGCACATAATGTACATATGAATACTCTCAGCCACAAGTGATGGTGACAGCTGTTGAGGCTCTTACCTTTGGGCTTCATTATGGTTGGGATAACTGAGATTCTTATGGTTACACCTGTTCAAAAAATTCCAGTTGTTGAAAAAAATTGCAACTTGTGCAGCCTTTCCAATAATTCACTAATGAACATATGGGGGGTTATTTACTAAAGGGAAATCCACATTGCACTGCAAGTGTACTTGAAAGTGCACTGAAAGTGCACAGAGGGTGTACTTGAAAGTGCACTTGGAAGTAAAGTCGCTGTAGATCCGAAGGGGGCATGCAAGGAGAATAAAAATCAGCATTTTAGCTTCCATGTGATTGGATGATAAAATCAGCAGAGCATCCCCTCATTTCAGATCTACCCCTTAGATTTAGAGCGACTGCACTTCCAAGTGCACTTGCAGTGCAAAGTGGATTTGCCTTTTGTAAATAAGCCCCATAGTACAAAGATAACAAAGCACTTGTTTGAAAGTCTAAACATTGCCCCATTTAAAGCTAGCCTTACTATTTGTCGGCTGGACAGCAAATGCATTTAATTTCTATTAATTTCTTCTACAGGGTTAACAATGTGGTCACTCAAAGTCATCACAGAGCCAGATGGGATTCATAATTGTGGAATTTAATTTTAAGAAGTTCAAAATAGATATAGGCGTTGATTTACTAAAGGCAAATAGGTTGTTCACTTTGCAAAGGAATTTGCACTTTGCAAGGGAATTTTCCCCAGAGCTTAGTGAATGAGCTGACCTCCATCATCCAATCATGTGCAAGCAAAAGTGCTGTTTTTTTTTTTCCTTGAACAGGATTGGGTATTCTTTAGTCTAGGTTCACATCTGTGTGGGTGGTGTGCTTTGCGTATGTGCGGGCTGCTGTACCTGCATTTGCCACAGGGAAAAAGTCCCTGACCCCTTTTTAAAAATGTTTTCACATGGAACTGCACCCAAAAATGTGCTGGCTTCTCTGATGCACTGTTCGTTTGCAAAAGAGCAATGCATTTTGGCTGTGGGCACGGAAACGTGTGTGATTTACACTTATTCCCGCACACGCAACAGTGTGAACCTACTGTAGAAAAGTGAAACTTCACCACATTCACTAAGCTCTGCGGCAAATTCCGATGAAAAGTGTAACATCTTTTGACAAGTGAACAGCCTATTTGTCTTTAGTAAATAGACTATATAAAATACCAAAAAACACGTGTTAAACAAACCCTTGTTTTTATACAGTAGTATTTTGAGTCCTTTGTTTTCCTAAGCCTAAGTTGGTATATATACTTGTATATATATATATATCCAATTAGTTATGTTTATTGATCTAAGCGACTAACATTATACAACCAAAAGCAGCAATGTGATTATCTAGTTTATAGGAGTGGCCAGAGTAAATGTTTATAAATGGGAAAATTGCGCTTAGTGAGCTAGTTATGATTGACATTATATGACACAACAGCAGCACTCATAAATATATACACACCATATAAACAAATAAAGAAAGAAAATGTTGGCTGTCAAAATAGTTATATAGTCATAAAACTTTTCCTCAATATACTGATATAAGAGGATATAAACTATTAAAGTCCATTGCATAGTCCAAAAAACATTAGGTATGTAAAAGTGATGAAAGTGTCCAAACACCAGTTAATCCTTAGGTAAAAAAGGGTGTTGTTCTTCCAATTAACAACAGGTGTATCACCTCGAGCCCCCGAAAGGAATAGATAAGACAAAACTATCTTCTTACCAGATATTAAGACCTTTCAAGGCCTGTACATGCGTTAGTGAGTAATTCACCCCTCAAAAATCCCATTAATTTCAATGGCACCTGTTCACATCTGAGCGTTTTGTCACCTGAAGCAAGATGGCTGAAAAACGCCTTACGCTCAAAAAAGAACATAAGCTTCTTTGAGGCAGATTACAGGCGTCTTTCTGCTTTTTACATTGGTGACCTGTACAAAATCGTGGCAAAAATGCGTCAAAATCGCTGTAAAAACGTGTGACTTTGAAACGCTCAGGTGTGAATGCAGCCTAAGATGATCCGCACAACCAGTTGTTGCTCTTAAAAATCGTCATATTTAGTAGAAAACCCACAGTGCACAAATGCAAATACAATCAGTTGACGCACATCAGCCTAAAAGTCTTAATCATAACTAAGAAGTAAGTAGTAGTTATGACTAAGGCCTTGTAGGCTGAAATGCGTCAACTGATTTTATTTGCGATTGGATACTGTGGTTTTTCTAATAATTATGAGGATTTTAAATAGCAACAACTGGTTGTGCGGATCATCTTAATGAAATCTTTTTGTTATGCTGTATGCCTGTGCTGATGGGAAAATCTTTTTTAAATTTAAGACCTGGCTCACACTAGTCAACACAGTAAAATGGTACATTTTATCATGTGGGCAGCTAGCAGTGTGAGCTCCAGCAGCTCTCAGTGTGAGTTCCATTTCAACACATCGTGCTACTTACTTTTTCCTTTTTTACTTTAAAGTATCACATAGGAGTGGCTTTACCAATAGCAAATAGAGTGTGCACTTTGCAAGTGCAGTTGCTCCAGACCTTTTTTAATGAGGGGAAGCTCTGCTGACTTCCAAAATTCTGCTTCCTTTTTTATTTTCCTCGCATGTGATTGGGTATTCTTTGTAAAGTGAAACCTTACCTCATTTACTAAGCTCTGAAGCAACTGCACTTGCAAAGAGCACAGTCTGTTTGCCTTTAGTAAATCAACCCCATTGAGTCACTTCATTCATATCTTTGCAGAGCAGCCTGGGCAATTGCACTGGCTGCAGTGTGATGAACATCCCACCAGTGTTGTGGTGTGAATGGGACACATAGAAAGCTATTGTTTTCTATGTTCCCTAACAGTGACCTGCTTTTATCCAGTGCAGAAAAACGCAGGTCACCAACATAGTGGAAAGAAACCCTAAATGTGAGAGGCCGAATCTTGTTTGTAATTGCAATCTCTTTATTATGTTGTATGTTGTGAATCCTCTTTGAAATAACAGGCAAATAGGACAGATCCTCTTTAAAAAAGATAGCAAAATGCTGTAAATACAGACAGACACATTTGCAGCATACATTCCTTTATTTTTATAACTCTATTGTTAAAATGAAGTTTGGCGTAATGGTGCCATTTTCACAGCTCCTGGATTGAAAAAATGATGTTGCACATGCTTACTTGTGTGTTTGACACTTAATTAGTAAGCACTGATTTTATTGGTTGGTGATTACTGGTTTGTGCCAATATCAAACGTTAGAATAAAAATGATGATAGTCAGTGAGAAATGTAGCAAGCATGTATGCAGTTTTTCTACAATTGCCAAAAAAGCAATCCTACATAAGTGTATTTCTCCAGTACCCTTCAACTTCTAAATTATAATATTAAAGATAACAGGGTGCTCTTATTTCAGTAAATATGGCTGCTAGATATCTTGCTCTTCGGTTTCTTTACAGTGATTACTGCTTGTTTTGTCAATTATTCAAAAATAATGTTGCAGTTTAAACTAACAGACGTTTACATAGGATTCCTTTGATTTTAATGAGTCTCTCTTGTACAGTATCTCTTTACTAATTTTATGTAGCACACAATTTTTCTGCCCTTCCTGGGCAGCATAAAATACAATTTTTAGTTATGTGTCTTTTGAATCTCAGGTATGCTAATTACGCATATTTAGAAAGCAGTAAATCTGACATTTACTAAACATTCGCCACCAATGAATGTTTAGGTGAAAGTCACATTACCTGCTTTATAAATATTCACCTTAGTGTTACAACTATTCAGATTCAGAATGCTTTAATAATCCCAAAGGAAAATGATTGCGATACAGATACATTCAATAGAGACAACACAAGATCACAAAAATTAACAGAAGAAAGCACAATAACACAATCAAATAACCAATAACAGCAATGAGTACAAATTAAAACTATATTCTACTAAAGCATCCAAACTATTAAGATACAACATAGAGTAAATGACACAGACTGAAAACAGAAAATAAAACTACCAAAATGCAAATAATACACCACTTTCTCTAACATTACCCCAAATAATAATTAAAATAATATTAAGATACTATAAAAACTACATAAAAATCCACTTTATTTGTAATTATAACTGATATTTCTGTGCTTATGGACTCATCTTTTTTTAAACAACTGGCCAGAATCAGCCTGTACAATGGATACAATAACCACATTTAGGCTACTTTCACACTGAGGCGTGCGGGCGCTGGCGGTACAGCGGCGCTAAATATAGCGCCGCTTTACCATCGTTTTACCGTACCGTGATAGCAGGGCGGTTTTAACCCCCCACTAGCGGCTGAAAAAGGGTTAAAACCGCCCGCAAAGCGCTGCTACAGCGGCGCTTTGCAGGCAGGTTTGGAGCGCTCTCCCATTATTTTCAATGGGAAGGGGCGCTTTAGGAGCACTAAATACATCGCTCCTACAGCGCTCCAAAGATGTGGCTTGCAGGACTTTTTAGACAGCCCTGCAAGCGCACCACTCCAGTGTGAAAGCCCTCGGGGCTTTCACATTGGATTGCATTGAGCGGCTCTTTCAGGGCGCTTTGCAGGCGCTATTTTTAGCACTTTAGAGCCTGCAAAGCGCCTCAGTGTGAAAGGAGCCTAATTCTACACAACATTTCATATAATGATACTGAATATTTTAATCTATTTATTTTGTATATTATTGTACTTATGTATTTATTTTGTTTCAGTCTTCCAGTGAGCGACCTTTCAAATATCACTACAGCACTCAGCCAATTTATCAATACTACAAGTACAGATTTTGAAGGTAGGGTACAATGCTAAAAAAAAAAAAAATTCCAACTTTATTTTACATTTTTCCAATAAACAAGCATTTCTATAGAGAAAACGATGACATACATTCCACAAGTATATACTCTTCTAGCTTGATACAGACATCTCAGAACTGCTATTCTCATAACCCAAGATCCCACACTCTGCTCCATGTATCCTAATAAGCAAGCTATATTACGTCCAGACATAAGTTTCTTCGAAAAACTAGATTTATTTTGTACAACACCTCCTCCCAATATCTGTATAGTTTGGGGCACCTCCAGAGCATATGAATTAGATCTCCTAACGCACCTCCACATCTGAGGCAAGATGCCCTAAACAAGAACAATCTTTTTGGGGTGTTATATGCCCTATGGGCAATGTAAAACTCCGTGAGCCTTTGGGTTAATGAAAGAGAAAGTTGGTCTATTGAGGCCACAATACCATTCCATTGCATATCTGTTAGTTTTCCCACACCCTCCTCTCATAATGCTAAATTTAGGTTGACTTGAAAATGATTGTTTTTTTCAAAATTTGTCTTTAAAATCTGTCTTTATTAATTTTCTCAACAATTTTAGTGGTTATACATGTACTGCATTTTAAGATGTATATAAAATAAAAGATTCGGCAGCTACTTTGTGTTGAGTTAAAACTCCTGCCTGCTTATTTTTTTTATATAGGTGTCCTGTTGGGGAGACTTATCTTCACTTCCTGTCCCATGAATGCAACAGGAAGTTAGAGGAAATCTTCCAAAGTTGGGGGAATTCCCCACTTAGACAGTTGTCTCTTATAAAGTATACACATGTAAATCTTCCCATATCTCTTGTTTTGGTGTCAACTCTAAAATTTAGCATTTTCCCTCACTTCTCAATGACAATGATCACCAGTACCAATACCAGGGTAATTCTCCCCAACAGGAAATAAAATATGAAAGACACTAAGTCAACTCCACTCTATCCAAAACATTGAGATACACTATGCCTAGAGATACACTTTAACTTACATTCAAAGGCCAAACTGTGTCCAACAGGAACTTCAAAATTGTGGAACAAATGTGTAATGACTATATATTACAGCAGGAAACTGAGGCTTGCCCATATAAGCTTACAGTCTAGTGAAATTACTTTATTCACCTCAACTGCATAACCATGGTTATTGCAATCAGTTTTTCCATTCCAGCCTTTCAATATACAGTTGGATATTACAATACTTAAAAAAATCATTCCTCTTGTTCATTTGTAGATAAGATCCAAGATTATCAAATTTTTCTTAAAAATGTGCTGTGTTTGGGCTCCTTTAAACACATTTGCTGTTGCACCCCTTTGCACATTGGTTAATCCACTTATGTCATTGATGGTTGAAAACAGTGATAAATGAGTTTCCTTGGTTTCTTGTCTAAGTGGGAATGACTTAGGACCCCCCCACCCCACCCCTTGGGATTTCAACAGCACATCCCAGGAGGCAGGGTTGAGCTGTGGGGCGCATGCATACCATGAGATTCTGCACATGTGAATATATTTTGCAACTAGCAGAGATTTATATGGGGGAGTCCTGTGCATGTGCACATGTGATGCGGTTATCTACAAGGTTCCTGATACATGAATCCAGTGGAGTGTATGCTCATGTGTGGGAATCTGCCATGCATCTGCAGATGTGCCACAGGTCTCTTCCAGGTTCCAAAGAATTGAAAGAGACCTGCATCATATCTATGCATGCTCAGGCTATATAAAGAAGGCAGAACAAAAGAGGACCCACAGGATGAGAATGTCCCAGAAATGAAGATCCTCTTTAATGATAATAGATTTACTTTAATTGTTTGAAGGAAAAAGTGTTTGATTAATGATTATTGCCAATGTAACAATCAATAATATTGTGAAATAAAAATGCACTAACAATGTTTGTCATGTTCTTCATTGCATAGCAATATTGGCAAACATTTTCCGGAACAGCAGCCATGTGCAAAATGAGCTAGCTCAATTTGTAAAGTTGAATCAGTCAAGTATCACAGCTTTGATGAATATACCAATCCCTGGCAACATAACTGATGTAAGTTTGTATTCTGTAAACAGGTGGCTCTAATAACCTTATTGTCTGATCACTTATAGAAGCGTTAAACCATTGGGTTTATTGGGTAAGGTGACACAAAAGGTAGTGATGATCTGCAAAGTGCTGTAACCTATAGTTACCAATAAAATGTAATATACCATTTTCAGATAAGGATAGAGTTGAGCTGCAATTGGTCACTGTAGGTCACATTTTGGACACTTATTTTATTCTTTTCACATCTTGAGCCACAAAGGTTACATATGAGGTCATCAGTGGTCCATGAAGTTTAAGAAGTGTTGCTTTTAGTTTGCAGTTTATTAGTGTTTATGACATACAGTACATACATGCAACCACTGTGTTTTGCAATATCTTTGATTAAACACCAGATATTGTTGATCCAGGAAATATTTGATTGTCCTATGGCAGGGATCTCCAAACTATGGCCCTCTAGCTGTTTTGGAACTTAACGCCCCATGAGGCATTGTAAAACATTGACATTCACAGACATGACTAGGCATGATGGGTATTTCCTGAACAACTGGAGGGCCAAAGTTTGGAGACCCCTGTCCTAGGGGATCTGGAAGAATTGTTTTCCCCAGTTGGAACAAATGCTATGAAATGCTATGAAAATGAACTATGCTTTATAGGGGCTATTTTCCTTTTCTCTTGATCAACTGTGTGTATAAGGTTTTGTAATTGAGGTTTTAAATTTATTTATAATTGGTTGACTTTGATAACCTTGTGTCTTTTTTCAGCCAGACTAGCTACGTAATTGTGTAGGCACTCTTCTTGAAAATGCCAGATATTGTATTTATTCTTGTATTTATCTTTGTATTTTTGTACAGATTGGTACTTGGTTTACCATTCTAAACCAGTGTAGTAAAAACACTTCAATGGTGGCCAAACCGCTCCAAGTGTTCTGTAATCTGACTGCAGAGCAGGGATATGAGATGGCCATAATATTCCTGGAGAATGTGGATCTTCTGAAATTATTTTATAGAGTAAGTATAAAGCACCTACTGAAATCTGAGTTGAAGACATGAGGTTTTATATAAGCTGGATAGTGTCTGAGCAAGCCATGACAATACAACTTTACTGCTTACATTCAGGAATGTTTGTTTTTTTCCAAAAAGCAGATAGTATGAAAAGCTATAAAACGTATTTTGAGTTATGTTTACCTAAATTATTTTTTAATGTAATATTTCCTATTCATATTATTGTAAGTTTGTGCATTTCCCTCTAGTAGCTTTTTTAAACTGCAGCCAGCCTCCTAGGTCAACAGCTGGCATATAAACCCATCTCACATAGCTAATATATTGTTTTCAGTGTCAGACATAACTGGGAGGTTAATACAGAAATGGATCTGCACACAGATGTTTCTCTGAGAATGATATCCAGGGGGATACTGTAGCTGTACACTGCTGTTCACATAGCTGTAGATTGGTAGCTGATCTTTGCTGATGTACTAGGCAGTACACACAATGGACTCTACATATGTTGAACTTCTCTACAGAAGTGAAGATAGGGCACTGCATGAATAGAAAGTTTGGAAAGTCTCCATTTATGATGAAGAACACCTTTGATAGGTGACTGTTTTCACTTCCTAAGGAGGTCATTCATGCCTTGGTCATGATGAAACGATGAACTAAGAGCATTGCTTGTAAGCATTACTCTGCATCCACTCTAAAGTAGAAGTTTACCCTAAAGCTAAAATCTGTAAATCTACTTGCATCCACAATCTAAAACTAACCTATCTAGCCCTGTAAAGAAGAAATCTCTATACATACCTTTTCTGAAGCAGCTCCAGTCCGGTCCCACGCTGAGCTGTCAGCGGTGGCTTCTCTGTGGAGTCGGGTGCAGAGGAGGCAGCCGACAATGGAAGCACCATAGTAACTCTACAGGTGACGTCACTTCCCTGGCATTTTACAGCCCTTGTCGGCTGTCTCCTGCACAGAGCTTCCACCGCTGGAGACTGGACCGGTCTCCAGCGGTGGAAGGTATATATAGAAATGTCTTCTTTACAGGGCTAGATAGATTAGTCTTGGATTGTGGATGCTAGTAGATTTCAGGATTTTCGTTTTAGGGTGAACTTTTACTTTAAGACCAAGCTTTTTCTGGCATTCTTTTAATAAGTTTAAATCAGTATTTTTTTGCTAGAAAATGACATAACCCACAGACATTATACATTTTTTTTAGCAGAAACCCTCGGGAATAAATGACAATTGTTGCAATTTTTTATGTCACACGGTATTTGCGCAGTGGTTTTGCAAACACAATTTATTTGGAAAAAATACACTAGAAGACACAATATATACCCCAATTTTTTTGTAAGATGTGAAAAAGATGATGTTACGCCGAGTGATATTCCCCTCCCGCTGCTTATGAAAAGTGTTCCAGCAGCTCATGAGCTGCTTGGAACGCTTTCATGAGGAAGTCAGCTGCCAGCTGAAGAAAAAGATACCCTGGTTATGGCTGATAGCTTTAGCAAGTATTTGATAAAAGTCATGACAGAATATAGAAATATATTTTTCCTTTAAAGGTTAAGAGGTAAAACTTTGGGGTTGATTTACAAAAGGCAAATAGGCTGTTCACTTTTCACTTAGAGAATGCAGTAAAAATTCACTTCGCAAAGAATATCCAATCACGTACAAGGGGAATTACAAAAAACAATGTGAATTCATAAAGGGTGTGGTAGACATCCTTTAGAATTCAGTTGGGGGTGCGGCATTGAATGTGTCAGCATTTGCACCTGAGTTATGTACCTATCAGAGACCGGTACATGATTTGATTGGAGTCCGGTACGTTGGTTGGAGTATTTATACTGTACATTCCTTCCTCAGAGCACTCTCTCCCTCCCACCCACTGTGCCTGTCACACCTACATGCTCTTGACTGAGGAGTTTTGTACTAGGGGTGGGTGGAGCTTCATGGGAAACTAGGAGACAATTTCCCCATCAGATTTGTTTTACTTTTGATTGGCAGCACACAACAGTAGGCAGATCCACAGCTGCTATTCATTCCAATGGCGGCTCTAAAATCCACCCACTGCTGTGTACTGTCACTCAGCTCCCTGCCAGGCTCTGCCCACCCATTGACAAGTCATTTCCCAAATATGGGCACTGAGGTATTTGGGTAGTGACATGACCAGTATCCCCGGTCCTTTTGCTTTCATCTAGCTTTTTCCGTGGAATCTACCAGCAGACAGCTGAATGTGGCCAGGGATACAGTACTGCATGGGAAGATGTCACATTAATGACAGCTTCCCAGCACAGGCATGGCCCGCTCTGTACTGGCATATTTCTGTACACCACTTGAGCTGGTCTTGATTACCACCACTTTCTTAATCTGTGAACTGGCATAAACAGCATCATTCTTTAAAGTGATACTAAAGTCTCTTTTTTTTTTTTTCTCTTTAAAAAATAATAAACATGTTATACTTACCTGCTCTGTGAAATGATTTTGCACAGACACAACACAATGTTCCAGGCACTGGCCCTATAAGGGAATTCACTGTCCACTGCCCAGGAGCCAATCCGATACAGCCATCAGTGCAGTACACACAGTGACTAAAGTTAGTAAGGGAGATGAAGACAGTGCTATCCAGATTTAAATGGGAATATGGAACCACCAGTGATACAGTACCAAGCCAATGGGATAAGTCTAAAAATAGTTTATTAGAACAAGGATTGCAGTTAATACAATACCAGGTCAGTGTGAATAAATCTAGGTGGGCTAATGTCCGCTGGGTCAGGTGGGCAGGAAGATGGAAATAATCCGCCTTTGGGAAACAACCAGCCTCTGGTGCAGGGCCGTGGACGCTAGGGAGCCAAGCCAGAGTGACATCACCGCGACACCATGGCAGAAGAGCCGGACCAAAGGGAGCTGACAATCAAACCAGCGTGGAACACAGAAGGAGCTTGTTGCCGTGACAACGTGCTTTGCGCACATGCGCTTTGTCAAGCCATGGATGTAGCGGCAACAGAGGAATTTAAAGCCCATAAGGATGAGTGCGAGGAGTGGGCGGAGAAATTCATGGACCCAGACAGCAATTAACCCATTGTTGTCCATCACTCCAAAGGGCTGATATGCTTTCATAGTTCAATATTAAATGTATAAGAATAAAATGATTATTTAAAACATTGTGATACCAATTAGAAGACAGTTAAAAATAAAAATAAAAATAAAGGTAAAAATAAATAATAATAATGATAAAAATAAGAAAAATAAATAAATAAAATAAAATAAAAATACAAGAATTAACAATAAACAATACTCAATACCCGGTAGATATCTAAATACATATTATTATAATCATAATCAGAATTCATGGAATTTTTCTAAAAAAAAAAAAAATGTATATATGTGTATGTATATATATACTGTATATACAGTATATATTGCCAATATCACAAGGCAACTACTGTAATATCCATATATATATAAACTTAATGTGAAACAAATTTTTATCTCTATATTCAAAAAGAGAACCATCTGACAATTAAAAATTATGAAACTAAAAATAAACCATACGCAAAGTGCCAGCTAAGAGCACCATATCCAATGGCACACAAAGATATATAGAAGTGGTGCCTATGGAGACCTCATACCTGTCAGGCAGAGATCTATGTTGCATAATAGTGTGTAATTCAAGGCTTTCATTGAGGCCATTAGGGGACAAAGATCCGAATTTAAAGAACCAAAAAGTCTCCCTTTTGCAAAGGAGGGAGAATCTCTCGTTATCTGTCAGTGTGCCCTTAGGAATGGCCTCAATAGCCATAACTTCCAGGCAACGGATATACTGCCTGTGTGCCTGTAAGAAGTGACAAGGGATACTGTGCTGATCACAACCCTTTGCGATATATCTACGATGATCCCTTATATGTTTTCACATGGTACGTATTGTACGGCCTACATAATAGTATATTACACGGGCACCTGAGGACGTAGATTATAAATTCGGTCCAACATGTAATAAACTGTTTAATATGAAACATATTACCCTTATTATCAGAAATGGTGGAATGGCTGTGTGGTATAAATTGGCATGTGAGACACCCTCTCTTCTTACATTGAAATACCCCTATTCTGTTATCGAAGTAGGATCTAATGTCTGAAAGAGGTTTATTGTTGTTAATCTGCAGTTTACTTGGGACCAGGGTGTTTTTGATGGTACGCGCTCTCCAAAAAATGACCAGAGCGGATGGTAAAATTGGGCCTAACCTCTTGTCTAACTTCAAAATGTTAAAATGTTTACAGAGGATCTTAGTGATTGTTCTGTATTGGTCATTGTAAGTTGTGATAAATCTTGCTGCATTTACATTGTCCACTGCTGATACAGCTTTTGTACTCTTACATATGGGTACCTTATGTAGATCAAAAGCCTCCTGTAGCAACTTACAGTGGGAGGATAACCTTTATCTATAAACTTTTGGGACATTAATGCTCCTTGCAGAATACAATCCTCGTCCCTAGAGCAATTCTGCCTTAGTCTTTTGAATTGTCCCGGGGGATATTTCTCTTCCTGGCAGGATGGTGACAACTACAAAAATGGAGATAGGAATTACCTCCAGTGGGCTTGACATGGTTACTGGTAATGATGGTCTGATCTTGATGTGCCAATACCAAGTCCAAAAAGACAAGCTCATTGGGATCTGAAACGTGCGTAAAAGATAATCCCATGGAATTGGCATTGCAATGGGCCACGAAGGAGGAGAACACATCTGGACAACCCTTCCAGATCAGTAGAATATCATCGATATATACCTGCCATAAAAAAACAAATGTCTGGAAAAGGGATTGTTGGCCCAGATGTGCTCATCCTCCCAGTAGCCAATGGTTTAATTGGCATAGACCGGAGCAAAATTCGTGCCCATGGCTGTGCTTCTTAGTTGCAAATAAAATGTATCCAAAAAAGTGAAACAATTGTGCATTAAACAACATTTGACACTGTCTACCAAAAAATTGGCTTGTCTAGAATTATAACCACCACTCTTTGTCAGAAAATATTGTACCGCCCTAATGCCTATGTCATGGTTTATTAACGTATATATTGAGGAAACGTCTAAAGAAGCCCACATGTAGTTGTCCTCCCAAGAGTAATGTTTCAACATCTCTATAACATAGCTAGAGTCCCTAATATAGGATGGTAATTGACACACTATAGGTAGAAGGAAAGAATTGATGTATATTGATAGGTCACTATTTGTGCTGGCCACTTTGGGTCTACCAGGAGGGGTAACTAGCGATTTATGGATCTTGGGGAGATGATAGCAGTAGGGGGTACTACACACCGGAGGAAGCAGAAAAGATCTCTCTTTATCATGGAGCACCCCATCTCCCCATGCATCATCCACCAAGGTTTGAAGCTCTACTTTAAAACCTGTAAGAGGATCAGATGACAACAGCTGTCCATATCCGGCAGAAGTTGGTGGCCCTCCTGGAGATAGTCCTGCACAGAGCAGACCGGATCCTGCTCTTGTCGGGTCCCTCGTTTGTGCTCCTGGCCCCTTCCTCCTGTCGTGTGCCCTCACAGCAAGCAGCTTGCTATGAGGGCACCTGAGCTGAGCTGCAGTTCCATGTGTCCATTCAGACACAAAGCCATGGTTCGCCCCCACCCCCTCTCTCCCCTGATTGGCTAACTAACTTTGACTGACAGCAGTGGGAGCCAATGGCGCCGCTGCTGTGTCTCAGCCAATCAGGAGGGAGAGCCCCAGATGGGAAGGAAATGCCGCTCACCAAGCCCCCGGACCTCATACAGTCGCTCCCACCCTCTGGGACTAGATTCAGGTGCAGGCTCTGTGCAAGTTAGAGCAATGAAGAAATCCTGGACTGCCGCCCTCTGAAGAAAGGCATCTTTATTGTAAATCGTTAAAATCCAACATAGAACCCTTCACAGGGCTCTGTATTGTCCCTGTGAAGGGTTCTATGTTGGATTTTAACGATTTACAATAAAGATGCCTTTCTTCAGAGTGCAGCAGTCCAGGATTTCTTCATTGCTCTAACGAGAGCCCCAGATGGCCGAGTCTCTCCTGCAACATCGCTGGATAGAGATGGGCTCGGGTAAGTATTAGGGGGGCTGAGGGGGTGCTGCTACACACAGAACTTTTTTTATCCTAATACATAAAATGCATTGAAATAAAAAACCTTCTGCCTTTACAACCACTTTAAGAATCTGCTGCTGCCATAGCAACAGCTTCTTAAATTGGCAGTAGAACTACCTGATTTTGTTGTCTATGTCGATAATGTTACTGAAACGCAATGGGAAAATGCACATGCTTGTCTGAATTAAGTGCAGGTAGTTCTAAAAGAAACTACCACCAGAAATATGTTGTAAAGGCTTCACTGAATTTTTGCTTCCACATGATTGGATGATAGAAATTTCACCTCTTTCACTATGCTAAGGGAAAATTCCCTTTCACAGTGAACAGCCTATTTACCATTAGTAAATAAACCCCCTTTGACTTTCAGTGATGTGGTCAGAGAGTTAGGTTAATCTAGCATAAATAATTTAAGACCAAGGATGCCAGTTTAGGTCAGTATTGTCTGCTTTCAACTGATTGACTCCATACTGTTATTCTTATAATTGATTGTATTCTATAATTTCTTTGCATTTTGTGGTTTATTTATAGTAGAGCAAAACTTACAGTTAGAGTATAGCTAAGATGATATTTTTCACTTTTGTAAAGCTATACATACTCAAATGGCTTAATTCTGCAATAGAATGCATAATGTACAAAGTTTTTGTATTGTCTTTATTTTTTAATGTGGTCATGAATGAAACATAGTATTTAAAAATATTTTTAGTCAGGTATACGGTATATAAAATATTGGATATTATTAGTTAGCATCCTCCTTCTCCTCCCTACACTAACAAGTGTAGTTCCAAGCTGCAACATATGCACACAAATGAATGACACATCACAGTGTCACATGCCTTATTTGAAAGCTCAGTCCGAAAATATAATCAGGCAAACTGAGCCTAAAAGTAAGCAATATCTATTGTACTGTCTCTTTGCCTATCCCATAGTTCTATGGGAATCCTTTGCCAAACACACACACACACACATATACTGATGCCACATATCATAACCCACCTTTCAATAGTCTGTTCTTTCCAAATAACTCATGTTATTTTTCTTATTGCAGCTGGCAGTTCCATCAACATGGCAAACAAGCTTTGACCTTATCTTATCCGCACTGCAAACTCTGCTTAATAAAGTGGACAGTTTCCTAAAAGATATGCCATCAGAGGAGACTATCTCCAATTTGCTGAGCATTATAAAGACCTTTATAGGCACATCAAGTACCTCAAGTAACAGGAGAAAGAGGAGTCTAGTATGTATACCATTCTTTTCATCTATTAAATCTTCTGCCCTTGTTGTTTTAACTTTTGATAGTACAACATTATTTTTTCTGCCAGTAAATATCTTATACAGCCCACTTCCTGTTTCATGTCTGGTAAAAAGCCTAGGCTTATGACATCATGCACAGTCAAAAGAGGGCCAATGAGAGCTGCAGAGCTGGAGGTGTGTCTGTGTAAATCCAGGAAGTTGAACAGGCAGCAGCTTCAGCTGCCCACAGTTAAATTGGATGCAGCCAGACTTAGTGGAGGGAGATTTCTGTAGCATATTTGGCAAGTACAGAATCATAGTATATATAAAATAATATGCAAAGTGGTTGGAGGGAAGCTACAGAATGGCAAAGATGTTTTTATTACAAATTATGTGAGCAGACTGTAGTTCCTCTTTCAGATGGCTAGCAGCATTGTACAAAGTTATATGTAACAGTATATAATGGACAATTTCATCTTTGAGTATATTTTCCACTAAAATATTAGATAATGTTTTAACCACTTGGCGACCGCCTAACGCAGGTATACTGCGGCAGAATGGCACGGGCAGGCAAAATCACATACCTGGTACGTGATTGCTTGCCGCGGGCAGGGGGGTCCGATCGGACCCCCCCCCGGTGCCCGAGGCGGTCGGCTTCTGTCTGGGAGCGTTCAGAGATGAGGGGGAGGCCATCCATTCACTAGTTGAGTATTAGCGTAGGGTACAGCATTGCACAGACTAGGCACACTTTCACAGGGTCTCCCAATATGCAATCGCATTTTGAGAGACCCAAACCTGGAACCAGTTACAGTTATAAAAGTTACAGTTACAAAAAAAAGTGCAAAAAAAAAACCACAAAAAAATATATAAAATAGTTGTTGTTTTATTGTTTTCTCTCTCTCTCTCTATTCTCTCTCTATTGTTCTGCTTTTTTTTACTGTATTCTATTCTGCAATGTTTTATTGTTATTGTTATTATGTTTTATCATGTTTGCTTTTCAGGTATGCAATTTTTTATACTTTACCGTTTACTGTGCTTTAATGTTAACCATTTTTTTGTCTTCAGGTACGCCATTCACGACTTTGAGTGGTTATACCAGAATGATGCCTGCAGGTTTAGGTATCATCTTGGTATCATTCTTTTCAGCCAGTGGTCAGCTTTCATGTAAAAGCAATCCTAGTGCCTAATTAGCCTCTAGACTGCTTTTACAAGAAGTGGGAGGGAATGCCCCCTCCCCACCGTCTTCCGTGTTTTTGTCTGGCTCTCCTGTCTCAACAGGGAACCTGAGAATGCATCCGGTGATTCAGCCAGCTGACCATAGAGCTGATCAGAGACCAGAGTGGCTCCAAACATCTCTATGGCCTAAGAAACCGGAAGCTACGAACATTTTATGACTTAGATTTCGCCGGATGTAAACAGCGCCATTGGGAAATTGGGAAAGCATTTTATCACACCGATCTTGGTGTGGTCAGATGCTTTGAGGGCAGAGGAGAGATGTAGGGTCTAATAGACCCCAATTTTTTCAAAAAAGAGTACCTGTCACTACCTATTGCTATCATAGGGGATATTTACATTCCCTGAGATAACAATAAAAATGATAAAGAAAAAAAAAATGAAAGGAACAGTTTAAAAATAAGATGAAAAAGCAAAAAAATAATAAAGAAAAAAAAAAAAAAAGCACCCCTGTCCGCCCCTGCTCTCGCGCTAAGGCGAACGCAAGCGTCGGTCTGGCGTCAAATGTAAACAGCAATTGCACCATGCATGTGAGGTATCACCGCGAAGGTCAGATCGAGGGCAGTAATTTTAGCAGTAGACCTCCAATGTAAATCTAAAGTGGTAACCTGTAAAGGCTTTTAAAGGCTTTAAAAATGTATTTATTTTGTTGCCACTTCACGTTTGTGCGCAATTTTAAAGCATGTCATGTTTGGTATCCATGTACTTGGCCTAAGATCATCTTTTTTATTTCATCAAACATTTGGGCAATATAGTGTGTTTTAGTGCATTAAAATTTTAAAAAGTGTGTTTTTTCCCCAAAAAATGCGTTTGAAAAATCGCTGCGCAAATACTGTGTGGGAAAAAAAATGAAACACCCACCATTTTAATCTGTAGGGCATTTGCTTTAAAAAAATATATAATGTTTGGGGGTTCAAAGTAATTTTCTTGCAAAAAAAAAATAATTTTTTCATGTAAACAAAAAGTGTCAGAAAGGGCTTTGTCTTCAAGTGGTTAGAAGAGTGGGTGATGTGTGACAAAGCTTCTAAATGTTGTGCATAAAATGACAGGACAGTTCAAACCCCCCCAAATGACCCCATTTTGGAAAGTAGACACCCCAAGCTATTTGCTGAGAGGCATGTCAAGTCCATGGAATATTTTATGTTGTGACACAAGTTGCGGGAAAGAGACACATTTTTTTTTTTTTTGCACAAAGTTGTCACTAAATGATATATTGCTCAAACATGCCATGGGAATATGTGAAATTACACCCCAGAATACATTCTGTTGCTTCTCCTGAGTATGGGGATACCACATGTGTGAGACTTTTTGGGAGCCTAGCCTCGTACGGGACCCCGAAAACCAAGCACCGCCTTCAGGATTTCTAAGGGCGTAAATTTTTGATTTCACTCTTCACTGCCTATCACAGTTTCAGAGGCCATGGAATGCCCAGGTGGCACAAAACTCCCCCAAATGACCCTATTTTGGAAAGTAGACACCCCAAGCTATTTGCTGAGAGGTATAGTGAGTATTTTGCAGACCTCACTTTTTGTCACAAAGTTTTGAAAATTGAAAAAAGAAAAAAAATAATTTTTTTTCTTGTCTTTCTTCATTTTCAAAAACAAATGAGAGCTGCAAAATACTCACCATGCCTCTCAGCCAATAGCTTGGGGTGTCTACTTTCCAAAATGGGGTCATTTGGGGGAGTTTGTGCCACCTGGGCATTCCATGGCCTCTGAAACTGTGATAGGCAGTGAAGAGTGAAATCAAAAATTTACACCCTTAGAAATCCTGAAGGCGGTGATTGGTTTTCGGGGCCCCGTATGCGGCTAGGCTCCCAAAAAGTCCCACACATGTGGTATCCCCATACTCTGGAGAAGCAGCTAAATGTATTTTGGGGTGCAATTCCACATATGCCCATGGCCTGTGTGAGCAATATATCATTTAGTGACAACTTTGTGCAAAAAAAAAAAAAAATTTGTCACTTTCCCGCAACTTGTGTCAAAATATAAAATATTCCATGGACTCAACATGCCTCTCAGCAAATAGCTTGGGGTGTCTACTTTCCAAAATGGGGTCATTTGGGGGGGGGGGGGTTGTGCTATCTGGGCATTTTATGGCCTTCAAAACTGTGATAGATAGTGAGGAGTAAAATCAAAAATTTACGCCCTTAGAAATCCTGAAGGCGGTGATTGGTTTTTGGGGCCCCGTACGCGGCTAGGCTCCCAAAAAGTCCCACACATGTGGTATCCCCGTACTCAGGAGAAGCAGCTGAATGTATTTTGGGGTGCAATTCCACATATGCCTATGGCTTGTGTAAGCAATATATCATTTAGTGACAACTTTTTGTATTTTTTTTTTGTCATTATTCAATCACTTGGGACAAAAAAAATTAATATTCAATGGGCTCAACATGTCTCTCAGCAATTTCCTTGGGGTGTCTACTTTCCAAAATGGGGTCACTTGGGGGGTTTTGTACCACCCTGCCATTTTAGCACCTCAAGAAATGACATAGGCAGTCATAAACTAAAAGCTGTGTAAATTCCAGAAAATGTACTCTAGTTTGTAGACGCTATAACTTTTGCTCAAACCAATAAATATACGCTTATTGACTTTTTTTACCAAAGACATGTGGCGGAATACATTTTGGCCTAAATGTATGACTAAAATTGAGTTTATTGGATTTTTTTTATAACAAAAAGTAGAAAATATATTTTTTTCCAAAATTTTCGGTCTTTTTCCATTTATAGCGCAAAAAATAAAAAACGCAGAGGTGATCAAATACCATCAAAAGAAAGCTCTATTTGTGGGAAGAAAAGGACGTAAATTTAGTTTGGGTACAGCATTGCATGACCGCGCAATTAGCAGTTAAAGCGATGCAGTGCCAAATTGTAAAAAGTGCTCTGGTCAGGAAGGGGGTAAATCCTTCTGGGGCTGAAGTGGTTAAACATCATTGCTTTTATTAAACCTTTCAATTCATTTTATATATGGCATTTTAAAACATATTGCTACAGGAGAAAAAAGTTAGCACTTACTTTTTTTTAGTTGACATATATGACATGTACTGTGTGTTACATACAATAGATTACATGAATTTAGTGCAGGCTATATAGTATCTTCCTATTGTTTGCCCTTAGACAATACCAAGACTATAGAGTTGCACTGCCTATCTAGTACAGGGCTCTTGGCTCATTCCCTGGGTGTAGTTGGCACAACATGGCCACTAATGGGCCAATTCTCCAATAAAATTAAGTAAAAGAAAATAGTGTCTGTCCTTTTTTGGCATTTGAAGACAGTTCTCTTCTCAGGCCAAAAACAAACAAATGAAATAGCCAAAGCAATGGAGAAGAAAAAAAAATATGAAATAAAACACATTTTAACCAGACAGTGAAGTAAGTAAAATGGCATTCAGTCTTTGCTCAGCACTCGTATGAGGAAATAGGATTATACTATATACTGCCATCTGTGGCATTCCCGTGGAATTCTAAAGATATGCTCAGGCACCTATACAGCTATTTCACATGGAGACTACCACTGGTGAACTCTGATTCTGGAAATACTAGTTGCCTGGCTCTCATGCTGACACTCCTTAATTGTTTGAAACATCAACCTGGCATGAGTATGCAGATAACAGCTTCTGACTTTTGTCTGACTTTCCTGATCTTCATACAAGTTCTAGGTCAATGGCTTGGGTAGTATTGAAGCTGGTGGGATCAAATAACATCTAGGTGAATAACATTTTTCAAAGAACACTCAGCAATAGCAGGGCCAGTTTTTCTCATTGCAGGTTTGCTTTAAGTAATCTTTTTTACCAGCAAAATTCAATTGATTTAAACACTTTATGGTGATAAAGTAAACATTTTAAACCTTACCTTGAGCACTAATAAGACAGCAGTGTGTATGTTTTTGCCTTTTTTCAGGATCCTTTAGATTTCCCAGGAACCCCTCGGGCCAGCATGCTTTCCTTTACCACCCTCTCCAGAATTGTGTGCAGTGGAAATACAACGCTTCTCAGCCAAGCCCTCTATTCTATGTATACTTCAACCAGATCAGCTGCAAACTTCAATGAACGAGCACAAACTATTTATGAAACATATGGAATTCCTTCTGATAGTAAGCAATGGTCACCATGAACAGTGTGATAATTGTACAACTTGTGTTGTCTGCATCAAGTGACTAACAGGGAGTTTTGTGTTTTCAGATGCCTTTTGCGCAAACTTATTTGTTAACCTAGTACAGAGTACTAGTGGTGTTGCCTCCTGGATGTTGCTGAAGCCTCTGTTATATGGACAGATACTTTATACACCACACACTGATGTAACAGAGAAGATTATGAATAAGGTATATCTATAAGTGTCTGTATTACATTACTGTAAGTGTGGGGAAGTCTAAGTAACAGATGCAGATAGTAGTAAAACCCAACATGGGTTCTATTTGGTCCTCACTCTATCCAGCACAAAAAATGTTAAAAATTTTTGCTTAACATATACTTTAATGTTAGAAAGAGGGTTGGGTTTACATCTTGGGAGTCTATTTATTATTATTATTATTATTATTATTATTATTATTATTATACAGGGTTTATATGGTGCCACCAGTTTGTACAGCGCTTTACAACATTAGAGCAAACAGTACAGTTACAATACAATTCAATAAAGGAGGAATAAGAAAGCTCTGCTTGTTAGAACTTACAATCTAAAAGTCTATAAGCACAGAAAATCTGAGCCTTAAGCCCAACCAATAAACAGACCACATCCTGTTGTAGTGCTTAAACATCTTTTTCTATTAATGGTATTCATTTTTTAGCACACTATACATAATCAAGATCATGCATGACATGATGAAAATATAAATGAAATTTAATAATACATTTCTAGTAAGTACAAAATGAGTGCAAAACAGTATTTTTCCTTTTTCTTGCTTTTTTTATAATGGTGTACTTTGTTATTGTTAGAGGTATTTTATCCATAAGACCCCTTTCACACTGGGGTGTTTTTCGGGCACTTTTGGGCTTAAAAATAGTGCCTGTAAAGCGCCTGAAAAAAGCCTCCCCTGCAGCCCCAATGTGAGAGCCGAGTGCTTTCACACTGGAGCGGTGCACTTTCAGGACATTAGAAAAAGTCCTGCCATCAGCGTCTTTGAGGCGGTGGAGGAGCAGTGCTTTTGGCCGCATTTACCCTTTTCTTCAGCCACTAGCAGGGGTTAAAAGTGCCCCGCTAGGGGCCGAAAAGCACCACTAAAATGACGGTAAAGTGCCATTAAATTTAGCAGCGCTTTACTGCTAATGCCCAGCTAGGCTCAGTGTGAAAGGGCTCTTAGAGGAAAAAAATTAGAGGAAAGCAGCTCTCCATGGGGCACTCAATGAAGAGGAGGAGCCAGGAGCGCCGCCGGGGGACCCCAGAAAAAGAAGATCGGGGCAGCTCTGTGCAAAACCCTTGCACCCTTAACCCTTAAAAGACCTTTACAATCACTTTAATAATCTATGAAGATAAACAAAGCCATTTCAATTATTCAGTGCAGGTCAAATAAGGGTACAAGTTATTCATCAATCTAGTCTCTTGACAGCAATGTACTGTGAATAGGTTTGTTTACAAACACAAATCCGTTCACAAGACAAGAAGGAAGTTACATGGCTGCATTTAAACAAGAGCATAGATTATTTTAGTTTTCGGTGTTAATATTTATGATAACCTTTTCAGTGTTTAGAATGGATTTGTGTTCATGATACTCTGCTGTCAAGTGACTGGTATTTACCCAATGTCCTCATTGAAACTGCTCAGATTCATATAAAAGGGATTGACCTGCAGACCACTTTTGTATGTTTGAATGGTTTTGAAGGTAAACAAAGCCATTTCTATAACTTAATCTCTTGACAGCAACACAAACACAAATCCATTCACAAGCCAAGAAGCCATGATAAGGAGTTACATGGCTACTTCTAAACAAAGCCTTTTTTAAAACTACCTGTTTGTCGATTTGGAACTTCAAAGTAGCAATAGGGGTTGCTTTGCGATGGCAATAGATTGACAACAGGTTTCCTCACTCACTCCCTGAGTGGGGCCTATAGTCACTTGCATGCCATGCCTAATGGTAAATCCGGTTCTGAGTACAAGCAATAAGGCAAAAAAAAAAAAAACTGTGAACACTAGTGCTCTAATCTTTCATGAGAAGACCTTTAACTAAGTATTACACTTTATTAATTGTCTATAAGTTGTGCTGTATCCAAAGTTATTATAAAAGAATTATTAATGGCATTTCTTCTTTCTGTTCCCTTATAGACCAAAAACTCTATACTTCAGGTGGAGGATTACATGAATACAGTAAATAATATATCCAATGGCATACAACCAATTCTGAATAACTGGCCTTTTATGCAGCTAGCTCAAAAGCTCATTGGAACAATACAGGTATGGTTCTGCCTGACTCTACAAACACAGTGGTGGCTTCATCAGTAATAACTCCCAGCTGTCATGTGCAAGGGTTTGAAAGATCACAATTACAGAATTCTTGTATTCTGTTAATTGTATGTGATACGTTTATGTAATAATAGCATTCAGTATTTGTATTCCTTTTTACATGCCTTTATTTATATTCTGATACTCATTTATATGTTGATAAATCTATCCATCAAACATGTCAGTGAATGGGGATGGAACAAACTATAACATTGTCAGGAGTGGTTACAACAGTCACTTTTTCTGCACGTGGTTTACATCTTCTGCACTCCTGGCAGTGGTTTAGCTTGCATCAACCCCTGTCACTGTCACTTTTGTTGAACAACTTTTCCTGCATGTAAATGAGGTGAAAAATATAAATAAAGGTCTATTATCAATGTTATTAGCTATTATTGACATCTAAAGTGTTTGTTTTTGCAGACATTACTGAATAATACTGTTGTAAGTGGAGTACTGGAGAATTTCTTGAACCTGAATGTCACAAACCTGTCCGAAAAACTAAACAAAACTGGTAAGCTCATTCACTGTGCATTCTTCTATTTTTCCACCAGAGGGTACTATTTTACCACAAAAAGCCTACAGTAGTTAGAATTGTCTGCAATGCTATTTACATTAGTAGTCTCTTAAGACGAACTTGTAAGTAATAAGGCAGGATCAGGATTGGGCAGTTCATATAGTTTTCTTGCATGCATTTCACATTATTACCTTTTTATTTTCTGTAAGACGATTATCAAAATGCTAGCTATCAATCATATTTCCTGAACAAAGGGGACTTAAGGCAGTAGCACGATACAAGATAATCACTACCAGCTTTCAGTAAAAAAATTGTTTCATTAACACTCACAATGGTTTAGCATAGCATAACATAAAAATAAAATTAAGCAATCACAAAATGGAATACATAACAATCCCTTCTGACCCATTAATTGCACAAGGGAAAATACACATTTTATATAGAAGGGCCCAACAGGATCCTGTATTTGTAATGTTGACACTTATTGAGAAACGGCTATTACAAAAGCTCTTATCATTAAAAGGTCTCTTTTTGAAATGTTTATTGGTTAAGAGTATCAATTACAGCCAACGCATTTTGGGGGAAAGGACTCCTATTTCAGAGCTTGAGCAGTGGATGCTAGAATCACAATGTGATGTAATAGAAGACCTACAGTATGTTAGGATCATGACTGTCATCTCTTTCACACACTGTGAACTCCTAGCTGAGTGCAGAGAACTGCACTGTGTCTATCTCAAGACTTACCTTTAACCTGTCTAGGCATTATCTATTATAAAAATAGTGCTTATTTGCTGCAGAATATAACTTAAATAAATGTTTTATTAGATTAGTGTTGACTCCTGTGATGCATTACACTATTCTCTCAATACTCCCTGGTTTTGTGGGAGAGTACTTGTGATGCTTCCGTACATGCTTTCTATGATGTGTAAGCAGCTGCTAGTGATGAATTTCACTTGATCATTTGCTGTGGCACTAAGTGGGGAAGGCAGTGTAATGGGAGTGGGGCTGACTAATGCTAACAGTTACTCCAATATCATGTTGGTACTTTGGAAGGTGGTGGTATTCCAAGATGTCAACAGAGATATATCTGAATGCACCTTGTGCCAGGACTTTACAATGAACTTCTGCAGCTAATCGTCCTGCAGAATGATTGACATGGTTAAGGTAATATTTGCACAACGTACATTGCCTTGAAAAAGTATTCATACCACTTGAAATTTTCCACATTTTGTCATGTTACAACCAAAAACGTAAATGTATTTCATTAGGGTTTTATGTGATAGACCAACACAAAGTGGCACATAATTGTGAAGTGGAAGGAAAATGATAAATGGTTTTAACATTTTTTACAAATAAATATCTGAAAAGTGTGGTGTATTTGTATTCAGCCCCCTTTACTCTGATATCCTTAACTAAAATCTAGTGGAACCAATTGCCTTCAGAAGTCACCTAATTGGTAAAAAGAGTCCACCTGTGTGTAATTTAATTTCAGTATAAATACAGCTGTTCTGTGAAGCCCTCAGAAGTTTATTAGAGAACCTTAGTGAACAAACAGCATCATGAAGGCCAAGGAACACACCAGACAGGTCAGGGATAAAGTTGTGGAGAAGTTTAAAGCAGAGTTAGCTTAGAACTTTTCCACATGACAACAAGTGGAAAATTTCAAAGGGTATGAATACTTATTCAAGGCACTGTATTTGAGCATTATCACTGCATGTCATTACAGCTCTCCATGTAGGAACATCAAGTATATTTAGAGTGACAGAAGGGATCACATAAAGAGGTTGCCCATGGAAAAATTTTTGTAGACATCCTATGATTCTTTTTTTTCTCCTTTGGAACTTAATGTTTTTTTTCCAGTAGGCTTTGTCTGGTACCTTTGTGGTATGTCCACATATTTTATACGGATTTTTTTTTTTTCAGTTTTATATACATCTCTCTCTTTTGCTTTTTGTACTCCAACAGATAGCTTCATCTCACTTGTTGGAGATAATATAAATTTAATTCAGGCATTTCAACGTATATGTGATGTACTGGTAAACCTTATGTCCTGCGTATCCTATGACCGCATTCAACCTATGAACTCCGTTGAAGAAATGATGGCCAAAGCGCAGCAGCTTCAGGAGACCAACAATCTATTTGCAGGTAACAGGCGGTTATTGTCTGACAACAGTGGAATTATATTAGCTGTTTTTCACACATTTGATTGCTTTGTATTTGAAAAAACAGTATAATCCTAATTGTTGTCACATTATAAGGATGAGCAGTGAAAGTTCTTTGTATGTGTTATTTGACTTGATAAAGGACTATGTATTCCCCCAAAACATTCAGAATGAAAAACAAAAACACAACATACCTCAAACCCAGAGATTGAATAACAGTCTATAAAATGTTAACGTAGTTTAAACAAAAAAAAATTCAGCTGGTATAAACTAGGTGCAGTTCAAGTCCCCTAGTTATTAGAGCATCAGAAACTTCTGCCAAGTATGCTGGCCCACCATTACATTTTTTTTTCTGACTGGCCAGATCCAGAAACTGTCATCTAATATCTGTGGAAGCCTTCAATTACAGAGGGAGTTTATGCAGTAATTGACACCTCTCAGCTTATTAATTTTGATAGGATTATTTTACTACGACTATTCTATTTTATATCTGAAATCTTATCAGTAAATTTAAAATACTCATAAAACCTGATTAGGATTGTACCTCTGCTACAAGAAAACTAGGGCTGATTTACAGGGGTTGAAAATCGTCACTCAAATAATTGTGTGTCCAGTCCTTGTTGGCAGCCCCTGCAAGGGGTGGGTGCCACACAACCCAGGCATTGTGGCTACTTCGTATCTTACCCTTCTGTTTCCCACCACTGGATTGGAAAGTGCAGCTGGGAGAAGCAAGCTAGGAACTTGTAAGAACCTGATTGGCCACATTTTTAGTTGAACCTTAGCCTGACCACCAGGCTGGAGGAGGGAGAGAGAACACTGGCAGGATATTACAGGGAGGAAGCCTAGGGAGCAGTGGAGTAAGGAGACTCATGAGGGCTGAAAACTGGACTGCTGTATGAGAGAGGAGAGGAACAGACTGCCAGAGAAACTATGCTGTGTGATGGAGCTTAGAGCGGGGTTATTCTGAATACAGAAGCGCAAAAAAGAGAGAGCAAGCTTGGGGAGCTGTACAGAACGCTGCAAGAGATTCACTGTGAGACTGTAGATTGACATGGGAGCTGTGCTGTGTGCAGAGCTGCAGAGAGGAGCAGGGACAGAGCTACGAGCATCTTTGCTGTACTCTATAAAGGAAGGCCTGCTCTACTGCTAAACACAGAGGTCCTGCCATCTGTACTGAGAGAGATCCAAAAGGGCCTACCAGAGATATGGTCTGTATAGTGAACTGAGGGAGAAATGGACAGGTTTGAGAGGAGAGCCCCTGTGTGTGGCATGACCTCTTCCCCGGCTTCCCAGGAGTGGACTGCTGATTTATGGACCCCTGAATGACATTACTTGTGAGAGGCCTTTTGGCCTCCTGTATTGGCACAGAGCTTGCTGCTGTTTGTATAGAAACTTTGCTGCTATATGGAGAGTTAGCCCAGAACTTTTCTGACCTTCTCTTGCATTACAAGTACTCCCATGAGAGAGAGTGACAGGGCCCCAACACTGGCAGACTGCATGTTAGACCCCCACTGGCCAGTGGTATAGTTAGGGTCTCCAAATTAAAAGTAGGCCATTTGTTGTCCCTTTTATCCAGTTACAACAGTACATGTTTCTGAAATTGTTATAAAGCCTGCTCGTTATTTCCGTACTGCCTTAACTCTACTGTTGTATTATTGAGTTTCGGGTCCAGCTAAGGTTGAGTCACCACTGGGAAGGGCTGTAGAGCCAAACATTCTAGCAGCTCCTTAGAGAATAAGTCCTTTCAATTAACCAATTATATGAATAGCAAATTCCTGTTGTATTTTGAGTGAAGTTTCTCAACATTTTTTGACTGAAGATTAACAGTATATTAGTCCTACTGTCTCGGCATTGCTGATCTTTAATACATCTTAAACACCCTCTGCTCTCTTTTGAAATGAGAACTATCATGCAACAGCTTCTCACTGTTAGCTAGTGGCAAACATGTTGCATTTTTTTGGGGATCAAACATAAAAAACATATGTAATTTTGCCATTTAGTAATGACATGCAGTTTTTTAAATCTTGCAAAGCATTTTTCTTATACCTGAGACTTTCTATTACTACAGCTATCAGTGATACCTGATACAACTATTCAACAAGACAGTAGTAAGACCAGTGATCATTTGCAAAGTGTAGTGTGAAATGGTTTACAGTTAGATTTCTGGTTACTTTAGTTATCTTAGCGAGACAGGCACATTTCACTAGCAAACATGTATTACTGTTTGTTAGATGTTGTTCTTTATTTTAATGAACAAGCCTGTTTAAATTCACCCATAACTTTTTAGCATGATTACTTTCTCTTCTACATTGTCCTTTTTGAAACCTTTCATTTTCAGAATGTATTACTTTAAGGTAACTGAGATAATAACCATGAAATTAATTTATTTAATTATCATATTTCATTATTTACCTGTTTTAGGATGTTTTTTTTAACGATTTAAAAAATATATATTCATGCTTACAGCTGTGGCCTTCAATCTTTCATCTGGGAGCAGTAGACAGAAACGTGATCTATCGAACATGCCCAAGCGTATCTCCTACAGTATCACCATGCGTTCCCTACTTTCTGAAAACACTAATTCCATCAGAGATTCTATCTGGATTCCTGGACCCCACACTTCTACGAACATGTACAGTCGTGGCTTTGTCTACCTACAGGAGAATATTGATAGAGCCATCATTGAAATGCAGACAAATAAGAGTGTGGATGATGTTGCAGTACAATTCCAGCCCATGCCTTACCCCTGCTACACAAAGGACAAGTAGGTGCACTTCTTAGTGTCCGGCAACTGCTGGCCATTTGGCCTTGAAGATTTATATATACAATATATATATATATATATATATATATATATATATATATATATACACAGTGGGGACGGAAAGTATTCAGACCCCCTTAAATTTTTTACTCTTTGTTATATTGCAGCCATTTGCTAAAATCATTTAAATTCATTGTTTTTCCTCATTAATGTACACACAGCACCCCATATTGACAGAAAAACACAGAATTGCTGACATTTTTTCAGATTTATTAAAATAGAAAAACCGAAATATCACATGGTCCTAAGTATTCAGACCTTTTGCTCAGTATTTAGTAGAAGCACCCTTTTGATCTAATACAGCCATGAGTCTTTTTGGGAAAGATGCAAGTTTTTCACACCTGGATTTGGGGATCCTCTCCAGTTCTGTCAGGTTGGATGGTAAACATTGGTGGCCATTTTTAGGTCTCTCCAGAGATGCTCAATTGGGTTTAAGTCAGGGCTCCGGCTGGGCCATTCAAGAACAGTCACGGAATTGTTGTGAAGCCACTTTGTTATTTTAGCTGTGTGCTTAGGGTCATTGTCTTTTTGGAAGGTAAACCTTCGGCCCAGTCTGAGGTCCTGAGCACTCTGGAGAAGGTTTTTGTCCAGGATATCCCTGTACTTGGCCGCATTCATCTTTCCCTCGATTGCAACCAGTCGTCCTATCCCTGCAGCTAAAAAACACCCCCATAGCATGATGCTGCCACCACCATGCTTCACTGTTGGGACTGTTTTGGACAGGTGATGAGCAGTGCCTGGTTTTCTCCACACATATCGCTTAGAATTAAGGCCAAAAAGTTCTATCTTGGTCTCATCAGACCAGAGAATCTTATTTCTCACCATCTTGGAGTCCTTCAGGTGTTTTTTAGCAAACTCCATGCGGGCTTTCATGTGTCTTGCACTGAGGAGAGGCTTCCGTCGGGCCACTCTGCCATAAAGCCCCGACTGGTGGAGGGCTGCAGTGATGGTTGACTTTCTACAACTTTCTCTCATCTCCCAACTGCATCTCTAGAGCTCAGCCAATTCTTTTTTTTTCAGATCCTCTGAGAGTTCTTTGCCATGAGGTGCCATGTTGAACTTCCAGCGACCAGTTTGAGAGAGTGTTTTTGCTGCTACCAAATTTAATACCCCTGCTCCCCATTCACACCTGAGACCTTGTAACATTAACGAGTCACATGACATCGGGGAGGGAAAATGGCTAATTGGGTCCATATTGGACATTTTCACTTAGGGGTGTACTCACTTTTTTTGCCAGCGGTTTAGACATTAATGGCTGTGTTAGTTATTTTGAGGGGACAACAAATTGACACTGTTATACAAGGTTTACACTCACTACTTTACATTGTAGCAAAGTGTCATTTCTTCAGTGTTGTCACATAAAAAGTTATAGTAAAATATTTACAAAAATGTGAGAGTGTACTCACTTTTGTGAGAGACTATATATATATATTGGGACATGCTCAGATGGTAACTCTGTGGCAGGAAAGCATGGTACAACACAGTCTCTTTGAGAGCCTCTTTGAGGGAATACTGGTCTCATCTCACGTCTATTTTATGTAACCAGTTGACAGAAAATACAGATTCACTTTAGCAGTTAAAAACAAAAAAGTTCTGCTTACCTTAGCAATGTCTCAATGGAGAACCCTCCAAGAACTCTTGCACAGCCATACTGCTAATTCAGCATCCACAGAGTTGTTTTAAGAGGTCCTTAGGACAGCCTTTTCCTGTGAGGCATTTTAGCCTTTTTTTTTTTTACAAGCCAGGTACCCTGGACTTAGGAACCAGGGCATGAACTCCAGGCCCAACATAGAAATTTTACAACCAGCCTCTTGAAGGGAGACTAACCCCTGTTTCTCACCAACCTTCCATGGAACCTGACCCCTATTCTGGGTTACAAATATCTCCCATCCACCAACCTTGTCGGTCATTTTAGCCTAGCCTGTCATAAACCTAGGGCTGTGTTGGTATTTTTATACAAAAATTAGGTCAGTTGTGCCCATTCAAATAATTGGAAGCCCACTAAAGGCTTATAAGACATATTAAAAAATAAAATGAATGTGAAATAAATAAATTTCCTTATTTTGCACAGTGGTGAGTATGTATTTAAAAAAATAGCACACATTTGGTAGCAAGCAACAATGGGTGGGCCACCTAACCTCATGGACCTAGGAGCAGTTTCACAAACTGCACCCAGAATAATGATAGCTTAAAGAGACGAAAAAGGACCTGACCACCCTGGCAGCCCTAGGATACTCTAGGGTCTAAAAAAATAATAGTTCACACTGTAACTGCTACTATGGTTTAACAAGTGTATCCTTTTAAAATTATTTTTCTGCCATCTGAGCATCTACTAAGCTTATTACAAAAATGTCCTGTATAAAGGTAACGTGAATATTATAATTTATTTTTTATTTAAAACATTTTATAAAAATGTTTACATACACTATAAGGTTAAACGTTTGTGGACACCAGACCATCATACTCTATATGAGCTTGTTGAACATCCCATTTCAACACATATACACTATGTTACCAAAAGTATTGGGACACCTGCCTTTACACGCACATGAACTTTAATGGCATCCCAGTCTTCGTCCGTAGGGTTCAATACTGTGTTGGCCCACCCTTGCAGCTATAACAGCTTCAACTCTTCTGGGAAGGCCCTCCACAAAGTTTAGGAGTGTCTCTATGGGAATGGTTGACCATTCTTCCAGCAGTGCATTTGTGAGGTCAGACGCTGATGTGGACGAGAAGGCCTGGCTCACAGTCTCCGCTCAAATTCATCTTAAAGGTGTTCTATCAGGTTAAAGTCAGGACTCTGTGCAGGTTAGTCAAGTTCCTCCACCCCAAGCTTGCTCATCCATGTCTTTATGGACCTTGCTTTGTTCACTGGACCAAATCGTTTGGTGGAGGGAAGATTATGGTGTGGGGTTGTTTTTCAGGGGTTGCGCATGGCCCCATAGTTCCAGTGAAGGGAACTCTTAAGGCATCAGCATACCAAGACATTTTGAACAATTTCATGCTCCCAACTTTGTGGGAACAGTTTGGGGATGGCCCCTTCCTGTTCCAACCAGTGCACAAAGCAAGGTCCATAAAGACATGGATGAGCAAGTTTAGGGTGGAGGAAATTAACTGGCCTGCACAGAGTCCTGACCTCAACCTGATAGAACACCTTTGGGATCAATTTGAGTGGAGACTGCGAGCCAGGCCTTCTCGTCCATATGAGTGCCTGACCTCACAAATGCGCCTATGGAAGAATGGTCAAACATTCCCATAGACACACTCCTAAACCTTGTGGACAGCCTTCCCGGAAAAGTTGAAGCTGTTATAGCTGCAAAGGCCAATTCAATATTGAACCCTACGGACTAAGACTGGGATGCCAGCAAAGTTCATGTGCGTGTAAAGGAAGGTGTCCCAATGCTTTTGCTAATATAGTGTATATAGAGGTGTTTCTGTCCTTGCAGCTAAAAGAGCCTCCAATTTTTTGAGTAGACTTTTCACAATACTTTTAATACTTTTTCATTTGTGTCTATTCAGCCAAAGGAGCCTTTGGGAGGTAAGGTACAAACTAATGTTGGATGAGAAGACCCAGCTCGCAAACCAACCCAAAGTTGTTTAGTAGTGTTGAAGTCCTTACAAATCTGGTTTTATTTACATGGGCAGTCATACTAGAACAGAAAAGGGCCTTCCTCAATTAGTTGTCACAAGTTTGTAAGTGCGCAATTGTCTAAAATGTCTTTGTATATTGTAATGTAAAAGTACAGTTCAAGTTGTCCGAGTACAAGTCCTCCCTGGAAGTGGGGCTGCGCCCACACTGCAAACGCTAATTGCCTGTTTAGTCTAAGGGACAGTAAGAGCAATTTTACTTACCCCATCCCCCAGTAGAGAGAGCCCCCCTCCACTCTAACAGGGGATTGTCCCTTGGTGTCTTAACATTCAGTGCAGGGCTATGGTCACTGCATCAGCGTTGATGATATTAGAGGAACTTGAACTGCGTAGAGTAGGGATAATGAGGCTGCAGGGATTGGCCTAGCAGCACAGAGGAGCCTGTGGGAGTGGTGGTTTAGGTATGTAAAAATGCTTTTCCAGGTCCCCCTAGACTTTAATGAGCAGTTAAGCCTTGCAGTGTGCGAGTAGCCCTACTGCAAGGGAGGACTTTTAGTTTCCTTGAGTTCAGCTTTAATCATTTAAAAGGGGTGTCCACAAACTTTTGGTCATATAGTGTATAATTTATTCAGAGCCTAGATGAAGGGTTTTTTTTCTAGTTTTGCTTAGAGTAGGTTACAACTTTTGCCAAATTATTGTTGCTGTAGTGCCCATTGGGAAGGTTTCCACTTACCTTCCGCATTGCCATTAGGAGAGGAAATCAGATAGCAGTAATAATCTAGCAGAAGTTCTATGACTGTCAGTCAACAAAAATGACTAGGGTTTCACTTTAAATATGTGTTTCTTGTTCTTTTAAAATGATAAACCATGCCTCCTTTTACTAAAGGGGACATTTATGCTGCGTACACACGACCGGTTTTGCCGTCGGAATAAACTCTGAAGGTTTCTCCGACGGAACTCCGACGGAATTCCGCTGAAACTGTCTTGTGTACACACGATCACACCAAAGTCTGATCGTCAAGAACGCGGTGACGTACAGCACGTACGACGGGATTAGAAAGTTCAATAGCCAGTAGCCAATAGCTTCCATCTCGTACTTGCTTAAGAGCATGCGTCGTTTTTGGTCTGTCGGAACAGCATACGGACGAGCGGTTTTCCCGATAGGAATTAGTTCCGTCGGAAATATTTAAAACATGTTCTATTTCTAGGTCCGTCAGAATTTTCCAAGAAAAAGTCAGATGAGGCATACACACGATCGGAATATATGATGAAAAGATTCCGTCTGACTTTTTCTGTCAGACATTCCGCTCGTGTGTACACGGCATTAGAGGTTATAGTATTGGATAAGTGACCCCAGTTCAGGTCATGTTCCACTTCCCTGTAGCTTTAAACAACCAATTCGGTTTTAAATTTAATTTTCTAACCTGCGCTGAGGAAAATTATATAGGAATTCTGATAGGTTGCTCCTGCCAACAGCGCCACTTTTCTGTACCCAGCTTTCTAAGTTGCCACACAGTGTTATCATGTAGCATCAAGCAAGAGATAAAGAAATTAATAACTTAACTTAAAACTCTCCCATATGGTGGCTGCTGGCAGGAGATCAATAAACTGTGATTCTTCATTTCTCTCCACAGTTTCCTCTACAGCATGTCCTTCTCCCTCCCCATTGCATTGATGATTGCCTGGGTCCTTTTTATAGCATCATTTGTAAAAAAACTTGTACATGAAAAAGAACTTAGACTACACGAGGTAAGGGTCAACAAAAGAGCTATTCTCAAATATTTGCTATGACTATAGAAAATGATGTTGGTGTGTTATCATAGCTAGGGATGATCTGAATTGCATTTCAAAGCTGAGAATTTGGAAAGGGGGTAGATTTTTACAACAGATTTTTACAACTGTAATAGGTTCTTACAACTGTATGTGCATTGACCTCAGAGCTGTGTGCAGGCAGCCCAGAAAAGTGGATGCACACGTAGCAGCATCCGCACACAGCAGCATGCCAGAGTTTGACATGCAATTGTGTCCAAGTATCCACTTCCAGGGGCTGCCTGCTCACAGCTCCGAGCCTGATGCACATCCATCTGCCAGTGGCTCTGCACGGAGGATGTGTTTTATTGGCCATCTGAATGAGTTCTAAATCAGTTGTACAATATGCTTACAAAAAGCTGAAGATGCAGTAAATGCATACTTGCTATCATTGCTGCCTTTCAAAGGAAATGACAACTGCAAAATGGTCTCCTTTCTGTCTTATATATAGAATGTCATGTCAAGAACTATCATACTAAACGTTATATGACCATTTATAACTGTTCATAATCAGAAACCCACTTGTAAATTTAGAAGCAGCAAAAAAATAAATCTAAACGAAGAGCAACTTTACTAGTAATAGGGATGTTTAGGCTGTTATAAAAATGTAAGAAGATGAACCAGAGTTCCTTTTTACTGTGATTAAGTCAAATAGCTATGTTGGGTAGAGACGGTCTTCAAAGAGTTCACCCAGCAAATGAGCTGTGTTGATGTGGAGATTGGTCATAGTATTAGGGTGCATCATTTACCAACCTAGTGCACCTTGGTGAAAGGTGAAAAAACCTCTTAAAACACCCCTGGCAGCATATTGCTGGAACCTCAAGGCACCTGCACTTAAATTCCAGTTTCAATTTCAGTACCCCCAGTTCCCTGAATATAAGTGTGCCCTGGTATACAAATTGCAAACAGACATATTACGGCTTGAACGTGGGAGGGGGCAGGTTGGACCCTATGTTTTCCCACAACATAAGCCTTACTATTGGTCCATAACAATGATGGTATCCAATAGTAAGGATTAGGAAGTGGAGGAGAACGGGACCAGCCTTTATACCCCAAAAGCTTGGTTGATATTTATATACCAGGAAACATTGTGCACAATATTTAAATGAATTCAACCTTTGCATTTACATTGACTTATGAACATATTTATTATTCATAAATTGTAAAAAATATTTGACTAATTGGTATCCATATTTTCTTGCAGTACATGAAGATGATGGGAGTCAACTCTTGCAGTCACTTTTTTGCTTGGTTCATTGAATGTGCAATCTTTCTGACTCTCACAGTTAGCATTCTTGTCCTAATTTTAAAAGCTGGCAAAATTCTGATCCTAAGCAATGGATTCATCCTGTTCCTGTTCTTCCTGGATTATAGCTTGACGGTCATTGCCATGAGCTTCCTCATCAGTGTCTTCTTCCACAATACAAATGTGGCAGGTCTAAGTGGCAGCCTAATCTATATAATTACCTTCTTTCCATTTATTGTGGTAGTGTCTAGAGAAGGCAGTCTGTCCTTTGCTGGAAAAACCTTGCTGGTAAGTTTTGCATTGTTCTATCCTTATTTTCCCTTTATCGGTAAAAACACTGCTAAAGACAAATTAATTTCTCAAATTTCTCAAATAAACTTCTTTCTAACTCTTTTGATAACCTCTTGTTTTATGTTTGTTATCCATAGAGCCTTTTCTCTCCAACGGCATTGAGTTATGCCACACAGTATATTGTTAGTTTTGAAGAGCAAAATGAAGGTGAGCCAACGAATGATCTTAAAAGTCTGCAGTACAACTCCATAGATGCAAAATGACACACATGAAATAAAAGTAGTGCTAAGCTGCTGATCTTTACACGTGCACTTAAAATAAGCAATGCAATGCAATTTGTCAGCACATAATCCAGCATTTCAGAGCATAGGCTCTACTATAAACTGTTGCTAATATTTATGTGGAAAACAAAGATTTTCTTTGCATGCATTTACTAATAAAAGTTTCAAGACACTGCAACATCAAGGCACCTTGGTAACGTTCTATTTGAGTGAGGCACAGTATATGGAGCAATATATAAATTGAGAGCAGTTTACCTGCACTAAGTCCTCACACATGCGGGCAATTCAAACTGAGCATATGTTGCACAACTGAAAACTGCATATCAGAACAATCAGAAGATACAAGGATACAGAGAGCTGAAAATGCTTGCAAGTCTTACATTTTTCTCTGGGAGCCACATCGCAGGTGTCCTGTAAAAGTAATTTGCAGAAGTTACAGAGGCCCATGTCTGTTTAAATAGGTCACAGATTTATTGCAGCCTAGTATTGAAAAGGGGGCAGCATTAGTAAAAAAAATAATGCCTAATTGGGCTAGCATAGAAAAGTTAACTGCTAGGCACAACCTAGCAAAATCATTATGGTATATGTGAGGCAGGCATAAATAATAGGATGACAAGACTTTAAAAGAAAAGTATGGGGTTTGTTTTTTTTTTAGAACAATGCGTACCTAGGTGGATGCAGCATCGGTCCAATGCTGCATCTGTTCCCCACCGGCTCTAACACAGAGAACCGAGCAACTGAACATCGCTGATTGCTCAGTTCTCAGAGCTCCCTGAGTAGAGCTGGTGACTGTTGGTCACTAGCTCTCTGCTCTCCCCCCCCCCATGCTCACTGGTGCACGGAGCTGTGAAGGGGGTGGGAGCGGCCGGTTCAGGCTCTCAGCGGCTCGCCGAGAGCCTGAGCCGGATGCCGCTCCAGACATGTGGGCAGATCCCTATTTCATTGTCACGATCTTCCCCGAGCCTGGACCGGCTCTGTGATTTCAGCCGACAGCAGGCTTCTGCCTGCTGAAAATGGGTCACAGGAGTGCAGAACAAACTGCACTCCTGTGATCCACAGGAGAAGTACAGCCAAATGAGCCTTGGCTGTACTTCTCCTTTAAGTGCATCCAAACCAAAGACCAAAAATGTATTATATTGCCTCTCACCAATCCATAGATGACAAAGGGGTTATTGATATTGCTCGCTTACTATATTGTATCTATGGGAAAGCAGTGTCGTCACCCTGAGTCAGGATTACAGAAACCTTCCTCTCCTCTATACCATAGAGGGGAAAAGTTTGTAGTCCTCAGAGATAACTTAGAACAATGTAATTGATAAGACTGCAGCAAGACCAACAGGCATTTTTTGCAACTATTGAACAGATATAAGAAAACACTTATAATGGTATATCTAACAGACCTAAAGAGACCAAATAAGAAACAATCATTTTTAGGGTTTACATATACTTTAAAGTCACAAAGCCATATTCCTGCGTATGAAGCTTAATGATTATACTCAGAATATACTGATGTGAGAATTAACAAGTTGAGGCTTTTAGGTGAGGTTTCTTAGGTGTTTGTTTTTCTTGATGAATTCAGTTTAGGTTCCAGAGGGAAATTAGCCATTAAAACCTATAATCAGACAAAATATATTTTATAGTTCTGGGTTGATTTGAGAAGGGTTGGAAATTTTAGCTGTCTATTACAGTTTGTGACCCTTTTGGCAAGATTTTCCCTTATGTTCTGTTGGCAACCATAAAATAATGGGAACAAGAAGGAACAGGTAGCAATAGAAACCAGACAGGGGGATTGTCCTGTGACAACTTGCTGCTGGAGCAGGAAGTGATGGTACATCCTCCCAAAGGGGTTACAGACAGCAATAAAATCATAACACAGGTTCCATTTTTTTCCTCTGTTGAATCAGGGTTTAGAAATAGGAGCTGATGATTTATACATTTACAAAAAGTGTGAATGAATACCGGTATGTACTTGTGCTATTCTGGTGTGAACTGTAACCGATTTCCATGTGGGTATTATTTGGGGATGATGTTTTGGTGAAATTACTATTGAAATGTCTGAACATGCCAATACTATAATAAGTACCTTAATAGGTGTTATCTTTTTTTTGCAGGGATTCAGTGGGATAATATGTATTCATCAACGATGCTGAATGACAGTTTTAGTTTTGGCTGGTTGTGCTGGATCATGCTGATAGATTCCATGATTTACTTTATGATTGGCTGGTACATTAAAATAGTTTTTCCAGGTAAAGAACTTGGCAAATACATCTTAATTTACATGATACCATAGCCTAGTGCATCTAACCAATTCATGAGATCCAATTCATGATTTTTTTTTCTTGTCATACTTTTCATTCAGGACAATATGGTATTGGTGCTGTTTGGTATTTCCCTGTTCTGCCATCTTTCTGGATGGAATGTTGTGGATTCCAAAGTGTGTGTTCCAAGAAACCAAGTGGACTGTTAATGTCTAACATTGTAGAACATGGCGTTTTGGAGAAAAAGGGTAAAGTCTTAGAAACAAGCTACTAGGCTATATTACTAAACTGGAAACATTTTAATCATCACATACTGTATATGTAATGAGCAAATATGCTTGCCCTCCCCAATGCATGTGTATAAATAAAATCTTTTTTAAAATTAAAAAAACAGAAAAGTAAAAAGTATATATTGTTGACAAGGTTGTCTACTAACAATAATTGTCTGTATATATCTAAAAAAAAACAAGAAAAATTACAATAGCTTTTTTTTAATGAGAACCTATGCTTTGGCTTGATTACAATGATGCTTGGTGATCAGCTGTTGAGCCACCAAGTGCTGTCGGGTGGGGGAAGGGTTCTCCAAGTTGTAGCCATACCAGAGAGGTAGAGAAGCAAAAGGAGGGTATGTGCAGCTCGAGGGGATGCCAGTAAAGCAAACCAGTTGCTTTGTCCAGTATTGGCAAAACATGTGCTTACTTGTTCATTTAAAGTTTATTTACCATAGAACTAAGATATAAAAAAAAAAAAAAACCTTAGTAGAGAAAATATATACATTGTTATGTTATCTTTTTGCAGGAGATGAACTTTATCCCTATAATGAGAAGGACCCTACTGATCTGAATTTGGGGGTCTCTCTTCATGGCTTAACAAAAGTATATAAGTCAAAAGTCGCTGTCAAAAATCTGAATTTAAATTTCTATGAAGGCCACATTACATCGTTACTAGGTCACAATGGAGCTGGAAAAACTACCACACTGTAAGAAAAAGCTATATTTATCTAAATATTTAGAAATATTGTAATATTGGTCTATAGAGTGGTTATTTGAGTTACTGTTGCCTTTCTATCATCTCAAACCAGTCTGCCCATTCTCCTCTGACATCAACAAGGCATTTTCCTCCACACAACTGCCGCTCACTGGATATTTTCACTTTTTCGGACCATTCTCTGTAAAGCTTAGAGATGGCTGTGCATGGAAATCCCAGAAGATCAGCAGGTTTTGAAATACTCAGATCAGCCCATCTGGCACCAACAACCATGCCACGTTCAAAGTCACTTAAACCCCTTTTCTACCCCATTCTGATGCCTGGTTTGAACTTCAGCAAGTTGTCTTTACCATGTCTAGTTGCTGCCATGTGATTGGCTGATTAGCAATTTGTTTTACCAAGTAATGGAACAGGTGTACCTAAAAGTGGCTGATGAGTGTATATACACACACGCATAATTATAGTTTTAATTATAAATTATATTATATTATAATTATAATTATAATTTCATGTCATTGCTGGGATCTTGGCACTCTGAAATCTCTGCATGGGACACCTTTGGTGCCAATAAGGTAAGAAATGACTATTAGGGACTGCTGAATACTGGTACAACAAGGTTATGATGGTACAAAATGTTTATGCTTTTGACGTTCTAGTGATATACTGGAGTAATACAAAGTTGTTATTACATTTACTTTTCCTCCTCTACAGCTCCATGCTGACAGGACTTTTCAGTGCCACATCAGGCACCATATATGTCTATGGTGAGGATATCCTTACACACTTAAGCAAAGTCAGAAAGAACTTAGGTGTCTGCATGCAGTATGATGTGCTGTTTGACCACCTCACCACTAAGGAGCACCTGCTGCTGTATGGATCTATTAAAGCTCCACAATGGAACATGACACAGCTCCATGAGGAAGTAAAAAGGTACGTGTAATAACTGTCTAAGGATGCTAAGAAGTGTATTTGTACATTAAAAAAGACTTTCAGCTTTCAGGGGAAGATATGGGATTTCATGGTAAATACCGTGATAAGAGTATTTTATAATTAATAACTATTATATTTATATCCAAATGACATTTTTTACCCCCATGCAGAATGTATTCGTTTTGTTCTGTCTTCTTTTTAGCTAAACGTGACAGAGAATGGATTATATTGTCCAAAAAAGGCCAAAGGCCACAACAAATAAAAATCTGCACCTAGGTCAAACATTCAGGTCAAGCTCCAACAAGGGCCAGTATTTATCTTATACTGTACATATGTTTTTTTGTGTTTGAAGGCATGCATTGACAGATTGAAATATACAATTTTCACACTTAATTATACAAGTTACATAATAAAGCTAGGTGTCAAGTAAGCACTGAAAATCCCAAAGTGACACAAGAGAATATAATACAATTTGGTAAAGGGTGCAAGAAAGGTGTACATACAATTTCAAAGATGAGAGAACTCTTAAAAAGAAACTTGTTAAATGGCATGCTGCCTGGCACAGCTTAGGTTGCTAGCCAGTGCTGATGGCTACTATTGCCTAAATCCTGGTGGCATGGCTAATTCTTTAGCCTAAAGTAGTGCAATTCATGAACCTGACTTGAAACTAGTGCCTTTTCCAGGAGTGGGGCTACAGTACACCAGCCCCTGGTGCAGCTCCTGCTTTAGCAAATAACAGCCATGACAGGTCTTCTTTAATTGGTAATTATCTGGTATATTCACATAATTATAAAGGAAATGTAAAAGGCATTCTGCAACATAAATGTTATTTTAAATTACCTTTTTCATTGATCTTAGACATATTTAATGGGAAATGCAATACGTTGGTGTCTTTTTTTTCTTGTCACTTGTATGCCTGAATAGTTTATGTTCTTAACAACAGCTCTCTATAATTACATCTTACAACAATTCAAATCATTTATGCATAAACAACAATTGTCTTACAATTGCAAAAAAAAATAAATATAAGAAAGAAACATGGCACATTCACATCTAATCTGGAAAAAAAAATGTATCTATTTTGGCGTTAGCGGTTAAAATAACTGAATTGAAACAATTTGGCAAACTGATGCTTAGAAGGGATTAAATCGACCTCAAGATTTGAAAACCTTTTTTCTACAGTTTATTGAAATGGATTAAATTTCTGAATCAGAACTGTGCATCTAGAAAGAACAGGTTTTGTGTAAGCAGGACTGGTATACCCAAAAGACATTTTGCTGAATGTATGTCTAAACATAACGTTAGGTATTGTTCCTTAATCTTTGTCTTACTTTAAAAACCTTTCCCAAGTTAGAGAACAACATTTTTTGCTTCTCATGCATGTTTAAATGGAAAGAGGGCAGCTATGACAAGATGTGAGTTCAATTCCCAGTCAGATGTAATTTAGAAGTTTTTTATTTTCCTTTTAATACCTGATAAGAACCATTTTATCTGTCTTCCTCTTCTATGTCTCTTGTGAAAGTTACTGACAGAGGTACTGATTCATCACAGTTAAATATCTCTAGCTCTGAACTTTCTGATCAATGGTCCAGAAAAATGATAGGAGATGGCAAAACGATGCCTCACTGCATTTTTTTTCTTCCGGATGATCCTATATTGATTGCAGAGTGTTTGTGGAACATTTTGGAATTCTGTATACATATAAAACACAATATAAATGCAAATGCTCATTAGGGTCTTTTTACTGCTGCAGTGCATTTTCACTGTTGTCGAATATTTTATTTTAGCAAGAATGTACTTTCTATACAGTATACATCCATACATTTGTAATACAGTTTTATTTTCTTAAAGAGGAACTCAGACAAGTGTAATTGGATTTATAACACAACTGCAATGCCATGCAGATGAAATTGGTAACCTTCTGCTTTAAAAAAAATCTACCCTTTTATGGTGCACCCATGAAGGTGACTGTCATCCATGTGTGCAAAAAATGTGTGACCCTTCCTTTTGAAGGCAAGATAAGGAAAGTTTGAACCAGGAAAAGAATAGCTTCTCTGATGCAGTGGCAGCTTTCCCTACTATTGTGTTATTTTACTTTGTTCCTCAATTAATGTAGCACACACTGTATGTTGTAATGCCCCGTACACACGATCCGAAAATCGTACGTAAAATGCCGCATTCGAAACGATCGTACGATAATCGGATCGTTAGTACAGAGCTTTCGAGAGCCGATCAGGACAGTTCATCCGATATTATTCTATCGGACATGCACGGAAATTTTTTCCGTACGATGCCAGATCGTACGATTTTCGTTTAATCGGTACAGCTATCGTTCGAAAATGCAATACAAATGCATTGCAACACATGACATCGCTTCCGAATTTTTATTCTGTCGTACGGGAATTTTCGGGACTTTAGTAAACTCATCAGATTCGATGTGAGATTAGCATGCAAACAAAAACGGACGATCATTCGTCCGATATTCGGATCGTGTGTATGGGGCTTAAGTATACTACCACTAAAAGGTAATTAGGTTATTGTTGTTAAAATGTCCCCAAATGTTATCATTGTCCTACCTGTGAACATGAAGGCGTGTACCTAACAGAGTAATACAGTCTCCAGCATGACATTGGCTACTTTGTTTGCAGAACATTGAAAGATACTGAACTATACAATCATCGACACAAGCCTGTGAAGACCTTATCTGGTGGCATGAAGAGGAAGTTGTCTATTTGCATAGCCCTAATTGGTGGCTCCAAGGTTGTTGTTTTAGATGAGCCCACTACTGGAGTAGACCCATGTTCAAGGCGCAGCATCTGGGAAGTCATTTCCAAAAACAAGAAAGGTACAAGTTACAGAGTTACATTGTATAATATTGCCTCCTGAAATGTACAATTCATTACATACTTGTAAACCTAAAAAAATCTAAAAGATGTTTTAAGAGTCACCTACATGTGACATTTGTAATCATTTAATGGCATGACAATAATGTCTGGTTGACATTATTAATAAGCAGTTGCTTAGATTACAACACTGTGGTTTTATTGTGTTGCAAACTAGGCATTTGTCAAAAAGAGGATACTCTTTTACTATTAAAGTAAAAGTCCAGGTTAAAACTAACTAAGCTTAAAATGGCTCCCACCCCTTTCTAACATCTAAAGAAGGTGGTGTTAGTTCCTCGAAGCTGGCTTCAGGAGAGAGTAGGGACAGCCGACAGTGGATACCCATAGTAAGCCTATGGGTGACATCACTGGCCAAACATTCTATCCATATTTGTCTTTTTTCCTTTCCCCTCCTGAAGCTGGCTACTGAGGAGATCAAATGACCAGACTGGAGCGCTCTGAGGGTAAGTATATGAATCTTCCTTTTACAGGGTAGTTGGTATTGGAGTTAGACGGGGGGGGGGGGGGGGTGTCCATTTATTATTATTGCTTATTCAGGGATCATCACTGTAATAAGCAATCAGAATGTAAAAAAAAAAAAAATCCCTGATCACCCCCAGAGTAGTATAGTGTCATTATAGTGACACTGTACTGCTCTGGTGACAATATGTAAAAAAAAGTAAAACAACCACTGTGGCAGGGATCATGTAAATTGGCTGGCTGCTCTGATATAACTGTATGTCAGTGCCATTATCTCTAATCACTACCACAGCAGTACAATGTCACCAGACCAGTGCTGCCAGTCAGTATCCCTAATCACTGCCACACCAGTCAGAGTCCCCAATCACTGCCACCCGCTCACAGTGTCCCGAACCACCGCAATCCACTCAGAGTGTCCTTAATCAGAGTAGTTCCCTTACAGTGTCTCTAATCACCACAGTGCAGCCACAGTGTCTCTAATCACTGCCACCCACTCACAGTGTCCCTAATCATGTTTGCATCAGTCATATTGTTCTTGATCACCGCGACACCAGTCATATTGTCCCTAATCACCGCCACACCAGTTACAGTGTCCCTGATCACTGCCACACCATTTATGTTGTCCCCGATCACCGCCAAACCAGTTACTGTGTCCCTGATCACCAACACACCAGTCATATTGTCCCTGATCATTGCCACACCAGTTACAGTGTCCCTGATTACCACCACACCAGTCATTTTGTCCCTGATTACCACCACACCAGTCATATTTTCCCTGATCCCAGCCACACTATTCACATTGTAACTAATTACTGCCACACCAGTTACAGTGTCCCTGATCACCACCAAACCAATTGGAGGGTAGAAACATCATGTTACCTCCACAGTTCCAGAGTAATATGACAAGTCAGGGAATAATTCTTTATGCCAACTTTTAACCAAATAAAATATTAAATCATGTATAGACTAATCCTTGTAGTATAATATAGCTTCACTGAGTAAATATTCAAAGTTATTTTAATAGTGTTCACCTTTACGTCATGTTTGATGTGACTTTTATTTTATTTTTTCTTTGTATTAAATATAGAGATTTTAATTTAGCCCCAAGGGAGAGTTTCTCATGGTACAGTGCAATCACTCTTCCTAATTCTTTCCAACTCTTTTGTGATAATAAGACATCAAAACTGTAACAATCATATTTTTGCATCCAATAAATAGACAATTAACACTGCACCTTTTGACTTCAGATAAAACAATAATCCTGTCCACACATCACCTGGATGAAGCAGAAGTACTGAGTGATCGCATTGCCTTTCTTGAGCAAGGGGGTCTAAGGTGTTGCGGGACCCCAATGTTCCTCAAAGAGAAATTTGGAAGTGGATACCATCTCACGCTCACCAAAAAAGTAAGTTAATTTCTATTTCTTAGAATTAGCAAGAAAGACAGGCCAAGGATGTATAGTCTACAATTTAACATCTTAGTGTCTTGACTTGTCATTTTATCTGTAGCTAAATTACTGGTATATGGTTATTAGATAAAAATATTTTATTTTTTCAAACAAAGGTGACAATCTAACATTCTTTGTAGAGACAATAATTGTATATCCAGATCAATTGTTTATGACAATGTAGCCAGTTTAATATGTTCCAGCAGGATCAGTAAGATTCCTTTTCATAGAATGTTAAAGCTGCAGAATTTGATCTATCTCCCAAGCAGAAAAAAAATGAATTAACAGAACGATCAAAACACCATTTTACTTGCAGCTGAAATGGTTAACACATAACTATCCCTTCCTTAGCTCAGCTCAGCCCTGAGAATCAAAGTTACCAGCCAAATTAATTATTTTCTGATTTTAAAACATCAGGGCCTGATGAATCTTATTGGGTTGACCTCTAGTGTGAACCGGCTTATCGACTCTAGAAGTTCTAATTCACAATCTAGACATTCCTCCATCACAAGGCCATGAAATAAAAGCAAAGGCAGTATAATGATGCACTGTGCATGCATAAACTATGATAAGTGGGCGCCAGGACATGGAACAGATTCCAACTCTCCTTCTACAGCCCCTATAATCCTGTGCATAAAGAACTTTGTGATTGAATGCATGGACCATACATTAATGAAGGCACAGGAGATATACAAGGCCAAACAATTAAATACAGATATACTGCTCACTTTCCATGGAAACTTGACAACTGTGGGTTGAAAACTGCGTGCTAAATGCAAGGGTTTTGCAATCCAATTAATAATCTCATTTGTATCCATTCTGCTCTTCTTCTCAGCTATCATTCTGACCTTGAATGAGACGAACAAACATTTTAAAAGTCTGTTAAAGCTTAAAATATTGTTGTGTGTTCAGTCACAGATTGGGGCAAGTCCAGGATGACATGGGCTCAGAGGAATTGGGTTGAATGATGCTTGTCAGAGGACCGAGGATAACTAGCAGCATAAAAAATAGTGCTATGTGAAAACAATCTCTTGTCTGAAGCTGAATATTGCAGTACATGCTGTTTCTTTTTTTATCAAATAATTGTTTTTTATTTTTATAATTATACATACAAACAGATAATATATCAAATAAGTTCATTAAATATCTGAAGTTATTAAATGATATTGCACATGCTGTTTCTAAGTTTATCTTTTAATGGGCATTTCATTTTAACATGAAGGTTTTTTCATGCCATTTGTACAAATTTATTTATTTTTTTCTGCCTGGAGCAAAGGAAATAAAATTCAACTGAACATTGTTTGGTAGTATTTTACACCTATATAAACAGATAGGCACATGTAACAATCTGGAGACACAGTCATCTGTCGCTGTATTTCTAGAAGCTGTTTATTATTAAAATCAGGAAAGAATTATGTATACTTTTTATATGATTGGCTACAGAGCGGGGAACCAAGTGTTGCCTAGGAAAGGGTATACAAAACACATGGTCACTCAGATAAAAAAAAAAAGATAAAATAAAAAGAGCATTGTGTGGATCAGAAATTCAGCCTAACGAAGTTACAAATGTTTTGGTAGCTAAAACAGGACTTGCATATGCATTTTAACTGTGGAGACCAGATTTAGAATACTGTAACTTTTGTCTGTAAATTACATGGATTCTGACCACGTTTGGTTGTTCTTATTAAATCTCTTCTATTCCAGTTCCCCAACCAGAAGAATGATAGGTTATGCGAGTCTGAGAGGGTGACGGCTCTTATCCAATCACATATTCCTGAAGCAACACTAAAAGAAGATGTGGGAGGAGAACTTGTCTATGTCTTACCACCATTCAGAGCTGAGATATCAAGTGCCTACTTATCTCTACTCCGAGATCTGGATGCTAACATGCATGATCTGAGTTTAGGCTGCTACGGCATCTCAGATACAACTATAGAAGAGGTGAGATTACACATGAACTTCTTGAGAAACCAAAGTGTTGAAAAATGTTCAAGTACTATAATCACCAAATTGACAGCACGGTCACTCTCTTCAATCAGGACACACATCACATACTATCTTAAAAAGCAGTGGCGGCTGGTGTTAAACATATGGGGGGGCGGCAGATTAATATTTGGGGGGGCGGAAAACTAACGCCACCCCCCAATACTTCCCGGAAAGGAAGGCGGAAGTGATCCACCGCCACCCCCCCCCTCTGTGGGAGATGGACCTTACTTTAGGAGGCAGGGGGAAAGAAGATCCAGGGCCATTGCTTCTCCTCCCGGTTGAACAGGAAGTTAGTCTTGAGACCTGATTGGTCTCAGGACCCGCTTCTTGAGTGGCCGGGAGGAGAATCTGGAAGACTATAGCGAATATTAATTCTCTATTGTCACATAAGTGGGTGGCCTCAGAGCACAGTGCTCTGGGCCCCGAACCCACCCTGTTTGGAAGTCAATTAGAGCCTCAGGCTCTAATCATGTGCTTAAAAAAAAAAAACCCATTGGAATCCATGCATCCATCACCTTGAATGTAGATTAGGGGCCGGGCGCATGGATTACGGGGGCGGCACACCTGCGCCCCTTATGGACGGGCTACCACTGTTAAAAGGACAAAACATTGTGTATTGTCATTCCACTATAACATTCCAAATACCTTTACTGATTGTACCTCTATTAAAATACTCTGGAAAGGGTGGTGGTTTTAATGTAATACATTTAGAATGTGTTTAATCACTGGACCTGATATGGCTTGGGTATCTACTATGAATTCTTCCAGGAAGGCTCCCTTTAGGGATATTTAAATTGTATCCAAAGTTAAAAATTAAAATGCAATATAGCTTATTTGTCCTTATCTGTGGTGGCTGCATTTTTCTTTTATGCCTTTTTTTCCTTTATTCTCACATTTGATACTGCCAGTAATGTCTGTTGTTTTTCAACTTTTTTTAAGAGACAAAGCTGTCTAGCAGAAGAAACAGATAGAAAGCTGAGACAAACCGTTTAGCACTGACAGGGGTTCTTACAACAATCAACTATTATTAAAGTGGTTCTAAAGCCTAAACATTTTTTACCTTAATGCATTCCTTGCATTAAAGTAAAAAATGTTTAGGCATTAGCATCCACACTCACCCCCTCTTTTACTTACCTGAGCCCCCCTTCAGTCCAGTGCCATCCAAATCTGCAGCTCTTCTCTCCCTTCACTTCCGGGTCTCGCTGGGAAGCGGCTTCCCATCGGGGCACTGGACAGAGAGGAGGGGCCATGAGCACCGGTGGGGGACCTGAGAAAAGGAGATTTGGGGCCACTCTATGCAATTCTATTGCACAGAGCAGGTAGGTATAGTCATGTTTGTTATTTTAAAAAAAAATGTACCTTTACAATCACTTTAATTAAGTTAATATCACAAAGGGAAAATAGGTCCTGTATCTGTGTAAAAAGTGTTAGCTGGAGTTTGGCTTTAATTTGTTGGTCATTTATGTAATGCCATCTAAATCTACTAGCCCATCTAACACTACCTTCTCCACAGGTTGGCACCACCCTAACACAGGAAATGCAATAAAAATAAATAAAACTCTGCGCAATTAAACAAAACTAAACTATTTACATAGCATATAAATCACTTTCAAAATGCATGAATAATAAATCCATGTGACTAAAAAAATGTCAATCCCAAAAATAAAGTGCCAAGTCCAAAATGCAGTGTGACATCCACTTATATGCAAATGATAATAGTGAAAAAATATATAGTGAAAAAAAAGCATATAGTCCACCTACTTTTACTTCCACTTCAATTTGAGTCCATAAAAAATGAAACGTTCACCAGTGATATTCAGATTTTGACCTATTGAAAATGTGCCCAATATGTACCTTGCCCTTTAAAAGGGCTTTGTCTCCATGCAAACATTTATCTGTGTCTTTCTCCACATACGAACATCTTTCCTCCAAAAGTAGCTCAAAGGAACAATAATAACCTTATTGCACAATATATCAGCTTACCAGATCAATTTATTAAAACAAAGAGTTAAAATCTTACTCACAAAACTAGTGCACCTCATCCAGTGCACATAGAAATGATTGCCTTTGTAAACAAGCATTTCTCCCTTAAGGTAAGACTTTGGCTTTAGATACCTATGCAAGATGGTCGACTTCTGGTTCGTGTCAGCATAATGACATCATGCAGTCATGATTTTGACACATTTCATCATCCAATCATGACCGCTAACACAGGAAATGTGTTCTGGCCAGATCAGTAGGTAAAAATAAAATAAAAAAGCATAAAAGAATTTAAAAAATAACGTTTCCATCACATCTAATGATGGCAAGGTGCAATACTGTATATTACTTTTTTGTTTTTGGGTTTGATATACTGGTACTTTAAGACAAGACTTAGAGGAGACTATAGGCCAGTCACAGAAGAGGCTGGAGGAGTTATATCTTACAGCTGACTTGGGAGTGCCCTGGAATCCTCAAGGAAGAACTTGAGTCCACAGCCAGGCAAATAAAAGTCAGGTTTGATTTGCTCAGCCTGCTGTCCCTCTGCCTATAAAATAGCATAAGGTTTCTCTGATTACAGATGTTGACTGCTTTTACTTTGTTGCAGGTGTACCTAAAGCTAACTGATGGACTTGATGAGGATGACCAGAGTTTCTCCCACAGGGCTGTACCTATTCCGAGTAACAATTATGTAACGGAGGATGAATCTTCCACAAGTTCTTATAGTATTACTGATAAAGATGGTATGTTTCAAAGGCTGCAGAGGAACATTTTAAAGTCTTTATTCAGTCTGCTAAAATAGGATATTCAACATCAAAGAATATATGTAACATGTATGTAATATGTATTTTGGGAGGAGGCTTAAAAAATATTGTGGTTAAAGTTGTACTTATCTCAGGCTGGCCATAAATGGTGCAAGCAATGCTCTAAAATCACACATTGCCTGTAATAACCAGGCTGTTTTTGAGCTCTTAGGAGACAATATCAACACCCCCCCCCCCCCCACACACACACACACACTTTCCTCAGACGGGTTCCATAATCCCTCTCTTCTCCTCCCTGTCTCTCTTTTACCTTCTCTCACCCGCTCTTCTGGTCCCTCGTTCCCTCTCTTATTTTTTGGTCTTCAGCTCCAAAATATGGAAAAACTGATCCTCCTCCCTTCCCCCCAGCAGAGGCAATCTGCAATGTTAATGAGGAGCAATCCCCGTTGGCCATATACGCTAAATAATTTTCTTTTTTACAAAGTTTTTGATCTTCCAACAATGTATGTAACTTACCTCTGTATCTACACCTCTTTAAAATGGCTGGGTATCCATTGTGTTCTTCTCTTCTTGTTATACATTTATGTACCCTCTCTTCTTGGAAACATACATTGTTCACTACCGTAAAACCTAATAAATTCTTTGTGAAACAAAAGCTTCAGATGTTTAGAATTCTCTCTATTATACAAGGACATTTTGCAACTGGAAATTTTTAGTGAGGCCACTTTTTGTCAATGTTTTGTGCGGAATAATGAAGGATAGTGGTGTGCATGCACCCTGCCAGCAATGGGTCGGTAATGAGGCTGGTCCTATGGCTGAAAAAACTCACAAGGTGATTTGCAGATATCTTTCTGATATGTGTCCATCTGCAGTCACCTTTAGGTAATTTAACTCTGTAAGTTTTCGCTCCCCACTGTTTATGTTGCCATTGGCTTCAGTGGATTAACATAATAAAGCTCAGTGAGGAATTCCTTGATATGATGACAGATGGAGCAATGGGCATATTGAAGTGAGGAGAGTGATTAAGGAAATTTTGTACCTTTGTACTCTCTATAGATGCATTTTTCTTTAAACAGGATCCCATCCCACATCCCATGAATATTAAATTTATATTTTTGTATTGTTCTCATTTAAAACAAAAGTATTAATCAGTCATGTTTTCTATCAAGGTGCATGCAGGATACATAAACTATTAAAATAAATATTACTTACCTACTGTATTTTCTTTTAATTAAATAGACCAACCTCTGACCAAGAAAGAACGAGTGAAAGGAGTGAAGCTCTTCTTTAGGAAGGTTGGGGCCATATTCATTAAGAGATTTCATAATTCCAAGCGGAACTGGAAAGGTCTAATTTCTCAGATCCTCCTCCCAGTGTTGTTTGTTATTGCGGCTATGGGCCTTGGGTCACTCTCAACAAGTACTGCAGAATATCCTAAGCTCTTGTTAACTCCTGAACTGTATGGCACCACAGAGCAAGCAGTGGTATTTGGGTAAGGATGACTTTTTAACATTTTTACATTACATATACTAACTTTTTCTATGGAAAGCTTTGGCCTTCTATTAAAAACAGTGAGGTTGATTTGTTAAATGCAAATAGGTTGTTCTACAAGATGGACCAGATTTTCCCTTATCTTAGTGAATGAGATGAAGCTCTGTTAACTTCCCTCATTCAGTCAAAAAAAATTAATTGCCCATGATTGGGAACCTTTGCAAAGTGAATTTCAACCACAATAAACTCCCTTGCAAAGTGAACATACTCTACCCATAAACCAACCTTAGTGAAGCTCCTTTAATAACACAGTGCATACAGCAATAAAAAGCTGTGACTTTTAACAACCAGGAATGAGCTGCTATCAGTTACATGTAGTCATCATACTATTTCTTTTTGATTGGTTCCAGTGTATACTTTTGCTCTTTGTGCTATTTTGTTAGGTGAAAGATATGTATTTAACAAGATGGTGCAAAGCATAAAATTATGCATGTACCCATACCAAATAATTTGATTTTTCTCTTCAAACAGTTTTCAATGTGTCAGTACAATATTTATGCTATACTTCATTTTACTAATACAATGGTATGTAATCTCATATAATAATGCACTACAGAGAATCTTCTTCATCAGAAAAATGGCAGCTGTTGATTGATTGCAATGGGTTACTTTGCTTTGCACATTTTTCTTGCATTATAATAAAAAATATTGTGCTGGATTCACCTGCTAGAATATAATTACCATTTACTTTGTCATTTTAACTAAAAATGTTCTATTCAAATGTGTATTTAATATAATACAGATTTTTTGGAGATGTTAGACATGCTGTATTATAAAATGTAAGCTGGTCTCTGCCAGCCATTTTGACTAATTTAGGCATTTCTTTCTTTTTTTATTTGAAACCTGAATCTTTTTATCATGTTCTTTGCATCCATTTATCCACACAGATTGAAAATCCAAATAGGTTATTAAGACCTATAAATTATCCATTGCTGCATTAAATTTCTGGAAATGTAAATAGTTTCATATTAAAGAATATACTCTTTGCAACACTTTATCTTTCATATATTGCTTGATATTCTTACTATCTTTTCAGTATAAGTAACATGAGCAGTGAAAGTTTGATGAATTCAATGTCCTCATTCCCTGGTATAGACAATTTCTGCTTGGACAATGCAGCGTAAGTATAATATTTAATTTGTAAGAGTTTCTTGCCCTAATGGGTTGCTCTTGGCTATGACCTCCCCGTTTTAAGGGTCTTCTCTAGCATTTGGCTCAGTTTTATTAGGAATATCCTATTACCTTGCACCCCCTCTGTGGGGTGGTGATTGATATACAGCTTTATTTAGTCAATATTTTGTACTAAATTGCACACTTTGCTATCAAAATTCTGCCACAACTAACTGAATTAATATTTTTCTGTGGGATGGATACATTTATTCAGTTAATTTGTTGATGGCAGACTCTCAGTATGGACAGTGCAACTCATTAAAGCTTCAAGAATATAGACAGTTTAGCAACAAACCACAAAAATTTTATTTTTTTATTGTTCAAACAGTTCTGGACTGCCCAAGAGATCAGTAAGTGATTGCATTGAGTTACTTTACTTGAGTTTACTTACTACTTGTACTTATTTGAAAAAATAGTACAAGAGTAACCATGTATGGACTGATAAGTCCAAGTGATATAGTAGGTGTCAGCGTTGTTTTAGTTATGAGATCCTCCAAAAAAGTGCACTAAAATATCTTCAACGTGCTGAAAAATCTCTCTAATATTGATTGCATATCATTCCCTTCTATTTGGTGAAAAGGAAACCAATTCATTGCCATTAGTGAAATATATAGATTTGCCAGTTTACTCAGGCTCAAGATTTATTAGGTTTGAATTTATCAAAGACATTCAGATTTCCCATCATCTATTGTTGTCAGTCGGAAATCAGCACGTCTACCCACCCTAAAACATTTCTTTGTACACAGATCTCTAATAGATTGCTCACAAATGTCCCTTAAAGTCAGGCTTGAACCTAACCTGTTTTTTTTATTTTGTTTTTGTCTGATGAGATCCCATTTAGTTGTTGAAAGTGTATCTCTAGCCAAAACTTTTCTTTTAGTTTTGAATAGATTGGGGCTAGAACCCTTGTCAAGTTTTAATTGGAGTCTGTTTCCATCCAAGGGTTATATAACCTCTATGCATCCTAGTGGTCATTGCCACTGGTATGAAATCTTCCAATGGGGACACCTGTTCTGGTGATAACTATCTCAGAGGGGATTTCCCCCACTCCATTGGTGGAATAAGCTCACAAAATAAGACATAGACAGCAAAAGAAAAATAAAAAAAAACAGGGTGTTTAATTATTCTCTACTCTAAAACGAAAAAAAGGATTTGTAAAGGCAGAAGGTATTTTTCATCTTAATGCATTGTATGCACCTCCTGTGCGTAGCAGTCACCCCAGCAAACCCCCTAATTACTTACCTGAGCCCCATCTCTCTCCAGCGATGTCCACGACTGTCTTAGCCTTTCCGGGACACTCCTTCTGATTAGCTGAGACATAGCAGCAGCGCCATTGGCTCCGGCGGCTGTCAGTCAAAGTCAGTCAGCCAATCAGGGGAGAGAGGGGCAGGGCTTCATGTCTGAATGGACACACAGCTGTGACATGGCTCGGGTGCCCCCATAGGAAGCTGCTGACCTCGATAGGAGGAAGGGGCCAGGAGCAGCAAAGGGGGACCCGTGAAGAGGAGGATCTGGGCTGCTCTGTGCAAAACCAACTGCACAGAGGAAGCAAGTATAACATATTTGTTATTTAAAAAAAAAAAAGAAACAAGACTTTACAATCACTTTAAGTCCAAACATGCAGGTAACCACCATTATGTGGTTTATGCATATAGTAAGCCATGTGTTTTTTGCTTTACAGATCATGAAAGCAAAATAGTTACATTAGGTAAACAGTAGTCCAAACATGCAGGTAACCATCATTATGTGGTTTATGCATATAGTAAGCCATATGTTTTTTGCTTTACAGATCATGAAAGCAAAATAGTTACATTAGGTAAATAGTAGATGACACAAAATTGTCACCTAGTTCAGTGCATGCAATAGCAGTTGATAGGTGAGAGAATGGTCAGTTTAAAGGGTCATGTTGGGAAATATGTAGCAAATTATGAAATGCACCAGCAGATGTATTACATTCATCTGTCGTGTTTCTTATAGGCAATGCTTGCCTGCAAACAGCATGGGGTCATGGAACTACTCTGATAAGCAGATGCCCACATATAACAACTGCAACTGCACAGCTGGAATCATGGTAGGTGGAATGAGATCTCTGTGTTCTCCATCTGACTGAAGAAGTAGAACCCTTATGTTAAATCATATGGCTTGTCAATTAGAAATGTAGTAGATTTAGATTTGTCTCATTTTTTTCTTTTCCATGCATCTTTCAAATAATAAGCTAAATGTGTTTATTAATGACAAAGTGCAAAGGGGATAATCACAATAAAAAGACAGCGACTTTAGGCAGCTTGTATTATGCTTGTACTAATTGAATTTACATTTGGCTGATGCATGTTATCATGTACACTTTCTCTCAGTACTATGTTACTGAATAAGGTCAAAGAATCTTGACTGATGTTTTGAAATTCCTGATATACATCATGTATGTGTGAATATATATATATATATATATATATATATATATATATATATATATATATATATATATATATATTTCAAAGGATTGCTGCACAAAAATGTATTCAAATGATAATAATGATATAGCAATCATAAAATAAATGTGAAATCCAGGCCAACCACCTCAGTGTGGAAAGAATGCAGGCTTACCGGCTTCACAGGGCCTTCTAAAAAGAAATGTCAACCGAGCCTGTGGCCAAACAACCCAGCCAGGGTCTTCATGCAGCATTCCTTTAGAGGCAGATGTTTGAGCAGTAGTGATCGTCTCTGTATCATCCCCATAGGCTCAACCCCAAAAATATTGAAAAAAATGCTCCGCATAGTGTAAAACCTTTTAGTAAATTTATAAAAGATATAAGATTGCACTTACATCAATATAATGCAAATAACACCTTTAAAAGAAATCCTCGCCAGCTAGCATACAGTAGGCAACCCACACTTCTGGGAGCAGAGTCACGCGATGGCGTCAGCACGTTGTTCCACCATACACGTTTCCTCACAGGTGACTTAATCCGGGGAAGAAGACTCAAATTCTCTCACTAAATTCACACCTGGACTTTATTTGGATTGTTTACTTTTTGTGCACATTGTTTATGATTGCTATATAATTATCATCATTTATGGTTGTTATATCATTATTATTTTGTAGCGCGACTCTTTTATGCTATTTTATTGCATACATTCACCTTACATCGGATGCCCTGCAGTTTTTCCCTTTGCACCTACTGCTAAAGAGGTTTATAACCTATCCAAAGGCCAGCTAATGAATGTGAATGTAGGCAAATGAATCTAGTACATTCTTGGCTTTTTACATGAAACTGACAATGGATAAAGACTATGTAAGCTGGAATCATTACTGGACAAGACTATGCCAAACTTGAGCTGGTGTTCAGGACTTTGAAAGTTCAGTCTGATTCTCATTACAATGCTTTCATTAGACATGAATATTGACCTGCCCTGGTAGCTAATAAAGATAGCATCTGCATGTCTTATGTAGCTAAAAATATATATATACATACACAACAGAGTATGTCTCTGTATCTGTCTCTGGATTGTGGATTGTAGCCTAATGTGCTTTGGGTAGTTAATAAGCAATAACTGCAAATAGCAACAATAATTTGCAAAGATCAGCAACCCATGTCAAATCAGAATTCATGTTACTGTAAGGAGAGAGTGTCTGGTTGATTACTATGGATTGTACTTTTCACTGTTGTATTGTGTTTTATTCTGCAGTCTTGTGATTCATTTGGTGACACTCCTCCCCACCGTATGACCTTCTCCAAACAGATGTTGTACAATGCCACTGGAACAAACATGGAAAACTATCTTCTCGCTACAACCATGGAATATATACAGAAGCGGTAAGTCTTCCAATTTCAATGCACTTTTTTTTTACTGTTAGAGCCCACCTCCAGAACTAAAGTACCCCCAACCCCTCCATCCCTCTCTCTCTGATTGGTGGGTTAAGAAAAAATCCTAAATGCCCATTAATGTGGGGTTTAGCGGGTTAACGTGCAGTACTGTATTAGTGGACCCCACAGGAGAAAACAGTGATGGCGAGGGACCCGGATGAAGAGATTTAGAGTATAAATAACCTCACTAGGTAAGGAAAACCCAACGCTGGGTAGGATGGGTTAGAGGGAGTGGGAGAGATGGATAAATATCTAAAAAAAATCATGTTTATCTCAATTGTCTTTATTTCTACTTAGAGAGATACCAGGTATAGGTATGTTGAGAGGTGGCGTGTTACACCTCACTCATCACTGCCCTAGGGGCACCTGATAGCACTGCAAGACATATAACTTTGTATAGTCACTTACACTGCATGGATATTAACACTTCAGAGACCTGAGGCCAATTAATTCATACACTCAATACCGACAATAACACTTTTCAGGCCAGAAGCTGCTTCTTCACTGTAGCCCCACACACAGACATACAAGGACCACATCCCCTCTCTTCTTCAGCCTGCAGCTTGATCTGTTCTTACCTGCCCCAACCATGGAATCCATAGCATTTTTGAGAACGTAATATTGAGTATATCCCTAACTCCACCAGCCCATCTTATAGCACTTGACATCTCTCTTATACATTTTACACCCTTGGTAACACAGGGAAGCCACCGTACTTGACTTTAGCAAGGCCTTGCATACCAAGATTCCAAGCTAGATCCCTAAGCAGGCCCTGTAGCACAATAGGCTCCAATATCAAGACCAAGCCACTAATAAACTTTCCACATGCAATGACCATTCACAGAAAGTGCATACATTTTCAAGTAACATAAATCTTTCTTAGACAAAAAAGAACACTTGCAGATTACAGAGCCCTAGCTGGGCACTTAGAATTAGTAAATTGACAATTAGCTGTATATTAGTTCTTTGTGCCCTGATCTGTGGTGCTGCCCATACCTGAACAGGTACAAAATTTTCTTTAGCAGAAAGTCCATGGTCCTGGAACCTCAGCTCTGGCCCACTGGAATATGTTGTGCAGACTGAATAAGATACATTAATATGACAGGTCCTCTGTCTTACATTACCGAAAAAACTCTCTCCTGCGCTCGGGTATCTAGAGCCTCAATGTGTGGTAAGGCCAGAATGCTTCAGTGGTGTCTGCCGTCTTGCAGCCCTCTTCAGAATAATGGGTATTCATGGGCTACAAAAAGAAAAGAAGGAAAAGAGGGTGCACCGACCTAGTGCATTACCACTGATAGCGTTTATTAAAAAAAAGGTAAAACAGCAAATGAATACTCACAAACGAGCATGAATGACAAGCATGAACAGTAGCTGCAGGTGCACAGTAACAGACATCAGAAAGAAACCGGGACCGGACATCAGGTGGATAAGGCAATGGCTGACGCGTTTCGGGGGAGAACCCCTTTCTTCAGAGCCTATTAGGGAGTACCCCTAATAGTAAGCAGCTTCCTATGGGGGCCCACTCAGAACAGGTAGAGCCAGGAGCACAAGCAGGGGACCCCAGAAGAGGAAGCTTGGGGCACCTCTGTGCAAAGCCATTGCGCAAAGCAGGTAAGTATGATATGTTTATTATTTTTTTTAAAACACACAGGTTTAAAATCAAATTAAGGATGCATATAAATATTTCAGAGAAACACTTCTCTCAATAATACTGATATAATAATCATAACTTACTTGTATTCTTGCAGATATGGAGGATGGAGTTATGGCCTTCCTAACTCACAAATAAAAAGTTTTCTACCTCTGCCTGAAAACCTAACTTTAAGCAAGGTAACATCAATTATGTATTTTAGGAACTACAAAAAAAATGTAATTTATATTTCCTGTGTTATCTATAAAATCCCACTCAGTGCATTTTCTTTAGCTGTCCCAGGAGGTAATAAAACAATAAAGCAGATATGTTTGAAATATTAATCTCCTGTTCAGTGCTGTCCTCCTTATTACTTCCTTATCACCATAAGATATAGTCTAGACAGCCAGTGCCATTCAACCTGAAAGACTGAGGACATACTATAACTGAAGGATGTCACTACCCGCCCCTTTAGTGTAATGATGCAGAGAGTGTGGCTGACATCAGCAATTTAGTGCTATTCTCTGCTTCATTGAAGAACCGCCCACCTCTAAGGAAGTGAACTCCACATTTCACATGACCAACCTGAAGACATATAGAAAAAATAACAGAAGAATAAAACAAATTCAGCCAGTGGAGACCTCTAGGGGGAGAGCAGAACCTGCAATTGGGGTAAAAAAAAAAAAACCTCATGCTGTTTGTAGGATTACAAAGCATCTGTCAGGCATATAGGTGAACAAATTATAACAGTCAGGAGCAGCTGGTTATTGTCACTCTTCTGCATGGCAAAGCTGTCAATGCTGGAAATGGACGTAAACTGAAGATGACTCTCTCTTATTTTCTTTTATGTTAAAATTCAGGCTGGTGCAGGTTTTCTAGAAGATAGCTTGTTTAATTGCTAGCAAGTAATATAATAACAGCGTTTCCTTGGTCTTGGAGCGCCAACAGTTTTGTAGGTTTACTGATGTTACGGATTTATTTTAGTGCAATTTTAACATGACTGGAAAACAGCTGAATCAGAGAGGTATTCTGCAACATGTGCATTGGTAGATTCAACCAACTAATCGTTTAAGTAGGGGTGATCAATTCATTGGGCCTTAGAGATCTCATTTGTGGATTGTTATATACTTTAGTACTAAATAACATACAAAAACAGATTTTCTCAAATACACTGTCAGATTCTGCTGTGTAAAATAGAATTTACTAGCACTAGCTGTTTTCAAGAGTATATCTTTCAAATTGTGAGAAAACCGTAGAGGTGCAGTGTGAGAGAGGTGCAATTATGGGAGAGTTGTAGAGGCGCTAAGAGCCTGATTTCCAGCAGTGATATGTGACTCCACTCAGGCTATCCACTGTAGATCACCAGGATTAAGTGTACTGGTAAAAGAATCATTTGAACTGACCATTTTACTTTCATATATCATGCTCCAAAATAGATTGTAATACCCCCTACTCTCCAGACCAGTGTAAGCCAGCAACATTAAGATGTTGATAAAGCATTGTGCTAATGAAAATGCTTCAGTCAGTGAGGCCCAGCTGAATGCTTGAAAGCCTCTATATGTTTAACTAGGTGTGGAATCAGTAGCATTTCCTTAAAGGAAATGTATGTTATACTTGAATGAGGGACAAAAATATGGGTCAACCGTGACCCCATTTCTGAATGCAAATATACAACACATATAGATGCAAGTGGAAAGGAATGTCATGGTGGTTGGATGCTTGCATTGCCAAGCTCCCAGTCAAAAAACAAGTCTCCTGCCCATCTAAATACTAATCTGGTAAAGTATTATTATTATTGTCTAGAATTTAGACAGTTTGCACAGTGCTTTACAAAATAAAGGCAAACAGTACAGTCACAATATAATTCAATACAAGTTGAGATAGAGGGCCCTGCTTGTTACAGCTTACAATCTAAGAGGAAGATACAATTGTGGGGGATAAGCTGATGGAGAAAGTAAAAAGACAGTTTATTAGTTAGAAGCAGGATGAGCTTCTCTAAGGAGATGGGTTTTCAAGGATCAACTTAAGATCGATAGAGTAGATGATAGTCGGACAGATTGGGGTAGAGAGTTCCAGAGGATGGGAGAGGCTCTGGAGAAGCCCTGGAGTTGAACATGGGAGGAGGTGATGAGGGAGCTAGAGAGCATGAGGTCTTGTAAAGGCCGAAGAGCATGATTCGGTTGTTATTTTGAGACAAGGTTAGTGATGTAGCTGGGACAGAGTTGTGGATGGCTTTGTAAGCTGTTAGTATTTTGAATTTTATTGGTGAGTGAGTGGAAGCCAGTGGAAAGATTTACAAAGAGGGGTAGCAGGAACAGTTGGTAAGATGGATGAGTCTGGCAGCAGCATTTAGGATGGACTGCCGGGGGAAATACCCTTTGTAAAGAAAAGCCAATGAGGAGGGAGTTGCAATTGTCAAGGTGGTTGTTAACTGGGGAGTTAATTAGCAGCTTTGTGGTGTCGTTGATTAAGAAGGAGCGTAATTTGAAGATGTTGCAGGCGGCACAATCGGATGTGAGGCCAGGGTTACAGCTAGCACCCTGGTATGTGAGGACAAATTGATAGTTGTGCCATCAATCTCGACAGAGAAGTTAGAGGAAGGGGCATCTGGGGGAGGAAATATTAAAAGCTCAGTTTTGTATAGACTGAGTTTGAGGAAGCGGTGTGACATCCATATTGATACATCTGTTAGTAAATTAGTGATGCGTATGATTAAAGGCAACAACACAATAACAACACGGTATAGCCACGAGGTCATAGACCACATCATCATGCTAAGCCCCATTTACCTACTGGCCCAATTAATGATTGCCTTGGTTTTTAATTCTACAGTATCTGTGTTGCTGTTACAGAAATGTCCCCTCATTTCCTGTCCTGTGAAAACCTTTTTATCAGACAGGAAAGGGATGAATCTCTCCAATGAAGCCTCGGACTGCAGTAAAACCTGACAGAAATCTAATATTTCCCCAAGCTGGCCAAAACTAAACACAGTTTTGACTACATTTTAGCATAACACATTGTTGGGTGCTACATGTCTGCTAAAATTATTATGTTTCTTTTTTATTTAATTAAGATAATACCAGTGCTTTAAAGACATTAGTTGTTGCAAACTCAATGTAAAAGCTTGTTTCTGCTTGTTATCAAAGTATGAACATTAAACTAAAATGTACTTTCTTTTGTCTAGGTTTGGTATAATAATGAGGGTCGTCACAGTCTCCCAGCATTCCTTAACAGCTTCAGCAACTTCCTCTTGAGAGCAAATCTACCAAGTGATGAGGCTGCACAATACAGTAAGAAAAAAAAAAAAAACGAATAAAATAATTACAGTGGCTATTAATTATACAAGTCAGTGCAATAGGAACCCATTATGGTTCAGCTATGAGGCATTTATTGTATGAATTATTACAGTCAAGTTTCTGTCTACTAATGCTGAGCTGTGCTATGTGTATGAAGAATGCAGAGGGGTGTAAAGCATAGCCTACAGGACAGTAAAGTACATAGCCTGATAAATATGTCTACACTTTTCTGGGAATTAGACAGGTGTCATGGAGGCACTTAAGGTGTGTGCTATAGGGTGAGTAATGGATTAAAATAGGATTGCAGCCAAAACTTAAGTTTTTGCATAGATTGAGTAAGGGCTGGAACTATCATGTTTTTAGGTTTTAGTATACTCTCATGCTAAATCGTAGCAACAGTATTGTTAATATAGTTTTACAAAAAAAAAAAAAATATATATATATATATATATATATATATATATATATATATATATATATATATATATATATATATATATATATACATATATATATATATATATATATATATATACACACACACAGTATATATACAGTATTGCTAACTTTCAGAACCTTGGCCCCCTATATGGACATGTGAGAGGCAATTCAGTGTCTTGCATCACAAATATTTTGTTAGCTAGTAAAAAAATTCCCTTTTTTAGGATATACTTTCACCTTCTTCAGATTTTTGCTTATGCAATAAAGTATTCTTTTAGCTTTAGATCACACTATAAACTTAGATCTCAGTACAGACCAGACATTTTTACTGAAAATCCACTGACCTTATCCCAATATGATAGTCTGTACTGTACGTATCAATATTCAACATACAGACAAGACTTCTAGCACATCAGTATCTAACAGTCATGTAAAATTGATGCTTATGGTAGCGTTTGAAGTTACATGAATGTGTCAAGGTACTTCTATCCATTGAATATGAATAAGCAGCCTGCTGTTCACACAGCTCCAATCCACTTCACATGTAAGGTAAATAGCCCCTAGCCCCCCAAGGCGCTTTAAAAGACTTGCATCGTATCCTCCCTTTAATTTAAGATCTAAATAAGCATTCTACTGCCGTGCAAAAAAAATATCTTCTACATTACAAAAATGACTCCTGTTTTCTAGCTAAATTCTAGACCTTTAATTATGTGCAGTAACCTCCCACTGAGCGATGGGCAGCAGATGATAAATATTTGATAAAAGTTTAGTCACTTAGCAACAGTGCAAACAATAGTGCCGCCCGAGTCGATTCTTGGAGGACTCGTGATTCTTTCACTGAGAAAATAAAGCATTTTGATGATCTCTAGACACCGCTTATTTTCCATAAACACGTTAGATTTAGGCCTGCATTTATCTTGCAGTGAGAGGCCATTATGCCAGTCCTGCATTCAATCCCACTGACATTACAGCTTAATTATACCACTATCCATCATGATTATAGCTTTTAGCTTCTCCTCCAGATCGCCAGGGAGATTCCCTTGAGTCAGTTTCCTAACTACTCCTGCACTTGTGCCACTGCTCTGCTAAAAATAACACTTGTTATCGCCTACATAATACAAATGCTTTTCTGGATTCTTGCAGTGGGGGTCATTTGCAAAAAAACACAACCTGGTTTTGGCTAGCATGGTGGCTATGGCTTGGCATAGTGGTCTTACTACACAAAATAGTTCGGTCTGACTCCTTCTAGGCACAATAGTTGCATGGAGTTTGTATATCACCCTGTGATAAGAATACATTTATTCCCGGCATTGTTTTAAGTGCCTTTGTAATTGTAATTGACGCAGGTATTTTGTGCATGAAAGAAAATAAAATAAAAATCAGCACACTAAAGCCTGGTACACACTAATATTTTTTTTTTCATTCCACCCAGCAGGTTGAACGAACAAAAACTGTCAGCTCTGGTCGGAGCCCCTGTGCTAACGATCCAACGTTAGTACAGCGATCTCCCCCCGCTGAGCTGTTGTGTTCTGACAGAGGGATGGGCCCTCCACCAGAACACTCCGGTCAGCAATCTCTGCCATTGGCTTAGAGCGTTGATCGGGAGCCGGTCGGCTGCTGGTTTACCAACATGTACGTCCGACAGAAGCCAGCCAAACAACCGGCTTCTGTCTGATCGGCTGACATACACACTGGCCGAATGTCTGCAGGTTTTTAATTAACCGCCCGATGTCTCCCCACATTTGGCCTGTGTGTACGGGGCTTTAGTTTTGACCCCCATGCTTATACTGTGTATGGTATTTATTTATAAAATAGATTAAAGTAAACTAGTTTACTTTTGGATAGAGTGGAGAGATTGAAACATCTGTCAGGTTTTTATTGCTGTCTGTTTCCCCTTAGGGAGATTCACCCTCTCTATTTGTCCTTATTATAATCATCACTGAGAGTGAAAATAAAATAAAATCTCAAATTTTGGGTTGTTACAAGAACAGAAATAGGGGGGAAATCTTCCTATAGGGACACTAATGTGGTGACCCTGGGGGAAGCAAGGGATTTCCTCACTCTGGAGGGATTTCCTTTAATTTCTTGTTTTGGACAGGGAGTGAAGGGAATTCTCCCAATGGGACACAGATGACAGAAACATTGACAAGAGTTATAACTCTCCCTTTCTCTACCCAAAATAAAAAAAAAAAATTCCTTTAGTTCTACTTCAACCACTTCAGCCCCGGAAGAATTTACCCCTTAATGACCAGGCCATTTTTTGTGATATGGCACTGCGTCGCTTTAACTGACAACTGCGCGGACATGCGACATTGTACTCAAACAAGATTGACATCCTTTTTATCCCACAAATAGAGCTTTCTTTTGGTGGTATTTGATCACCTCTGTGGTTTTTATTTTTTGCGCTATAAACAAAAAAAGACCAACAATTTTGAAAAATAAACTATATTTTTTACTTTTTGCTATAATAAATATAAAAAAAAAATGTCTTCATCAGTTTTGGCCAATATATATTCTTCTACATGTTTTTGGTAAAAGAAAATCAAATCGCAATAAGTGTATATTGATTGGTTTGCGCAAAAGTTATAGTATCTACAAAATTGGGGATATATTTGTGGCATTTTTATTATTATTATTTTTTTTTACTAGTAATGGTGGTGATCAGTGATTTTTAGCAGGACTGCGACATTGCGGCAGACAGATCGGACACTTTTGACACTTTTTTGGGACCGGTGACATTTACACAGCGATCAGAACTAAAAATAGCCACTGGTCACTGTATAAATGGCACTGGCAGGGAAGGGGTTAACATTAGGGGACGATAAAGGGGTTAAGTGTTCCCTAGGGAGGTGTTTCTAGCTGTGGGGGGAGTGTACTGACAGGGGGTAGAGAGGGATCGCTGTTCCTGATCACGATGAATAGATATTCTGGCTCTCTGTGGAGCAATCGCGGGTGGCCAGCAGATATTGCAGTTGCCGGCCAGGCGCATCGGCCGCACGCCGCGGGCACGCGCATGCCTGCTATTGCTCTTTAAGCGGCCGACGTACAGCTATGGCGTTTTGCGAAGCTGAGCCAACCTGCCTCCGTATAATGACAGCGGCTGGTCGGCAAGCAGTTAAATTACCTTAACCATTACAGTAATGATGAAAATATTACTATCATAATAAACATTTCTTGTGCTAACCTTTATTTCTCAACTAAGCCCCTAGCACAACTTACAATTTTGGCACTAGTATTCTTTTTTTCAATTTTTCTATTTCTATTTTTTATCAGTAAAAAAAAAAAAATTGCCAACAAACATGGTCAAAATACATCATAGACTAGCCTTTTTCAACCAGGGTGCCCAGGCACCCTGCGATGCCTTGGTAAAATGCCTAAAAAATGCCCAAAAGTTGTATACAAGCCGGGGGGGATGAAGGCTGCCTTTTAGCTACACTAAGTCACAGGTTTTCAGTGTACACCATTACAACCTTCTAGCTCCTTACGACCAATGGTGTCATCAGTTGATAAGGAGGATGTCAGTCGCCTGCATATCCTTGTTTGACCCTCCCCTGCCCCTTTCCATCAGCAGTAGGGTCACATTAGCTGAGTGATGGAGAAACATTGGAATACTAGTCAGTACCAGTTTGCAAAAGTGTATTTGCTTTGGAAGAATAAATCACCTCTAATGTTGGGTGTCCTACTTAGACTTTCCATCATTTATAAAGGGTGCCTCAAGATTGTCTATAATTTTTAAAGGGTACCAAAAAAAAGTTTGAGAAACACTGTCATAGACAAACATGTTACTATCAACATACATTATGAGAAAGAATGAACATCTAGATGTTTAAAGTTGCCCCCAAATCTGGTAACATACTGACAGGTTAACCAACTCTTGACTAAATTGTCTGTTTGTGTGTTTATGACTCTAGTGTCATGTATAAGCTGCTTTGAGTAGAGAAAATGTTGAATGTATGTATGCTTTTTAAGGGAATTTTATATGCACACTACTCTATATTACTTGTACTGCACTGTAGAATATGTTTGTGATATAAAATGCTAATCACTCCTGGCCATATAATGTCACCCCTATATGTACCACTAGCCCAAAACCACTTTTGATAACAATAGATAAATGTGTTTACATTTTCTCCCTGGCAATTTTTCTGATTGGGTGCAGTGAATAGAACCAGTTCAGGCACAATGATGTTATAAATGAACACCATTTCAAAATTGTATGCTTTTTCCATTTAAAAATCAATCCCGGTAAAAATAACATTTACCATTTTGGTTGATTGGTATTAAACTTAGTCATTCTCTATCTTCTTATACCTCCTGAGACATAAGGAATAAAATTTCCCTGTAACATTTTTATTTATCATGTTGTTTAACTACTTCAATACTGGGAACTTTTACCCCCTTCCTGCCCAGGCCAATTTCCAGATTTCAGCACTGTCGCTATTGAATTACAATTGCACGGTCATGAAACACTGTGCCCCTATGAAATACTAATAATTTTTTTCACACAAATCAAGCTTTCTTTTGGTGGTATTTAAAGTGGATGTAAACCCAATTTTTTTTTTTTTTTTATGTCATAATGTAGAGTATACGATTTCCTATCATTTGAGCCCAGTCTTGCCACAAAGAGTTAATACAGCTCTGAGCAATCCTCTTTTATTGTTCAGTAAGATAAAACTTGACAAACAGAGAAAAACGTTGTCAAATCCTCCCCCTTGCTGTGAGTGACAGGTGATTTACATCTCATGCACCAGCCTAAAACATGCATTATTTTTTAATTCCCTCCCCCACTCCTTTCTTCAGCAGCTCTGCAAGGATTGGCTGTTCCACATATCAGCATGATTTGGCATGCTGAAGTCATGTGGTTACTTTCCTGTCTTTTCACTGGATGTTAGAGATCATAGCAGAAGTTCAGTGTTAGAAATACACAGGAGAAATGCATATTGACAAGGGGAGTGTAGAGGTGGGCGGGGAGTCTACTGACATCACGACTCCACCCACCGAGCTCCAGACAACAGACCCACTTGCAGAATCTGCAGATTTTCGGGTCTAATAACAGACAGAGGGGAGACATTTGACAGGTAAAGATACATGCAGGAGGCATGTATATCCTTATAGATAACCACTATGGCAGTAGTTTAGAAAGGATGACATTGGGTTTACATCCACTTTAATTACCACCATTTTTTTATTTTTTTACTAAATAAACAAAAAAAAGGCCAAAAATTGTGTTTTTCTTTGTTTATTATTATTATAAGATTTTGCAAATAGATAATCTTTCTTCATAAATTTAGTCTGCAAACTATGGTATATATATCTGAAAATCGATCAATCCTGATGTACTGTTGGCCTATCTTATTTCTTGAGACCCAAAACCGCCAAGACAGTACAAATACCCCCCAAATGATCTTTTTGGAAAGTAAACAGTCTGAGGTATTTGGTAAGAGGCATGACCCTTTTTTGAAGCTGTAATTTTTTGTCACTGTTTTTGGAAATGAAGAAAAAAATATTGTTTTTTTTTACAAATTTTTTACATACTGTCACCAGTGCAGTGCAGCGTCATCATATAACATGTGAGGCAGTGACCAGGAACACTGACTGGTGACAGTACGTAAAAAAGAAAAAAAAATGTATATTTTTTTTCTTTTACTTTTTTTCTTTTTTTTTTACATACTGTGACCAGAGCAATACTATGTTTGCTTATAGCAGTGGATTTCACTGCTATAAGCATATATTTTTACTGAATGGCAGTGTGTAGACACTGTGTATTGTTGTGATTAGCTGTGATTGGCCACAGCTAATTACATGGTACAAATGGGCTGTGGTTGGCCCTGTCTCTACCATGTGATCGCTGTGACCAATCACAGCTAGCAACACAATTGTATACAATGAATGGCATGAAAGTAAGCCATTCATTGTTTACAACTGTCATGGGATCTGCTGAGATTGGTCACAGTCTCCTCATAAAAGCACAATTACCTTCACCATTTCATAGTAAAAATTGACAACGTTGTCAGTAACAGATGAAGGTAATTGTGGTTTTATGTATGTTTATGTAATAAAGCAGTTTGTACTTTTCCTTAAACCCATTGATGAGTCTCTTGAGGAGTCTTTTCTACTCTTATTATATGCTGCTTATAGTCTAGAGGAGTTAATAGTTCTTAATTGAACATAGACGGGTGTCCCAGCTGTGGGTTTACCTGGAATTAATTTCCCCCAACACATATGTACGGAGGTGTATCTCATTAAGCCTCCCTTCTTTTTGTTTGTGATTGGTCACAGTGATCACATAATACCAGCAGCGGGCAGTACACTGATCAGTCATCTCCTACATCTGGCGGACACATAGGTGACAGATCGTGCTGGAGCATGGTCCGTTCTCGGGAGGACGTCATATGACATCCTCCCATAACAATTGTGTTCCCGCCTGAATGTAATTTTACAATGGTGTGGGCGGAAAGCAGTTAATGTCTAGTGGAGAACATAAAGCTGGCCTTACACCTTTAGAACTTAGATCATTTTCATTTTCAGAATGTTTGTATGATTATCTAAGAATTAATAGGAATGATTTGACAATTGTTTTTGAGCAAGCACAAAAAAATCAAAGAACAAGAATGGAAAATGTTTGTTGACTCTAATGGGAATGAACAGACTTCACTGAACTCGCTCCTAGAGAAAAATCTTAACTAGTCTTATGCGTATGCACTTGTCAATGGTAATCCTGAAATAAAAGTTTGTCCTAAGAAAATTGAAAAACATTGACTTGGTATTTTAATGAAAAGATTTTCAAAATTCATCGAATGGTCAGATTAGTGCTCATACATCACGGGGGAGCGCAATTTTGCATCTTCACTCTGGGCTCTAGATGAGCTTGTCCCGGTGTTCTGCCGAGAAAGTTCTGCCGAGAAAGTTCCACTCGGCAGATAAGGACCCCCTGCCGAAGGGGAATAGGTCCAAATCAGCTGTACACGGCGCCTGTAAGAGGGCCCCTCGCGGGCTCGCTTCGCTCGCCACGCTTCGGGCACGGCCTCGCTGCGCTCGGCTCTTTTAGATTCCCCCTCTAGGTCCACTTGGATGGTAGGGAAGGAACCTGGACCCAGAGCGCAGGCGCCGTGTACAGCTGATTGTGGATTTTTAGCTTCGGCTATCTACTGCGGCTGTTACTAGTTGGTACTGCGCAGGCGCTGCGCCTGCGCAGTACAGGGGGGGAACTTATCCGCCGAAGGAACTTATTCGGCAAGACACCGGCACTGATCTGCAGCACTGTAGTCAGTTGCCTACCATCACTCATCTAATGAGTAGATAACCAACAAACCATTCACTGGATACTATTGAATGTGAAAGCTGTTAAAAAGTGCACATAGTGTGATTCTAACACAGCTGACTGTAAAATGTGAATGTGTCACCATGGTAGCACGAGTAAGCAAGGAATGAGGGAATCATGAGCAATGAGCAATTGAAAATCAATGCATTATGATTATGCTCTAACATAATGATTTCTTTCTACCCTGGGCAATGTGTTTTAGAAGTAACCAACTTAGTGTTGAACCTTATCTAAAAATAACTGAAATTGCCTGTGGCATCTATAGCAAGCCACCATATTCTAGCTGTTTTCCAATGAAGGGTAGCAAAAGGATGCATCTGGTTGGCTGCTATGGGCATTACAGACATTTTTCCTTTCCTCTTATTGTACATAATGCTTGGTGTTTTTTTTTCCCCAACAGTTCAGCCTTTATAGCTTCAGTGTTGAGCTAGTCTCCCTGCCTTTCTCTGATTGCTGCTCAAACAGTACAATTCATTGTTGTAACTGCTGTGGCTTCTGTTCCTTTAGCTTCCCATTGGGAATAAAACGACAGAGACTGTGCTAGAATGAATGGAGATAAACTTCTCTGAAGTACAATTCATCAAAAATCCCTCCTAGTAGAAGAGCTTTTGACACTTTAAAAAAGGGGGATTAAAATGGCCAGATAAAAGTCTGCTGCAGCTTTAGTGATTTGAAAGGGAATCAAATCCTATTTTCGAGGTTGGACTTAGGCTTCCTATAAAAAAAAAAAAAAAATAATAACAATAAAAAGTCCAATAAAAGGGATTTTTACTGTGACACTTCCGTTTTAGCAGTCTAGTTCAGGGAGTATGCCAGAGCATATATGATTCACTCTCCAGACTGAGAAACAAATAAAAAATAGAGCACTGAAAGGCTTTGTGGCAACTGACAAGTATTTTCTTTATGAGCTTTTTTGTTTTTAGTCTTTAGAGTTTTGTCTTGGAAACCAAATACATTCAATCTGTTGCTACCTATTCTCCCCTTATGTATCAAAGGGGTCCATCTATAAAACATTCATCAGAATAATGTCAGAAGCATTTGTCCAGGTTGAACAATTTTCCCTATATTTTCTAGAATGCTATGATTTCCCATGATCATCAACTCCGACTTAGTGGGCAAAAATGTGGTGGATTTTAGGATTGAGGTATTTCAGAAAAATATACTGCATTGTGGCAACTAGATGGAGCCAATGACCATAGGAAGTCGTGGTGTTAGAAAAAATTCAGGGACAATTTGTTCAGCCTGGACAAATGCTTGTGACATTCATCAAATAAATGTTTTATAATTAGACACCTAAGTGTTCTATATTTTGGAGCATATAAGTCGTATAAACTACAAAGCACTCATTGGGGTTGATTTACTAAAACTGGAGAGTGCAAAATCCAGTGCAGCTGTGTATGGTAGCCAATCAGCTTCTATTGAGCTTTGACAATAAAACCTAGAAGCTAATTGGTTTCTATGCACAGTTGCGTCAGATTTTGCACTCTCCAGTTTTAGTAAATTAACCCCATTGCTGTGTGTCTAAGAACCCATACACACTATTAGATTTTCTGGAGATTTTTGTCTTCAGATTTACCAAAACCATATAATATGAGGTCAAACCTTAAGAGTTTAACTTTGTATGCAATCAGGTAGGCCCTTGCACTACATGCTTTTGGTAAATCTTAGGACAAAAATCTGCAGAAAATCTAATAATGTGTATGGGGCTTTAGGCAAAGAGAAATATATTCCAATTCTTTAGTAAACGATTCAGCCCCTCCCAATCAACTTTTATTATGGATGTATCATTTTTGATAAAAAGAATTACCAAATTAAGTACATCTGTGACAAACCTAGGCAAATTGAACTTAGAAGTGAAAACACCATGACAAATGATCAAAAGATTCTGACATATAAGTAGCTGAATTTTTACGCAAGTCATGACTTTACATTTAAAAGTAAGCAATGGTTCCAACCCCCTTTTTCCTCATAAGCCTCCACATTGATCAGTGAGGTTGCAAATCACATGCCAACAGGGAGAGATGGGTGAGCTGAGACTGACTTTTGTGTAGAAAATCGAGGAATGAATATTATTTTAGCTATCTCTCTGGTTGTTTTGGTACATTTGGTTGTATTGGATGTATTGGTTGTTTTGGTACATTTTCTTTTTTTACAGGCAACCTCTGCTTATGTATGTTTTCATAATATGCTCAGACTGAAGTGCACATGGTTTAGTTTAAAACTTTCCAAATATGTATTTTTCTTATTCCATATTTTTGTTTCATACTGATTGCAATTTTTTTTTACTAAAGGTAAATAGACTGCACTTTGCAAAGTGCCGTTGCACTCTGCAAGATCCGTGGCTCCAGAGCTTAGTAAATGAGCAGAAGCTCTGATGACTTCCAACATCCAATCATGTGTAAGAAAAAATGTTTTGTTTTTTTTCTAATTTCCTTGCACGTGATTGGGTATTCTTTCAAAGTGAAGCTTTACCTGATTTATTAAGCTCTGGAGCAACTGCACTTTACAAAGTGCACAGTCTATTTGCCTTTTGTAAATCAACCCCTCTGTCTTTATCATCCTAAGATATTAGGTGAATAGGAAACATTTACTTTTTTTTACCCTGTTTTCTAAGCTCCATTTACCATTCTCTAATCATGGCTGCTATGTCTTGGTGAATTCTTGTGTATGGAGGAGCACGTGGTACAAAAATTGATCTCAGGCTTTTTGTAACAATTAAAGTGGTTCTAAAGACAGAAGGTTTTTTATTTTTTAAGATAAAAAACTTCAGTGTGCAGCAGCCCCCCTTAGACCCCCTAATATTTACCTGAGCCCCATCTCGATCCAGCGATGTAGCACGAGAGACTCGGCTGGCTGGGACTCTCTCTCCTGATTAGCTGAGACACACAGAGGGCATCATTGGCTCCCACTGCTGTCAATCAAAGTCAGTGAGCCAAAGAGGAGAGAGAGGGTTAGGGCCAAGCCACAGCTCCGTGTCTGAATGGACACACAGAGCATTGGCTTGGATGCCCTCATAGCAAGCTGCTTGCTGTGTGCACACTCAGCGGGAGGGAAGGGCCAGGAGCTCCGGCGATGGACCCAAGAAGAGGAGGATCCGAGCTGCTCTGTGCAAAACCACTGCACAGAGCAGGTAAGTATAATAGGTTTTTAAACCAAAAAAACCCCCAACAAAACAAGACTTTAGTATCACTTAGTTAGTTCACCTTTACAAAAAACTGCCAATGCATATAAGGGGCATCTGTCGATAAAAACAAACTGTGCAGCTTTGACTAAAGTTGAATAATGGCCTTGCTATTGGTGTAGGCCATGTTCATACCTCATGAAACCTGACTGAAAATCTCCCAGGACTTTGCTAAGGATGTTGCCAGCTGTTACTGTTAACTGTCACCATCATAGGAGTGAGCTCTCAAACTCTGAGGTCTAAGGTACTACATCAGGGGAGAGAAAGCGCATGTGAACGGGTTTGAATCAGAGAAAGAGCTCACTCCTCTAAGCAAAGTCCTTAGCAACTTCCTGGGAGTTTTCCAGTCAGGTTTCATGAGGTACGTAAATGACCTCCATGGCTTGTTTTTGAGTACAGATATCCCTGCACAGGCAATTTTTGGGGTAAATGTGAACAATGCCTTTAATCGTTAAAGGCATCAAATACAGCCAATGTTTTCCTGGGGGGGGGGGGGGGAGCTGCTTCCTTCTGCAGGGCTTAGACAGTAGATGTTTAAAAAAATCACCACATGATGCACTAAGGGACCTGTGTTAAGGCTTGATGAAGACTATGCTTGATCTACTGAGGGGATTAAAGGTAGCTGGCATTCCCTGTCTTGTTGAAAATAAAATGCACTTGCCGATCGTATACTGTATATATACGGCGGCAAGGTGGCTCTCCTGCACTGGATCACATACCTAGTACGTGATCCAGGATTTCCAGGTTGGGGGCGCGCAGGCACACCGGTGGCCTGCTCCCGCTGTGATTATTCGGAAGCCGATCAGCAGGTACCATGGACTAGCTCTATTTGTGGGAAAAAAAGACATACTGTACATTTTATTTGGGTACAGCACTGCATGACCTCGCAATTGTCAGTTAAAGTAACGCAGTGTCGTATCCAGTGGCGACGTGTCCATTAAGGGGCACATGGGTGCCACCCCCCTATCCATGCGTCCGACCCCCTGATCTACATGGATGCATGGATTCCAATGGGGGGTGTGTTTTTTTTTTAAGCACATGATTAGAGCTAGAGGCTCTAGTAGGCTTAAATAAAGGGTGGTCTCGGGGTGCAGAGCACTGCGCTCAGAGCCCACCCAGTTGTGTGACAATAGCAAATTAATATTTGCTATTTTCACACTAAATCTCCTCCCCACCAATCAAGAAGCGGGTAGTGAGATGCGTTTCACAATTGGCCAAAACGTCAGGCGACCCTATTGGACGCCTAGGAGGAGGAGAGAGGAGGAGGAGAGAGGAGAGCATGGTCGGAGGAGAAGACCGACCGACCCACCAGCCGCCACTGTGACATGGATACCATCCAGCACTCCCCAGCTTGGACAGGGGAGGGAGGATAGGGGGGCCGTCCGTCTCGCAGGGGAAGGGGAGGGGGGTGTTCACTGCATCCATTTTCCCACATTAATTTCCCCACATTCATTTGTGTGTGGAACGGCCTCATCCCCCCCCCTAGAATTATCGAGCACCAGCCACCACTGGCCGTATCATGAAAAATGGCCTGGTCAGGAAGCGGGGTAAATCATCCAGAGACTAAGTGGTTAAGACCACCCTTTTTATGATTGTAATTTTCAAAAAGAAAGCATGCCACATAGTTGGTGGGAAAAATTATGGAGCACATAATTCACATGTACATGCAGTGGCTTTAACCCCCGTGAAATCTATGCTTGCTTTCTAAACACATCTGATCAAAATTTCTTAGATTTAATTTCACAGGTTATACGTAAAATGTATCTTTTTATACAAGGTTACAAAAGGTTGACTGCTTTTTTTATCAATACATTTGTATTGTGAATGTTGAACTGTTCTTGGTCTGTACAGAGGCACATATTTAATCAAGCAAACACTATTATTTTACTTGTGGTCAGTGGCATTGCTATGTGAAGTGCTTTAATATATTGTTGTACCTGCCACATTTCAATGTGTTGATTCAGTGGGTGAGATATATAGCCAATCAGCATTCATCTCTCTAAGAGCCCATAAAAAAAATGTAAATATTACACGTAGGACTTCACTGAATAGGTTTATTTGAATACCTTTGTACTCAGCATACTTTTTTAGATAAAACATATAGTAGACTTGATGATAAACTCAAAAAATATTGCTTATTTTTTTAGGTATTTCTGTCTACAATCAACCCCTTCCTGGAACTGTGACTCAATCTTCTTCGTAAGAAATCACTTTTAATTTACATTATCAATGCATATAAAGCATGGGCAAAGCATGTACAGCAGCTTTTTGTCAAATGGCAAGATCAGGAAAAATAAAGCATACAGTAAATACCTTTCATGAACAGCTATGTGTGGCATTCCTCCAATACTGAGTGGCACTCTGCGGGAGCAGCTCGGTCCTGGAGTACTGTAAGCACTGTCTGCATGAACCCTAAGGTGGGCATGTAAATAATATGGGCAAACAGACAGAGTGTTCTTCCGCCTTGAAGAGGATGCCTGGTACTGGACTGAGGAGGAAGTCGGGGACGGCGCTTGAGGTTGACCGGGGTACATCAGCATTGGCACTAAAGGGGGCATAAAAAAATGTAGTTCTACTTTACCTTTCTATTTTATTAAGTGCTGCAAGAGAAAAGACCTATTTTTAAATGCTTTACATGGTCTTGAATATATCTTTTTTAATCAAAGTTAAAAAAAGAAAAATATAAAAATATTTTTCAGGTAATATTAATATTTTGTATTTTCTTTCCGAAACCAGCAAGTGGAGCTATAGCCTTATTTTCAGATGTTTACTTTTGTCTATTCTGAGCTGCTGTGTTAAAAAGTGCACTATTTACAGAGCTCAGTAGCTCAAGCACAAATTTACACACAACTGCATGATTTAAGGGAGTGGCTTATCCCCATCTCTCTGCTTGCTTTGCCCAGATGGGGCATATAAAGCTTATATTAGAAAGAAAGAGAGAGACATAGGTAATCACTGTTGTTGCTTTGGCTTCAACAAAACTGAAATGCTCTGGGATTCCTGTGTCAAGGGTGCACCCTGTTGTTATAATTTTTATTTGTAAAATAAAAATCTTGTATATTTGCATAGTTAGAATAAATGTAACACATCAGTTTGAGGATGAATATAGTAAACAAATTAATAATTGACCAAAAACATTTCTAGTTTCTCTTATTTTTAAATAACAAAGTGGGAATTGTTAAGTTACCCAGTCTTGTTCTATAACCAGACAGATTTTCAGACTGCCTTAAATATGCAAATGTTGGCCACAAGTATAGATAAACTCTCTGGAGCATTGCGGCACAATTATTAGCCAATTATTGAACAGCAGTAGGATTGTTATATAAAATTCAGAGGTAACGGAAAATCACAGGCACAAAAATGGATCTTGTGTCAAGGATTGCACACAGAAACATCAGCTTGCACACAAAATATATTGCTGTCTTTTATGTTGCCTCATGCTCCTCTGGGACTCCAGACTTCTAGAAATTCTTCTTTCTGTTAGAGACTTAATACATTTCTGGGTATTATGGTCACACTCATAATTTAAAAGCCGTGCTGCAGTAATGCAGAAGATGTATTTACCTGTCTGTTTTTTTAGGCACCCTTATTCATCTCTTTAACAACTGTGTAGCAGTTCTCTGTGTATTTTTATTCATAAGTAATAGCGAGAGTATAGAGAGATGAAGGAGCCCATGAAATGTACAATTTCCATCTGGTGGGGACATGTTTCCTCCTCTGAGAATCATTCTTCTTCATCTGCAGGACCATTACCTTGGTGAATACGTTGGTGGCACTTTCTGTTCTGGTTGGCTACTCCATCACTACGGCAAGTTTTGTTACCTATATTGTGAAAGAGTACGACAATGGTTCGAAGAGACTGCAGCACATTGCCGGCGTTGGAGAGGTCCTTTATTGGATAACAAGCTTCCTCTATGACTTGGTAAATGTTCAGTTTATTGTCTGCTCAGAGATAATTAAATGTATTCAACTGTGCATGTATCACATCATTACCTCCCAAGAGCAGGAAAATAAAGAAATACGTTTAAACCCTGACTTGGAACCTACTAATCTCAGCCCAAGACTAGTAACTCTATTATACTAGTTACTAATATGTCCCATCCTTTGAAGACCACAGGCCTTGAAATTTATCTAAACCTAAAAACAAAAATATATTTCACCTACCTGTCCTTTGATATATTGGTTGCATTATATTTATTTTCACCCGATAATCCTCCAAATAACACCCTGTCCTGGCTTATTTTCTCTACTGTACTATGGGGCAGCCATGGTTGTCACATAGATAGGACATTAAACATGTCTGCCTTTCTCCATTTCCATTACATGGAGGATTTATGTGACTAGCAGTTTCCACAATAAACATATGGATAATTGTGAAATACAGCTCACAGGAGGCGACAATGACACTGCATTTTTGGCAAGTTCAACGGGTATTTTCTGTAATTGCTTAACATTTTTTAACACAAAAAAGTAATGCAGCCAGCACATCTAAGAACTGGTAAGCTGCAATATATAAAATGCATTTTTTGGGTTTAGATATCCTTTAACTGTCAAGTTAGGAAGGAAGGAATTATTTCCCCTGCTGTAGCAAATTGGATCGCCTTCCTCTGGATCAACTGTGGGTATAGGATTGGGTATATGGGATTGTATGATATTTTTCATTGTATTTATTTATTTATTTTTTATGGTTGAACTGGATGGACTTGTGTCTTTTTTCAACCGGACTAACTATGTAACTATGTAAAATGTGGCCTGTCAAATTATGCTGGCAAAATGTGCTAAATGAAAAATTACTGATTGTTTATGAAATTTACTTAGAAAGCTTTTTCTAGTGCTGTTGTATGCTTACCTTAAAAGCTGATATGTGCTGTTTTATTGTAAGTTTTAAAGAATAATTACTGAGTACATACCATAACCTACGCAATATATAAAGATAAGTTGAAAAGAGCCACTATAGAATAATAGACCAATAGAAGAAAAAAGACTCTACTAAACAGAGCTAGACTAAAGCCTGGCACACACTATCAGTTTTTCTTAGTTGGACCAAGTAGGCTGAACGAAAAAAAACTGAAGAGCTCCAGAGGAGATCCTGTACTAACAATCCAATGTTAGTACAGGGATCTTCCCAGGCACGGATTTACTCCCTTTGCCTCCCCAAGGCCGGGTCCTTCAATGCCGCCCCCCCCACACACACACACACCACCATTCTTGTCCTTTATCGATGACTGCTACAATAGATCAATTAAAAACATATCTCCACACATGAGAACACTGAAAATAACTGGCTTTAATTGTACAGACTAAAAATACTTTTTTTTTTTCAGGGTAAGCGCGCAAGGGGAAAGGATTTTTTGCGGGCAATTTTTCAGGGTAATGGCTGGTGTTAGTGTTTCAATCATCCCCAGCACCATGGTTGTTATGGTGTCAGGATGATTGAAACGCATTACTTCTATCATTACATTGTAATGTAAAATGAAATAGTTCAACTCACCATAATGCAGAATCATTGGGGGCCCTGAGCATGTCACTTGCCACTATGCCTGCCACCAGATGGAGATGTCACTTCCCACGCTGCCTGCCACCAGATGGGGATGTCACTTGCCACGCTGCCACCAGATGGAGACGTCACTTGCCAGGCTGCCACCAGATGGAGATGTCACTTGCAACGCTGCCACCAGATGGAGATGTCACTAGCCACGCTGCCTGCCACCAGATGGGGATGTCACTTGCCATGCTGCCACCAGATGGAGATGTCACTTGCCATGCTGCCACCAGATGGAGATGTCACTTGCCATGCTGCCACCAGATGGAGATGTCACTTGCCACGCTGCCTGCCACCAGATGGAGATGTCACTAGCCATGCTGCCTGCCACCATATGGAGATGTCACTTGCCACGCTGCCTGCCATCAGATGGAAATGTCACTTGCCACACTGCCTGCTTGCCACCAGATGGAGATGTCACTTGCCACACTGCATGGCTGCAACCAGATGGAGATGTCACTTGCCACGCTGCCTGCCACCAGATGGAGATGTCACTTGCCACACTGCCTGCCTGCCACCAGATGGAGATGTCACTTGCCACACTGCCTGGCTGCCACCAGATGGAGATGTCACTTGCCACACTGCCACCAGATGGGGATTTCACTTGCCATGCTGCCACCAGATGGAGATGTCACTTGCCACGCTGCCACCAGATGGAGATGTCACTTGCCACACTGCCTGCCTGCCACCAGATGGAGATGTCACTTGCCACACTGCCACCAGATGGGGATATGTCACTTGCCACGCTGCCACCAGATGGGGATGTCACTTGCCACGCTGCCACCAGATGGAGATGTCACTTGCCACGCTGCCTGGCTGCCACCAGATGGAGGAGGGTGGAACAGCGGTGCGGGCAACGAGAGATGTCATCTCTCTCCCCCGCTGCTGCACCGCTGACATTACTTCTCAATTTTTTCAAAAATGGCGCCGGGCAGCGCAATCACGTTACTGCGCATGCGCCGCCCAGCCGATCATGTACGAGCTTACCCGAGACCGGCCGGCCGGCTGGCTTCGGAACGGTGCATGCACAGTAGTGGGCGGCTCCCGGCCATCTTTTCTAAGGGCACCGGTGCCCTTAATCGACTTTGATGGGCAGCCTGAAAGGGGGGGGTGGCCTCAAAGTCACCACAGGAGCAGCGCCGCCCCTGCACCACTGCCACCCTGAGGCCTGGCCTCGGTGGCCTTGTGGCAAATCCGGCCCTGGATCTTCCCCACTGAGCTATTGTGTTCTGACAGGGGGACTGGATTTTGATTTAGCTTCAGTATTATACTGTGTGTTCTTCAAGTGTTTTTTAGTGATAGTATTAGGTCAATATACACTGCATTGCCAAAAGTATTTGGACACTTGCCTTTACACGCACATAAACTTTAAAAACATCCCAGTCTTAGTCCGTAGGGTTCAATATTGAGTTGGTCCACCCTTTGCAGCTATAAAAGCTTCAATTCTTCTGGGAAGGCTGTCCACAAGATTTAGGAGTGTTTCTATGGGAATGTTTGACCATTCTTCCAGAAGCGCATTTGTGAGGTTAGGCACTAAGGTGTGTCTATGGTCAAACATTCCCCTGGACACACCCATAAACCTTGTGGACAGCCTTCCTAGAAGATTTGAAGCTGCAAAGGGTGGGCAAACTCAATATTGAACCCTACGGAATAAGACTGGGATGCCATTAAAGTTCATGCGCTTTTAAATGCAGGCATCCCAATACTTTTGGTAATATAGTGTGTGTGTGTGCCCCTTAGTCTACAGTACTAGTGTTCCTCTATTTTATCATTTTGGTTGCTATGTGTATGGTCAAGGCGAGCGGTGGCAGGTCAGACCCATGTTTTTCTGTGAGACAGCAGATGCCACCCAAAACACATCTGCTCAAAGCCATGCCTTTGTGATCTAATCACAAATCTGTATTTGTTACCCTACTAAAGTAGTCTGAAGATGGAAGCAAAAGTGTTAAGTAGTCCAGCTTTGCATAATGCATAGAAGAAAAAACATTAACACGCTAGTTAGGTCTATTGCCAACCCCTGGAGCTGTGCCATCTGAAAATCTGTGCCATTTGAAAAGTCATCTTTGCATCTGGAAATTGTGCCTTGGGCACAAGCAGATACATAGGGAGCATTTATACAGAACCATCACAACCAATTTGAAAAAATATAGTTCTTGCGTGTTTTAGTATTTTTTCCCATAGTTACCATAGGGCTAGCCTTAAATATTTGTTTCCCTATAACTGCAGGGAACTGATACCTAATCCAAATGCCTTGCAATCTGGGAAAAAACATGTAGCTAAAATTGAGTTTAGATTTTTGCTTTTAGCAACAGTAACCTGATAATTGTTATGCTAGCCTGCAGCCTTGCCCTGCGTACACTGAATAATGTTCAGAAAGTTGATATGAATATTTTATAGCAAACATCTGAGTAACACAGACAGCTGCCTTAAGCACTTGTAGGAAAGTGAAGCTGTTTTCAGAGACAAATCACACTTCTCCAGTCATCCAACACAGTTCTTGCTACTGTATCTACATTACTTTTCTCTTACACCTCATTAACCCTAATAGTCCAAGTCACAGCCAAAACTCTGTGGCTGACCTTGGATATGTCAGTGACAGCTGGGGTATATTGCTAAGAGGATCAGTGAAGGACAGGTCCCTGTCATTTGTCAAATGTTTGTCTCTGCACTTTATGAACAAACGGAGATAATATGCTGACTGGGCATGACTGGACACAAAAATAAAAATGAAATAACGCTGAGAGGAACATGAACAGTTCACACTTGGCCATAGAGAAGAGAACATGAATTTATACATTAAATATAGCAGTGCTGCAGTTTCTTTCATTAAAAGGGAAAAAGAGGACTAAAACAAACAGACTTGTAGCAATAAAATTCATATATATTTCTTTTGGAAATTACATAAAATATTTAGCAAAAGGTTTTTTGTTTTTTTTTAGCTACAACCAGGAACTTGTATTCTAGAATAAGCATTCAAAGTTAGACTGCTAGACTGCAACATCAACAGTTTTGTGACTTATAGTTTTATTTATTTTATTTATTTTTTTTATTTATTGCATTGTATTGGATTTTATAAAAGAAAATCAAAATGTATTAAAGCAGATCTCCAGCTCCAAAAATAATTAGGCCAGCAGTTTCTCCCTTTTCTGCAATACCTACCTTTAGTCTAACGCAGATGGTCCGTTCTATGTTTTTGGGGTAAATGACAGCAAGCATCATTCAACCTACTTCTTGTAAGTATAGGATGTTATTAGATACACCCCCTAAGAATGTGTCATCATGCTGGCCTAAGTGTGCAGTGCTATTGAACTAAATTGCACTCAATATCATTATATTAGTGCTGTTCAGTGCAGGAGTAGGGACTGCCCACTGCTAACATCAGAAGAGAAGTGGAGGGGCCTGTGAAGTCAATGGACCAGCCAGAAGACACTTGGAATAAGCGTGAATATTTTTTTTTCTTAATTAGAAAAGCGTTATCCAAAACTGGAGCAATGTTTTAAAAATGAATTGGCTTATTTATTAAAAAGTGCAAGGTGTAAAGCCTAAGGACAAAGTCTAGTAACCAATAGCAGTCATGATTCATGTTACTGAGGTCAGACCAATACATTGATTCTGATTGGCTGCAGTAAAACTGCATTTTTTTCTTGCTCTCTTTACCAGATAAGCCTGAAAAAGGAGAGCTTGGATATACCTGTATAGTGCACAAAACTTAAAGTGGATGTAAACCCTCACATATACCCAGTGAAGTTAACAGCCTCAGATGATACACAGAGATGAAACAAATCCTCCTATATAGGTTTTATTTGTTTACCTACAGTCCTCTCTTTCCTATACCCTTCAAAAGGGCTGAAATTTGTTAAAATCTTTCTTCATCTGTCAGGAGCACAGAGGAGGGGGCAGAGAGGCTGCAGTAACAGTGTGTGAGAGCTGATTGGAGGAAAGGCACAACCACCCTCCACACATTAGAAGAACTGTGTTCTGAATAGACAAGCTGTCTGTGGAGCTCTCCCCCCCCCCTTTTTGTCCACACAAATTTATTTAATGCGTAGGGAAAACTTCTCAGTAGTGATACATGCTGATAACAGAGGAACAAAGCACCAGAGAGAAACAACACTTAGAACTTTGGAGAAAGATAAGTAAATACTAGAGATATATGTGCTTTGCTCAGATTTCATGACTGATGTTTACAACAACTTTAACTTGCATGGCAGCCTGTTTGTGCCTAAAAGGTGTAATGGTCAATATATAAGGTATATCAGATAGATGTTCCAGTTTGAGCAGTTGTTACTATGGTCAAGGAAACACCGCTGCCATCAATTTGAGATGTTATAGTAGAGAAAAATTTATTGTGAGAGAAAGATATTCATCCCATATTAGGTTATTCACCTATGTTACCTAGGTCTGCATGTAAGTGTGGAGAATAAAGTAAAGGGTTTTAAAATTTAAAAAAAGGGGAATTTACTGTAATCCACTTGACCTCCTGAAGATTTATCCCCCTTCATGACCTGGCCATTCTTTGTGTTACAGCACTGTGTTACTTTGACTGACAATTGTGAGGTCGTGAGCCGCTGTACCCCAAAAAATATCATGTCCTTTTTTTCACATAAATAGAGCTTTCTTTTGATGGTATTTAATTACCTCTGCATTTTTTATTTTTTTGCGCTATATATATATATATATATATATATATATATATATATATATATATATATATATATAAAAACATCAATTTTGAAAAAAAAAATATATTTTTTACTTTCTGCTATAAAACACATCCGATAAGAAAATTGAAAAATCTAATTTCTTCATGAATTGAGGCCAATATGTATTCTGCTACATGTTTTTGGTAAAAAAAAAAAAAAAATCACAATAAATATATATTGATTGGTTTGTGCAAAAGTTATAGTGTCCACAAACTACTGGATATTTTTATTTATTTTTTTTTTTACTAGTGATGGCGGCGATCAGCAACATATAGTGGGACTGCGATATTGCGGCGGAATTCGGACACTAACTGACCTTTTTTGGGGACCAGTGACACCAATATATTGATCAGTGCTTAAAAATATGCACTGTCACTGTACTAATGACACTGGCTGGGAAGGGGTTAATATCAGGGGCTATCACAGGGTTAACTGTGTGTCTAGTCAGTGTTTTACTACACTGTGGGAGGTGATTTTACTAGGAGAAGAGATGGAATTTGTTCCTTGCTTTTCAGAGACACAAATTCCATCTCTTTGCTTTTCAGAGACACAAATTCCATCTCTTCCCTACTGTCAGAACGACGATCTGCCTTGTTTTCATAGGCAGACCACCGTTCTGCCTCTCTGTCAGATGATTGGTGGATGCTGGCGGACAATGACTACGCGGTACCCGCTGTGTATAATAACAGTGGGAACGAGCTGGCAGCAGCGCACATGCGCGGCCCCTACGCTTCCCCTACGCAGAAGAGTCAGTATACATACATATACGTGATCCAGCACAGAGGTGCCACCTTATAGCAGTAAAACTGCTATAGGGCGGGCCTCAAGTAGATATACAATCATTACATGTATTAAAGATGAAGTAAACCCTTTAAAAAAAAGAAAAGAAAATACACCCTGCAAGGCAAACACATAATGAGCTAGTATGCATAACATACTAGCTCAGTATTAATTACTTACCTGAGATCGAAGCCCCAGCATTGGCCCTCGTTCGCCTCCTCCGATGCTGCCATCTATCCCGGAGTGACTTCCGGGTATCGCTGCTCTGGCGCTGTGACTGGCTGGAGCCGCGATGAAGTCACTCCCGCGCATGTGCGCTGGTGCCGCCACTAACGGCATGATCGCCGTTAGAAACGGCATGCTCAGTGCGCCTGCGCCCGATGTCTACGGCGCATGCGCCATAGACATTGGTGCTGATATTCCTGCAAATATCTCCCAAACCTTTTAGGTTTGGGAGATATTTCTTGCACCTACAGGTAAGCCTTAATCTAGGCTTACCTGTAGGTTAAAGTGGTTGTAATGGGTTTACAACCACTTTAACTGTATACAGTTAGCAGAATATAATATCTTTTGTGACAGTGGTCCTTTAAATCAGTGGTCATCAACCCTGTCCTCAGGGCCCACTAACAGGTGAGATTTTATGTATTACACTGAGCAGCAAATGAGATCACCTGTGATGTATATAAGTTATCTTGCAAACCTGGCCTGTAAGTGGGCCCTGAGGACAGAGTTGATGACCACTGACTTAAATAATGGGCAGGTGGTCTAATTTTTATCATTATCATTATCATTTGTAGTTAGAAAGTACAACAAAATTGCCTGACACAGATTTGATCTATTTCCCATGTGTCTCTTTTTGGTTGCTGGAAAACTGCTAAATGGTTGTGTTTGTTTAGAACAAACACAAGAAAACATGGATTAGGATGCTAATATCTTGAGTATACAAGCAAATATTAGCAGTGAGAAATGAATTTAGTAAGCGCAAACCATGCACAGTAATGATAAAAAAAACAGCCTATTACACAGGACTACATCTGCCCTGAGACATGGCTGTAGTCTGGGGAAATACAAGAAGGTTCTTTAGCTCTTGGAGCTATAAATTCTCCATTCTGTATTTAATCTGTTGCTTGCTATATACATAGCATCTCAAACACAAGATAGCTTAGCTCTACTCAAAATGTTTAGTTCTGAAAAGGATATTAAGGAAAACTGGGATTGATTCAGGTAGGATCAATAAATAAAGCAGTTCGGTATGAACATATTTTGCTTGGAGTTGTTTCATAATGACTTAACATTATTCACAGTATTGAATGTATGTAACATTTATTAATGTTGTACCCAGACTTTTCATTTAATTTAAGCAAATGCTAGTTTAAAATGAATGGTAAGAAGTGGTATTTTATTAGCGGTCCGTGGTACTGATAGCACTACAAATTTAATACAAAAGTTTTATCAACATTAACTAGCAAAAGTGTGCCCATTCGTTGAACAGGCTGCATAAGGAAGGATGCATTGCTGCAGTGGTAGAGAGAAGAGAAGTGCTTATTGGTACAGTGGCAGGCACTGATGCAGTGGCAACGAGCTTTGAGGTAGGGGTTGGGGAAATGCTACGTAAGGAATAGACATGTTGGAAAAGGTGGAGAGAACAGAGGGAGATGAGGAGGGACTGACACAGTGGTGAGAGTGGAGGTGGGTGTACAAATGTGGTGCAGGAGTAGGAGGATAAGGGTCAGTTGTAGTGGTGAGAGCATGGGGAGGGGAGGGGGGGATGAGAGCAATAAAGGTGCATTGGGGGGAATGCTGGCACAGTGGTGATGAGAGGAGTGATTGCAGGAGTGGTGGTGCCTATGTGAGGAGTTGTCAGCTGTAACTACAGTTCCAGTCCTACTAGCCAGCAGTGGGGGGGGGAATTGGTGGTGTAAGCTGCCAGGCTGCAGAAGTTCCTTCTGGGTGCTCCTTCCTAGGATCAACTCCACTCCTTATGGGGAAATCTACCTTCAACAAGTCAGTGTAAGTTTAAGCCTTATACCAAGACCTTTTTTTCTAACAGTACAAGTGGCCTTCCCAGGCAGCATGTTTGATAGGTCAAAGAATGCCAGCAGCATGTGTCCTCACCAGGCAAAGTCTTAGAGACAAGAGAGCTTACATAGTCACCCCAAACATTTATATCTTCCCCCAGCCTTCCCCAAGCCTGTACCACTAGAAAACAGTAAACCTCCTAGTGGTTGGCCAGGGAGACATAAATATTAATAACCCAGCATTATTGTATCTTCTCCCTGACAGCAGGCAGAAGCAAACAATAACACTAGGTGCAGGGGAGACCAAATGCGTACAAAACTATCAATTCAGCTAGGCTGATTACAAGCCCAGGCTCATTAGAAGCCAGTAGAACTAAATTTAAAGATTCACTCCTAGCTCAGGATGGCTACATGCATAATCAGAATGAACCCATGGTGGGGAGACTAAAACTCTGTGTTAATATATTTCTTTAAAAATTTGAAAAGGATATAGCACTTCTATCACTTTCTGATCTCCTGTTTAAAACCGAGGCAGACTTGTGATGATAAACAGTGATGGGAACTCTGCGTGTGACTGTCTGAATTTCCTGCTTACATCATTGTATGAATTATAATAGCTAATGCTGAACTATATTATATCTAGTAAGTTATTGTACTCAGCACTGTAAGCAGATAACCCGTGTGAGTCATTTCTCTGGTAAAATAAATCTAAAGCCAAAACATTTTTTTTTTTCATTTTGGGTACCCCTGTCAAGGTTTTTGTGTCCCATTGGGGAGATTTCCCTTCTATTCCTGTTCCATAGACACAACAGGAAACAAGAGGAAATCTCTCTAAAGTGAGCAACTTGAGCAACCATTGGCTGTTTAACTGGTGTCCCCAACTGAAGGTTTTCCCTTTATCCCTGCTCTATTGTCTGTTTGGGTTTTCCTTCACTGAAAATGTTTACTAGAACATATACAGAGGATGAATCTCCCCAGTAGGGATACAGCAAACAAATCTGACAGGGTTACTAATGTTTCCCTATTATAGCTAAAACTGCAAGAAAAAGTCTGGCTTAAGTTAAAGCAAAAATAAAGTAATTTTATTTTAATTGTTACCCTATGTTCTTCCTACTGGGCTTCTAAATCATGAAAAGACCACTGCCTCATTGTGCAACAACTAGCATTTTAGTAGCATGCAGCAGTTGAAAAGCTAAAGCAATCTTGACATGTAAAATTATCTTTTTTCACCTAGTGAAAAAGCTTTGCAAATCAGGAGAAATTGCAAGGAAAACATGTCATACCTCATTAGGACTTTCCCCTTTTGATGACTCAAACAATATGACCATGTTATCTATATGGCCTTTTAACATGCGATATTACATATTGCAACTTTATTAATCAGGCATTATTATTCATGTAAAAGAGTACACAGGGAAAGGCTGCAAAGCTGACCACACACTCTGCAATTTGATTGTATAACCCCCTTTATATCTACCATTAACTATGTACAGTACTGTGGGGAGCTGTCTTATTTAATACAAATTACATAGATTGCTTAGGGTTGTCATCATATTACATATTATTAGTTTTGGTAAATCTAAAGAGATTGTAAATACATTGTATAATAAGATTGTATAATGTAATGTCATCATGCGGCAGGTCATGCACAATGGGCAGATCTCCCTTAAATTTGACAAGATGTTTAGGATTTGTTCATATATGTTGGTCCAAACTGCTCCGACTTTTGCTTCTACCTTGGGTATTTTCTGATGGTGTAAAAGAGTGCCCCTTATGTTCTAAGGAGTAGTATATGAGCCTTCATATCCAAGGCTCAGGTGCAGAGTTGCCAGTTCTTTAATGTGGAATATTTCTTAAATGTTAACTAGAGTCAGAATATAAACTTACCCTTATGTTAGCTCCATTATTGATTAAACCAATAATTACCCTGTTTCCCCGAAAATAAGATCTAGCGTGACTGTCGGTGATGGCTGCAATATAAGCCCTACCTCCCAAATAAGCCCTTGTAGGTCCTATTTTCAGGGTAGGGCTTATTTTCGGGGAAACAGGGTAGGGCTTATTTGGGGGGGTAGGGTTTATATTGCAGCCATCACTGACAATCACGCTAGGTCTTATTTTCGGGGAAACAGGGTAGCTGATTACCTGAAATGCTTGAGTGAGTGAGCTAACTAATGCCTGCTGAAAGAATCTGAAAGAAGGAAGAATTTTGACAATTGTAATGTTATGCAAAGCTAATTGCTTTAGTTTTCTTCATTTGTACACATTCTCTCATTGATTAGATTCATTCTTATGTATGAACAACTAAGCAAGTTATTTTGTGTTCTCTTCACCAGGTCATCTACTTCATACCGGTAGGCCTTTCCATTGCAATGATAGCAGCCTTTAAACTTCCAGCATTCTACAACTACCCCAACCTTGGAGCAGTGTCTCTGCTGTTTATTTTATTTGGGTAAGCTGATTACCTCAGTGGGGTGTTTATTTTATTTTTAAAAAGCCAAAATGCAGCGCTTAGGTGAAACAAATTTAAAAATATATGTGATAGTCCATAGAAAATCAATAAGAAGTAGAGATGACGTGAAGCCTCCACCAAACTTCAGTGTGCAAAGGAAAGGCACACCACACCCACGTGCTATCAATCTGCTTACCAGAAAGATATGAAAACAAGCAATGTAATCACATGATGCAAAGGGTTAACAGTAGATCCGAAAGGCACACTCTATCCTTGACAGGCAGGTCATGAAAATAGTCAGGTCATCAAATATCAAAAGGACATCAGGACTCACATAAGAAGATGGATGAATTGTGCGATCACCAGCAGGATAAAACCCAGTAGGAAAAAAGCAACAATAGTGAAGCCCATAGAGGTAAAACACACGTATTTATTGTAGTCTACTTACAGGTAAAAAAGGAACATCATCACAAAAAGAAAATAATCCATGGCTCACAGCATACTTGCATCAGCCAGCCTCACTGCATTTTGGCTTTTTATATTTGTGTTTGATGAAATCAACAATCTATGCTGGCTGCTCTTGTTGTTCTTTTTAGTTAGCGCAGATATTGGTTCACCTGTTTTCTTATTTTATTTTATTTTTTATATTTGGATATAAAGTTTATTTCAGATTCGCTCATGCTATGTGATCTCTTCTATGTTTTCTTTATTTTAGGCTGTGTTTTGTCTTTTTTCACCATATCCCCACTTGTGTGGTGTTTGCAACCTTTGTCTAATTAAGGCCTGCCATGTCTCATTATTTTCCACAGGAAAATTGATGTTCAACTCTGGTATCTCTCTGCATCCTGGCTTCTTAGCCTTGTTATTCCCTGTATATAATTCTTGTCTAATTGTTACCTTGGCTTAACCCTTCTACCATTCAGCCTTTACATTTTTTGACAGTGTTCTTCTAACCCTGTCACCCCATGTATTCATTTGTGCTCCATGCCTGTAGCTAGTCTGTCATTACCTGTTTGTCAGTTGTCACCAGCAAAGTAATACTGAAACCCTCAGTCTGGAAAAGTATGCTAGGGCAAATTCCATAGTCACCATCAGGGGCTCTGTTGAAGGCCAAGCACATATAAGCTCCTAGATCTAGCACCTCATAATGCCTTCCACCTCCTGCTGGCAAGGTATGTGGAACACTGCCATATACATTCTTTATCCCTGCCATCAGTCTGTAATATTTATGTTTGTCCAATCTCTAACTGGCTTTCTGGCTTGACTTCAACATGTGCTGTTGACTTCCCTCTCAAAATGCTAACACCTGGTTGTTGCTTAGACATTGTCCTTGGCTGCTATTTCGATTCTGTGGCCCTTGCCCCAGTTTTACAAGTGTCCGGTCCCCTGCTGGTCCATACAGTTACATTTGTTTGATCAACAAAGCATTGTAAATATTTCAGATATACAGTATCTGAACAAATTGATCTCACACACATAAATGATAACTATTGGTCCCTGTCCCTGAATACATTGAAATAGCTTCCTAAATGTTTGTTGGTAACAGAGGCTGCAAAAGCAGGAAGCAACAGAAAAAAAGTTGCTTTTGTAGCGATACCCCTGAAACGGCCGCTGGCTGATGATGGTTCAAAAGCATAGTCACTGTACACTTCCAGCACAGATGATGATGAGGATGACCAGAGTTCTTTCACTAATGCAGAGGGTGCCAGCACACACAGAGCACAGCCCAGGCACACTGACACAAAGAGAATTCTAGGGGATGTATTGTTCTTTAGTATTATTTTAGAGAACTTGGATGGGATGTAGAGTAGTATGGGATACTTCATAACCACTAACAGAAACAGAGGATGCTCTTCTCTAAGTTGCAAACTTTGGGAACAATTCTTCTGCTCAGTTCAGCATGCAATCCTCCTAAAGACTAACTTTTCGGGACAGTCCTGGGCAGGGAGGGCAGGAAGGAATTGACCTGGGCAGGAAGGGGGTAAAAGTGCCTGGTACTGAAGGGGTTAACACAGCATGAAAATTAACATAGTACTCTGTACCACTTGCAAATACTATAGATGTTTAGTGTTGCAGCACAGTGTCTTTGGCGTACCATGTGACTTAGTATAAAAGTTTGTTTAATGCATATGTTTATGGAGCCTAACATCATTTTTCTGACACACACTCTGTGGGTAAATAAACTAATGAATATATCTGATATTATCTTAAGAATGTACTTGACCATGGTCATTGATATTTTACAATTGTGTCTCTCAGCTATGCAACTTTTGCCTGGATGTATCTGATAGCTGGAACTTTCAAGAACGCTGGCATGGCATTCATTACTTATGTGTGCATCAACCTGTTTATTGGCATCAATACCATCATCTCTTCTTCTGTAGTGTATATGCTTCTCCAGCAGACAAGTACAACTGACAAAAATTACCAGGTATTTAATGTTTTAAGTCTTCAGCAATGTATATTATTAACAATGTACATTTATATACAGTATGTATCTCATCAGAGTCACTGTATTATTTGCCTTTCTGGCAAGATTTATAAAATACCAACAATGATTATTAGCTGTCACGAATACAAAGCCTTAAATACATTTAGAACAATATAGCTGTCTCTTAAGAAGTGGAACAGCTAAATGCATAAATAAATGTTTGCAATACATATACAGTATGTCAAATGTTTAACGTCTCTTTGTATTCGCAAACTGTCATGCTAGCTAGGATTTGTGCATCATTATTTATTATAGCACGTTTGTATTTTTTTATTGCCAACGTGGTTTGCTTTGTTATTTTTTAGGGGCCTACCTATGCTTTCCTCCCATGAGCTATACAAACATTTCCTTCTCCTGCTCCCAGGGCTTGAAAACATGTTAGAGTGTCAACAGTGTACAATGCAGCAGTGCCTGATCCTCTCCCACCCTCATTATGTTCTGCTTTGCAAGGGGTTATGAAAAGATAATATATATAATAGACAGACAGTATAATAATGCTATCAATGCGCAAAGAGAAGTGGTGTATGGTAACCCAGGTCAGCTAAGCTAACAAGAAGTGTCTTTCAGCTGTTTTACAAACAAAAGATGATTTAGGTTAACTTTTTGTATGCGCCTACGTTTTAATTACTTCACTGAATGCAGCAAAAAAAATTTCTGGTCACTTTTGAATCAATATAAAAGGAAATTCAGTTGTGCCGTGTCCATAGTGAACATACATTTTTTTACAAACAATATTTTGTATAGCAGGGGTAGGCACACTTCAGCCCACTAGGTGTTGTGGAACTACAAGTACCATGATGCATTGCAAGACTCTGACAGCCACAAGCATGACAGAGGCAAATGCATGATGGGACTTGTAGTTCTGCAACAGCTGAAGGGCTGAGGCTTTGGAAATGCCAGCAGAAACATGTATTTCTGTATTTCTTAATGGCACCCCAAAAGCAGGTAGCAGTCTCATATTTTGTTGTGCTTTGTTGTTAAACATGGAACGTGGAACGCAAAATGCTTATGGCTTAATACCAATTAAAGGTGCTTGAGCTACTTTGGCACGTTTGTAATGCGTAGGGAAGCCCATTCAAATGAGTAAGTTTTCATATGATGTTGCATGACAAACACACCAAAAGTGCACTAAAAAAAGGAACGCATTGCAACACACAGGTGTGAATGGGGCCTTAATGTCCACTATGCGCTGGGAGAACAGACATATCAACTGAGCTCACTCCCAGCACTTAAAACTGAAATATCCTTTAAATGGCACCTCTCAATACAATTAAAGTGGAACTACACTGCATCGGAGTACCACAAACCAAAAATGTTATTTAATTTTTTTTAAATATTCAAGCTAACTTACCTATCCATCAGTGTCTCCATGCTTTATTTTGTTGAGAAATCATTTCGATAAAAGATAAAACCCCCCTAGCATTTCTGGCCATGGCTATCTTGAGTAAGGACAGATGATTTATCTGGAATTAATCTGCCCAACCTCAGGCATGCATGCAGGGGGGTGTGCTTAGCTGAGAAATTTCTCCTTCCCTCCACCCCTCTGGAAGACTCCTAGGATGTATCATTTGCCTAGGTCTGGAAACCAGGAAGTAACTGAAGAAATTTTTTTTTTTTTTAATATGATATACTTTCCTATCTATTTCCACTTTAAATTATTTTCCACTGATGATTAGTAACTTTTTATACATGATTTGCTGGTATCTTCTCTAAATATCACACATATCAGCAAAAATCATATCCATTACCCTGTAAAGGAAACACTGTGAGATCTAATCTACAGAAGAAGATTGTATTTTGGTACAGTTCCCTAGACACATTGACAAATGATCCCACTGGAATAATAAAGGAATTGTTCTTAGTAGTTGATAAATGTTATGCCAAAGCTGTTAAAAAGACATGCATGATGCATAGCTCATAGTTGCCAACATTGAAAAAAAAATATGTGGGACACTTTTTTTTGCTGTAGGCGGAGCCAATCAATAATTAGGAGGCGGGGCATTCGTTTGTAGGCGTGGCCTAGTAAAAAATAATAGTTGCGGCGCGCGAAGCGCGCCGCGGCGAAAAATGGGCGTGGCTTACGCGGAAAGTGGGCGTGGCTTACGCGGAAAGTGGGCGTGGCTCAAGAGGGTATGGTTAGAGTCTGAGATGAATGGGGGAGGGAAAGGGGGAGAGGGAAAGGGGGAGAGGGAAAGGGGGAGAGGGAAATGACGGGACAGCAGCCCCAGGTCCTACACAACAATAGAAATATGTGTATTCTAGAAAGTTTAACAATCAGCAGATAAAGATACTCCAAACACCTGGTGTTAACGCTTCAATCATCCCGGCACCATGGTTGTTATGGTGTCAGGATGATTGAAGCGCATTATTTCTATTATTACATTGTAATATAAAATTAAATCATTCAACTCACCATAATGCAGAATCAGTGGGATCCCTGAGCGTGTCACTAGCCACGTCGCCTGCCACCAGCAGAGTCTGTCCTTGCATCAGGTGCCCCCGCCAGAGTCTGTCCTTGCATCAGGTGCCCCCGCCAGTGCAGCCCCCCCTCAGTTAGTGCAGCCCCCCCTCAGTGCAGCCCCCCCTCAGTTAATGCAGCCCCCCCCTCAGTTAATGCAGCCCCCCCTCAGTGCAGCCCCACTCAGTTAGTGCAGCCTCCCCCCCTTAGTGCAGCCCCCCCAGTTAGTGCAGCCTCCCCTCAGTGCAGCCCCCCCCAGTTAGTACAGCCTCCCCCCTCAGTGCAGCCCCCCCCCTCAGTTAGTGCAGCCCCCCTCAGTGCAGCCTCCCCTCAGTGCAGCCCCCCCCTCAGTTAGTGCAGCCCCCCCTCAGTTATTGCAGCCCCCCCTCAGTTAGTGCAGCCCCACTCACTGCAGCCCTCCCTCAGTTAGTGCAGCCCCCCTCACTGCAGCCCCCCCCCTCAGTTATTGCAGCCCCCCCTCAGTTAGTGCAGCCTCCCCCCCTCAATGCAGCCCGGCCCCCGCTCAGTGGAGGAGCGGCCGGTGTTCTGCCGAAAAAGTTCCCCTCGGCAATGGCGGACCCCCTGTACTGCGCAGGCGCAGCGCTTGCGCAGTACGGGGCTGGGGAACTTTCAGGAAGACACGGCGCCGGCGCCGTGTCTTCTGCTCGCTTCAGTGGAGAGGGGAGGGGCCGTGCAGCCAAAGAAGCCGCTTCATTGGCTGCACGGATCGAGCCCCCTTCCCCTCTCCACTAGAGGCAGCTAGAGCGGCAGCGCCGGCCGCCATTTTGCTGGAGCCCGCTGCTCCAAAAAAAAAAAAAAAAAAAAAAAAAAAAAAAAAACCAACATTCCCGATTTTCCTTATGGAAAATCCCGATTCGGGACACTCTCCAATCGGGACGAGGGTCCCAAAATCGGGATTGTCCCGGGAAAATCGGGACTGTTGGCAACTATGATAGCTGTGTATCCACAGCTATAATAATGGATATTTGAAGATTTCATATGTAGCGCTACTCCTGTAGGAGCTACTGATAAGGATGGGTCCTATGTTTTTTGCCTCAACCTTTTCCAAAAAATCTCAGCCTCCTCTAACACACCAGGTTGAGTGTACAAACATAAAATATCCCAGGAAATCACTGAAGGTAATACTTAGTACACAGTAGCAGAGCTGTATGAAAGGAAACGGGCACCAAACCAGGCGGTAAAGGCAAACAATATATTGTCACCCAATATGGTTGGTAACTAAGCAAGCATAAAATGGATTAACATTGGTAAAAACACATTTTAGCATACAAAGTTAATCACTATAAAGACTAGGCACATGATGGCATTCAGCATTTAGGTCAGCATAAACAGTAGCAAGGCCACCTCAAATACAGCAGCGAACAGTAGTAAAGTTTAATCTACCAAGTGCTGGAACTATACTGCCAGAGCGCATTTATGGCAGTAATGCTAGTCCTAGACCAATTGGATACACACTGTCCAAAAGAAAAGGAGGAGGTTAACGGAGGGGCCTGGGGAACAAAAGGGGGCTTGCAGAATAAATATTATAGGAGGGGCAGTCCTGTGAGATGTTTATCTGCCGGCTAATGGCGGGGTCTTTTAAGAGCATTGGTGCACTTAAAGCCAGTCCCAGTTGACCTGCATGCAATATAGTTGCAGTATAGTCTTGGTACAGGTGGAAGGTAGAAGTAGTTCAGATGTGGTAAAGGTTTGGTATAATGCGGAATAGGGCTGGTGTAGGTGCAGTGTATGTTTGGAATAAGTGTGGTATAGGGTTCAGTATGGGTGCAGTATGGATTGGGTACACTTGGTGTCCTGCTCTGAGTGGCTCAGTGCAGGACATCAGCTATGGGCTAATAGCCCTCTCACCAGTCCCCGGGATGCTGCGGTGACCTATCGCTGTAGAAGGGGAGGGCCTCCTCCATCTCTCCCCAAAAGCCTCCAGTGATCAGCGGTGGAAACAGAGGGTAAGTGGATTCTCCAACCTCCCTGCGGCCGTGGTGCTGGGATGTGGGCACCGCTGTGCTGCCCATGGGAGTCCTTACTCCCAAGTCTCAGGCTTGGTTTTCTGCTGGTTTGGTCTCCAGCTGGCAGGCAAATTGTCAGACAGAGGCGCTCTCTTTATCTTCAAGAGGAAGTACTTTCCAGGGCAGTTCGATAAAAATCCTCTCTCTACTCCTCCTTCTGCACAGTGTATTTTGGGAAGTATAGTAAACCCATTATAGCAGAGTTAGTCAACCAGGGTTTCTCAAGAGGTTGCTATGGGTTCCTTGAGAAATTAGTAATTTCTGCCTCTCACATAAGTTTCCACTGACACCATTGATGATTTTAGCTATCTGTAACGGGTTAATTCTTTCCAATGACCACAAGTGAAAGGAGCATTCTGCCCACTGACCATCACACTAATGTAGCACGAGTTCTAGATATAGTCATTTTTAGCAGGGGTTCCCTGAGATTGGAAAGTTATTTTAAGGGTTCCTCCGTGTTGAAAAGGTTGAGAAAGTCCACATTATAGTGTAGCCATTATATGACTGCTGTCTCAAACTACAACTCCCAGGATTCTCAGTGCTCTGCATAGAAATCTATGGGCGTGCTCGGCTTTAGCTTTCCCCCTACTGACTGGAGGAGGATGATGTAGCATAACATCAGTATCACAGTAGAGGGAGAGAAGAATAAGGACAATGTCTCCAACTCCATATGGCTGTAGCCCAGCACATAGCTACACATACAAGGTTATTTATTGAAAACCATGTTTAATTAAAACTATTTGTACAGATAAATGGCCTTGGATTCCATAGCTACATTCATATGGGCAAATAGGGCCAGACAGTGGATTCCTGCTCTTTGATCAGTAGCTATTAGAAATGTAAATAGGCAAGATGAAAATGAATATATTGACCTCTGCTTGTGCATGGAATGGTTTCTATAGTCCCTTGTTGGATAAAGAAGTTTGACTTTGGTGTCATGCATTCAGATATTACAGATGCTAGGTCTCTGCTGGCTGCACAGTAGTAACAGAATAAATTCCTCATGGCTATGTAGCCAACCTTTCCAAAAAAACACAACCCCTGAGTTCTAACTGCATGCAGTTTGTTTTATGAAATATGGATTTTCCTTTATCCCTTTAGATGCAAGAAGAGGTTGAACTTTTAATGAAGCAAATGTAATGGAATAAGCATCCTATATGTACTTCAGGAGACTTAGTTAATTTAATTTACTGCACTGTCATGTCAACTTCTGAAGTGTTAATATATAGTGCGCTAACAACAAAAAAGTATTGTTATTCTTTATAATTCTGAGAATAAGCATACAGTATGCTAAAAGTAATGCAAGTACATTTTGAACTATTTATTTAGTTGCAGAAGGAACTACTTTCAATGGAAGTTGATGAGAGTCTGCTAAAAAACTTTTTTTTTTTAAATGTGACGTTTTCAGGCTGGCCTGGCAAAAAGCAGGTTCTGCTTCTTCTTCACCAGGTATGCAGAGAGCAGCAAAGACGTAATGAAATCAATTCTGCTCTCTGCATCAGTGCACGGTGAGCCCAGGGTGCTGTGGTGATGCCCCCTTAGGGGACAGCCCTATGACCCCCTGCACCAATAGGGGTTCATTTGCTAAAGGCAAATAGGCTGTTAAATTTTCACAGAAAGTTGCACCTTGCATGGTCATTTTCTCCAGAGCTTAGTGAATGTGGTGAAATTTCACTTTGCAAATAATGCCCAGTCACATGTAAGGAAAATAAAAAAACAAAATTTTTGCTTACAAATGATTGGATAATGGAAGTCAGCTTCACCTCATTCACTAAGCTCTGGGGAAACATCCTATGCAAAGTGCAACTTCTCTTACAAAGTGAACAATCTATTTGCCTTTAGTAAGTCAACCCCATATTATCTTGCATGCTGTTTGGAATGAATGACACTGAGCATTATTTAACCCAGAGGAGTGAAGACATCCTGAGGCAGATAAGCAGTACTTCTGGGGACAGCACTAGATTAAAGGAGAATATTGCAACCATGGCTGTTTTTTAACCAGCTGGGGAATCATATGACAAAAAGAAATAGCTCAGAGTTGGACTCTTAAGGTCAGGCTGCATGCCATTTTTGTATGTATGAAAATATCCTTAAAAAGTGCCACCAACTCCATAAATAATTTCTCTGCAAATCAGATTCAGCCAACCATCTACTGCCTGGCTAAATCTATAAATATGTTAATAACATTTTGTGACTTTCCATATCTTAATAGATTTTCTTTTTTTTTCTTACAGAGCCTGAATACCACATACAATGTCCTCACAAACTTTTTTAAGGTCTTCCCTCAGTTCTGTTTTGGTTATGGGTTGATTGAACTAGCACAGCAACAGGCTATACAAGACCAGTATGCCGTCTTTGGAAGTAGCAATGAAGTGAATATTTTTGACCTGGACGTACTGGGATATATGTTTGTGGCCATGACTGTCCAAGGGACATTCTGTTTTCTGCTACGACTGTTAATCAATGATGGAATAATCTACAGTGTTAAGTAAGTGGTCTTATTGTTAAAGCTGACCTACATTTAAAACCTAGTTGTAAAATTTGGATAAGGGGGAAGTGGTAGGAACTGTTTTAGGTTCTACTTGTATTTCCATCGGGAGGAATTTCCATTTTTTCTTGTTCTGGTGTCCACTTGTCACTGGGACAGAGAATAAAGGGAAATCTTGCTAATAGAGGAATAGACAGCAATTGGACTTTCTCCATACTACCTGAAGTGTTTCATTGCTTGTCTGTATTCAAGTTGGAGATTTTTCACCACACTGAGCCCATGTGACCAGGGTAGAAAATAAGGAAAATCTTCCCAGGAGTGACACAGACAGCAATAAAAAAAACTGGCAGAGGTTCTATTCCTTTCACACTCTATTATAAATAATAAAAAAAAAAAACAGATTATATGTTATTCATAGAGTGGCAGCACCAGAATTACTTGCAATAATCCAGTGAATATTGGGTGATGTAGGACTTCCTTCAAAGTCAACAAAAAGCTCTTTTGATTGGTGAATCTTTTGTTATCAAACATTTTTTCTAATATGTTAGACATTCTCTGGTAATAAACACCGGCATTTGCCTCTTCTTTTGTTAAATAAGGGAAAGTCTTATACATGCGCTTGCCACTACACAATGGCTGAGTTTTATAGAATATCAGAAAGAGGTCTCACCAACTATTGTTTTGAGTGCAACACTTATGCCCCGCACACACGATCGGACATTCCGACAACAAAACCGTGGATTTTTTTCCGATGGATGTTGGCTCAAACTTGTCTTGCATACACACGGTCACACAAATGTTGTCGGAAATTCCGAACGACAAGAACGCGGTGACGTACAAGATGTACGACGAGCCGAGAAAAATGAAGTTCAATAGCCAGTGCGGCTCTTCTGCTTGATTCCAAGCATGTGTGGAATTTTGTGAGTCAGAATTGTGTACACACGCTCTTAATTTCCAACAACAAGTTTTGTTGTTGGAAAATTTGAGAACCAGCTCTTAAACATTTGTTGTTGGAAATTCCGACAGCAAATGTCAGATGGAGCATACACATGGTCGGAATTTCCGACAACAAGCACACAACGCACATTTGTTGTCGGAAATTCCGATCATGTGTACGCGGCATTACTCTTCATTAAAACCATTTACAGTTCCCCTATATGTAGTAAGATAGGGGGAGAAAAACTGAAATATGAAATTAATTACAGTTACATGGATGAATTAATTTATTAATTTCAAAATGTGTTTTATTTTCATTGACATAGTTGGGGCCCAACTCACTAGGTTTATATGTAACAATGGTAAATTTAGTAATCACAAGCAGTCATGCATTGTATGAATACGTCTTACATAGAGAAAGTAGGTGTTTTTATTGGATGCAGATGACACATAATGTTATATATTACTTTTAACACCTGAGCTGTATTCAGCTTTGAGCATGTATTCAGAAGTGAAAGTGTCAATGAATGTTGGGACTTTTTAAATGCACTAAAAAGATGTATTGTCTCTGCAGAAGATGCATTTGTGCCCTACATCCTAAAGCATGCACAGATGGCTTAGGTAGCTTGGGAAAAGCTACTGTGTATGGGCCCCTTAGGTTGAATCAAAATGGGTGATATGACCAAAGTTACTCTTTAGACCTAAGCTATATTTCATCAAAAGTCCAGGTCCTGTTTCCAAATCAAAGCACATTTTTTACAGAAGGTTTTACATACACAGAGAAAAGGGTAGATAGAACCAAATTGCCTACAACAGTCTTCTTCTTGTTTGGAAAGCACAGAAGCCAAACCTAAGAGACAAGATTAATATTTTTCTCCTAGGCCAGTTGCACACGGACATAAGAATTTACTGATGTTTATACTCAGGATCTTGTTGACAAAAAGATCTGGAATAAAATGTTCCATAAAGACCCAGCGTAAAAGCATGTGAATGCATATGAAGGCACATAGGTGTATAGAAGTATAAAATCCTTCCCCATTGCCAATATTGCAAAATATGCATATATACATGCACAAACATGCGTATAGGCACGTAAACACGTGTATGCGCGTAAATGACTGCACTCAAAAAAATGAAAAAATTGTCTGTTTTTGCTTTGCGGCTCTGTACTCATCACTCTATTGTTGATCTTTACACATATGTTATGGTTCCATAGACAACAATGCATCTATATCTAGATCACTAAAAAACATGGCAATTTTTACTCCCGTGAGCCGGAGATCTTAATTTGATGCTTCCAGAAAATTTAAAAACCTTCTGCGTGCAGCTTTCCTGGAAGCCCCCCTAAATACATACCTGAGTCCAATGTCGGTCCTGGGATGTGCATGAGAGCCAAGGCTCTCTTGGCTCTCTCAATCATCCTTAGCTCAGATACAGCAGCGGGGGATATTGGCTCCTGTTGCTGTCAATCACAGCCAGTTATGAGGAAGCTGGGGGGCAGGGTGGGGCTGAGCCGCGAGTAAGCGAGCAACACGTGCCTTATACCAAGAGGCTTGCATTTGGCAGGGAGAAGAGCCAAGAGTGCCAGCAGGGGACCCGAGAAGATGAGGATCAGGGCTGCTCTGTGCAAAACCATTGCACAGAGCAGGTAAGTATGATACACTATATTGTCAGAAGTTTTGGGACACCTGCCTTTACACGCACATGAACTTTAATGGTATCCCAGTCTTAGTCCGTAGGGTTCAATACTGAGTTGGCCCACCCTTTGCAGCTATAACAGCTTCAACTCTTCTGGGAAGGCTGTCCACAAGGTTTAGGAGTGTGTCTATGGGAATGTTTGACCATTCTTCCAGAAGCACATTTGTAAAGGGCAGGCACTGATGTTGGACGAGAAGGCCTGGCTCGCAGTCTCTGCTCAAATTTAATCCAAAGGTGTTCTATCGGGTTAAGGTCAGGACTTTGTGCAGGGCAGTCAAGTTCCTCCACCCCAAACTCACTCATCCACTCTATATTGCCAAAAGTATTGGGCCACCCCTTCAAATCATTTGGTGGAGGGGGGATTGTGGTGTGGGGTTGTTTTTCAGGGGTTGGGATTGGCTCCTTAGTTCCAGTGAAGGGAACTCTTAAGGTGTCAGCATACCAAGACATTTTGGACAATTTCATGCTCCCAATTTTGTGGGAACAGTTTGGGGATGGTGCCTTCCTTTTCCAACATGACTGGGCACAAGTGCACACAGCAAGGTTCATAAAGTTATGGATGAGCGAGTTTGGAGTAGAGGAACTTAACTGGCCTGCACAGAGTCCTAACCTCAACCTGACAGAACACCTGTGGGATGAATTAGGGAGGAGACTGCGAGCCAGGCCTTCTCGTAAAACATCAGTGCTTGACCTCACAAATGCGCTTCTAGAAGAATGGTCAAACATTCTAATAGACACACTCCTAAACCTTGTGTACAGCCTTCCCAGAAGAGTTGAAGCTGTTATAGCTGCAAAGGGTGGACCAACTCAATATTGAACTCTACGGACTAAGACTGGGATGTCATTAAAGCTCATGTGCATGTAAAGGCACTAATACTTTTGACAATATAGTGTATGTTTCTTATTTTAATAATAATAATAAAAAAGGCCTTTACTTTAACTGTGTGTTTTACCAGCTGTGTAGTAGTGTTATTAAGAGGATGTGTGATTTAAACTAATGCTTTGAGGCAAACTAAGGTCATTTTTTACCCATTTGCACTAGGACTTTCTTCAAAAAACAGTTCAAGCTGTACCCCCTTATTGTGAAAGATCCAGATGAAGATGAGGATGTAAAAGCCGAGAGAGACCGAGTAGACTCTGGTTGTGCAAATGGAGATCTTTTAGTTCTTGAAGGTCTAACCAAAGTTTTCCATCAGGTCAACAAAAAAGTGTTTGCAGTCAACAACATGAGCCTGGGAATTCCACCTGGAGAGGTGAATATTACTGTGTGCCATAGTACACCATTTAACATATTGTGCAAATGATGATACTATTTCAAAAAGATTCTAAACTGGTGTTTCCCCTCAGGACATAAAACTGCTGATGTGGTTAATGATGGACTAATTACTGTGTCCTGTACAATAATTGAAATGATGTAACAGTACAGCCATCCACATATGACCTTCACATGAAGGGGTACATGGCTGATTGTCTAAAGCCCCATACACAGGGACACAATGTCAGGAGACATTTGCTGGTTCAAAACAAAAATGGCCGACATTCTGCCCATGTGTATGTTGGTCAGTCCAACAGAATCCGAACGTTCGGTCGGCTTCTGTTGAATGTGCATGCTAGAAAACCAGCAGCCGACCGACTCCCGATCAGCGCTCTCAGCCAATGGTAGCCAACCTAGCATGGTTAGTAAAGTGGCTCCGACCGTGGGGTTGCACAAAATAAAACTGTAATGCCCTGTACAGACGATCGGACATTCCGACAACAAAATCCATGGATTTTTTTCGACGGATGTTGGCTCAAACTTGTCTCACACAAACCTTGTCGGAAATTCCGAACGTCAAGAACGCGGTGATGTACAACGCGTACGACGAGCCGGGAAAAATGAAGTTCAATAGCCAGTGCGGCTCTTCTGCTTGATTCCGAGCATGCGTGGAACTTTGTGCATCGGAAATGTGTACACACGATCGGAATTTACGACAGCGGATTTTGTTGTTGGAAAATTTGAGATCCAGATCTCAAATTTTGTGTGACGGAAATTCCTATGGAAAATGTCCGATGGAGCCTACACACGGTCGAGATTTCCGACAACAAGCTCCCATTGAACATTTTCCGTCAGAAAATCTGACCGTGTGTACAGGGCATTAGTTTTTACCCGGCTTTAGGCTGTGGCACACCATCAATTGTGCTTGTTGGTCTTATAAACAGGACACAGAAGTAACATTTCATGCACACTGTGCTATATTAGTATAGGTACAAACTGCAGAAGAACAAACTAAATCTTGTAAAGTTAAGGGTTTTATACAATTTCATGCAGAATAATCAGACCCTCACACTATAATTTTTTTCATTCAATGTCCACTGGATAGTGTAAGGGAGATGAATGCTCCTGCTGCTTAATCAGCAGATTGATAGGAATGGTCCTGTGATTTTCTACCCCAGTAGGCATTGCAATCCTCTGGATTGTGTGAAAATCTGTACTTGTATAGTAGTCCATTTAGATATTGCAGTCTACCATCTCGTTTATAAATGTAAGTATGATATACAGTATATACAGCATTAACATTTTAAGGTAGAAAATGTTTATGCTTACATTTAACTACAATAATTTTATTTTCATACTCTTACATTTGGAGTAACCGTAGCTCGACAGCATGTATCATACATTTATCACTGATGTTTATTTCCTCTTATTCTATTTCAATCCCTGTTTGGGATTCAGCCATTAAGTTAAACTGTTTTTATATTTTAAGTGTTTTGGACTGCTTGGTGTAAATGGAGCTGGAAAGACCACAACTTTTAAGATGCTCACAGGAGATACTTCACCATCTAGTGGAAACATCCAAATCAGGAACTATATGGGGTATTTAAAATATAAAAAGTATTTTGTCAGTTTGTTCACATGGATTGGACAGAATTTACTCACCAGAATTTTTCTCCTTCATCCAGGAATATGGTGAATGTTTTAGGGTTCAACACAGAATGGTCATCCTTTGGGTATTGCCCTCAGGAGGATGCACTGGATGAACTCATGACTGGATTGGAGCACTTATATTATTATGCAAGAATACATGGAATCCCAGAAAGAAGGATCAAATCAGTAAGTACATTGATTTTAGATCTTTTAATAATCAGGTCCTGTGTTCTACCCTTTACTTGGATATTAACTTTTTACTTTTGTCATTTTGTGTTGAATAAACACCCTTGGAATAAAAACAGTATATCAAGGGGAAATTAGGAATAGAACATAATATTCTGTTGGGGTTGGAGTGGAAGCAACCTTATAAAATAGTTATATATGAAAGACAAAGACAGAACATTCCATAGCTCAACTCACCAACCAGTCTGCTGACCAACCGAATTGACCTGTCCAACAGTCTGCGTTAAAAACAGGGGTTTAGTTAGCACGCATTTGCAAACGCATGCATAAGCTGCAAGGCCTCTTCATGGCACCCTGTGTATGCTTGCAGTCCTAACGCTCCTGAATTTATGAGCATCTCCACAATGGAAGCACATGCATACTAATGGGTAGATGAGGGGCAGGTGGGCCTGGAAGTATCCCAATCCTCCTTAAAGGAACAGGAACACACTGGACACCCAGCATGTGGCACAATGGCAGCAAAGGTGCCCATTGTGTCCCCTGACCATATTTACACCAGTAACAAACAAATGGCCCCTGTCCCCACCTATAACTGGCCTTCACAACAATGAGCACATGGAAGGGCAAATGCATAAAAGACAAAAACAGAACATTCCATAGCTCAACTCACCAACCAGTCTGCTGAACAACCGAATTAGTTATATACTGTACAATTTACAGTATGTGTCAAATTAGTGTATGTATTGTAGGACTTCTCATAAAAACAAACAGTGTTTGCTAAAGTGGTTGTAAACCTCAGACATGAAATATGAACAAAGCATATCCCTCTATAGTGTTTACTTGTCTTAATTAGGAGTACTACGTATAATTTCTGTCTGCTGCTTTGTTCCTCTGCTATCAGCATGAGTCACTTCTCACATGTTTTCCTGACACCAAGGGCAAAAAGGTGACAGGGAGGGAACTCAAGCTGATTCATAGTCTCAGCTCTGTTCTTGTGCACTGTGTGAAGGGGGGGGGGGGGGTGTCCCTTCCCTCCAATCAGCCTCCTTTTAATGAGCTCTGTAGAGTGTAACTTCAGCTCTCAGCCCCCTCTTTTCTGGAAGCTCAGACAAGCTTTATAAATTCTGGATTTTGAATTGCTGTAGAGAAGAGAAGACTGAAGATTAACAGGTACAACATATGTAGGAGTTTCATCCCTGTGCATTACCTGACGCTGGTTACTTCTTTGGGTATATTTAAGGGTTTACAACCACTTTAAATACTGGAGATGCACAGTGTAGAATTCCAAGAATTAAGGCCACATTGAATTGAAGGTGTACTAATCCCTAAGAAATAAATAAATAAAAATAACCAGAGCATAAGCTATACATAGCCTACTGTACAAGCCTACCTAACAATGGAGACCAACTGTTCCAGCCTTTGTTAAGAAATAAAGAAACAAAGAGTAGGGATCATTAAAATGATGGCTACATTTATTATAAAAAAAGAAACTCATACTGTAGCATTTGGTTCACACATTTTATCACTTTAGTATCAAGGAGTATATTTATAAACGAACATTAACTGCAGGTGTAGCTTGTATCCGGGTACATGTGTTTTTAATTACAGTGAATGATTAGTAGATGTCATATTAATTTATATATAACTCTGATAACTATTCCCCGAATGCAAATGGATCATGGATATAAATCTAGCACCTAAGAGACCCAGCTGCTGTGATTCTTTTTTTTTCAACCTGTGTAGCTGTTTGCTCTGTATGGTAAAGTCCCGTGACTTTAGTTTTTTATGAATGGCCTTAAAATTTGATGCAAGGCACAGTGTTCTTTGGTTTTTAGATTCTTTGGTTCTGCGATTGCACAGCAATTACAGATCTTTTGGCAATTAAACTAATTAACTCATATGCATTTTAAATATATATTTAGTGTTTTGCCTAAAATTCCTTTCACCATTTAGCTATTTGTGCAGTCTTGCTCACATGGACAGAATAAAATGAAAATAATAAAAAACAAAAATATTTATTATTCATGGGGAAAATTTTGCTGCTTCCTTTCTCTACTGCTGGTAATATAACTAAGTCTGAGGCATTTGAATATGTAATCTGTATTAAAGGAAAAGATCAGAATTCAGATTGATTCTATGACAAAGATTGTGTGCCCAAAGTCTTATGCCCCGTACACACGATCGAACTTTCCGACAACAAAATCGTGGATTTTTGTTCGAAGGATGTTGGCTCCAACTTGTCTTGCATACACACGGTCACACAAATGTTGGCCAACAATTACGAACGTAGTGGCGTACAAGACGTTTGTGATATCTCCATTACGAACACTAGTTTTACAAGACCGAGCGCTTCCGGCTTGTACTTGATTCCGAGCATGCGTGGACTTTTGTGCGACGGTCTTGTGTACACACGATCGGAAAGTCCGACAACAAACATTTGTTGGCGGAAAATTTGAGAACCTGCTAGCCAACATTTGTTGGCGGAAAGTCCGCCAACAAATGTCCAATGGAGCATACACACAGTCGGACTTACCGCCAACAAGCTCACATCCAACATTTCCCGTCTGAAAATCCGATCGTCTGTACGCTGCATTAGAGTTTTGCACTGGAGGGAGCAGTATTTTCTCCAGGAAAGGTAAGCATTTCAACTCCTTTGTTGCTTTTTATTTACCCATCCCTGCAAGGCTGTTAAGCTATAATAGAAATATCTGCTTAATCCAGAAAAACATATGCCAGTATTTGCCAAGGCTTCACAAGTGTTTTACAAGAATTGCATTTGCATCAATTTGTTGTGTTTTGGGACATTAAAAATGTTTGTAACAAACCTTCAGTATTTTTATGGACCACAGTGAGATGTGAAAATGCTTGCATAGACTAAGAAAATGCTTCATACAAGTCATTTTTAGAACGTACATACTCTGAAGGTTCCCACTTGCGCAGGTCAGAAACGCTTGCACAATCGTACACGTCCTTGGCTTGCAGGCAAAATGCACTGCTCTTAAGCAGACACGTGGGAGCGTCATTCATTTTTAATGACACCCCCATGCATCTGCAAGTGCAGTGCGTTTTCATGCGTGCCAAATCGCAGAATGCTGCAGCACCATGCGACTTGGTTTTGTACGATTAATAAAAAAAAAAAGAGTCAGGAACTTCTTTTCCTGTATTTCTGCAGGTCCGGTAGCCCATTGAAATTAATGGGATGTCTACACGCAGAACACAGGTTGCTCATGTGTGAACCTTAGCCTGACAGTGTGAAGTATGTCAGTTATAAGTATAGTCATAGATTTACCCTGTCTCCAAAACAGCTTAAAACACCATGACAAACCTAGTCATATTTTACCTTGTCTCTTTATTTATAGGTGTCCAACCAATTACTTCAAAAACTCCAACTTGTTCAATACAAAGACAGAATAACTGCCAGCTACAGCTGTGGTACAAGAAGAAAACTTTCAACAGCTCTTGCCCTCATTGGAAGACCCTCAATTCTTCTTCTGGTAAAAAGAGCATTTTTTAAACCATGCCTGAGAAGCTAGATAGTAACATTAACTGACTGTTGCATTACGAATCTCTTTCAAAATGTGCAATTTGTATATAACATTGGTCTATGTTGTATACTTGTTTAAAGTTAGTCATCATGTACTATGTATCAACAAGTTTTAAATTGGTATGGTCAGTATTAATGTTAGAAATCTGGTCTAAGGGCCCGTTCCTGTGCAATTCCTGGTGTGAACCGACCCTAAGAGGCAATGCAAGCAGAGGGCCGATTCTGCCTAGGCCCATGTAGAACCTGCTAACCCGCATATACAGTATCAAAGACAATATGGAAAAATGGGCCCCATCCTGCAATCTTAGCTGCCCGTGCATATATGGTGTGCAATGGGCATGTGCATTATTTGTATTACAGTTGTGTTCCTGGAAATCATGACTGTACCCTATATTTAAAACAGTTTCATACATCAGTGTTTTGAATGTCTATGTTTCTTTATTGATAGCACACATGTTCTAATTGCAGCAAAATAGGGAGTGTGGGGGGGGGGGGTTGTTTCACCTTTGCAGTGTAGCTCTCTACTGCCATGAAAAAAATATAATTGGCTCCTTAAATGTTGTCACTAAGATTACTCTCTTTTTGGTTTTCCAGGATGAGCCAAGTTCAGGAATGGATCCAAAAACTAAAAGGCATCTCTGGAAGATTATTTCTGAAGAAATTCAGGAAAAATGTGCAGTGGTGCTAACATCGCACAGGTAACTAATGAGCTGTTTTCATTGTCATTTACAAAGTAAGGTTATGGCACTGTGTTCTAAGTGTGATATATAGTATCTCGCAAAAGTGAGTACACCCCGCACATTTTTGTAAATATTTTATTATATCTTTTCATGTAATAACACTAAAGAAATTACACTTTGCTACAATGTAAAGTAGTGAGTGTACAGCTTGTATAATAGTGTAAATTTGCTGTCCCCTCAAAATAACTCAACACACAGCCATTAATGTCTAAACCGCTGGCAATAAAAGTGAGTACACCCCTAAATGAAAATGCCAAAATTGGGCCCAAAGTGTCAATATTTTGTGTGGCCACCATTTTTTTCCAGCACTGTCTTAACCCTCTTGGGCATGGAGTTCACCAGAGCTTCATAAGTTGACACTGGATTCCTCATCCACTCCTCCATGACGACATCACGGAGATGGTGGATGTTAGAGACCTTGTGCTCCTCCACCTTCCATTTGAGGATGCCCCACAGATGCTCAATAGGGTTTTGGTCTGGAGACATGCTTGGCCAGTCCATCACCTTTACACTCAGCTTCTTTAGCAAGACAGTGGTCAGCAAGGAGGTGTGTTTTGGGTCATTATCATGTTGGAATAGTGCCTGCAACCCAGTCTCTGAAGGGAGGGGATCATGCTCTGCTTCAGTATGTCACAGTACATGTTGGCATTCAAGGTTCCCTCAATGAACTGCAGCTCCCCAGTGGCGGCAGCACTCATGCAGCCCCAGACCATGACACTCCCATCACTATGCTTGCTCTGCGTTCCACGATCAAACAGGAAGTGATGCAATGACGCTGTGGCTCCGCCCTACGTGTTTCGTCATCAAAACGTCATCTGGAGCAGCGTCATCTTGCTACACCTCCTAGGTTAAATAGTATGTGGTACCCTAGCAACCCAATGCAACATAATTTAGCGCCCATTTTCTTGTAAACCATGTCCTTTATTGCAACCTTTGTATTCCACTTAGTAAGTGAGTTACTACAGCAGCCAAAATTGGTTGGATTCTACCCTTATTACTAATAATAATAATAATAATAATAATAATATCCCCGCTATCTGCAATAACAGTCAATCAAAAACAGCTAAAGGAATTACATTGTGCTGCGGGTACATGTAGAAAAATGAAAAAAAGAGGAAAAAATTGAAGAATTACATATAGGTTCCTAGGCCGTGTCACAGTTATAAAAATATAATAAAACTTCATATGTTGCTAAATGTTTAAAAATTACACAAAAGTACATAAAAATACATGGAAAACACCATAGACATTTAAAAACCAACCTTAACTGCTTCAGCCCCGGAAGATTTTACCCCCTTCCTGATCAGAGCACTTTTTGCGCTTCGGCACTGCGTTGCTTTAACTGACAATTGCGCGGTCGTGCGACGTTGCACCCAAACAAAATTGACGTCCTTTTTTTCCCACAAATAGAGCTTTCTCTTGGTGGTATTTGATCATCTCTGTGGTAAATAAAAAAATAAAAATAAATAAAAAAGAGCGACAATTTTGAAAAAAACGCATTATATTTTACTTTTTGCTATAATAAGTATCCCCCAAAAATATATAAAAAAAAACTATTTTTTTCCTCAGTTTAGGCTGATATCTGTTCTTCTACATATTTTGTTAAAAAAAAAAAAAAATTGCAATAAGTGTATATTGATTGGTTTGCGCAAAAGTTATAGCATCTACAAAATAGGGAATAGTTTTATGGCATTTTTATTATTAATTTTTTTTTATTAGTAATGGCTGCGATTTTTATCAGGACTGTGACATTATGGCGGACACATCGGACACTTTTGATACTATTTTTGGACCATTGTCATTTATACAGCGATCAGTGCAAAAAAATGCACTGATTACTGTGTAAATGACACTGGCAGTGAAGGGGTTAACCACTAGGGGGCGATGAAGGGGTTAAGTGTGTCCAAGGGCGTGATTCCAATTTTGGGGGGATGGGCTACTATTCACATGACAGCGATCACTGCTCTCGATGACAGAAAGCAGTGGTCTCTGTCATGACACAAGCCAGAATGGGGAAATGCCTTGTTTACATAGGCACTTCCCCGTTCTGAGGCTCCGTGACACGATTGCCGGGAGATCGGTCGCGTGGGCACAGTCACGCTGTATGTGGCGGGCACGTGCCCATGCTATCCCGGCCTCTTAAAGGGGACATAAAGGTACACCCATTTGCCCACTGCTGCCATTGTGTCGACGTACATCGGCGTGCAGCGGTCGGCAAGTGGTTAATATATGAATACATTTTAAAAATATGTGCATGTTTTACAAATTAAATTGTATTATTTATATTTTAATTTGTAAAACATGCACATGTTTTTTAAACCGCAGAGCAGCGCCATAACCACCACACCCACATTACATTCTTTTATATGCAGAGCTCTGTCCAGCCTTTCTCCTTGGTGATCTGCATATGCCGGCAGACATTCAAGGCCGGAACTCACTGATTGACTTCTACTGCACCCGTGCTTCCTGCCTTAGAAAAGTCAGTATGCAGTAAATATTAGGTCCTGAAAGCTTATTATATCAGAACTTTCAAACAGGATTTCAGAGCAATTACATAATAGTGAATCTAATCCACCCTCTCCATTTACATACCTCTGCTCCCCTATTTCCCGTTGGTATTTTAATTTTGAATTGCTTTTTATGTGACTTTTAAGCTCTTTTTGTTAGTAAACTTTGAGCATACAATGCCATATGGTTGTTCACCTATCCTCTATTTTTAAAAAGAATTATATTAACTAAAGTACAAAGCAGGAGTTAATAAGGGAAATCTGCCTTGTTTACAATAAGGTTGCAAAGTCACGTCTCAGATAAGTATAATGAAGGCATACATATCTAATACCAACTATCTCATTATTAGCTGTGCTAGCACGCTCTACTCACAGCACACAGCGAATGGGGTATTTTTAAAACAAGGAAGGCAGCTATTTATAAAGCCATGCAATTGTTACAGTACAATGGTACATCAGTGGTTTTTTGTTTCACATCTTCCCATTATGAGTTATTGCCAGAACTGTGAATGCAGGGAAAACGAAATCAAACCGTTTAAAAAGTATATTTCTTTGTTCTCTTTTCCTATACGGTTTTGATTCAGCTGCGTTTCCTCGCTCCTTATCTCTTGATTTCTGTTTTATCACCTAATAAGCTACCCCAGAATCTGAAATTAAAGATCTGGGATTGCATACACGATGTCTTCTCAGAGGATATGGAAGAGTATGTACAAGCGATAAATCAGATGGACCCAGCACACTTGCTCTGTTTGATTTAGTGCTGTGATTCCATCACATAATGACTGTACATGTTTTAGTTTTTCCACTGTTTTGTGCACCATATAAAATCCCTCTGCTCTTTACTATAATATGACATATTGAGGTGCACATGTCAAGCTAAAGAAATTGAAAAGTGAGGCGGAAAGGCATTGCTGGGCTGTGTCAATAAATTAAGATGTTTGCTTCAATTTTTCTTTTTATTCTTGGTTTGTGGGAATAGGCTGGTGAGCAAATCACTGATAGGAGGTAAGAACGATATCAGAAGTGAGAATATGGGCCAGCATACTCAGTAATAGGCTGTCATAACATGGGGCAACAGGCAGGGTAATTGGTTTTTAAGGATGTATAAGAAATAAAGGCACAATGTGAAAGAATTATATACAGCTGTTGGGGGGATTATAAGGTGCTGGGATATAGAGCAATAAACTAAAAATGGAATATCATAATGCAGAATTATGTAGTAGAAACAGAATGAGCCATTGTAGGAGAATTGATCCATAACTAAGAAGAAACCACATGAAATTGGTGGTCATTCATTGCTTTTTTGGCTAATTTTGCAACGCTGTGGTAGTCTCATTTTGGTGTTATTTCTCATGGTGTTCTATATACACTGGCTTTATTCATTGCTGAAACAATGTTGTCAGCGTCGATTTCCTTAAAGAGGAACTGCAGTCTGCTCACATAATTTGTAATAAAAACATCTTTGCCATTGTGAAGCTTCCCTCCAATAACTTTGCATATTATTTTATGTATACTGTGATTCTGTACTTGCCAAATATGCTGCAGAAATCTCTCTCCACTGAGTCTGGCTGCAGCCATTTTAACTCTGGGCAACTGAAGCTGCTGCCAGTTCACTTCCTGGACTTACATAGACACGCAGAGAAACACCTCCAGCTCTGCAGCTCTCATTTGCCCTTTTATGACTCCCCCCCCTCCTTTCCTGGCAAACTCATGAGAGTGAGAGAGAGCTGTGGATGATGTCATAAGCCTAGGCTTTTTACCATACAAGAAACAGGAAGTGGGCTGTATATGGTATTTACTGGCAGAAAAAAAATGTTTTACTATCCAAAGTTAAAACAACAAGGGCAGAGGATTTAATAGATGGAAAGATGAAAAAATGACTGAAGTTCCACTTTAATATTTCTTTCTCACATATGCTACACACAACTTCCTAGATGTCGTGTTTTGGGCAGGATGGTAACAGGTGACAATTTTCTGGACATCCAATATGGTGAGATGTGGTAATATGGACATAGCTCTGACAATTAGGATCATATGATTGTATGAGCTAGTCTAAAAATCAAATATAAATGCTCTAAGATTTTTTAAACAATATTAAAATGTATATTATTTGGTTAATTGTAGACACACAAAAGTAACAACTGTATTTCTCTTTGCAGTATGGAAGAATGTGAAGCCCTCTGTACAAGATTAGCAATCATGGTGAAGGGGAAGTTTCAGTGCATTGGCTCCTTACAGCACGTAAAGAACAGGTTAGCATTACATAAATATCTGTCAGTTAAATAAGCATTTATAACTTGATTCTATTACTAGGTTAGCATAAGCGTCTCTGTTTATAAAGTATATTGTAATGAACCCTCTAACTTAACCCCTTGGCTACTGCTGCTTTTTTTTAAAGAGAAGTATGTTGTTTTTTTTTTTAATAATCATACTTACCTAGCTCCCAACTGTCCCTGATTTCGAGGGACTGTCCCCGATTTGGAACAAAGTCCCTCTGTCCCTCTTTCCTCCTGATTTGTCCCTCATTTTGGTCTGATCTATATAGTTGTATATAAACTGCATTTTTCATCTTTCAAAAAGTGTTTCCCATTGCTAAACCTTTAATCCAAATTTCTAAATTGCTGCATTTGTAAATTTCAAAACCCAGTAAAAAGGAATAGTAGTGGTAAAAAAAATCTGTTGTGGGTTTCACTAATCCTTTTTTTTTGTATAATTCTCCTTTAAGGGGGTGTGACAGGGGGTGTGTCCTATGCCTTCATACTTTTGCTAATAGGTGTCCCTTGTTCCCATCTCAGAAAGTTGGGAGGTGTGACCTAGGTGGATGCAGCATCCGTCCCCCGCCGGCTCTAACATTGAGTATCAAACACCGACGACCGCTCGGTTCTCAGGGCTCCCTGAGCAGAGAGCTGGTGACTGTCAGTCACCGCTGTCTGCTCCCCCATCCTCACTGGAGCGCTGGGCTGTGGAGGTGGCGGGGACGGCCGGCTCAGGCTCTCATCGGCTCGTTGAGAGGCTGAGCTGGGTGCCGATCCAGGCATGTGGGCAGATCCTGACTTCATTGTCGCGATCTTGCCTGAGCCTGGCCTGGCTCTGTGATGTCAGCAGACAGCGGGCTTCAGCGGGTCACAGGGGTGCAGAATGAATTGCACTTGTGATCCACAGGAGAAGTACAGCCAAACAAGCTTTGGCTGTATTTCTCCTTTAAAGAAGTATTGGCCTCAGCTCTGATCTGGCAAATGGGCAATTCAATGGGGGAGAGGGTCCAACATGCTATGCTGGTGCTGTGAAATGCTCTGTAGAGATTGAGATTTTCATTCTACTGTATCTGCCCATAAAAAATTGACGCCAGGCACTAGTGTGTCAGGTGGAGTGGGTAGCAGCAGTTTGGCTTGTTTTAAAGCAGTATTAACCACCTCAGCCCAGGAAGGATTTACCCACTTCCTGACCAAGCCCTTTTGCAATACGGCACTGCGTCTCTTTAACTGACAATTGCGCGGTCGTGCAACATGACACCTCTGCGGTTTTAATTGTTTGCGCTATAAACAAAAAAAGAGCGACAATTTTGAAAAAAAAGCAATATTTTTTACTTTTTGCTATAATAAATATACTATATATATATATATATATATATATATATATATATATATATATATATATATAAATTATTCCACAGTTTAAGCCGATATGTATTTTTCTACATATTTTTGGTAAAAAAAAAATCGCAATAAGCGTATATTGATTGGTTTGCGCACATCGTGACTGTGACATTGCGGCGGACAGATCGGACACTTTTGACACTATTTTGGGACCATTAGCATTTATACAGTGATCAGTGCTATAAAAATGCACTTATTACAGTGTAAATGTCACTGGTAGGGAAGGGGTTAAACACTAGGAGGCGATCAAGGGGTTAACTGTGTTCCCTCGGCATGTTCTGACTGTAGGGGGGATGGGCTCACTAGAACATGACACAGATCATTGCTCCTGAACACTGGGAGCAGTAGATCCCTGTCATGTTGCTAGGCAGAACAGGGAAATGTTTTGTTTACATCTCCCTGTTCTGCCTCTCCATGCCATGATCGAGGGCCACTGCGACGTACAGGTATGTTGTTTTGCGGACCTGTGCCACTTTGCCGACATATATCAGCGTGAGGCAAGTGGTTAAACCCAAAAAAAAAACATTTATTATTATTATATTGCAGCTTACCAATTCTAAAGCCCCGTACACACGATCAGATTTTCCGAAGGGAAATGTTGGATGTGAGCTTGTTGGCAGAAAGTCCGACCGTGTGTATGCTCCATCGGACAATTGTTGTCGGACTTTCCGCCAACAAATGTTGGCTAGCATGTTCTCAAATTTTACGCCAACAAATGTGTGTTGTCGGACTTTCTGATCGGGTGTACACAAGTCCGTCAGACAAAAGTCCAAAGTACAAACACGCATGCTCTGAATCAAGGACCAGCCGGAAGAGCTCGGTCTTGTAAAACTAGCATTCGTAATGGAGACATCACGTACATCTTGTACGTCACTAAGTTCATAATTGTTGGTCAACATTTGTGTGACTGTGTGTATGCAAGACAAGTTGGAGCCAACACCCATCAAGAAAATTCCACGGTTTTGTTGTCGGAAAGTCCGTACCTGTGTGTACGAGGCTTTAGATGTGATGGCTGCATTAGTTTCCATTTTTAGGCTTTTTTCTATTTTCATCTTGTGGTCAGCCAGTAAGTCTATCCTGTTTTTCAACAGTAAAGCTCTCTTGCAGTTAAAGGGATGAAACAGAGCATTACACACTAACAGGGGTGCTTAAAATGGTATTTATATTTGTATAAAACCTTTTATCCCAAAAAGAAAAAAACTATTTGCTGTAACTGATAATAAAGTATTATCTGGAAATCAGCTGCAATTTGTTACTGTATTTAAATCTGCTAGTACTTCTAACACTTGCCTCCTCCAAGACTTATGCCCTGTACACACCGTAAGACATTGATCGGACATTCCGACAACAAAATCCATGGATTTTTTCCGACAGATGTTGGCTCAAACTTGTCTTGCATACCCACGGTCACACAAAGTTTTCGGAAAATCGGATCGTTCTGAACGCGGTGACGTAAAACACGTACGTCGGGACTATAAACGGGGCAGTAGCCAATAGCTTTCATCTCTGTATTTATTCTGAGCATGCGTGGCACTTTGTGCATCGGATTTGTGTACACACGATCGGAATTTTCGACAACAAAATCCGTTGTCGGATTTTCTGTTGTCGGAAATTCCGATCGTGTGTACACAAATCCGATTTTATAGCAAGCTTACACGGACGGAATGTCCGACAACAAGGTCCTATCACACATTTTCCGTCTGAAAATCCGACCGCGTGTACAGGGCATAACAATGCTGCTGTCCAAATCTGCCCCCTGTGTTCATTCATCCTGAGTGGTGTCTGCAAAACAGAGGAGGTGCATTAATGGTCTGATCACCCAAACAGAGGGGGAAAAAAGCCTACAAACTAATACAGGCACTACAGCTAAGGCTTTGTAAGCTGCAATATATTACATATTTGGTTTTGGGTTTAATGCTGCTTCAAGCACAGCACACAGGTCTTAAAAAATCCAAAATTATTTTTAGCAAAATGTATACTTTTTTGGTTTTTAAATATATCCACATCAAAAGTCAGAGACATAGAAATAGTGGCATTTGGAGACATACCCAGCTTGGCAGTTTGTCTCAGTATCCTACAATGATGTATAAATGAGCAGGTAATCAATTTAGAAGCAGTTTGGACTCGTACACTGTTGACGTTACTTAGTGACGCACATTGCACATACTGTGAACTCTTGACATTTCAGCTGTTGCTGTAAAGCTCTCATCTCTCAGTTTCCGCTTCAAGACCAGACTTATTTCTGAGATACTGAAAGCTTTGGGCTTTCACAGTCACATGCAAGGTACATCCTGTAATTAAGCTCCATCATATGAATGTTTTTTTCACACATTTAGGTTTGGAAGTGGGTTCACCGTGAAGATGCATCTCAAGGACTCTTCCGTCATTATCAAGACAATCACCGACTTTATGCACTTTCATTTTCCAAACACTTATCTAAAGGTACAGCTTAACAAAACTTATTTTGTTTTACTTATTTTCAAAGTCACTTTTTGAAGTGTGATATCTACTATCTATTTTTTTAATAAAAGTTGAATAAAGCTTTGGCCCTACAGAGTTATAGCCATTGTATAAAGCTGGCCATACACTGGAAATTCCATCCAGTTCCTTAGGAACTGGCCAAATTTTGATTAGTGGTTGGCCCTGCTGGACCCGCTCCAGTCATGAAAAGTTGAACATTCAACTTCTGTTGAAGGAACCTGTTGGAAAATGTTCAGCTGCATCCAATCAGATTCACTCACTGCTAGGGTATTTTGACAGTCAGTGGGACCAGCTGTCAAAACAGTAGCCAATGCGGGTTATTAGTACATCCACACTGTATAGCATGCAAGCAAAAAAAAAAATCTGTGTATGGCCAGCTTAAGACTGAAGCTTAGGTAAAAACAGATATTGTACTATTAACTTGTAATAGGCTTGTCTCAAAGTAAGGCTACTTTCACACTTGGTGGTTTTCAGGTGCTATAACGCTAGAAATAGGCTCTAAAAATGCGCCTGAAAAGCGCCTCTCATTCGTTGCAGTGTGTCTTTTCACACTGGGGCGGTACACTTGCGGGATGTTATGAAAAGTCCTGCAAGCAGCATCTTTGGGGAGGGTTGGGAGTGCTGTATTTAGCGCTCCCAAAACGCCCTGTCCATTGCAATGAATGGGCAGTGCTTCCAAAGTGCCTCAAAAGCAAAACTGGACTTTTTACAACTTTTTGGGGGTAAAAAGCACCCCGTTAGTAGCTGAAAAGCGCCACTAAAACGAGCAGCACTTTAGCGCTGCCAGTGTGAAAGTACTCTAAATAAAGGGCATGGCGTCATTGACCTACTTCCCAAACAAAAAAAAAAAACAAATTAAAATCACCCTCTGCTTCTGACCCCTAAGTGCATTAATTAGAAGTTTCTTATTTTTCCAGCTACCCCTACTGGTGAGATCAGGTACTGAGGCTACTCTGGGAAGACAGGATGACTGTGATCATATGATATTAAAGAGGAAGTAAACCCTCGTGGGTTTTACTTCCTCTTTATTTTCCTGCAAAGACAGCATAGTGGGCTACTATGCATCGCATAGTAGCCCATTATGTGTCACTTACCTGAAAGCGAAGCCCGCGATGTCACCGTTGTGCCCACTAGCAGGGAGCGTCCATCTTCACCCCTCTTCCTTCCGGGGCCACGAACTCCGGCTCTGTGACTGGCCAGTCACGACATGACCCCTATTAGAAGCGGCACAATGTGCCCTTTTTAAAGTGTGCATGCGCCGATGTCATAGTAATGCCATAGTAATCGGCGATCGGGTCTTTCGTAAATATCTCCTAAACCGTGGAGGTTTATGAGATATTTCAAGCACCTACAGGGAAGCCTTAATATAGGCTTACCTGTAGGCAAAAGTGGTTGTACAGGATGTACAACAACTTTAATAGGGGTGTATTTCAATTCCTTCTAGCAGTGCTAAAAAGCAAAAGATATGGGTCTCTTTTTTTTTTTGTTTTTTTACTACATGGCTATGGGCGGTCTCTTGTTTGTTGCTACCCAGAAGAAAACATAACAATGCTGTTTAAAAAAGGTGATCCCTTTAAAGCGCTTGTAAACCGCCGATGTTCAAAAAAAAAAAAAAACCTGCAAGGCAATGGCATAATGTGCAAGTATGCATCACATACTGGCACATTATTAAATACTCACCTTGGAATGAAGCCCTCCAGTGCTGTAAAGTCATCGCTGAGAGGGCTGACATGTTCCCCGTCTGTCTTTCGGGTTCGCAAGCCCCAGTTATGTGATTGGCCGGAGCCACAATGCTGTCACTCCTGCGCAAGCGTGGGGGAGCTGCCATTTCCGGCACGAGCTCTGAAGGTCCGGCACTGTAATCCGGACCTTCAGAGCGCATGTGCCGATGATGTCACCGGCTGCATGCACTCTGAATATCTCCTAAACTGTGCAAGTTTGGAAGATCTTCACAGTACCTACATTTAAGTCTTATTATAGGCTTACCTGTAGGGACACGTGGTAGTACAGAATTTACTACCACTTTAAGGGAGATTAGGTCTGAATTGGTTTTGGCATCTACCATAGTGCATGGTGACACAGTTTAAAGGGATTTTCTGCAGACTATAAGTGCAGTGAGTTAATATCCCCATGGGAGATACTCTGGTCATGATTAGGTAATCTAATGGATATGAAACACCATGCATTTTCCATTAAATGTTAGCCTTGATGTTCCACAAACAGCTTGAAACTTAGCATATAATTATAGTTTAAACAACTTGGAACCACCCTCACTGGAAAGGGGCATGCAAATGATTTTCTAAGGACTTCTAATAATAGTTATTTACAGCTCACGTGATTTCCATCTGGCTAGAGGATAATGAGAGTTGTAGTTTGAAAACAGGTGAAAAGTAGTAGGCTGTTGGAGCAGTCAAAGCACTTCTCCCTGAGCTTGTTCTCATAACGATGCTCTTCCAGCAATTGCTGCCAAAACAAATATCCTACTTTGACATCGCCTAGAGCCGTGCCTGCTCATTGAAAGCGTAGAAAGAAAAACTGTGTGCTGCAATACATCTTAATAATTCTGGACAGGTTTTCCAGTATTGGATGAAACAATGCTGATCACTTAATTACTAACTCCTGATGCAATTTCATTTGCCCTACCTTAGTGTCCTGGATAATGGACCGTAGACAGTTAAAATGTTTCTGAAGGAGAAGAAAATAGGAGCTAGAAAAATTTTCAACAATAATGCCTCACGATAATTCCTTTAAACATTATTTTCTGTCTCAAATCAATGGCCCTATATCTGTCCCTAGCTCTCGTTTTTTTAAGGATAAAAAGTCTTCTGACTAAACAAGCTGTGTTTTCCTGAATGTGAAAAAGAAAGTTAAAATTCTTCTGCAATGCAAAAGGTTTATTCAGAACAAAAGATTATTGTTTGCTTTAAGGAAAATGATTCTCTTTTGCACTGTAAATAACATGTTTGAACAGATGATGATCCACTGTGTATAAAGCACTGGACTGTGAGAGGATAGCGTATGCGATTTGATGCTGAAACAGAGAAAAATTACATTTCTTTAGATTAGCTATTCAGGCTGAAATTCACTGTGTTTTAGGAATGTAATTTTTAAAAGGATAAGTGCACTTTTAGCACAAGGCTTATTATCCGCTCATTCCTGCAAAAAAAAAAAAAAAAAAAAAGAAGAAGAATAAAGAATGAGAGGCTCTTTGTGACAACAACTGTAAGATTCAAATACAGTGGTCTGCAGCCTCCTAGTGTCTGTTTCCCAAGCAACAATTAAAATCTTTTTAAAGTTAAGGGGAAGTGAAAGGAATATTGTTAAAAGTAAGGGGAATCCTTTCTTAGGCCTGGTTCACACCTATGCATTTTTTAATGCATTTTTAGCTTTGCAGAAACACTGTACAGTCCATTTAACATGGTTTGCTATGGGTCATGTTTACATCTGGCTCGGGGCGCAGTGCTTTTGCACCGAGCCCACCCTTTTTTGAAGCCTATTTGAGCCTCTGGCTCTAATCACGTGCTTGAAAAAAAAACAAAAAATATAGAATTCCATGTGTCCAGCGCCTTGCATGTAGATTAGGGGGCCAGACGCATGGATAGGGGGGCAGCTCCCTGCATTATGGGCGGCCACTGCTACTCAGTATGATGCACAGTATTATCTTCTTAAAGTATAAGGTAGTCATGTCTCAGTAGTAGATACAGGTAAAATCTTTTTTATAAGTTGACTTAAAAACTCATTCTTAGAACTCCATTTGTGACTTTTTGAAGATTCTGAATGTATTTTAAAAGATACTTGTATGTATGTATGTATATAAAAAAATGTTCTATTTTTTCTGAATAGGATCACCACTTTACCATGGCAGAGTACCATGTCCCTATGTCTGTAGGAGGAGTCGCCAGTATATTTGACCTTCTTGAGTCTAATAAAACAGCCTTGAACATCATTCACTTTTCAGTCAGTCAGACAACTCTGGATGAGGTACACTGAAAAAATATTTTCTAATGCTTTTATATATATATATATATATATATATATATATATATATATATATATATATATATACTTATCTCTTAACTTACAGCGCTTTACTTAGCAGCAAGCATATTGCTAAAAATTCTAGTTTGCAGAAATTAAATATATTTGCTCATATTTCCTACTCATAATAATAAATAAAGTGCAGTGCTTCCAAAGGTTCTAAAAAATCACGCATCAATCAAAAAATACCACTACCTTTGTGTATGACTATAAAAATAAAAAAATCAGATCAGATTATAAACTAGTATAAATATAAAACACATATGTAAAAGATAAATGGAAAAATAATGTACAATCCAATAAGTGGAAAAATAGTGATAATTGAAAATGACAATCACAGTATTTATTCACACTATAAACTGTGTGAGATTTCCCACAGTGACCTCACACCAAAAAGCAGGTCACTGTGAGAAATCTCACACAATTTAGAGTGTGAATAAGCACTGTGATTGTGATTTTCAATTATCACAATTTTTTCACTTTGATTTATACTCGTTTGATTGCACATTTTTACATTTATATTCTACATACAGTGCATCTGGAAAGTATTCACAGCGTTTCATTTTTTCCACATTTTGTTATGTTACAGCCTTATTCCAAAATGGATTAAATTAATTATTTTCTTCAAAATTCTACAAACAATACCCCATAATGATAATGTGAAAGAAGTTTGTTTGAAATCTTTGCAAATTTTTTTAAAATGAAAAAAATCACATGTACATACAGTAAGTATTCACAGCCTTTGCTCAATACTTTGTTGAAGCATCTTTGGCACCAATTACAGCCTCAAGTCTTTTTGAGTATGGTGCTACAAGCTTGGCACACCTAATTTTGGGCAGTTTCTCCCATTCTTCTTTGCAGGACCTCTCAAACACCATCAGGTTGGATGGGGAGCATCGGTGCACAGCCATTTTCAAATTTCTCCAGAGATGTTCAATCAGGACATTCACAGAGTTGTCCCGTAGCCACTCCTTTGTTATCTTGGCTGTGTGCTTAGGGTCATTGTCCTATAGTAGGATGAACATTCTCCCCATTCTCTTGTCATAAAAAGTGTTTGGGGACCTGGGTCCTGCCCCAGGGGACATGGATCAATGCAAAAAAAAGTTTTAAAAATGGCCGTTTTTTTGGGAGCAGTGATTTTAATAATGCTTAAAGTGAAACAATAAAAGTGTAATATCCCTTTAAATTTCGTACCTGGGGGCTGTCTATAGTATGCTTGTAAAGGGGCGCATGTTTCCCGTGTTTAGAACAGTCTGACAGCAAAATGACATTTCAAAGGAAAAAAAGTCATTTAAAACTACTTGCGGCTATTAATGCATTGCCGGTCCGACAATACATATAGAAGTTCACTGATAAAAACGACATGGGAATTCCCCACAGGGGAACCCCGAACCAAAATTAAAAAAAAAAATTACGTGGGGGGTCCCCCTAAATTCCATACCAGGCCCTTCAGGTCTGGTATGGATATTAAGGGGAACCCCGGCCAAAATTAAAAAAAAAAATGACGTGGGGGGGTCCCCCTAAATTCCACACCAGGCCCTTCAGGTCTGGTATGGATATTAAGGGGAACCCTGGCCAAAATTTAAAAAAAAATGGCGTGGGGCCCCCCTCCAGATCTATACCAGACCCTTCAGGTCTGGTATGGATTTTAAGGGGAACCCCGTGCCAAAATTAAAAAAAAAAAACGGTGTGGGGTGCCCCCAAAAATCCATACCAGACCCTTATCAGAGCACGCAACCTGGCAGGCTGCAGGAAAAGAGGGGGGGACGAGAGAGCGCCCCCCCTCCTGAACCGTACCAGGCCACATGCCCTCAACATTGGGAGGGTGCTTTGGGGTAGCCCCCCAAAACACCTTGTCCCCATGTTGATGAGGACAAGGGCCTCATCCCCACAACCCTGGCCGGTGGTTGTGGGTGTCTGCGGGCGGGGGGCTTATCGGAATCTGGAAGCCCCCTTTAACAAGGGAACCCCCAGATCCCGGCCCTCCCCCCTGTGTGAAAGGGTAAGGGGGTACATTTCACTAAAAAACTGTCAAAAATTTTAAAAATGACAAGTTTTTGACAATTCCTTTATTTAAATGCTTCTTTTTTCTTCTATCTTCCTTCGGTTTCTTTCTCCATCTTCTTCTTCTTCTGGTTCTTCTGGTTCTTCCTCCGGTGTTCTCGTCCAGCATCTCCTCCGCGGCGTCGGCGTCTTCTTCCCTTCTTCTCCTCGGGCCGCTCTGCATCCATGATGGCATGGAGGGAGGCTCCTGCTCTTCTCTTCATCTTCTTCTCTTCATCTTCGTCTCTTCTTCATCTTCTTCTCTTCTTCATCTTCTTCTCTTCTTCATCTTCTTTTCGAGCCGCTCCGCATCCATGGTGGCATGGAGGGAGGCTCCCGCTGTGTGACGCTTCTCCTCTTCTGACGGTTCTTAAATAACGGGGGGGCACCCGGTGACCCCACCCCCCTCTGACGCACGGTGACTTGACGGGAGTTCCCTGTGGCATTCCCCGTGACGCCACAGGGAAGTCCCGTCAAGTCACCGTGCATCAGAGGGGTGGCCCCGCTCCCCGTTATTTAAGAACCGTCAGAAGAGGAGAAGCGTCACACAGCGGGAGCCTCCCTCCATGCCACCATGGATGCGGAGCGGCCCGAAAAGAAGATGAAGAAGAGAAGAAGATGAAGAGAAGAGCGGGAGCCTCCCTCCATGCCATCATGGATGCGGAGAGGCCCGAGGAGAAGGGAAGAAGACGCTGATGCTGCGGAGGAGATGCTGGACGAGAACACCGGAGGAAGAACCAGAAGAGCCAGAAGAACCAGAAGAACCAGAAGAAGAAGAAGATGGAGGAAGAAACCGAAGGAAGATAGAAGATAGAAGAAAGAAGAAAGAAGAAGCATTTAAATAAAGGAATTGTCAAAAACTGTCTCTTGTCATTTTTAACATTTTTGACAGTTTTTTAGTGAAATGGTAGGGGTACTTTTGTACCCCCTTACCATTTCACAAAGGGGGGAGGGCCGGGCTCTGGGGGTCCCCTTGTTAAAGGTGGCTTCCAAGTTCCGATAAGCCCTCCCGCCCGCAGACCCCCACAACCACCGGCCAGGGTTGTGGGGATGAGGCCCTTGTCCTCATCAACATGGGGACAAGGTGTTTTGGGGGGCTACCCCAAAGCACCCTCCCCATGTTGAGGGCATGTGGCCTGGTACGGTTCAGGGGGGGAGCTCTCTCACCCCCCCTCTTTTCCTGCGGCCTGCCAGGTTGCGTGCTCGGATAAGGGTCTGGTATGGATTTTTGGGGGGACCCCACGCCATTTTTAAAAAAATTTTGGCGCGGGGTTCCCCTTAAAATCCATACCAGACCTGAAGGGTCTGGTATAGATTTTGAGGGGGACCCCACACCATTTTTTTTTTAATTTTGGTCGCGGTTCTCCTTAATATCCATACCAGACCTGAAGGGCCTGGTATGGAATTTAGGGGACCCCCCACGTCATTTTTTTTTTAAAAGTTTGGCTGGGGTTCCCCTTAATATCCATACCAGACCTGAAGGGCCTGGTATAGAATTTAGGGGGACCCCCACGTCATTTTTTTTTAAATTGTGGTTCGGGGTTCCCCTGTGGGGAATTCCCATGCTGTTTTTATCAATGAACTTCTATGTGTATTGTCGGACTGGCAATGCATTAATAGCCGCGAGTAGTTTTAAATGACTTTTTTCCTTTGAAATGTCATTTTGCTGTCAAACTGTTCTAAACATGGGAAACATGTGCCCCTTTACAGGCATACTATAGACACCCCAGGTACGAAATTTAAAGGGATATTACACTTTTATTGTTTCACTTTAAGCATTATTAAAATCACTGCTCCCGAAAAAACGGCCGTTTTTAAAACTTTTTTTTGCATTGATCCATGTCCCCTGGGGCAGGACCCAGGTCCCCAAACACTTTATATGACAATAACTTGCATATAAGCCTTTAAAATTAGCACTTTTGATTATTCATGTTAGTGCCCCATAGACTTTAACGGTGCTCGCGTGTTCGAACAAATTTTTTGCCTGTTCGCATGTTCTGGTGCGAACCGAACAGGGGGGTGTTCGGCTCACTACTCCCCAGGCTGAGGTCCAGAGCACTCTGGAGCAGGTTTTCATCAAGGATGTCTCTGTACATTGCTGCATTCATCTTTACCCTGACCCTGGCTAGTCTTCCACTTCCTGCCGCTGAAAACATTCCCACAACATGATGCTGCCACCACCATGCTTCACTGTAGGGATGGTATTGGCCAGGTGATGAGCGGTTCCTGGTTTACTCCAGACATGACGCTTGCCATTTAGGCCAAACAGTTCAATCATTGTTTTCATCAGACTAGAGAATTTTATTTCTCATGATCTGAGAGTCCTTCTTGTGCCTTTTGGCAAACTCCAGGCAAGCTATCATGTGCCTTTTCCTGAGGAGTGGCATACAGGCTTGATTGGTGGAGTGCTGCAGATGGTTGTTCTTCTGGAAGGTTCCCCTCGCTCCACAGAGAAATGCTGGAGCTCTATCAGAGTGGCCATTGGGTTCTTGGTCACCTCCCTGACTAAGGCCCTTCTTCCCCGATCGCTCAGTTTGGCTGGGTCGCCCGCTCTGAGAAAAGTCCTGGTGGTTCCAAACTTCTTCCATTTATGAATGATGGAGGCCACTGTGCTCATTGGGACCTTCAATGCTGCAGAAATTTTTCTGTACCCTTCCCCAGATCTGTGCCTTAATAAAATTCTGTTTTGGAGGTCTATAGACAATTCCTTGGACTTCATGGCTTGGTTTGCTCTCTGATATGCACTATTAACTGTGGGACCTTATATAGACAGGTGTGTGCAGGGGTGGCCCGTCCATAGGGGGCGCCCAGGCGCCGCCCCCCCCCCTCCTGTAGTAACCAGAAAAAAAAAATAATTTTTTTAAAACGGCCCCTTTAATAAAAAAAGAATAAAAAAAAAATGTCCTTTAACAAATTGCACTGTGGCGCCGGACACAGTGCACTATGGGAAGTGCCACGTCAATGCAATCACGAGATTGCAGACGTGGCACTTCATTTGCGGGCTTTCAACCCGCCTTGTGGCGCAATCGTAAATGCCGATTAGCTTCCGCCCGTAGAATCACTACGGGCGGGAGCATTGTGGTTTACATTTCACTGTTACTTCCGGGTTTTGTGAAACCAGGAAGTGATGTCAGCAGCTCCGTTCTTTGCATGGAGCGGAGTTGAAAGCAAGTACTCTGGGGGGGTAGTGAGCTGCACGCTGTTTCTAGCTACAGGAAACAAACAATCATGTCAACTGTGCCTGAGTGAGCACTCACTGACTGATATAGCAGCTCCGCCCATTCCTCTAAGCAGATCCGTGTCGGGACTCGGGAGGAAGAAACTGGAGTGGAGGAGAAAGTCAGCCAGGTCAGTCCAGTGAGAGGGGGACAAACTATCCCCCTAGTGAGATGTGCAGACATTGTCCCCATGTCAGGAGAGCCATTACTGGAGGCACTGTGAGTTCAGACTGAGAAGGGAGAGGGAATTGACTAAAACTAAGAGCAAGTGAGTAATACTTCCACCCCTCCTCTCCTCATCCACCACCATCCCTCTGTCCCTGATCCCATCCCTCTGTCCCTGATCCTTCCCCACCACCATCCCTCTGTCCCTGATCCAATCCCACTGTCCCTGATCCCCCATCCCTCTGTCCTTGATCCCATCCCTCTGTCCCTGATCCCACATCCCTCTGTCCCTGATCCCACCCCACCACCATCCCTCTGTCCCTTATCCCATCCCTCTGTCCCTGATCCCCCATCCCTCTGTTCCTGATCCCATCCCACCACCATCCCTCTGTCCCTTATCCCATCCCTCTGTCCCTTATCCCATCCCTCTGTCCCTGATCCCATCCCACCACCATCCCTCTGTCCCTTATCCCATCCCTCTGTCCCTGATCCCCCATCCCTCTGTCCCTGATCCCCCATCCCTCTGTCCCTGATCCCCCATACCTCTGTCCCTGATCCCATCCCACCACCATCCCTCTGTCCCTGATCCCCCATCCCTCTGTTCCTGATCCTCCATCCCTCTGTCCCTGATCCCCCATCCCTCTGTCCCTGATCCCACCCCACCACCATCCCTCTGTCCCTGATCCAATCCCACTGTCCCTGATCCCCCATCCCACCACCATCCCTCTGTTCCTTATCCCATCCCTCTGTCCCTGATCCCCCATCCCTCTGTCCCTGATCCCATCCCACCACCATCTCTCTGTCCCTTATCCCATCCCTCTGTCCCTGATCCCCCATCCCTCTGTCCCTGATCCCATCCCACCACCATCCCTCTGTCCCTTATACCATCCCTCTGTCCCTTATCCCATCCCTCTGTCCCTGATCCCCCATCCCTGTGTCCCTGATCCCATCCCACCACCATCCCTCTGTCCCTTATCCCATCCCTCTGTCCCTGATCCCCCATCCCTCTGTCCCTGATCCCACCCCACCACCATCCCTCTGTCCCTTATCCCATCCCTCTGTCCCTGATCCCCCATCCCTTTGTCCCTGATCCCATCCCACCACCATCCCTCTGTCCCTGATCCCCAATCCCTCTGTCCCTGATCCCACCCCACCACCATCCCTCTGTCCCTGATCCAACCCCACTGTTCCTGATCCCCCATCCCACCACTATCCCTCTGTCATTTATCCCATCCCTCTGTCCCTGATCCCCCATCCCTCTGTCCCTGATCCCCCATCCCTCTGTCCCTGATCCCATCCCACCACCATCTCTCTGTCCCTTATCCCATCCCTCTGTCCCTGATCCCCCATCCCTCTGCCCCTGATCCCATCCCACCACCATCCCTCTGTCCCTGATCCCCCATCCCTCTGTCCCTGATCCCATCCCACCACCATCCCTCTGTTCCTTATCCCATCCCTCTGTCCCTGATCCCCCACCCCTCTGTCCCTGATCCCACCCCACCACCATCCCTCTGTCCCTTATCCCATCCCTCTGTCCCTGATCCCCCATCCCTCTGTCCCTGATCCCATCCCACCACCATCCCTCTGTCCCTTATCCCATCCCTCTGTCCCTTATCCCATCCCTCTGTCCCTGATCCCCCATCCCTCTGTCCCTGATCCCCCATCCCTCTGTCCCCGATCCCATCCCACCACCATCCCTCTGTCCCTGATCCCCCATCCCTCTGTCCCTGATCCCATCCCACCCACCATCCCTCTGTCCCTAATCCCACCCTCTGTACCTGGTCCCATCCCTCTGTCCCTGATCCCACCCTCTGTCCCTGGTCCCATCCCTCTGTCCCTGATCCCCCATCCCTCTGTCCCTGATCACATCCCACCCACCATCCCTCTGTCCCCCCCCACCATCCCTCTGTCCCTGATCCCATCCCACCCACCATCCCTCTGTCCCTGATCCTATCCCTCTGTCCCTGATCCCATCCCACCCACCATCCCTCTGTCCCTGATCCCATCCCTCTGTCCCTGATCCCATCCCTCAGTCCCTGATCCCATCCCACCCACCATCCCTCTGTCCCTGATGGGCTGTGAGACAGATTGATGTGTCATTAGAGTCCTGTGTATAATGTAGAGCCTGGTATATGATGTACAGAGCCCTGTGTATAATATACAGCCTGGTATATGATGTACTACAGGGGACGGAGTGGGTGGATTCTATAAGGGGTGTGGCTTATGAGAAGTGGGAGGGATCAAAATGGTGGGCGGGGTCTAGCGCCCCCCCATCTTAAAACTTCACCAGCCGCCACTGGGTGTGTGCCTTTCCAAATCATGTCCAATCAACTGAATTTACCGCAGATGGACTCCAATCAAGTTGTAGAAACATCTCAAGAATGATCAGTGGAAACAGGATGTACAGTACCTGAGCTCAATTTTGAGTGTCATGGCAAAGACTGTGAATACCTATGTACATGTGATTCTTTTGTTTTTTTATTTTTAATAAATTTGCAAAGATTTTAAACAAACTTCTTTCACATTGTCATTATGGGTTATTGTTTGTAAAATTTTGAGGAAAAGAATTAATTGAATCCATTTTGGAATAAGGCTGTAACATAACAAAAAGTTCAAAAAGTGAATCGATGTAAATACTTTCCAGATGCACTGTATGTGTTTATACTCATCCCTGACCCTGGCTAGTCTTCCACTTCCTGCCGCTGAAAACATTCCCACAACATGATGCTGCCACCACCATGCTTCACTGTAGGGATGGTATTGGCCAGGTGATGAGCGGTTCCTGGTTTACTCCAGACATGACGCTTGCCATTTAGGCCAAACAGTTCAATCATTGTTTTCATCAGACTAGAGAATTTTATTTCTCATGATCTGAGAGTCCTTCTTGTGCCTTTTGGCAAACTCCAGGCAAGCTATCATGTGCCTTTTCCTGAGGAGTGGCATACAGGCTTGATTGGTGGAGTGCTGCAGATGGTTGTTCTTCTGGAAGGTTCCCCTCGCTCCACAGAGAAATGCTGGAGCTCTATCAGAGTGGCCATTGGGTTCTTGGTCACCTCCCTGACTAAGGCCCTTCTTCCCCGATCGCTCAGTTTGGCTGGGTCGCCCGCTCTGAGAAAAGTCCTGGTGGTTCCAAACTTCTTCCATTTATGAATGATGGAGGCCACTGTGCTCATTGGGACCTTCAATGCTGCAGAAATTTTTCTGTACCCTTCCCCAGATCTGTGCCTTAATAAAATTCTGTTTTGGAGGTCTATAGACAATTCCTTGGACTTCATGGCTTGGTTTGCTCTCTGATATGCACTATTAACTGTGGGACCTTATATAGACAGGTGTGTGCAGGGGTGGCCCGTCCATAGGGGGCGCCCAGGCGCCGCCCCCCCCCCTCCTGTAGTAACCAGAAAAAAAAAATAATTTTTTTAAAACGGCCCCTTTAATAAAAAAAGAATAAAAAAAAAATGTCCTTTAACAAATTGCACTGTGGCGCCGGACACAGTGCACTATGGGAAGTGCCACGTCAATGCAATCACGAGATTGCAGACGTGGCACTTCATTTGCGGGCTTTCAACCCGCCTTGTGGCGCAATCGTAAATGCCGATTAGCTTCCGCCCGTAGAATCACTACGGGCGGGAGCATTGTGGTTTACATTTCACTGTTACTTCCGGGTTTTGTGAAACCAGGAAGTGATGTCAGCAGCTCCGTTCTTTGCATGGAGCGGAGTTGAAAGCAAGTACTCTGGGGGGGTAGTGAGCTGCACGCTGTTTCTAGCTACAGGAAACAAACAATCATGTCAACTGTGCCTGAGTGAGCACTCACTGACTGATATAGCAGCTCCGCCCATTCCTCTAAGCAGATCCGTGTCGGGACTCGGGAGGAAGAAACTGGAGTGGAGGAGAAAGTCAGCCAGGTCAGTCCAGTGAGAGGGGGACAAACTATCCCCCTAGTGAGATGTGCAGACATTGTCCCCATGTCAGGAGAGCCATTACTGGAGGCACTGTGAGTTCAGACTGAGAAGGGAGAGGGAATTGACTAAAACTAAGAGCAAGTGAGTAATACTTCCACCCCTCCTCTCCTCATCCACCACCATCCCTCTGTCCCTGATCCCATCCCTCTGTCCCTGATCCTTCCCCACCACCATCCCTCTGTCCCTGATCCAATCCCACTGTCCCTGATCCCCCATCCCTCTGTCCTTGATCCCATCCCTCTGTCCCTGATCCCACATCCCTCTGTCCCTGATCCCACCCCACCACCATCCCTCTGTCCCTTATCCCATCCCTCTGTCCCTGATCCCCCATCCCTCTGTTCCTGATCCCATCCCACCACCATCCCTCTGTCCCTTATCCCATCCCTCTGTCCCTTATCCCATCCCTCTGTCCCTGATCCCATCCCACCACCATCCCTCTGTCCCTTATCCCATCCCTCTGTCCCTGATCCCCCATCCCTCTGTCCCTGATCCCCCATCCCTCTGTCCCTGATCCCCCATACCTCTGTCCCTGATCCCATCCCACCACCATCCCTCTGTCCCTGATCCCCCATCCCTCTGTTCCTGATCCTCCATCCCTCTGTCCCTGATCCCCCATCCCTCTGTCCCTGATCCCACCCCACCACCATCCCTCTGTCCCTGATCCAATCCCACTGTCCCTGATCCCCCATCCCACCACCATCCCTCTGTTCCTTATCCCATCCCTCTGTCCCTGATCCCCCATCCCTCTGTCCCTGATCCCATCCCACCACCATCTCTCTGTCCCTTATCCCATCCCTCTGTCCCTGATCCCCCATCCCTCTGTCCCTGATCCCATCCCACCACCATCCCTCTGTCCCTTATACCATCCCTCTGTCCCTTATCCCATCCCTCTGTCCCTGATCCCCCATCCCTGTGTCCCTGATCCCATCCCACCACCATCCCTCTGTCCCTTATCCCATCCCTCTGTCCCTGATCCCCCATCCCTCTGTCCCTGATCCCACCCCACCACCATCCCTCTGTCCCTTATCCCATCCCTCTGTCCCTGATCCCCCATCCCTTTGTCCCTGATCCCATCCCACCACCATCCCTCTGTCCCTGATCCCCAATCCCTCTGTCCCTGATCCCACCCCACCACCATCCCTCTGTCCCTGATCCAACCCCACTGTTCCTGATCCCCCATCCCACCACTATCCCTCTGTCATTTATCCCATCCCTCTGTCCCTGATCCCCCATCCCTCTGTCCCTGATCCCCCATCCCTCTGTCCCTGATCCCATCCCACCACCATCTCTCTGTCCCTTATCCCATCCCTCTGTCCCTGATCCCCCATCCCTCTGCCCCTGATCCCATCCCACCACCATCCCTCTGTCCCTGATCCCCCATCCCTCTGTCCCTGATCCCATCCCACCACCATCCCTCTGTTCCTTATCCCATCCCTCTGTCCCTGATCCCCCACCCCTCTGTCCCTGATCCCACCCCACCACCATCCCTCTGTCCCTTATCCCATCCCTCTGTCCCTGATCCCCCATCCCTCTGTCCCTGATCCCATCCCACCACCATCCCTCTGTCCCTTATCCCATCCCTCTGTCCCTTATCCCATCCCTCTGTCCCTGATCCCCCATCCCTCTGTCCCTGATCCCCCATCCCTCTGTCCCCGATCCCATCCCACCACCATCCCTCTGTCCCTGATCCCCCATCCCTCTGTCCCTGATCCCATCCCACCCACCATCCCTCTGTCCCTAATCCCACCCTCTGTACCTGGTCCCATCCCTCTGTCCCTGATCCCACCCTCTGTCCCTGGTCCCATCCCTCTGTCCCTGATCCCCCATCCCTCTGTCCCTGATCACATCCCACCCACCATCCCTCTGTCCCCCCCCACCATCCCTCTGTCCCTGATCCCATCCCACCCACCATCCCTCTGTCCCTGATCCTATCCCTCTGTCCCTGATCCCATCCCACCCACCATCCCTCTGTCCCTGATCCCATCCCTCTGTCCCTGATCCCATCCCTCAGTCCCTGATCCCATCCCACCCACCATCCCTCTGTCCCTGATGGGCTGTGAGACAGATTGATGTGTCATTAGAGTCCTGTGTATAATGTAGAGCCTGGTATATGATGTACAGAGCCCTGTGTATAATATACAGCCTGGTATATGATGTACTACAGGGGACGGAGTGGGTGGATTCTATAAGGGGTGTGGCTTATGAGAAGTGGGAGGGATCAAAATGGTGGGCGGGGTCTAGCGCCCCCCCATCTTAAAACTTCACCAGCCGCCACTGGGTGTGTGCCTTTCCAAATCATGTCCAATCAACTGAATTTACCGCAGATGGACTCCAATCAAGTTGTAGAAACATCTCAAGAATGATCAGTGGAAACAGGATGTACAGTACCTGAGCTCAATTTTGAGTGTCATGGCAAAGACTGTGAATACCTATGTACATGTGATTCTTTTGTTTTTTTATTTTTAATAAATTTGCAAAGATTTTAAACAAACTTCTTTCACATTGTCATTATGGGTTATTGTTTGTAAAATTTTGAGGAAAAGAATTAATTGAATCCATTTTGGAATAAGGCTGTAACATAACAAAAAGTTCAAAAAGTGAATCGATGTAAATACTTTCCAGATGCACTGTATGTGTTTATACTCATCTATAATGTGATTTTTTATTTTCATAGTCATACACAAAGGTAGTGGTATTTTGTGAACCTTTGAGAGTGCTGCACTTATTATTATTACTATTTGATTGCTATGGGAATCACAAGAAAGTGGGAGCTGCTCTTATCTGTTATTTTTGTTGGTTTGTAGAAAGTAAGCAGTGCAGGTCGTTTTTTTGTATATCACATATTTCCTATTTGTCAACTGGTCAAATGATAATGTAGTTTGAGGTGACAACAGGTCTGTTATATTTTATATCACTCAGCCCTATTAGCAGCAAAGAGGACCTAATTAAAATGAAGATATTTATCTATCGAGTTTAATCTCTTACAACTCTAGCAGCTTTGGTCCAGAAAAAAGCAAAATAAATATACCAAAGTTAGCTTTTAGGTGCATACATGATCAAGGTGCCATTGGATATACTGTACAGTATATATAGCTGAGAGCAAGTTTATTTAGGGCTTACCTCTGACTTCCTTAAAGAGGATTGTGGTGTTGCCTAGATTTTCCTTATTTATTGCATTTAGGACTAAAATAAATAAATAAAAGTTTAAGAGAAATTCAGTTTTATGTAGTCGGCCAAAAATGATATATTAGATATGAAAATTTAAATGTACCTTTTCCAGCCAGCATTCCCTTTCCTACTGCTCAGTAGAGAGAAGTTGCCTAAAAGCAAACAGATTCTCCTTTTTCCTCTTTCTTTAGATTTTCCATGATGCTTTTTGACACCAGTGTTATGTGTGCACTCTGTTACATAGGTTTTTTTAAAAATCAGCAGATAAAAAAATACATTTGCTCCAAAATGATTGTGATTCTTTTTGAGAGGTACATATAAGATAAAATCGATTTCCTGGGGCAGCTGAAGACCTTTCATGTAGGACTATAAGTAGATTATTCTTCGTGTTACTACTTTTCTGTTTCCAGCAATTAAATATGAATAATCGCCTAGTCAAGACTTTGTGTTATATACAAAAACACTATGCAAAGTACAGTAAGATATAGTAAGATATAGCAAATCCGATTGGTTGCTTTGGGTTAGTGCCCCATGACTTTGAAAGCGCTGTAATAATTTAGCCTCTAATATGCCCTTTTATTTTTTCTAGGTTTTCATCAACTTTGCTCAGGCCCAGGCAACCCCTGATAATTCCAGTCTCAGCAGTGGTAGCAGCCAGGACTTGCGGGTGGTGGTTGCATAAAGATTCTATAGACTGAATGTTCCTCAAAAACCTCTCAGTGGATATCAGCATGAAAATAATTCAAGAATTAAGCACTTTATGAAGACAAGGTCACCCAAGGAGACAAACCTAAATGTGATTAATCATGGTCATCACTCTCCTCTAACAACAAACATCTATATGTATATTTTTTTATGTAGGCATTGTAAGTCTGTGATCTTTTTGATAAAACTGCTTTACTGAAATGTAGTAATTGATTCCATGATAGTGCCATATTCAGAATGACAGTCATGACATTTCTAAACAGAAAGAAAATGCAATTTATAGAAACAGATGAATCTTTTATTAATAAACTCAGAGCCAGATATATAAGGTGACACTGAACATATATTGGCTCTTAAATTCTGTCTTGCTGTTCAGTGGTCAAAAATGTACATTTAAAGATACTATTAAACCAAGACGATCAGAGAGATAAAGTCCAATAATAGAAGATTTATTTAACAGAGTCTTCATTGCTGCACGCAAAAGAGGATACAAATGTTTACATTTTTTCTAAATGTTTGCTAGAATAAAAAAATGAATTTCACCAAGTCTTTAAAAGCTTTATCTGGACTGTATGCATGCATGCCTTTTTAAAAAAAAAATATTTATGCACTTGGGCTGTTGGACTGGGCTTAAAGCATATCTAAACCTAAAAACAAACAGTGTAATGCAACTTACCAGTCCTGGCTGCATTGGTTTTTATATATTAGGCTGTTTTTTTTCTTTATTTTCACCTGGTAGTCCTGCCAGTAACACACTTCCTGTCTTAGAGTGGCTCCACTCACTACTCCACTGTATATATGGAAGAGCAATGTACCCTCTATAAGACAGCAGCACTGCCAACCTATGGAGAGGGTAGTGTTAGATAGGCTAGTGAATTTAGATGGATTCTACATGCTTGACTAACAAATTAAAGCATGACTCCATCTAACAATTTTTAAGCAGTTATAAAAAACAGGTGTTTTCCTTTTGAAGTAAAGGGTTTAAATAAATGAATAAAAGCACATCTGTTGGTGTTAAATGGCTTGTCTCAATCCTCCACTTTTTCTGGACAGCTTGGTCTGGTAAATGTAGTTTAGTACTAACAAACCTACTGGCAGGTTCAACAGGTAATACAAATGTCACTAGTAACTACTGACAGATTGCATCATATACAGTATGCCATTTTGCCCAAAGTTTCACTTTAAAAATTGGCACTGCATAGAAAGTCCACAACTGTTTATGTATTTGCACTATTTCCAAATATAGTATAATAATAAGAACTAGGTACAAACAAAAAAAATAAGCAACATCTACATTTGCTGTTACCTTGACTTAGGACTGAATAAGGATGAACAACCCAAAAGAGCTCACGCAGGCTGCAATTGTTGTCAGATACACCTGTGCTCAATGCCAGCCCTAACAGAAGGATAGTCTGTGTATAAATATGATATTTCATCCCCAGATCTTGAGTGCTATAGAATGAATTAAACAGCATTAACCAGGCATGTCTAGGAGTGGTACTTACCCTCATGTTGTGTTTCTGCTGCCTATTGATTTGCACTGTTCTCTTAGGAAGGTTCCACTGCTGAGAGAGAAAATGTGAAGAATGCTGCACAAATATAATTCATTGGTCAGCAATTCTCAGTCTCAGGAAAAAAAAAATGTTATCATGACAAGAGTTAACACACTCTATTAAGGCTTAATATACCCTTTGGTGAACTGCATGTTTTGTCTATGTGCATTAAGTACTAGCCCTGCAAAAGTGGTGCAATAACAATACTGGAGCACAATAATGTGCCTAATGGGTACCCAGCCTTTTTTTAAAATGAAGGAAACAAATGCAGTTAAAAATCAAATAGATATAATTATGTTCTACTACCAAAGATTTCTTGTTATTTTAATAGTGTACTCCATAGTATGCATATATTTATAAAGATATACCTTGTTATTGGTCTTTCAATTTCAGTCATTTTCTATTTAATGATTGTACCAAATAAAAGAAAAAATGGTGCTAGTGTTTAGCATTTTGAACACAATTTTTATGCACATTTAGGATGATAATATTGTAAGAAATTGAAGAAAATACATTGAAAAAATACATGTGTAATTAAGTTTCTGTGATTTGATTCTGCTATCACTACCGCTAAACTAATTTATTTAAACTTTTTGCATGATTTTTTTAAAAGCCATCAAACTGATGCCAGGAAGAAAAGCACTTAATGTTTCAGAAAATTCACTAATTAATACACAGTACTATATTCCATTGCAGAAGATTTGCTTTGTAATATTTTCAGTAAAATAGAAAAAAGTGAAAAATGTTCAATAAAATTAACATATTCAATGTCTTTATTTCCCAACGTTTTTCTTTTCTTTATTCTTAAAAACCATTGATTAAAATGGCAAATGCAGTGACACAAGGGCTTTCACTGTGAGCAGCAACAAATATTTTCAAGACAGGCATACTTATTTATTAATTATGTTAACAGTGCCATTGTTATTGTTTTAAAATAAAAATGAATTTTTTAAAGCGAAATGTTTACAATAAATGTTTTCTGTTACCTGGTTGTTCTCTTTTCATTTTGTAGATTTAATCATTCAATTCTGACACATAACTGGCAACAAGTAGAATAGAATTATATATATCAGTGGCGGCTGGTGTTTCTTTTTTGGGGAGGGGCGACAAACAAGTACCCCCGAGCGGCCGGGGGTACCCCCCCTGCACTATTTCCCAGTCGGTTCGGCACTTACCCTATCTAGGTGGGTGGCAGGCAGCATGCAGTGGCTCCGTGTCCTCCCATCCATGCCGGCTTCCAGCGCGCGGCTCCTCCTATCCTCCTGGGCGTCCAATAGGATTGCCTGTCCTTTCAGCCAATCGGGTGTCAAAACCCGCTTCCTGATTGGCCGGGAGGAGGATCAGTGTTACAATAGCGAATATTCATTTGCTGTTGTAACACACTTGGGTGGGCTGTGAGCAAATTCTCAGCACCCCAAGCCCACCCTATTTTGAAGCCTATTAGAGCCTCTGGCTCTAATCAGTGCTTCAAAAAAACACCCACCCCACTTTGGATTCCATGCGCCCCGCATCCTGAAAGGAAAAGGACGTATGGATAGGGGAGGCTACGATGAACAGGGGAGGCGGCGCCCGTGCTCCCTTAATGGACGGTCCGCCCCTATAAACAGTATATATATCTATATACAGTATCTCACAAAAGTGAGTACACCCTTCACATTTTTAAAAATATTTTATTCTATCTTTTCATGTGACAACAATGAAAAAATTACACTTTGCTACAATGTAAAGTAGTGAGTGTACAGCTTGTATTACAGTGTAAATTTGCTGTCCCCTCAAAATAACTCAACACACAGCCATTAATGTTTAAACCGCTGGCAACAAAAGTGAGTACACCCCTAAGTGAAAATGTCCAAATTGGGCCCAAAGTGTCAATATTTTGTGTGGCCACCATTATTTTCACTGCCTTAACTCTCTTGGGCATGGAGTTCACCAGAGCTTCACAGATTGCCACTGGAGTCCAATTCCACTCCTCCATGATGACATCACAAATCTGGTGGATGTTAGAGACCTTGTGCTCCTCCACCTTCCATTTGAGGATGCCCCACAGATGATCAATAGGGTTTACGTCTTGGAGACATGCTTGGCCAGTCCATCACCTTTACCCTCAGCTTCTTTAGCAAGGCTGTGGTTGTCCTGGAGGTGTGTTTGGGGTCGTTATCATGTTGGAATACTGCCCTGCGGCCCAGTCTCTGAAGGGAGGGGATCATGCTGTGCTTCAGTATGTCTCAGTACATGTTGGCATTCATGGTTCCCTCAATTAACTGCAGCTCCCCAGTGCCGGCAGCACTCATGCAGCCCCAGACCATGACACTCCTACCACCATGCTTGATTGTAGGCAAGACACACTTGTCTTTGTACTCCTCACCTGGTTGCCGCTACACACGCCTGACACCATCTGAACCAAATAAGTTTATCTTGGGCTCATCAGACCACAGGACATGGTTCCAGTAATCCATGTCCTTAGTCTGCTTGTCTTCAGCAAACTGTTTGCGGGCTTTCTTGTCATCGTCTTTAGAAGAGGCTTCCTTCTGGGATGACAGCCATGTAGACCAATTTGATGCAGTGTGCGGCCTATGGTCTGAACACTGACAGGCTGACCCCCACCCCTTCAACCTCTGCAGCAATGCTGGCAGCACTCATACATCTATTTCCCAAAGATAACCGTTGGATATGACGCTGAGCACGTGCACTCAACACTCAACTTCTTTGGTCGACTATGAAGAGGCCTGTTCTGAGTGGAACCTGTCCTGTTAAACCGCTGTATGGTCTTGGCCACCGTGCTGCAGCTCAGTTTAAGGGTCTTGGCAATCTACTTATAGCCTAGGCCATCTTTATGTAGAGCAACAATTCTTTTTTTTCAGATCCTCAGAGAGTTCTTTGCCATGAGGTGCCATGTTGAACTTCCAGTGACCAGTATGAGAGAGTGAGAGCGATAACACCAAATTTAGCACACCTGCTCCCCATTTACACCTGAGACCTTGTAACACTAATGAGAGCCCCGGGAGGGAAAATGGCTAATTGGGCCCAATTTGGACATTTTCACTTAGGGGTGTACTCATTTTTGTTGCCAGCGGTTTAGACATTAATGACTGTGTGTTGAGTTATTTTGAGAGGACAGCAAATTTACACTGTTATACAAGCTGTACACTCACTACTTTACATTGTAGAAAAGTGTCATTTCTTCAGTGTTGTCACATGAAAAGATAGAATAAAATATTTACAAAAATGTGAGGGGTGTACTCACTTTTGTGAGATACTGTATATATATATATATATATATATATATATATATATATATATATATATGCGCACACACACACAGATCAGCCATAACATTATGATCTATCACCTAATATTGAGTAGGTCCCTCTTACCAAAATAGCCCTGACCCATCGAGGCAAAGACTCTGTCATAATGTTGTGGCTTATCGGTGTGTATATATGTATGTTATTAAAATAAATAATAAATGTGCAAATAAGGTAAATTTTGGAGTGGGTGCCAATCATTAATTGTTCTAAATCTGAGCATGTGGATTGTTTCATATACTGTAAGATATTTTTATATACAATATTTAAAAGAGGAGTATGGACAAACCTTTTTAGGCCAAACTTTGGGTCAGATTTACTTTTGTTTTCATGTGACCTAGAGTGGGCTGATAACAGGCTATTGCTTGCTATCGGCTGATTGGGCAGAGCCACTTTAAGTACGGGAAGTATACCCATAATGTTGTCGGGATCCATCTATCTGCTTGATTGAAAGCTGGCTCCTCCTTTCAGCACACAGCTGAGAGTTGCCTGATCCATGGAGGTAATCACTCAGATCTCAGTCTTGGAGCCAGAGTGGGACAGCTGCAATGTCACACAGATGCTGCAGCATGGAGCTAAGTGTACAGCATAGGTTTGGTTTTTGGATAATATTCCATGAATTAAAATTTTGTGTACATGGGGCGCATGCGCGAAGCTTTACATGGCGGACGTCTCTCTGTGAAGCTCCGCACTCCCCGCCGCACATTCGGGATCGTAAAGCATCTTTAAACCGGCGATCCAGCTCCCGTTTTCTAGGGATTACTTCCTCAGACATCAGTGCCCCCTCCGGTATGGTTCTTACGGGTCATCGCGGCAAAATGAAGCCGAAACCCATTAAAGAAGCGCTGGCCCGCGCTTCCTCCAAGATGGCAGCGAAGGCCCGAGCCCTGGCTGATCAAGCAGCGTCCTCTCCTGCATGCTCAGAAATGCTGGAGAGTGAAGACGAGCCGGACATTCAATCTAATCCAGGCGGCTCCCCCTCCTTACCGCAAGCAGGTATGTCGCAGACTGCCTTCATAAGGCTGATGGAAACTATGCTCCATAAAGCACTGAAAACAACTTCAGACCAGATTACAAATAATCTGTCACGAGAGATCCGTGAAATAGGCCAACGCACAGCAGACCTTGAGACCAGGGTTGACGATATGGAACTCACGTTGCAGGAACAGGCCCATGAGCAAATTGGCCTCCGTGAGGAGAACGCTATGCTGTTATCACGTCTGGAAGATGCTGAAAATCGCTCTCGCAGGTACAATTTGCGCCTCAGGGGTATACCAGAGGCGATTGATGATCTACAATCATTCACCACAGCTTTATTTCAAGAACTTGCACCCTCCATACCCATCGAACGCCTTGAGTTTGACAGAATTCACAGGGCGCTAACTCGCCGTCAAGCAGACGGACCACCGCGAGATATCATAGTTAAATTACACTTTTTCCGCACGAAGGAACAGCTAACAGCAGCACGGAATAATAACTCCCTTCAGTTCCAGAATCACGACTTCCAACTGTTCACGGACTTAGCGCCCCTTACCATCGCTAAACGGCATGCTATGAAGCCGCAGCTGCAGATACTACAACAGCACCAACTCAAGTACACATGGAGATTCCCATTTGCCTTGCAATTTTCCTACTAAGGACAACAACATACCTGCACCACCCCTGAGTCGCTGCAACGCTTGCTAGAATCTCTGCACCTGTCGCCCCAGGCGCGTCAATCTGAAACATCTCTGCCTCGTACACCAGCCAGATCTACTTCCCAGCCCTACAACATGACCCCGAAGAGGAGTAATCCCGATCCACAGTCTATCCGGAAAGGAACCCCAGCACGATCACCTGGAAGCTATTATCCCAGCCCGAAATCTCAAGCCTTCCGCTGAAAGCCTGACAGATATATATTTTTTCTCTCCCCCCTTGTTTTTTCTTCTTCCCTTGTCTCTTCCAGCGTACAGTTCCTCGGTTGCATCTTTCATGACTGTCTCCGCATAGAATGCTTCAGCGACCGGGAGCTGCTGGACGACAACGGTTGGTTTAAGAACTAATACAGCGTCCTGCAGGCCTTCACTGCAGGGCTCTTAGGCTCTCTACGGCCTACTCAGGTTTAGCTATTTCACCCTTTTTCAAAGGTTTTTTTCTTTATTTTCCTTTTCTTTATTTTCTTTTTATGTTGAGTTGAATTGTTTTAACCTTAAGACTACATTTCTACCTGCTTGCATATTGTATACACAAACTGAATTATAGCTTGTACGATTAAGCTGGTCTATGCAAAGTATGCCAGATTAATCCCAGTATCCCGCCTTTCCCGCTCCAATACCATCACAATATAGCAATCATAATCCCACAAGACTTTATTTTGAATGCAATTCATGTCAGATTTAAAAGCTAGCTTATGTTTTCTATCCCTATTCCCTTACCTCCCTTTCTCCCGCCCCTCCCTCCATTCCCATCCTCCTCCCTCCCTCCCCCCCTAGGCCTTCCCCTTACCCCCGTCTCACTCCCCTTCTCTCCCCCCCCCCCCTCCCCTGTCCTCATATAAACTCCGCCTGGTTGTACAATCTTGTCTTTTGGGAATGGTACAAGGAAAGCAAAAGTGTATACACCAATTATTTACCTATAACTAATAATCTCCTCCTTAAGCTCTTTACTCATGTTCTGTGTTGGGTTAGTGCCCTAATATAAGTTGTATCATTGAAAGTTTTGACTTCAAACTGTTTTGATTATTCCCGACTGCGGCGGGGAGCAGTCAACGCGCTCCCTCTCTATGGTGCACCCCCTCTCTGTTTGGTCTACTGATCGCAGAGCTGGCGCACTTACTGGTCGGGCGTCACTGACCTATTGCCTCCCTAATAGGAGGCGACCTCGGTGGCGTGCCCTACACCCTATGCCCTTCCTTCCTTTTCCCCTTCTTTCTTTTCTCTCAAACTTTTTCCTTCTACTTTTTCCTTCTTCCTTTGTCGGTCGGCTCGCATGGGCTCTGTATCCCTGGCTAACAATTCTCCACATACCCAACCATGGCACCACTTAATGTACTTACCCTAAATGTTAAAGGGCTTAACTCTCCACATAAGCGGGTCAAAGCCTTTCAAACGTTTGCATCCCTAAAAGCCAACATAGTGGCTCTTCAAGAAACCCACTTTTCAAAGTGCCACACTCCCAGCTTTTTTAGTTCTAAATACCCGCAAGTCTTCACCGCCTCAGCAGACACAAAACACCGAGGGGTCCTGCTAGCCTTTCACCACACCACGCCATTCACTCCCCTAACTGAAATAAAAGACCCAGAGGGCCGTTATTTGCTGCTTGTAGGGCTGTTACAGGATGTTACAACGACCTTTGTTTCTTATTACGCCCCTAATTCAAACCCAAACCCCTTCTTCTCACATTTACTACAGATAGTGAAAACCCACTGTAAAGGAACTCTGTTTCTGTGTGGTGACTCCAACTCTGTTCTACAACCACATACAGATAAATCCCCCTATGCCCCTGAGCATCACACCCCCTCTATTCAATTCCGTAAACAAATACTTAAGGCTTCCCCTTTGGATACGTGGAGAGAATCCAACCCCACTAAGAAAAATTTTATGTTTTATTCGCACCCCCATAAATCTTTCTCTAGAATTGACCACATTTTTATTTCTATAGCATCCGCCCCGCTTCTCCTCCATTCACATATCCATCCAATCACATGGACAGACCATTGTGCTGTTATCTCCACAGTCTCTTCTCTAATACCACAGGCTACTCACAGGTGGTGGTCCATGAATGATTCTCTCCTAACTAACCAATCATATTGCTTAGATATTCAGATAGCCCTCAAAGACTACCTAACTCATAATTCTACGCCCGATATCTCCCCTATACTACTCTGGGAAGCTCATAAGCCAGTCATACGAGGCACATGCATTTCAGTAGCGTCACATCTCAATAGAGATAAAATCCTCCGATTACACCAACTCGAATCAGAATATTATAATCACTTCCTACAATTCCAAACTAACCCAATTGAAGCTCATAAAATAACTTTAGAAAAGACTAAACTCGAACTAGACCTACTCTTGGCTGAAGCGGCTGATAAGACTATCTGCAGGTCTAGTCACACGATCTACACCAAAGCAAACAAACCAGACACTTACCTGGCCTTACGCCTTCGCAGACCAGACCGTGTTCGTGTCCCTATCAGGCTTAGACTGTCTAAAGAAAATGTAACTAGCAATCCGGTTAAAATTCTCTCTGAATTTCGTAAACAATTAGCAAACTTGTATGAACCTAAATCAGCGTTTTCGCAGAATCAGGCGGAAAAGCTTTTTAGCAATCTTCCTATTCCTACATTATCTAATGCTAGTCGTGAACTGATGGAGAGCGCGATCACTACGGAGGAAGTCTTAGCCATCAAGTCACTCAAACCCCATAAACGCCCAGGCCCAGATGGCCTTCCGAGCCTTTATTATAAAAAATTTGCAACTGAACTAGCCCCCCTTCTTACCAACTCCTTTAACGCTATACTTAAACAGCACTCCTTTGGCAGAGACACATTGATGGCACTTATATCAATGATCCCGAAACCAAACACGGACACCACCTCATGGTCTAACTACAGACCAATCTCTCTCTTAAATGTTGACATCAAGATTCTAGCCAAAATTCTAACCCTACGTCTCAATCCCATAATAGGGGGATTGATTCATAAAGACCAAGTAGATTTTATACCTAAAAGGCAGGCGAGTGATAATATTCGCCGTGTAATTCTCCTCCAACACTTAGCCCGCTCCCGTAAAATTCCAATGCATCTCCTCTCTTTAGATATCCGGAAAGCCTTCGACACTGTCTCTTGGCCCTATTTATTTTATATTCTTCAACGCTGGGGCTTCGGCCCACACTTTCTGGGGTGGGTCAACGCATTGTACAATCACCCACAAGCATACGTGCATTACTCTGGCTTTCGTTCAGACCCCTTTCCCATTCTGCGAGGAACTAGGCAGGGTTGCCCTCTATCCCCCATATTGTTTGCACTCGCAATCGAACCCTTAGCTGCCCTGATAAGGAGTAATCCTGATATCCGAGGCTTGGAGATTGCTTCTACCTCGCATAAGATGTGTCTCTTTGCTGACGATGCTCTCATGTTCGTCACATCTCCCCATACTACCATCCCGATCCTACTACACACCCTAGATAGATTTGCTAGAGTTTCAGGGCTTGAAATCAACCAAGCTAAATCGAGGGCTCTCAATGTCTCTTTGCCGCAAGCTGACTTAGGTAAGATACGCCAAAATTTCCCATTCCAATGGTCCACCACATCTATTCCCTATTTAGGAATTAAACTGATGAGTGACCCATCTCACTTGTTCCAACACAATTACCTCCCTATGCTAACTCAACTAACTTCTCTTCTTAACCTTTGGTTGCCCTTATGTATCTCCTGGCTCGGACGCATTGCGGCTGTCAAGATGTCTTTGCTACCGAAACTGTTATATCTATACAGAGTTCTCCCTGTCACAGTCCCTCCATATTATCATAGGATAATACAAAGTAAAGTCTTTAAATTCATTTGGGGCTCCATAAGACCCAGAGTGGCTAGACCCATTCTTCTTCGTAACAAGCTCAATGGAGGCCTTGGTATCCCAAACTTCCAACATTATTACCATGCTGCAAGGCTGGCCCAGACTGCTCTCTACCACTCGAAACTCGAAACACCACTCTGGGTTAGTCTCGAAGCTATTGACTCATCTCCCCTTACTATAACCAATTTGTTATGGCTTTCCCCAGTATCACGAGGCCCCATAACTAATCCACTCACACAACACACACTCAAACTCTGGGATAAACTGAAGACACCCTTCAAATTGATTTCCCCGCACTCCCCCCTCTTGTCTTTTCTAGGTCACCCCCAATTCTACCCAGCCTATACTGAACCAACATCATTTCAGTCCTGGGGGCGGGCGGGTCTGACTCGCATATGTGATATAGTCAATACCGACACTATTAAATCATTCAACAGTATCCAAGCACAAACACAGCTCCCCAGTAGAGAATACTTCCGTTATCTCCAAATTACTCATTTTGTTCAAACAACAATTAAATCTCATTCTGGACTAGATACTATGACAGAGTATGAGAATATGTGCGACTCGGACCCGCACGCTCCAGGTATTATCTCCCGACTCTACGCCCATCTTACTACACCATCTTCGGACCCTCCCGCGTATGCACAACGATGGCTAAAAGACTTAGATATTAATATTGAAGCGGAGGATTGGGTGACTATCTGGACCAACACAAAAAACTCTTCCCAAAATGTGATTGCCTCAGAGGCAAACTACAAGGTGTTGATGCGATGGTACCTAGTCCCGGCCAGAATTGCTAAATTCTTACCTGAATTTTCCCCAAACTGTTTTAGGGGATGCGGTGACAGAGGTACACACCTGCACATTTGGTGGACATGCCCATTGGTGCAACGCTTTTGGGAAAATATATTCCAGATGGCGTCTACCCTTCACCAAGTCACCCTAAAACCCAACCCAGCGATAGCTCTGCTCAGTCTTATTCCACAAGATTACACAAGAGCACAGCTTCGCCTCCTTCTTCAGCTATTCACTGCTGCTAAGCAAACGATTGCTAAGGCATGGAAAACACCCACACTAAATATAACCGAAACTAAAAACAGGATCACCCAAGCAATGGTCCATAGCAAGATCGAAGCCAAAATTTTAGATAAAGTCTCCCAGCATGCCATAATCTGGCAACCATGGATAGACCACTTCCTACCAGCCGGCATTGATGAACACTTGTTGGGACTTTGAATCTACTCAATCCTAAATCTAAGATCTCGATACCACACTCCTGCCCATGCGGCCCGACCGACCCATATCCCCTCTGGCTCCTCCCTTTTCTATCTGTTGTCACCCTCCCCTTTCCCCCCTCTCCCTTCTTTCTCTCTCCCTCCTTCTCCTATTAATACCAATTGGTAATGTACTCGGTCTTATACATTGGTCCTGGTGACTCCCATGTTTATTTTCTGGGGAGACGCCCAGCACTTTTACATACCTAGTTAGGGGACCCTGTTCCCTCAAAAATTTTTTGCAACCCAGCCTTAATCGTTTTTACTTGTGATTCGACTGAGTATTCACTTGTTTGTATATTTCACTATATTTCATTCTGTTAAAGATTTAATTTTGACTATGATAAGCACTGTCTTATGCTACCTTGCTGTCTCTACTGTATTGTATGGAACAGTCGCTTGTTAATTACCAATAAAATATTTGAAAAGAAAATTTTGTGTACATTCATATTCTGGAAGACAAGGATGTAGCAAGAGGGACAGAAAGTCCTGAAAGTGTTGTTTCTAGCTTCAGTAATACAGCAGCTATAAATCAGCATGGAGATGCTATTTCAAGACAAGACAGGGGGTACTAGAGAGTATATTTCTTTATACTTCTTGCACCTGTGCTAAATTTAAAAGTAAGAGATGGTGACAGAGTCTCATTGGGGACATTTTTTATAAATGGGTAGCTAGATTAAATGTTAATTTTTTGTTTACTTGGAGTTCAGCTTCAAATTTGAATATACCTCACTGATGCTTAGGAAATATTTGAAGCTGCTGGAAATGCTGGGTTCTCTGACTGTTTCCAGTGCTGATATGCCCTGTAACTGGCCATACAAAACACCAACACACCAATGGCAATAAATATGCTTCAATAAAATCAGCAATAAGCCCTGAAAAAAAGAGATGGTTAAATAATCTAGGCAATGGTAAATGCAGCAATTCATTAATAGTGGTATAATTCAATAATACAACAAAGAGTGTAGGGTAGGTGTCTAGTGCCAAGTGGAGAGCAAAACTGCAGGGTATAATAAACAACAAACCATGCAACCAATATCCCCGATATAGAGTAAGGAGGATGCCACAAACTATGGGCCCTAACAGCAGTTTACTAGACACTAGGTACCCACTAGCCAGACAGTAAAAACTATCACAGAGTCTGTTGCCGTTGGGATCCTTTAAAATTAATGGTAGGATGCTCAATCTCCAAGTGAATATACTCCTAATCCTCAAGGAAAAATTATCTTTGCAAAGTGTCCAAAAAAACGACTAGTAAAAGGATTATGTGTTCCCCCTTAAATAGAGCTCTGCCAGAGGCAGTAGCATCTCGGCAAGTGTAGGAAAATTCCAACACATACAAGGATGGTCAAAGGCCGCTCACCACTCTGAAGTCTTCATAGATGCAGTCTGTCCTCTAATGGCAGATGAGGAGTAGGCTGCATAGTCCTGGCTGGATGAGGTTCAGGCCACACTGACACTCATTGTAGCTTTCTCTCCCTCTCTAATGCAGATAATGGGGTCTCTGTGCAGTCTGTGAGGTACTGTGGCCATCAATTCGGAATGCAGACCATGATATTGGGGTTTGCCAGGTCACCCTGCTCTGGCAGATCCAAGTGTCTCCCTCTCCCTGTGTTGCACTGTCTTTCTTCCTTGGCTCTCTGCCCCCCTCCCCCTGGGCCTTGTCAGTGGGTTCCTGTCCCTGGTCACCAATGCAGCCAATCACATCCCTCCTCTGTATATTTAGGATAAAGTGCAGTGCTGAGTGATTGTGCTAACGTGCAAATATGCAAACAATAAATAACAATACAATATTATATTAAGAGCCAGTATTTGGCACCTGTAAACATAACAGTGAAAAACACATAATGTCCATCAAACTGAACTGAAGAAAAACGTGAAAGGATCCAAACACATGTGAATGAACTTGGAGAGAGATAGTTCATATAAGGTGAAAAATAAATGTTCAGCCTTTGAGGGAAAATCATTCATATAGATAGGTAATAGACTCCTTGGGAAACACACAGCCAAGACACCATCCGACGTGCGACCACCAACAAAGGTATACCCCAGATGACTTCTGAGTAAACTCAAAGTGTCGGGGCGTACTGTGCTGGCTCCATTTACTGCATTCTACTTTTTTTTTCTCTGTGATCACACCATATACAGTGCCTGTATTGTCCACATTGATGTAAGTGCAATATCTTATTTAATACATTTTTAGTCAAGGATTTTATGCTATGAGGCTGCATGTTTCCTCCGTCCCAGGTGGGCGGTATGCTATGACGCAGACTGTCATGTGACCTGCCGCCGTGTGAATGCGACGCCGGATCACCATGACAATGAATAAACATCCTTCAGATGGAATTCATTTTCGTCCGAGGTGGGAGGGGCCCTCTGACACGGACGGCCATGTGACCCGCCGTCGCGCCGTCATTGCCTAGTGGCCATTATGGAGCCACAGCCTATCAAACACTGTCTAAGTCTGAGCGGTGCGCTCTGATTGGAAGCTGACCGCTCGCTTCTCTCCAATCTCACAGTCGGATTAACATTTATGTCCCTCACCGCACGATGTGCTTTAGGGATCACTACGGTAACTATACCAGGTGTACACTTCCTACTTCTGAGTGGTGCGTCCTGATTGGATGCTTACCACTCGTTTTTTAATTACACAGATGATTGTGATAAGGGGCTATTTATAAAAGACACAGTGGCATCATGGGACTCCATCACCGCTGAGGAAGTCCTTCGGACGATACGCGTGCGGGAGTTCCCCTGGATGTCACTGCAGCCACCTTACCTGCTTTGCTGTTACCAGTCACCATATGTTTTTTATCCTAGCACTTGGACTAAGTGCTATTGATGTGAGTACCTGTCTTTCTAATAAATGATACCTGTTTTAAGCTATACAGAGAGCACTAGATTTTTTTCTTTGTATTTTATGTTGTCACGGGAGAGATACAAGTCTATCTGCGGAGTCTAAAGGGTGCCCGGCTTCCATCCCCTCCATGCATGCCATGATGCTGTTGCTGTAAATATTTTTTGATGTTGGATGCTTTTTATACAATAAATCTTTTTTCCTCATTTTTTGAGTGCGGTCATTCGCTTTGCCTCTTGAATAACTTGCCCAGACCACGGACTGGACCAGCACCTGATCATTAAGCAGGATATCATTATCACCTGGAGCCATGATATTTCTTCATTGCACAACACTAAGGTCAGACTGCAACAGCCATCCCTTTAAATCCTACCTCGGTCATTTCTATCATTTTCCTTATGAGGGGGTTACCCCAAGAGAGGGTGAACTAGCTGTAGGTAACTCAGTCTGGGTGGTTACCTGTACTGTTTCATTTGGTGGCAAGAGATGGTTGCGTTGCCAAGTCTTCAAAGGCCCTGTCTTGACTTATGTGTAGGGTATATCTAATACACAGGAAGGCTAGGTAACTGAGAACAAACAATGTATGTAAATAAAACTAATATTTTGCACTAACAAACAAATCATTTGTACCCACAGATGCTGATCAAATGAAACACCCAAAAACAGTGACACCAATTACGCTCAACCTGCTGTATATGGCAAAAAATATTCTTTGTTTCAAAAACTAACAGCCAACATTTCAACAAATAAAAGTTTGTAAAAATCAAATACATGTGTGTGAACTAAACAAGTCCCTTTGAATGTCTTATATATTTAGTAAATGCGTTGGGGGAGTTTATTCATGCACTAGTTGTTCCATCCTATTTTGGTTGCAAGGAAGCACTGTTGGAGTCTATAAGCTGAGTGATCCCCAGAAGCCAGTGCAGGCAGTGGCAGCTGGACATTTGTAATTGTAAACAGGGACATGTGAGTCAAAAGTTTTAAAATAAAAAGTTAATTTTTTAACAAAATTATCCTATCTGGAGCCTTTTGTTTTTTTCTGCACTACTGATGAGACTGGAGAAGGAAAAGGTGGATTAAAGAAGGATTAACACAAAGGTCTTATGACTGGTATATATAAAAGCAATGGTGTGGGCAACAATGCAGTTTTGTTTTTGAGGTGAGCTTCACGCATTAGTGTTTTGAAAAATGAAGACAAACTTACCATATTTATAAGACGTTAAGCCCAGGTTCACATTGCTGCGGGTTAGAAATAGATTTCAACCCGGCAATGTAGTCCGACTTCAGGGCAATAGCTGCTGATTTGGCATGCAATTTAACATGTCAAATCACATGCTAAATCGTACCAATGTGAACCTAGGCTGAAAGAAACTTGTTTGGTTCTCACGAATTTGACACAGTACACAGTATATTTGCTGCAATATTGGCTTTGGGTTTTTGAAACAAAATATATAGGTTTATCCCTTACCACAGCTGTATTTGGTTTCACATAGGTTGTGCCTATTTCTTGTGACATTGTATGGCTGTGAGCTCCATTGGTCTGCTAATTTGTGCTGCTCATGACCCAGATTTCTTAGCAAAACTCTGGGGTTGATCTACTAAAATTGGAACACTCAGAATCTGGCGCAGCTGTGCATGCTAGCCATCAGCTTCTAACTTCAGTTTGTTCAGTTAAGCTTTGACTATGTCACACCGAGCTGACTTTGCAATGAGATTTGACAGGTCAAATTGCATGCCAAATTGGAGCCTATTGCCAGCAATGGCACAGTCCAAATCGGTGCAATGCCGACTTTGTGGCACTGCACCGATTCCTACACTACTTTTGGTGACTTCAGAAGTGATTTCAATAGACATCTGTGCATAGGCATGTGCACAGGGTGTGCCTGGGCACACCCTAATCACCCTGTGTGTGTTAGTGTCTCAAGATCTGCCTGGGCTGCTGTGAAATGCTGCATCCAAGCAGTGAGTAGCCCCCGCTGCCTGTGAGACAGTATCACATTGAGCAGATCGTGAGGCTTGTAAGATCCGCTCAGAGTGCGAAACTGTCATGTAATGTAACTGCATGCAGGGAGAGAGAGGAGCTGTCAAAATTCAGCCATGATATTAGGGATGAGCGGGACTGAACGGCTGCCAACAGGTGAACATGTATGTTGCGCTTAAATGATATAAACAGTAAATAAATAATATAACAAGTGAGTCCAAGAGTCACAAATGTGACACAATAGTGAAAGTTGGAATGCTGTGTCACAAACTTCCTTCACCCTGTGCAACCATCACCAAAATAGGATGTGCCCTTACCAAAGAGCATTGATCACCTATTACGGGGGGTCAAAATAGGCTTGCATGTCTGGAAATACTCCACGTCTGTAAAGAGGTTCGCTCAACAGAAACTTCAAGCCACCACCGGGGAAAACATCAGGTTTCTTTTACTCCAACCGTGACATCAGGTCATATACCCCAAATGAGAGACAAATGCCACAATAGTGTAAAACCTTTTTTACCAGGATTTAATAAAGGTAATGCACTTACATGAAAAGACTTTTAAAACAGTATGTACTGGATACAGTGGTTTCAGAGGTAGATTCTCCAAATGCGATGACAGGAAATGACGCTATCAAACACCAGCCAATGGGTCAATCATTGGCTGGTGCTGTTCGGCCCCGCCCATCCCCGGCAACACCGCTGGTCTCTCTCCCTGTATGCAGTTTCATTACATGACAGTTTCATACTCTGAGTGGCTCTTACAAGCCTCATGATCTGCTCAATGTGAAACTCCCCCTTTCCCCCAGTCAGTGCCAACTGCGGTGCCAATCAGTTCCACCTGCCATTGCCAATCTGTGCTTCCAATCAGTGCCACCTGCCAGTGTCAGTGCCAATCAATGCCACCTTTCAGTGTCAATCTGTGCTTCCAATCAGTGCCACCTGCCAGTGCCAATCAGTGCCACCTTTCAGTGTCAATCAGTGCTTCCAATCAGTGCCACCTGTTAGGCAGCACTGATTGGCACTATCAGTGCCAGTCAGCACTGCCAATCAGTGCCACCTGTCAGTGTCAATCTATGCTTCCAATCAGTGCTTCCAATCAGTGCCACCTGTTAGTGCCAATCAGTGCTGCTTATCAGTGCCAGTCAGCACTGCCAATCAGTGCCACCTGTCAGTGTCAATCTATGCTTCCAATCAGTGCCATCTGTTAGTGCCAATCAGTGCTGCTTATCAGTGCCAGTCAGCACTGCCAATCAGTGCCACCTGTCAGTGCCAATCAATGCCACCTGTCAGTGTCAATCCGTTCTTCCAATCAGTGCCACCTGCCAGTGCCAATCAGTGCCACCTTTCAGTGCCAATCAGTGCTTCCAATTAGTGCCACCTGTTAATGCCAATCAGTGCTGCCTATCAGTGCCAGTCAGCACTGCCAATCAGTGCTTACAATCAGTGCCAACTGCCAGTGCCAATCAGTGCTGCCTATCAGTGCCAGTGTCGTCTATCAGTAGCCATCAGCGCTGCCTCTTTGTTCCGCCTATCAATGCCTATCAGTGTTTCCAATTAGTGCCACCTATCAGTGCCCACCAGTGCTGCCTATCAATGCCCATTAGCACTGCCTATCAGTGCTCCCAATGAGAGCCACTTATCAGTAGCCATCAGCGCTGCCTATCAGTGCCAATCAGTGCCCAGAGATGCCTATCAGTGCTCATAAGTGCTGCCAATTAGTGCCCATCAGTGCTGCCAATCAGTGCCACTAAATGCTGCCAATCAGTGCAGCCTATCAGTGCCATTAGTGCTGCCAATCAGTGCCACTAAATGCTGCCAATCAGTGCCAATTAGTGCAGCCTATCAGTGCCACCTATCACTGCCAATCAGGGCCCATCAGTGCAGCCTATCAGTGCTGCCAATCCGTGCTGCCTATCTGTGCACTGAGTGCAGGGATGGGGAGATGGACTCAGCAACCAGGCAAACTGTCCATGGGGGGCAGGCCTGGTGGGGCACAACTTAAATCTGTTGATGTTCATTAATGCCACATGCCAATCTTTAATATAATAGGTAATCACCACACTACTATTTGCACTGGTGGTCATTTTGGAACAGGAAGGGGCCATACCCAAACTATTCCCACAAAGTTGGGAGCACAAAATTGTCCAAAATGTCTTCGTATGCTGACATCTTAAGAGTTCCCATCACTGGAACTAAGGGGCCAACCCCAACCCCTTAAAAACAACCCCACACCATAATCCCCCTCCACCAAATGATTTGGGCCTGTGCACAAAGCAAGGTCCACAAAGACATGGATGAGCGAGTTTGGGTTGGAGGAACTTGACTGGCCTGCACAGAGTCCTGACCTCAACCCGATAGAACACCTTTGGGATGAATTAGATAGAGCGGAGAGTGTGAGCCAGGCCTTCACGTCCAACATCAGTGCCTGACCTCACAAATGCTCTTCTGGAAGAATGGTCAAACATTTCCATAGACATACGCCTAAACCTTGTGGACAGCCTTCCTAGAAGAGTTGAAGCTATTCTACGGTGGGCCAACTCAATGTTGAACCCTACGGACCAAGACTGGGATACCAGTGAAGTTCATGTGCGTGTATTCCCCCTGAAGTAGATACGAATTCCCTGTATCGAATACGCATTGGGGAGGGGACAGGACGGAATGAGGAGCAGTTTACCTGCCATAGGAGGAGACGCATATCACCCCCATACCTTTCCATTATCTGATCTTATTGGTGGCAATCGAGTGGTGCACTAGATGCACTTTATAAATGTGAGTACCCTGTGTTACGGTTTGTTTACTTGTGTTCATTAAATTGTTTAAACCTTACTACACTATCAAGCACTTTTATTTTTACATAAAACAGGTATTTCACTAAGGAGCCCTGGATGCAGTTTTTCCCTTCTGAGCCCATAGGATGCCATAGGATGCCATAGATGCCATAGTCCTAATGCGTGTTTAGACTTAGCTTAATCACTAAGTCGCACGCTCTAAGGTGAGCATTCACTACCTAGAGGATCACTGAAGAGAGGACACCTTGGCACATTTGAACACCTACCAAGTTATTTTTGTGATTGCATGGACTACTCAGTGTATTGAAGCACAGCAGGACACTTTGTCTGCACACGAGCACTTTAATACTTGTCTTATATATTTTTTCACATACATTATATGGACTTTTATGAACTTTTTGAATTTTATGAATTTATGTGTTTTTTCACATGAGCACTATATATTTACTGTGCATTTGAGTTTCCACTCCCTTATTTATTATTTACTGGCACTTCATTATTGGTCAACATTTGTGTGTTTTTATGTTATGTATGCATTTGGTATCCAATTATTGGGTGTATAGTGCATAATACCTAGCACAGCACTTTTTGATGAGATCATATTTATAGTGCGGTGTAGTATCTACTCATGTGCGTGTAAAGGCAGGTGTCCCAATACTTTTGACAACATAGTATAATATATATATATATATATATATATATATATATATATATATATATATATATACACATATACATATATATATATATGTGTGTATGTATATGTGTATATATATATATATATATATATATATATATATATATATATATATATATATATATATATATACATATACATACATATACACACACACCTCAGAAATTTTTCCAGAAAATCAAGTATTTCTCACAGAAAAGTATTGCAGTAGCACATGATTTACTATACACATGTTTATTTCCTTTGTGTGTATTAGAACAAAACAAAAAAAGGGAGGAAAAAAGCAAAATGGACATAATGTCACACAAAACTCCAAAAATGGGCTGGCCAAAATTCTTGGCACCCTTAACTTAATATTTGGTTGCACACCCTTTGGAAAAAATAACTGAAATCAGTCGCTTCCTATAACCATCAATAAACTTCTTACACCTCTCACCCGGAATTTTGGACCACTCTTCCTTTGCAAACTGCTCCAGGTCTCTCTTATTGGAAGGGCACCTTTTCCCAAAAGCAGTTTTAAGATCTCTCCACAGGTGTTCAATGGGATTTAGATCTGGACTCATTGCTGGCCACTTTAGAACTCTCTTTGTTGCCATCCATTTCTGGGTGCTTTTTGACGTATGTTTGGAGTCATTGTCCTGCTGAAAGACACTGGGCTCTACAGTGCGACCCAAAATCCTTTGGTAATCCTCAGATTTCATGATGCCTTGCACATATTCAAGGCACCCAGTGCCAGAGGCAGCAAAACAACCCTAAAACATCATTGAACCTCCACCATATTTCAGTGTAGGTACTGTGTTCTTTTCTTTGTAGGCCTCATTCCGTTTTCGGTAAACAGTAGAATGATGTTCTTTACCAAAAAGCTCTATTTTGGTCTCATGTAAGACCTAAACAACTAAAAAGTGGACTTTAGAGGCACACAGGTAATTTATTTATAAAAGGTAAAAATTATTTTATTTAGGTATAGCTTGCATAAAATAGGAACAGTTGATGCATATAAATACATAGAACAAAAGATATTTCCATATAATTAATATTTTCTACCCCACATACAACCAAGACACCACTTCATGTGATACATATACAGAGTAACGCATCCAAAAACGGATGGGGAACGAATTCCCATACAAGTATTCCAATTATGGATGTGAGTAAGCAGATTTTGGGTCAGATTGTGAGTCCGGGTACATGTGTTCTTAGTAGCTCGACATGTTGCGCGTATGAAAACACTTCTTCAGGAGCTTGGAAAATTTCTGCTGGATATACATAAGAAAAATACACCAGTAAATATATTGTATAACATTATATAAACATAAATCATAATCAAAGATAGGTACAAAGATCACTAATTATAAGTACAACATTTGCTCCAACCAAGCTAAACGGCCACATACAATCCCCGTGAAGGAGACTGGTCACTTGGGGGCAGGACGGCAAAGCCAGGTAGCTGGGGGACCTAATATATCGTAGTAAGGGGGTTAGGATGCATGTTTGTAGATGTAGCCTAGTACAGGGTAGACCGTAAACCTCCCGAGGTAACAACAAAAGGGACAAAATTGTCCCAGAGAAAAGATTCCAGAGGCATTCATTGTATAGGAAAAAACCAATTGGGGCTACAAAAAAATTATTGGGTTGGAAATGGATATGAGAGGGGGGAGCCTGTTGTATTACCAAATACAGGGAGTAATAAATAATAATAGAAACCAAAAAACACAGCTTACCATGTAGTAGTCAGACGTGGTGGGAAAATATAAATATAGTATCTTTGCTGGTAAGCTACAATGTCTACTTGTTTGTAATGAACAACAGTATAGAAAAAAAGCGCTGTGGAGGCACCATATATAGCCCGTATCGTAAGTTTGGAATAAGAGTAGGTAAGGTCTCATATAAAGAGTTCATGAGTAACAATGAGTTACTAGCTTGAGGGGTTAAGAGCCTATAAGATAAAAAACAGAGGAAAAATACGAAAAATTTTAAGAGCACTAATAATAAAGCGATGCACAAAGTCCCACAGTGGTGGTCATTAGAATCGAGGTGTGTAAAAAGCTAGGAGTGGTTGCTTACCTCAAGCCTAATTCAACAGGGCCATAGAGTAAAGTGCAGCTCACACTTGCTGGTCAGTGTCTGCTGACAGCACAGGCTAAGCTGTGTGAATTATAGGTCCCCCCACAGGAAATGCGTCAAGTCCAGGCGGAGGTGACGCATGCCGGTCCGACCGCTGGCTACCGCGCAAGCGCCGACCAACGTTGCTGCCGCGGCGGTAGCAAAGGCAGGGACTGGAGAGAGCCAGAAGGCACCGCATGTCCCTGTCAATCGCCGCACATCCAGTCCAGAGGAAGAGACAGGATGTGCGGCGCTGGGCGATCAAACTAACCTGCCAAGAGGCATGTAGCTAGCCAAGCGATCAGGACCAGGGGAAGGAGCATGGAACCATGAGCGAGGACGGAGCAAATAAACATATCATACAGTTAACGGCATGAAGTACAAACCAAGGCATATAAAAAATGAATATGATTATGATAAATCCAATAATAATAGTATGTTATATTAGTATCCACATGTATAGTTTATAAAAATTGATAGTAAAATTTCTAAACAAGAAAAATATTATCAAATGAATAACCTTATTCATAATTAGTTTTACATTTTGGCATAGGGATGTGACTAGGAATTAATTAGCTATTATTTCATAATTCATTTTGACTGTGATATTTGTTAAATAGGACAGGAGGCACGGCAAAATTGATAAGGAATGGGGGGGGGGGGGGGGGGAGGGGAAAAAAAAAAAAACAGAAACCATCCTGTAAAAAAATTATCAAAGGGGACTTTATGTCCATTGGAGTTGACCAGAAGATTGTAAAGGGGACAATGAATAAATATGGAATTATCAATGCCTTCCCCAAAATAAACCTGCCACAGATTCTAAAGTGTTTAAATTCTATTTAATGATCATATTGCACAGGGTAAGATGCATAGGATAGTATATGGGGGGGGGGGGGGGTTTCTTTTAGAGGAAAGGTTTTTAAGACTGAGTCTCATTGAGCCCCAGCGCTCGAGTAGCATTCAGGCGCTCTATCCATAGGAGTCTCTTTTTGTAAAATAAGCTTGTCCCATTCGCCCCCTCTGGGACTTTTAGGGACGACGGCCAGAACAACAAATGAGACTGTCAAAACGGTGATAAAAGTCGAGGTGTCGACTATCTTGGTCTCATCTGTACACGAGACGTTTTCCCAGAAGGATTTTGGCTTACTCAAGTACATTTTGGCAAACTGTAGTCTTGCTTTTTTATGTCTGTGTCAGCAGTGGGGTCCTCCTGGGTCTCCTGCCATAGCGTTTCATTTCATTTAAATGTCGACGGATAGTTCGAGCTGACACTGATGCTCCCTGAGCTTGCATTTCTTTGGAATTTGTTTGGGGCTGCTTATCCACCATCCGGACTATCCTGCGTTGCAACCTTTCATCAATTTTTCTCTTCCGTACACGCCCAGAGAGATTAGCTACAGTGCCATGGGTTGCAAACTTCTTGATAATGTTGCTCACTGTGGACAAAGGCAAATCTAGATCTCTGGAGATGGACTTGTAACCTTGAGATTGTTGATATTTTTCCACAATTTTGGTTCTCAAGTCCTCAGACAGTTCTCTTCTCCTCTTTCCGTTGTCCATGCTTAGTTTGGCACACACAGACACACAATGCAAAGACTAAGTGAACTTCTCTCCTTTTTATCTGCTTTCAGGTGTGATTTTTATATTGCCCACACCTGTTACTTGTGCCAGGTGAGTTTAAAGGAGCATCACATGCTTGAAACAATCTTATTTATCCACAATTTTGAAAGGGTGCCAAGAATTTTGACCACCCCATTTTTGGAATTTTGTGTGACACTGTCCAATTTGCTTTTTTTTCCTCCCTTTTTTTTTTTGTTCCAATACACACAAAGGGAATAAACATGTGTATAGCAAAACATGTGTTACTGCAATACTTTTCTGTGAGAAATACTTGATTTTCTGGAAAAATTCCTGGGGTGCCAACAATTTCGGCCATGACTGTATAAATATATATACATACATACATACATACAAGCATGTGTGTTTGAGCTTTGGGGTGCACATCCTAATGCAATAGTCTGCGCATGCCTATGCATCTGTGCATGAACCCGCACAGATGTCTCTCAAATCGCCCCCCCCCCCTCCGAAGTCGGACTGAAATCTTAAAAGTTCAGCTGAATTCATTCAATTTCAAACCCACATTCAGTGTGAACCTAGGCTAAAACCTGGAAACTGATTCGTTTCTATGCAGAGCTGCACCAGATTTTAGTAAATCTCCCCCCTGTCACTTATTTGTTGGAGTCAGTCTGAGTCATCTTGCAGGCGATCTTCAGATTCTTTCTTCGGTGGCGAAACACAGATACTCTTCAGAACATAAACATGTAAAGTGAGGAAGTGTAGGCATGACCCAATGCTGGTATGTGCCTATGTCAGTGTACAAGAGGAGAGAGGAACAGCACCTCTAAGTGTAGAGGGATAAAACACTTTAATGGTTAAATAGTAGGCAACTTACACAGATACCACCTGGGACTGGCACGATTCCTCCTACCTGTGTGAGTTGCCTACTATTTAACCATTAAGTGTTGTATCCTGCTACACTTAGAAGCGCTGTTCCTCTCTCCTCTCGTTGCCTACAGAGTCTCTTCTAGCTCGTTTTGAACTGGCTGCTTTACAGCGTGGGCACCTTTGGAATTTCCTACCAAGAGGCTTTTCTACACGTTTCTATGGACACTTTATACTTTTCAAGCATGTTTTTAGGATAGCCTTATGTCATTTCCATGATTCTCGCCTAGTGTGCCAAATATTTACCCTTGTGCCTAGTTTAGTGTAGTTTCTTTTTGGCCTGTCCCCAACATATTCAGAAGTGTGTGATTAAACTGCTCAGACTGCAGGTTTCTTTGAAGGTGGTAAGAAGTAGTGTGTGAATTCTGCACTCCCAGCATGTTCAATAGAATTTGGAGGAGTTTGCTCTCAAAGTTTGTGTCTTGATACAAGTAACACTTCTGTGGTAGCTCATAGAATTTTTCTACTAGGTCTATAAATTGTTCTGTTGGGAAGTGGTCGGGTACTACCAAGATGTTCCCTTATCCACATGTATCAGACTCCAAGTACAGGAAATCAATGCACACCCACTCCATGGGCCCTTGGCTTTGTAAGTGAACCTTTGGCGCAGTTTTGGTGAGTAAGGTCTTCCACTGCATGCACTGTAATGGTAATTGCGATCCACTTCTGCTTTCATTCAAGGCCAGTAGAACTAATCTCTGCCTAGGTTGAAAGTCCTCACTGACTCCAGATGATAATGTTCAACATAAAAAACTACTAGCACTGTTTTCCTGTATTTTTCAGGGAGTATTTGCTGTAATTTTTCTTCAAGATCCTCGTGGGGGGGGGGGTTCTTCTGTAAATCAGTTCACCAAGGGATTGCAGTCGATTCTACTCTTCATTAATCAACTTGGCTCCCTTTGGGGATTCAGTCAGTAAAAGTTCTGGCCAGAAACTTTCTAGAGGTTTAAAGGTAACCAACAGAGGGAGTTATCTGCTTAATCCCTCCTTAAGTCCTCTTTACTGAGGCCTTGATTTCATATTTGACTCATGTTGCAGGAGAGCTTAGGGACTCCAATGGCAGCAACACTAGTTGCCTCTACCCCTGTCACTTCACAAGCTTAAAGTGGTTCTAAAGGCAGAAGGTTTTATTATCTAAATGCATTCTGTGCATTAAGATAATTATGATTGCCAGCCAATCATGAGAGCTGTTGAAGCAAGTCTCTGAAATTCCTACAAAATCTCATACAACAGTAGCTCTAGTTCTCCCATCTTGTCCGCCAGACTCCTGGCATTGGTGCACTAGCATTGGTGAACATGCCACGTAGTTTAGACCGGTTGCATACTATCTCCTTATTGGGTGTTCTGAGGTTGCAAATAGGACTTGTTACTGTACTTACCTCGGTTTAACGTGCTTTAGTCAACCTACCACTGTCCCCAACACTACCCTTTGGAATTTGTTCCGCGCCATCTCTACCTCTGGACCCTCCCACCCATCGCCTAGTTTAAAAGCCCCTCTAACTTTTTCGTCCATCTTCACTCCCAGCAGATCTGCACCCTCCTCATTTAGGTGCAGTCCGTCCCTTCTAAAAAGCTGGTAACCGACTGAGAAGTCAGCCCAGTTCTCCAGGAACCCAAACCCCTCCTTTCTATGCCAGCTCCTCAGCCACTTGTTTACTTCCCTAATCTCCCTCTGCCTTTCTGGTGTGGCTCGAAGTACCGGTAGTATTTCTGAGAAAACTACCTTGGAGGTCCTTTTCCTCAATTTAACTCCCAAGTCCCTAAAATCGTTTAAGACACTCCATCTACCTCTGACTGTCATTGGTGCCAATGTGCACCACGACAGCCAGGTCTTCCCCAGCCCCTCCCAGTAGTCTGCCCACCAGATCTGTAATGTGCCGAACCCGAGCGCCCAGTAGACAACATACAGTTCGGAGCTTCAGGTCTTTGTGACAGATGGACAGAGAGGGCATTCTAAGAATTGAGTCCCCTAACACCAGAATCTGTCTTTCCTTTCCCTTGGCTTTTCTCCCACTCTCACTGGAGGAGTTATTCCCCTGGCAGCTAGGGGAGTCACTCAGCTCCAGCAGTGCTGGTCCCTGACTGGTTTCACCAATGTCACTCAACGGGGCGTACTTATTGGGATGTTCCAGCCCTGGACCAGCCTCCCTGGCACTTTCTCCTCTATCCTTCCTGTCACCCACCTACTCTGCTTTGGTGCCTGCCCCTCATCTCCACCCGCCTCTGTGCTGCCCCCAGCCGGGTATGATCCCAAATCTTGTTTAGTATAGAGTGTCGTCTCAGTGTTGACAGTTGCTTCCCTAGATTCAGAACCTGGGCTAATTGCAGATCTTTGTCCCATATATAACTTAGGTGCTGTGAAAAGAGTCACTTTAGCCTGATGTAAGGACCCCTGGGGGTTCTGCAACATCGCAGTTAAGCTGTAAGACATGTTGAACAAAGATCAATAAAGACAATTCTTTTCACAGAAGATTAAGGTATGCTGGCAACATAAAGTTTATTTGGGTTACCCTGTGTGGCAGAAAACAGAGAAGTCCCAAACACGGGATTACCAATTTTCCAAAACATATTCTTTACTGGAAGGAAATGTTTAGATTTTGCATTGGGACCTAGGGAAGGTGGTTGCGTTATTTTTACCCCTAGGGAGGCTTGCTCATGTGATATTTCATTACATGCCAAGATAACATTGTCTCCTGACTCTACTCCATAGGTGCCTCTCTATGGAAAGTGTAACACACTGCTTAGATGTCATAATCACATGACATGTCCTGCATAGAGTTTCATTAATAAAATTTGACTCAATACGTATCTTGACAGGTTAGAGAACTTACCTTTCCATCATTCAAAGAGAGTGGCAATATCGACAAGACATGTGGCCACATGGGAAAGAGCCTGGAGTATGAAGCCAGGTGGGGGTTGGATGAGTGTCTGATGAAAAACGACTGGGAGGATAGGTAGAAGATCCTTATCTAAATATAGGACAGGTAGGTTCTTCCTAATGATATCAACTATTCTATTATACTCAGAAGAGAAGCCAGTGACAAAAAGAGACTGTACTGTCATGCATTGAAACTTGTTCTGATCTCTTCCTTCTACCTTTACATCATTACCTACGTCAGAAGCTGATCCATTGGCACTGGAAAAAAACTGAACCCAACTAGACGCAGGTCCCCGATGACAGGTGTATAATGACATATTTTATATCCTGACAAAAGGGTTAACGCTTTATTGCAGTACCTACTGAGAGAATCAAGCTGTTAGTACATTTTACTGACATCTGTTTTGATCATTTTTAAGCCATTGTGACTGCTCTGAATCTGAACAGTCTTTTATCCTTAAGTTCCTCGTAGAAAAACCGTGATCTCTTAATCACATTTACTTCCAGATTTATGGCAAGATGCTTATTTGCTTTGAGACATAAAATGTCAAAGGATGTTTTATAAATTGTGTCTAACACTGACACTCTTCTGTTTGGTGAGGGATTTTGTTACTGAACCTGAAAGAGATAAATTTTACTTATAAGCATTTTATGCGCTTGGGCAATTGTACCGCACACACAAAAGTAACAGAATTCCTGAAGTAGTATCTTCAGAGACAAGCCAAGATAAAAAAAAAAAAAAACTAGTGGAATAGATTGAACAAAAGACAAGGAATATATCAGCTGTACAGAGTGCATGATAAATGGCATTAAATATATTGGAGAACTGCAGAATTAGGGAGCTTCATCACTTTTCCAGAAACAAAAGAACAAGTATGAAAGGAATCTGCACACAATATAAGAAGACAAAAATTGACTGCCTGTATAATACTAGGCAAAGCATATTATCTGTTTGCTACCTTTCATTTGTCATTTATAACCTTCCATGCAAAAGATACAGTATAAATACAGTAACAGTACCTGCCAACACTACATCACTGTTCTATAGCCAAAACCAAGGAGCACATAATACATGCCTTTAATAAGCACAACCAGCCCTACAGCGTACATATCTCCAAATGTTTTCATTTGGTGTAGTAGATATCCGATATAAATATTGAACTATAAGCATACTCTTTTTAAGTTCTTTCAGTTTCTTTGAAGGTCCATAGCAAGTCTGTTTGGCGATCTTTACCGGACAAAAAAGCAGAAAGGAAGGCACAATAACTAGAAGCAATCAACCATAAAACCTGGTAAGTTATTACTGATTGAGAATGGAATTAGACCACGCTAAGGTGGTATTATTAGTATATCCTGTCCTGCTGCTATCTAATTGAAAAATCTCAACACAAAAAAGTGAAAGAAAGACAGTGCTGTGCCGAGGTGTATGTTAAATTAATCAATCCTAAAAAATGTGACCTCAACACAATCCTATAATCTCCCTCCAATAATTTCTAATGTGATAATAACACTTCTAGCTATATGATATAATGAAAATAAGTTAAACTAAAATAAAAGTTTTGTATTGTGATGTGTGGCCACACCAACAAGTGCTAAAAAGAGTGGGGAACTAAACCCACATAAATGTCCACTTAAATCTGTGTGTATCTATATTCAACCAAAGAACAAGAACAGGAACAAAATTCAAAGTCCATAAAAAAGTGTCCCAAAATATGGTGCCAAAAAATTATTAAGTGTGACAAAATATAAAAAAAATATTAAATAACCAAAAACAAAGTTCAGCAAAACTTTGTTCACTCCCACAAGTATAAATAGATTCTTCATGTAATGTATCCTCCACTGCTTTTAGACCCCCGATCCCTCCATAAAGAGTACCGGTCACCACCTATTACTGTCACAAGGGATGTTTACATACAATAAAAGTGATAAAAAAAAAAAAAAAAAACACAATGTAGTAATACAAAAATAAATAAGAAAAAAATGTTGTTTTTTTTTTTTTTTAAAGCGCCCCCATCCCCGTGAGCTCGCGCAGCAAAGAAAACGCATATGGAAGTCGCCCACGCATATGTAAACGGTGTTCAAATCACAAATGTAAGATATTGCTGTGATTGTCAGAGCAGGAGCAATTATTCTAGCACTGGACCTCCTCTGTAACTCTAACCTGGTAACCGTAAAAAAAATGTAAAGCGTCGCCTATGGAGATTTTTTTAGGTACTGTAGTTTGTCGCCATTCCACGAGTACGTGCAATTATAAAGCATGACATGCTTGGCATCTATTTACTCGGCGTAACATCATCTTTCACATTATATAAAAAAATTGGACTAACTTTACTGTTTCGTTTTTTTTAAATTCATGAAAGTGTCCCTTTTCCCAAAAAGTTGCGTTTAAAAGGGATAAGTCACTAATACAACAGTTGAGGTCAGAATACCTACTATGCACATAAATCCTGAAAAGGAGAGCAATGTGCAGGCAGCATGTAAGGGGGTGTTGGTACTTTTCTCTTGTTTTGCCACTAGGTGGTCCCCTCCTCATAGATAAATAGGGGGTTACATGAGAGAACAGGAGGAGTTTGGGCACAGGGTCAAGAGAGCAGGAGTGGGTCTATGGAGCTGGCCCCTATGACTTTGTGGGACCTATTCTACAGAGATGTAGGGCTTACCGTTATAGATATTCCTTGGCTGGGGAATACCGAGAGAGGCCCTGGTGCCATAAATAGAGTTGGGGGACAGGACCTAAATGTCCAGACCTGGGAAAGCACTAACAACTGCTACCATATTGGGTAGAAACTGCATGTCTTGAACTTGTGTACCCTGATGTTGTCTACTTGCCAATGCTATATTTAAGCCTGTCCTAAGCAGTGTTAAGACCTTTAGCGGCATTGTCAATGTGAACAGCTTTCGGTCTTTTGATATGCTCAGCAGATTACTGAATGGTTTGCTTACAAATACTGCAGTAACATGTATGTAGCGACGTGTGAACTCCAGTAATTGTCAAGTTTTCAAACTGTAGTCATGTGCACACTTAGCGATGTCTTATTCTGGGTGCTACACAAGTGACATGCTGTCTGTACAATGAACACAGGAAGTCACTCCCCCATACCTCCGCCATTTAGTAAACATCTTGCATTTTTTCAATTGAACAAAAATCTGATTATTCCTGGAATTTAGCTAAGTTAACCGCTTCCCGACCAGCCGCCTCAGTTATACCGCGGAAGGTTGGCTCCCCTGCGCAAGCCATCGTAGCTGTACGTCGGCTCTTTAAGACGCTGTAGCATGCCCACAGCATGTCCCCGGAGCCGATGCATGTTCCTGAAGGGCGTGATGACCGCCAGGCACTTGCAATCGCTCATGACAAAATGAGAACTGGGATCAGGTAAGAGGAGAGAGATTGTGTGTTCCTACTAAGTAGGAACAACAATCTCTCTCCTCCGCTAGTCAGCCACATCCCCCCCCCCAGTTAGAACACACATAGGGAACACAGTTAACCCCTTCCCTGCCAGTGACATTTATACAATAATCAGTGGCTATTTATAGCACTGATTGCTGTATAAATGCCAATGGTCCCAAAAAAAGTGTCCGATTTGTCCGCCGCAATGTCTCAGTAATAAAAATCGCAGATCGCCGCCACTACTAGTAAAAAAAATAAATAAAAATGCCAGAAATCTATCCCCTATTTTGTAGATGCTAGAACTTTTGTGCAAACCAATCAATATACGCTTATTGCGATTTTCTTTTACCAAAAATATGTAGAAGGCCTAAACTTATAAAGAAATTCTTTTTTAAGAATTTTTTATGGGGGATATTTATTATAGCAAAAAGTACAAAATGTGTTTTCTTTTTTTCAAAATTGTCGCTCTTTTTTTGTTTATAGCGCAAAAAATATAAACGCAGGAGGTGATCAAATACCACCAAAAGAAAGCACTATTTGTGGGGGGAAAAAAAAAGGACATACATTTTGTTTGGGTAGACCGTCACACGACAATTGTCAGCTCAAGCGATGCAGTGCCGTATCGCAAAAAAATGGATTTTTAAAACAGCTTACCTGTAAAATCCTTTTCTTGGAGTATATCACGGGACACAGAGAACCACAGTAATGACTATCTGGGTTATATGCTGCCTTTAGGTGATTTGACACTGGCAACCAATAGTAAGAAGGTTCCTCCCATATAACCCCTCCCATACAGGAAGTACCTTTAGTTTTGTAGCAAGCAATGAAGATCCCAGAAAGAGAGGGGAGGGACCTCTGTGTCCCGTGATATACTCCAAGAAAAGGATTTTACAGGTAAGCTGTTTTAAAAATCCATTTTTCTTTATCGTACATCACGGGACACAGAGCACCATAGTAATGACTATCTGGGATGTCCTAAAGCAATGCCTTTGAGGGGAGGGAACATAATATTCCTAGATCCCCTTTTAGGCTCAAGATTTATAAAGCTGCTTGCGGCTGTGGCCAAAAACAGTCTCCCTTTGAGACCCAACATCCAGTTGGTAAAACCTGGTGAATGTATGAACCGAAGACCAAGCGGCCGCTTTGCAAACCTGAGCCATAGACACTTGTTGGCGCACTGCCCAAGATGTACTAACTCCTCTAGTAGAGTGAACCTTGAGATATCGAGGTGGAACCTTGTGTTTCAACTCACAGGCCTGGATAATGACCTGACGAATCCACCTAGAGATGGTAGAACTAGTTGCTGCCTGTCCCCTCTTAGGACCCTCAGGCAGAACGAAAAGTGAGTTAGTCTTCTGAAAAGGGGCTGACATATCTAAGTAAACCTTGACAGCTCTCACCACATCCAGTGAGTGAAGCAACCTTTCCTTTTTAGACTTATGCCGCGTACACACGGTCGGACTTTTCGTCTACAAAAGTCCAACGGACGCCGACGGACTAAAGCTGGCTGGTAATCCGATCGTGTGTGGGCTTCTCCGGACTTTCAGCAGACTTTTTCAGTCTCAAATCCGACGGACTTTAGATTTGAAACATGCTTCAAATCTTTACGTCGTAACTACGACGGACCCCGAAATCCGCTCGTCTGTGTGCTACTCCGACGGACAAAAACCCATGCTAGGGCAGCTATTGGCTACTGGCTATGAACTTCCTTATTTTAGTCCGGTGTACGTCATCACGTACGAATCCGTCGGACTTTTGTGTGGTCGTGTGTAGGCAAGTCCGTTCGTTAGAAAGTCTGCCGAAAGTCCGCCGGAAGTCCGCCGGAAGTCTGTCGGACAGGCTGTCGGACTTTTGTAGACGAAAAGTCCGACCGTGTGTACGCGGCATTAGGGTTAGGAAAGAAGGAAGGTAAAATGATATCCTGATTCAAGTGAAAACTGGAAACCACTTTGGGCAAAAAATCTGGACGGGGTCGCATCACCACCTTGTCCTGATGAACAAACAGAAAAGGTTTTTCACAAGAAAGGGCGGCCAATTCTGACACCCTTCTGGCTGAGGTTATGGCCACCAAAAAGACCAATTTCCTAGTTAATAGGACCAAAGGAATACGCCTAATAGGTTAAAAGGGTTGACTCTGTAGAGCTGAAAGCACTAAGTTTAAGTCCCAGGGGCATAAGGGCGGCTTAATTGGCGGCCTTAAATGCAGCACTCCCTTGACAAAGGCTCGTACTAAAGAATAAGATGCGATTGGCCTCTGGAAAAAAAACTGATAAGGCTGAAATTTGTCCCTTAATGGTCCCTAGGGATAGATTTAAATCAATTCCTGTTTGAAGAAAGGCAAGGACCCTCCCGATCGTATACTTGCAAGGGTGCCATCTTCTCCTCTCACACCAGGAGATGTACGATTTCCAGACCCTATGGTAAATACTTCTAGAAACTGGCTTTCTACCATTTATTAATTAGAGTAGACAGGACAGATTCTCTGATACCATGGTCTTTTAGTACCCTGGTCTCAATAGCCACACCATCAAATTCAGCGACCGTAAAGAAGGATGGTATATGAGACCTTGGGACAACAGGTCTGGACGGTATGGGAGGCACAATGGGTCCCCTACTGCCATCCTCACAATCTGAGTACCAAGACCTCCTGGGCCACCAGAATTACTGTTTTCTGTTCCTCCTGTATCCTGCGTAACAGGTGCGGCAACATCTGGATTGGAGGAAAAGCGTAAATTAGGGAATACTGATCCCAGGGAATCACCAATGCATCCGTCCCCACGGCAAGTGGATCCCTGGTCCTGGACACAAAGCTGTCCACCTTGGCATTGAACCTGGATGCAAGTAGATCCACATCTGGCATCCCCCAACGCTGGCAGATTTGAAGGAAAACTTCGGGGTGAAGGGAGAACTCCCCCCGTAACAATTGCTGACGACTTAAGTAGTCTGCCCGGCAATTGTCCACCCCTGGAATATAGACTGTCGACAAAAATGGCACGTGCCTCTCTGCCCAATTTAATATGTAATTTATTTCTCTTTGGACTGCCTGGCTTGGGGTGCCCGCTTGGTGGTTGATGTATGCCACCGTGGAGTTGTCGGACTGGACTCTGACCGGAAACCCCTGCAACCTGGACGTCCAGAATATGAGAGCCAAGCGAGCTGCTCGAATTTCCAGCAGATTGATGAGCAAGGTCTTTTCTACTTGGGACCATCTTCCCTGTACGGATGCCTCTTCCATGACTGCTCCCCAGCCGAGACGACTGGCGTCCGTAGTCACCACTTTCCAGGTTACTGGCGGAAAGGACTTCCCGCTTTTCAAGTTGTTGGTCTTTGACCACCAAGAGAGGTCCTGTTTTACCCTTGGGGATAGAGACATTGGATGATCCAGGGTTTGAACAGACTTGTTCCAAGCCTCCAGGATAGTATTCTGGAATAACCTGGAGTGAAACTGCGCATAAGGAACTGCGCTGAAAGACGACACCATCTTGCCCAGCAGTCTCATGCACAGTCGAATTGAGGGCCTTTTTATCCTTTTGACTTCTCGGACCAGCTCCACTATTGAGCTGACCTTTAAGGGAGGTAAAAATACCCTTTCCTGGGTTGTATCCAGGATCAAGCCTAGATATGTCAAGATTTGAACTGGATGAAGGGCCGACTTGTCCATATTCAGAATCCAGCCTAGGCACCTCAGAAAATGAACGGTAGTTGTAACATTTTCTACCAAGGTGGAGTAGGACTGGTCCCTTAACAGAAGGTCGTCCAGATATCCTACCACCGAGATCTTTTGGGACCTTAGAAAAGCCAACGCTGGAGCAAACATCTTTGTGAAGACTCGAGGGGCTGTGGCTAGACTGAATGGAAGTGCCACAAACTGGAAATGACACCCCTCTACTGCGAAGCGCAGAAATCTTTGATGTGGACGGAAAATCGGCACATGTAGGTACGCATCCTTGATGTCTACGGATGCTAAAAAATCCCCTTTTCTTAAGGATGCGATTACTGAATGAACCGACTCCATACGGAAGGTTCAGACATTTAGAAAGGAATTGAGAGACTTGAGGTCCAGAATGGGCCTTACCTCCCCGTTCGGCTTTTGCAGTGTAAATAGGTTAGAATAGAACCCTTTGAATTTTTCTTTGTGCGGAACCTCGATAATCACCCCCTGCCTTTCTAGCTGTTCTAAGGCTAGGAATAGGCTTCTCTTTTTCTCTGGGTCCGATGGGACTCTAGATACTAGAAACCGATTTGGGGGAAAATCCTGGAACTCTATTTTGTAACCTTGTGTTATAGTGGAAATGACCCACCTGTCCTGAACCAATTTGACCCAAGCATCTGCGAACCGCCGCAGTCTGCCCCCCACCCGTAAGAGTGGGGGCGCCCCTTCACAAGGAAGACTTGGAATTGGTTTTGGCCGGTTTCTGAGTCCAAGGTCTTTTTTGACCCCGAGGTTTCTTAAAGGCAGGTAGTTGAGGCCGTCAATACTTCTTGGGAGAAGAGGCGCCTGGCCCTGGAGCGTTGGGAATTTTAAAGGAGGGCTGCTTATTCCTTCTTTTAACTGGAAGCAAGGAGCTCTTCCCTCCTGAGATTTTTTGGATATATTTATCCAGATCTTCTCCAAACAAACGCTCTCCATAAAAAGGAAAAGCCGCGAGTAGCCTTTTGCATGGCATCTCGGCTGACCAGCTCTTTAGCCACAAGACTATGCACATATGTATTGAGAGTAGCGCAAAATGAGACATCTGCTGGATTGAGTCTTTTAGTGCGTCTACCGCAAAACAAAGCGCAAGGAAGTTCTGACAATTCGGCAGAATATTCCTCCTGAACAGGCAGGTTCCTGACCAATCTTTTAAAACGGTCCTTCAAGGATTGACAAATACCAATAGCTGCAACTGCCGGTTGCACTGCTGACCCAGCCACCGCAAAGGAGGCCTTTGGTAAGGATTCCAGCTTTTTATTCGCTGTGTCTTTAAATCCTTGGGCATTATCTACTGGACAGGTTAAGCTTTTATTCACTGATGAAATAGCAGCATCCAAAGGCATATCCCACCTTTTTCTGAATTTTTCCTCCATAGGGTATAAAAAAGAAAACCTCTTTGGAGGCAAGTATATCCTGTCCGGGTGGTCCCAGTCAGCGTAAATCAGCTGCTCCAATAATGGATGCACAGGGAACGCCTGGGAACCTTGCTGAGGTCGCAAGGATCCCAATGTAGAACAGGAAAGTCCCGGTCCCTGTACGGGAGGTAACTTAAATCCTGCTCTCACCATCTCAGCCAAAGACTGGATAAACAATTTTTGGGATTGTGAAGCTGATAATGGTTCCTCAGAACCTGAACCCCCTGCTGAGGACTCTTCACCCTCCTCTTTTTCCCTTACGGTCACCTCCTCAAAATCCTCTGCCCATTCTGGATCCAAATCACCAGGACCCAACTGGCTAAGGGAGTCCTGGTGCTCAAGTGACTCAGCACTGGGACCAGGCTCAGGAGAGGGAGATCTATGCCTTTTCTTCCCTCCCTGTGTTACTGAGGCAATCATACCTGCTATTTTGCCTTCAAGGCCAGCCAGGGCTGACGTTAAGTTGTCCTTAGTAACATAAGCCGTTGCAGGGATATTGGTGGTGGCCACTACGCCTGACAAATGCAATGGCTCAGCCAGAGCCAAATGCTGTAGGTCTTTCAAGAGAGATTGATGCTGCAGTAGCTTGAGGTTGATCTCCTGTTTTCGAAGGAGTCACTTTAACCCCTGGACTTGCCCTATTCCCTGTACCTCGTTTTCTGGAAGACATTGCTTACAAGGTTTTGAGGAAAATACTCGGTACTATATGGCTGAGATCAGTGTATAGCAATTACCACCTTCAAAGTGTTGCAAATGCCCGACTCACGTGCCCAGCTCTGTGTCCCACTGCAACAGGCTCCTGGCTCTTACGAGCCTAATCTTACCTTCAAGACACTGGCAAAAAAAAAAAAAAAAAAAAAAAAAAAAAAAAAAAAAAAAAAAAAAGGTACTTCCTGTAGGGGAGGGGTAATATGGGAGGAACCTTCTTACTATTGGTTGCCAGTGTCCAATCACCTAAAGGTAGCATACAACCCAGATAGTCATTACTATGGTGCTCTGTGTCCCCTGATGTACGATAAAGAAAATGGCCTGGTCATTAAGGGGGAAAATCTTCCGACAGAGTTTAGCCCATTCGCAAGTCTGCTCGTGTGTACGCGGCATTACATTGCCCTGTATTTGGCTCCATCCATCTTCCCATCAACTCTGTCCAGCTTCCCTGTCCCTGCTAAAGAAAAGCATCCCTACTACACGATACTGCCACCACCATGTTTCACGGTGGGGATGGTGTGTTCAGGGTGATGTGCAATGTTAGTTTTGCGACACACATGGTGTTTTATTTTTAAGCCAAAAAATTACCAGTTACGCTTACCGGTAACAGTGTTTCTAGGAAGTTTTCAAGGACAGCATCCTGAGAGAGATGACCGGTCCCACCTGACAGGAAACACAATTAAGGGGTCAAAAACCCCCACCCCTCCCTCCTCTTCAGTTGTGAAAAGTATTGATCCACACCAGTGCACGAGAGTGAAAACACCTCAAATGTTCATACAACATCAATAAATCAAAACGTGTGGGAAGTAGGCCTGCCGCCCTAGAAGACTTCCCAGAAACACCGTTACTGGTAAGTGTAACTGGTAATTTTCTTAAGTCATCTTTCAGTACGGCACCCTGAGAGAAGAGCAAGTAGCACAAGCCTACCTTAGGGGGGAACAACAATCTGTAGGACTTTTCTACCGAATGCCAGATCCTGAGGTGATAGCAGCTACACCCTCTAGTGTCTCAGGAAAGTGTTTTGGCTTGCCCTCATTGCTGCTCTGCAGATCTGCTCTTCCGATGCTCTGGCCCTTTCTGCCCAAGAGGTCACCAGAGACCTTGTAGAGTTCGCCTTAAGGTTAGCGGGGACTGCTTTACCTGCCTGTTCATAGGCTACGTCAATGGCCTGCCTAATCCATCTTGCTATGGTTGTTTTCAATGCCTGCCCACCTCTCTTCTGGCTGAAAAAAACTAACAAGTGATTGGAGTTTCTAAATTCCTTCACCGTCTAAATAAAGTAACAGACACTGTCTGACATCTAATAACTGAAAAGATCTTTTCTTCTCATTCTGAGGGTTGACACAAAAAGAAGGAAGGACAATGCCCCGTGACCTGTGAAGACAAGAGGCCACCTTAGGAAGGTACAGGGGATCCTGTCTAAGAATAACCCGGTCCTCAAATAACAAGAAAAAGGGCTCCTTGATTGATAGAGCCTGCAGATCGCCGTTGTAATGGCCAGAAGGAAGGGTGTCATAAGGGAAAGTAACTTAAGCGGAACTTGAGCCAACGGATCCAAGTGTGCCCTAGTTAGGGCCTCCAAGACTGGGGTCAAATCCCACAGAGGAAATGTATTAATTTGCACCAGGGACATCCTCTGCCTAAAATCTTTTATTCAGGGGGCCCAGAGCCAGCCTCCTGTCCAAAAAGCTGTATAGGGCTGCTACCTGGACCCCGAGTGTCTTAGTTGCCGGGCCTTGATCCGCGCCCTCCTGGAGGAAGTCCAGGATTGCAGGGATATCCTGTTGGGAAGTCCCTTTCGTTGGATAACAAGAAAAGACTCCCCAGACCTTGAACAATTGAATTGTATCATAACACAGAGTGGTACTGTGGATACATATAGAGTAAAAGAGTGCTACGTCCTATAGATTAATTGTAAAGGTAGGAGGGGGGGGACTTTGGACTTTTTAGGCACAGTAACACAGAAATGAATACAAAAATATTTATTGAAAAAGCATATAAAAATATACCTTTGCATAAAAAAAAACACAAAAAGTCTAGATATACATATACTCGATAGGATTACTGCTGTGCAAGAATATACTATATGGAAACACTGACAATACCTATAACAAGGTCATTTGTTTGATTTACACTTAAAAAAAGTCAACACAGCATGAAATTATCAGCCCCTGATGATATTTACTGACAGTTGTAAAAAAAAAAAAAAAAATCAGATTTTGACAAACTGTCAGTAAATTTACTGGCGGTTGGCAACCCTGAATAGTAGTGACAATATGTAGAACTAAATCCAAGATAATTGGATAAGAAAAAGGTAATACTTACTACATGTTGTGTAAGGATGGAGAATTTAAAAATAAGAGCAAAGGCACCTATAGGAACGGTATCAGAGGCGCTAGGTGATGGGGAAAGTATGTAAAACGAGGTCCAGTGTCAGTAATCGTTTAATCACTGCCTATAAAGAAACATAGAACATTTAATAATAATAATAAAAAAAGCCAAAGTACTTGGTAGGGTAGGTAGATTGCAGAAAACTCACCAATTAGAAGGTAAACCCAAAGAAATGCTCTAAAAGCAGGGAAGGAAGGGGGAAGGTAACGCCAGGGGACCCACAGATAGTCATATTGGAGACAAGGAGTCCATTGTATAATACCCCAGGCAACAAACGAGTATGTGCGCATAAAGGGACTGGGTCCTTCACAGATAGCAAAAGGGGGTATCAATAGGATAACCTGAAAAGTAAACAGCATAACCAGATAATAATGGAAAGGACTATGCAGTAGATACAGACAGCCCATAAGGGTAAGAAGGCAATAGGGCAGAACATACCTTACTAACAAGGACCCCCCAGGACCAGTGAGCTGAAAATAGTCCAGTGACCGTTAACAGTATCAGCTGCTGGAATGTGCCTCGAACCTGTCCTATTTGTATGTACATCCCTCCCATTATCAGCAAATCGGCTAAGCCGATGTGACATCATCCGGACCGGCCGAATAGTCACTGTGCATACGCCTGATCAGTGAGCGCACCATCTGGACGTAATGACGCCACATCAAGGAAAGGGAAGCATTTGGAGTGACTGGCAGTGGTCAGCGGAGATGGAGAGCTAGGAGCTCCCCCCTGCTGGCCAAAGCATGCACCACACCAACAGATAGATAAATGGCGTGACGCTGGGCGGCCGCATAGTGACCGAAATGTAACCCTGATTCCAGCCCACCAGTGCTGAGTGAGCCAGAGAATCACAAGGGATATGCTGCTAGACAATGGTATAGAAAAATGTACAACAAATCACATACTAAAATAGAAATAATATAAATATACAGAGAGATAAACTTATCAATAATTACAAATGGTAGTGACAGTGATCGGTGACCACAAATGGAAACCACACACTGACATGCCAATGAACAAAGATACTAATATAGAGCATTAATAATGCGATCTAGATCAATTTTTTTTAATAATGGAATAGAAGATAGGTCACAGTAAGGAACTAGAGACATTGGATCAAGATAAGACAATGATTAACCAGCTATTGGAACTATCTGTATGTGAATTGGCAAAATACCTCTAACAGGTAAAAGTAAAAAACAAAGAGATTACAGAAATGGTTTATAGGACTGGGCCTCATTGATGCCAGGGGCATGGATGGCATCAAGGCGCTCTATCCATAAAGTTTCTTTCCTAAGAATCTGTTTATCCCAATCGTCACCTCGTGGGCCCTTTGTAACAACTGCAAAGGCAATAAAGGAAACCAGCAAGGTGTCGAATTTGTGATACAAATCGAGAAGTCTACTCACTGAGGTGACCATCTTACCACCCGCAGAGTAATAAACGTGGTCCTTTATACGGGATCGAAAATGTCTACCAGTTTTACCCACATAGAAAGTTTTGCATTTACAGGTCATTAGGTACACAACCCCTTGAGTCTCACAATCGGCATGAAAGGTAGGGGTAAAGACTTTGCCACTGGGGAGTATGAAACGAGTACCTGTATGAGTCCAAGGACAAAAGGTGTATTTACCACATCTAGTAATACCATTAGGACGATATTGGGATAGTCAATTATTGAAATAATGGCTGGAAGTAAGTTTGTCACGTAGAGACCTTGACCTGAGAAAGGTAATGTCAGGAGTGGGACTAATGTATTTGGCGAGAACAGGATCATCCCGCAACAAAGACCAATGTGATGTCAAAATGTCACGCAAATCCGCATGATGTTCAGAGTATCTGGTTATGTATCTTACTGTTTGGTTAGATTTCATAGTCTTAATTTTATATAACAAAGAACTGCGTGATTGACGCAGTGCCTTGTTATACGCTTTTCGTAGTAGGGATTTACTGTAGCCCCTTGCCTACAGGCGATCGCGAAGTATGTTTGCCTGTAGTTTAAATTCATCAGTGTGCGTACAGTTTCGGCGTAGCCTCAGATACTGTGCATAGGGTATACTACGAATAAGAGTATGTGGGTGGGCACTATCAGCATGTAACAGTGTGTTGCCTGCTGTTTCTTTCCTGAAAAGTGTGGAGGACAAACAACCGTTACCATCCTTGAAAATGGTAAGATCAAGGAAGGGAATCTTAGACACATCACTAGACACTGTGAATTTTAAGTTAAATTGGTTATGATTCAAAATGTCAATAATTCTAGTCCATTATTAAAAAAGTTGATTTAGATCGCATTATTAATGCTCTATATTAGTATCTTTGTTCATTGGCATGTCAGTGTGTGGTTTCCATTTGTGGTCACCGATCACTGTTACTGCCATTTGTAATTATTGATAAGTTTGTCTCTCTGTATATTTAAATTATTGCTATTTTAGTATTCGATTTGTTGTACATTTTTGTATACCATTGTCTAGCAGCATATCCCTTGTGATTCTCTGGCTCACTCAGTACAGGTGGGCTGGAATCAGGGTTACATTTCGGTCACTATGTGGCCGCCCAGCGTCACACCATTTATCTATCTGTCTATCTATCTAGCTCTCCATCTCCGCTGACCACTGCCAGTCACTCCAAATGCTTCCCTTTCCTTGATGTGGCATCATTACGTCCAGTTGGCGCACTCACTGACCGGGCGCATGCGCAGTGACTATTCAGCCGGTCCGGATGACGTCACATCGGCTTAGCCGATTTGCTGATGACGGGCGGGATGTACATACAAATAGAACAGGTTCGAGGCACATTCCAGCAGCTGATACTATTAACGGTCGCTGGACTATTTTCAGCTCGCTGGTCCTGGGGGGTCCTTGTTAGTAAGGTATGTTCTGCCCTAGTACCTTCTTACCCTTATGGGCTGTCTGTATCTACTGCATAGTCCTTTCCATTATTCTTATCTGGTTATGCTGTTTACTTTTCAGGTTATCCTATTGATACCCCCTTTTTCTATCTGTGCGGGACCCAGTCCCTTTATGCGCACATATGTTTGTTGCCTGGGGTATTATACAATGGACTCCTTGTCTCCAATATGACTATCTGTGGGTCCCCTGGCGTTACCTTCCCCCTTCCTCCCCTGCGTTTACAGCATTTCTTTGGGTTTACCTTCTAATTGGTGAGTTTTCTGCAATCTACCTACCCTACCAAGTACTTTGGCTTTTGACATTTTTTTTTTTTATTATCAAATGTTCTATGTTTCTCTATAGGCAGTGATTAAAGGATTACTGACACTGGACATCGTTTTACATACTTTCCCCATCACCTAGCGCATCTGATACCGTTCCTGTAGGTGCCTTTGCTCTTATTTCTGGTTTTAAATTCTCCATCCTTATACACAACATGTAGTAAGTACTACCTTTTTCTTATAAAACCTCGACTTTTGGCTACAATTACCGATCAATTATCTTGGATTTAGTTATATATATTGTCACTACTATTGGGTATGGCATTTCTGGCCATTTTTCAATATTTCTCATAGAGTAACCAGTTTATTAATAACTACTTATCTCCACATTATGTTACAATGTTATGTATGCCCCTGTAGTGACCATATATGTTCCCTTCTGCCTATCTTGCGCTGTCTGGGTTGGGTACCACAGGGTCATTTAGCTGTGATGACATATGATATTTACCTCTGTTGTTAGATTACAACTGTTACGCACTGTTTCAACTGCTGCGTCTGCCAAATACATTTATGATCTGCTTGGATTTGGAAGTACGCGACACATGATCTATTAACTTGGTTACCCTCATGTCCGCGTTTCTGGCCACGCAGGCCGAAACCAGGGCTGGACTCATGGCTGCTACGTTGACCTACCAGGCCCTGCACGGGGGGGGGTCTTGGACCGGCGATCTATTTGGTCCCTGATATTGCCTGCATCCTCGGAGAGGTCAGATTGTTTGGACACCTGTGCTAGAGAAGCACCCAGTCTGGGTGTCTTAAAAAAATCTCTCCTCCTCCTCCTCGATGGGGTACCTGCGTTTCCACATTTTAAACTTCAAGAGCTTTCTCTCAGGCTCCGTCCATTCCCTCAAGATGATATCTTTGAAAACCTGGTGGATTGGGAGAACCTTCGACTGAGGCCTGACCAGGCCCCTATGCATCCTGTCCTGGGCAGAGACCTGTGTTGCGGGGTCCTGGATCTCCTCTGATGCATATACTGCCCTTAGGAGACCCTCCATATCATCAGCTGAAAAAAATGTGTCTGCCTGGTCTAGAATACTCCCCCTCATCAGGAAGGCTCTGATCGGAGACCCCTGCCTCCTCTTTAGAGTCCTGAGAGGTTAGAGCTTTAAGGGGTTCAGGATGCCTGCTGTCACTGTTAGCAGATGAACCTTCCTGCGAGGAAGAGAGTCTTCCCTGCTAGAGAGGGGCTCAGGTTCTTTAGGTTTTAGGGTTTCCTGTAAAGCTTTGTGGGTTGTTAACATCTCAGTCTGTACGGAGAGGAAATCCTTCATGACCTGAAAGGTCTCTTTTCCTGACAATGTGTGGATACACTTGCAGCAGAATGGTTTTGTGTGGTCCTGCGACAATTTGTCATTGCAGTAACCACATCTCTTGGAACAGGAAGGGATCTTGGACTTAGGTCTACTGGCGATTCCCTGGGCAGCAGCCTCTCTCTCTGTAAAAGACATACAGCCATTAGTACCATCTTCCCCCATCTGCTGTATCCTGCAAGGGTAAGGGTTGGGGGCCTCCCCCCCATTAACCCCTGCCAGCTTGGTAGACTCACCCCCTGTGGTCTCCTCCATTGCTGTGGCCGTTGCCGGCCCCTCCTCTCGCTCCATAGCCAGTGCACTTACGGGCTTTGTGCCTGAGAAAAACAGGATGTGGACGCTTGCTCTGCCGCCAGTCTGACCTCCGTTCCCAAGCATGAGACGCCGCCATTTTCTCAAAGCCTCAAGTGCCCCGCTCTCGAGAGCATTGGGGCAGCGACGTCACTTCCAGCGCAAGGGGGGGAGCAGCGTCATATCGCCACCCTTCTGCTGGTACAATGGCGCTCCCCTTCTCTTCCCAGCCAACAATCCAGCGTCGTCCAAAAGCCACACACTGATTGACCCCGGGAAGCCTTAGGAATGCCCCACGGGAGATCCGACTGCCAGCCTCCTGTAAGCTGACATCCCCATCAGGTAAACAGGAAGAGCAGGAAACATGGTCCCTGAAGTTCTGGGCACACCACTGTGCCCAGGGTCCTTCAGTTCTCAGGGAGGCTCTTCCATCTCTGCTGCCCCTCGAGATGATGGGGAACCTCCCCAGGAAGGGCAAGCCCTATCAGACCCAGAGGCTTCCCACGGGGGAGACCTCCAGCCCTCGGCTTTGAGTCTAAGGAAAAATAAACTGTTTTGCTGTGGGGAAACACAAGCAAAAACTGAGGAGCACAGGGAGGGGAGGGGGTTTTGACCTCTTTCTTGATTGTGTTTCCCGTCAGGTGGGACCAGTCATATCTCTCAGGGTGCCGTCCTGGAAGACAACTTGAGAAAATACAATTTTGATCTGATCTGACCAGAGCACCTTCTTCCATATGTTTTCCATGTCCCCCACATGGATTCTCACAAACGGGAATTTAACAATGGCTTTCTTTTAGCCACTCTTCCATAAAGACCAGATTTGTGGAGTGCACTACTAATAGTTGTCCTGTAGACAGATTCTCCCACCTGAGCTGTGGATCTCTGCAGCTCCTCCAGTTACCATGGGTCTCTTGGTTGCCTCTCTGATTAATGCTGTTCTTGCTTGGCCTGTCAGTTTAGGTGGACGGCCATGTCTTGGTAGGTTTGCAGTTGTGCCATATTGTTTCCATTTTCGGATGATGGATTGAACAGTGCTCCGTGAGATATTCAAAGCTTGGGATATTTTTTTATAACCTAACCCTGCTTTAAATCTCTCCGCAACTTTATCCCTGACCTGTCTGGTGTGTTCCTTGGCCCGCATGATGCTGTTTGTTCACGAAGGTTCTCAATGTCTTCTGAAGGCAATTGGTTCCACTAGATTTTAGTTAGGGGTATCAGAGTAAAGGGGCTGAATACAAATGCACACCACATTTTTCACATATTTATTTGTTAAAAAATTGGGAAACCATTTATCATTTTCCTTCCACTTCACAATTATGTGCCACTTTGTGTTTGTCTATCATATAATCCCAATAAAATCCATTTATGTTTTTGGTTGTAACAGGACAAAATGTGGAAAAATAGGATTTTTATAACAGCTTACCTGTAAAATCCTTTTCTTTGAAGTACATCAAGGGACACAGAGCCATAGTAGTTACACCTTCAGGTGATGGACACTGGCACACCCTAAGACAAAAAGTGCACTCCCTATATAACCCCTCCTACTACTGGGAGTACCTCAGTTTTGTAGCCAAGCAATACACGTGTATACCAAAGAAGGGAGGGACCTCTGCGTCCCCTGATGTACTTAAAAGAAAAGGATTTTCCAGTTAAGCTGTTATAAAAATCCTATTTTCTGATCATGGGACACAGAGCCATAGTAGTTACTATGTGGGATGTCCCATAGCAATGGCAACTGAAGGGAGGGAGACACAACAAAAGTATGGCACCAAGAGACTAGAGGACTTGTCATGGGATCCCATGAGTAAGTCAGTGTGTGACGAAACATGTCGGGGTCGTGGCTGTACGACGTTCTTCACCAGTGATGTGTGACCCTTTCAGTTGAACAAGGAAGTGGTGATTTGTCAGAGTGGCCAGGTATCGAGGAGTGGGTGAGAGCCAATACCTGACGCCTGCATACCTCAGGTTCGCCGTGACCGTAGCCCTACACTGTGTGATCCAACTGTTTAGCGTGTTGTGTTTTGAAGCCGTTTCTGCTTATTTGGATTTGCAAAATGTGAGTTGAAAAGTTGAAGAGTGTTAGTGTTTACAATAAACTGGTTATACTGTTTTACACTATTGGAGCATCTTTTTCATTTTTACATGTGGAACGATTTCTGCACACACTATTGGATTTTTGGTTTGCTGATTTAACCCTTTCCGTATGGTTATAAAAGCGATTTAGCCTTGCTCGCAAGTGTAGGCATTTGGAGTCGGTGAGTGCATTTCTTAAGGGAGTGGGATCACTCAACACTCTGGTGTGGTGGAAGTTAAGAAGACACTACCATTCAAAGAATTTTTTGTGTACATCAATTTATGGACTTTTTTGTCTGATTTATTCACTTATTAATTTCACTTGTCACATGGTGTTTTAATTGTTGATCAGAACATTCACACAATTTTCCAGTGTTGTCTTAATTGTACAATTCTGTTTTAGGATAGCGCCACTGTTTTTTTTCTTGTTTATTTTCTTAGTCACTATTTAGTCACGTTACAAGGTAAAAAAAACACAACTTACTGAAGTTGATCGCCCATGGTCCTTTAGAATTTGGGTCTCAATAGCCAAACCATTAATTTTAGCGTTTGTAAGGTAGGATGGAATACCAGACCTTGCGAGAGAAGGTCTGGTCACAGTGGTAGGGTCCAAGGGTCCCCTACCGCCATTTTTATGATCTCGGCAAAACAAGATCTCCTGGGCCACAAGAATCACCTCCTTCCCTTCTTGCTTGATCTGCAAAGCAGACAAGGAAGCAGAACAGGAGGGAACACAAAGACCAGTATAAACTGATCCCAAAGAAAGACCAAGTCGTCTGTTCCGCATGCCATTGGATCCCTTGTCCTTGACACAAAGTTTCGATTTTGTTGTTGAACCTGGATGCAAACAGATCCACATCCGGAACTCCCTATTTCTGACATATTGACAGAAAGATGTCGGGATGAAGAGACCATTCTCCCGGGAACAATTGCTGGCGACTCAAGTAGTTCGCCTGCCAATTCTCTATTGTGGAATTAAAATTACTGATAGGCAAGGAATGTTACTTTCTGCCCAAGAAAGAATATGATTCACCTCTCTGGGCCGCACAACTTCTTGTGTCCCCTTGGTGATTGATATAGGCCACTGCTGTGGCATTGTTGGATTGAATTCTGACAGGACAATTCCGTAGTCTGAGCATCCAGGCGTACTGCCTGAGTCTCTAGAATATTGATGGGCAAGGTCCTGTCTGATTTGGACCATTTCCCTTGGACAGACGCTTCTTCCAGGACCGCTCCCCAGCCCAGAAGGCTGGCATCTGTTACCACCTTCCAGGTAACTGGTAGAAAGAATTTTCCTTTTTGAAGATTCTTGGATATTAACCACCAAATTGAGGCTCTGACACACATTGGGGGATAAATGCATTGGAAATCCAGAGCTTGGACTTTGTTCCAAGTTGACAGGATACTGTTTTGTAGCAGTCTTGAATGAAACTGCGCATAAGGAATGGCCTTCAAAGAAGCCACCATCTTTCCCAACAATTTCATGCAAAGTTGAATAGTCGGATCTTTCTTTGTTTTGACCAACTGAATCAGTTCCTTTATGGAACTGATCCTTTCCTGGGGCAGAAACACCCTCTTTTGAGCTGTATCTATGATCAGCCCCAAGTACTGAAATCTCCTTGATGGTTTTAAGGAGGATTTCTCTAGGTTGAGAATCCAACCTAGGTCTTCCAAGTAGCTGATTGTGGTGACTAAAGTTTGGTTTAAACGGGCTACCGATTGATCTATCAAGAGGAGATTGTCTAAGTAGGCTACTATTGTTATACCTTGGGCCCTTAACCTGGTTAAAAGAGGAGCCAGGACCTTTGTGAATACTCGAGGTGCAGTAGCTAGACCAAAAGGAAGAGCTACAAACTGAAAATGAAGATTTTATACCTCGAAGCGTAGAAATTTCTGGTGAGCGGGGAAAATCGGCACATGGAGATAAGCATCCTTGATGTTGATTAATGCCAGAAGTTCTCCTCCTTGTAGGATGGAGATTACTGATCGGATGACTCCACGCGAAAGGAGCAGATATTCAAAAACCGGTTTAGAATTTTGAGATTTAAAATAGGTCTGACATCCCCGTTTGGCTTTGGAACCGTGAACAGGTTTGAATAAAACCCCAAACCCCGCTCTTCCAAGGGGACCTCTGATATCACTCTTTGAGACAAGAGATGATCCAGAGCTAGAAAGAGAGACTTCTTTTTCACAGGGTCTCTGGGAACGTTTGACCTGAGAAAACGAAGAGACAGGAACTCTCCGAACTCTAGTTTGTAACCTAGAGAAATTGAGGAAGCCACCCATCTGTCTTGACATTGTTCCTGCCAGACCTTTGAAAACTGTAGAAGTCTTCCCCTCACTCGAGTGTGCGGGGGGCATCCCTTCATAAGGAGGCTTTAGAATTCTATTTTGTGGGTTTCTTCCCTGAGGTCCTCTTTTGACCCTGGGACTGACCCTGAGGTTTATCTCTTGACTCCAACGGTGGAGGCCGTCATGACTGCCTGGAGGCTGCTGCCCGCAGCACTGGAGAAGAAGTACGTTTAAAAGAAAATTGCTTAAACTTCTTCTTAACTGGTAAAAGGGTACTTTTCCCATTAGAAATTCTTTAGATATACTTATCCAGATCATCTCCGAACAACCGTTCACCATGAAAAGGGAAACTGGCCAAGAGCTTTTTGCATGGCACTTCGGCTGACCAATTTTTCAACCATAGGATTCTACGCACATGTACCAGCCCTAGCATGAGCCGTAAGGCCTGGAGAATAGAATCTTTCATAGCGTCTACTGTAAAACACAATGCTTCTGATATTCCAGCCAAATTCTGGGCCTGCTGATCAGGAATAACTTTGAGTACATCTTTAAACTGGTCCTTTAAGGACTGAGAAACTCAGATCGCTGCCAGTGCAGGTTGAACGACAACCTGCGAGCAAAATATAGTTTTTAAAAAGGAACTCCAACTTCTTATCCGTTGGATCCTTTAGCATATGAGCATTGTCAACTGGACAAGTCAGGTTTTTATTTACAGAGGATATAGCAGCGTCAATTGCTGGAATTCCCCATTTCTTATAAAAGTCTTCCTCCATAGGATAAAGTATTGAAAACTTTTTTGGAGGGAAAAATTGTTTATCTGGGTGCTCCCATTCAGAATACATAAGCTTCCTTAGCCATGAATGGATAGGAAAGGAATGATCAGATTGGGGAGGCTTAGCGAACCCAAACCAGAGGTGGGCTGACTGCCTGCCCTGCTGGCAGTAAAAATGTGGAGCGGACCAACTCAGTGAGAGATTGTACCAACAACCTTTCCTGCGAACCTGATATCTCCGTATTAGGTTCTTTGGAAGAGGAGACATCAGCCTCTTCCTGGTCCTTAGAAAACAAATAGTATTCTCTTGCTCCATGTTCCTCCGTATGAGGGTCCTCAGCAATGGACGGGGACCTGCTACGCTTAGCCCCACTCTAAAATGCAAATAAAGCATCAATTTTTTTGGCTCCAAGCTTAAAATGGTTGAAGAAAAAACCTCCTGGGTAATATACACAGGGGCTGCAATGTTAAGAGCAGCTGCAACACTTACCCCTCCTGATGGCTCACTCTGACCAGCCATATTACTTTCCGGGGAGGATGCCATCTTATTTTAGATGGTTTTCGGCTGCCGTGTGACTGTAGTAGTCTTACTAGAGCCCTTTCTTGAGGTGTTTTTCACCCCCCCTTCCGCTCATAGCCCGATGCACAAAGCAGAGGTACTACCAGAAGGAATGCCTCCACTGCTTGAGCAATAGTCCAGCTCTGTTGTTGCTATTAACCTCCCTGGGGTTAAATTTCAGCACCATTAGCGGTAACCCCGAGCCACACTCGGGACTGCATTGCAGGATCCTGGTGCGGTATACTTACCTTGTCCCCAGGATCCTGCGATGTCCCCCGGCCCTGTCCTCCGCCCGATGCCTCTGTGTGCCGGGCTCCGTTCCCTGCGAGCATCGCGACGCATAGGGGCGGAGCCCGGCGGCAAATTAAAAAAAAAAGTGAAAAATCATAATACATACAGTCCACTGTAATCTTACAGATTACATTACTGTATCAAATTATTTCACATCCCTTTTGTCCCCAGTGCTTTGTCCAATGCCCTGCAAGCAGTTTTATATGATATATACTGTTCTTTCTGCCTGGAAACTTGAGATTGTCCATAGCAACTAAAAAGTGTCCCTTCACATCAAAAGTGGTTTTAGACCAGCTAGAAAACAGCGATAGTAAATTAGAACACTTGCAGAATTGAGCGATAGTGAATCGTGGGGAAATTTTATTGTATTATTTTTTATAATTATTTATTATATTATAATTTATGATGATTTTGTGTTTCAAACTTCATCATACTCGGGATGTCTACTAGACTCTTGGTGGACAGATTTAAGTGTGTTATTGCTAAGAATTACAGGCCTACCATATAAAACGCCAAATTTCTATGCAAAATAATTGTACCGCTTTGAGACGCAAAAAAATCAAGTTAGACTTACCGGTAACTTGTTTTCCAGGAGTCTTTCAGGACAGCACCTTGAGAGCGTGGCTCCACCCACTTGTCAGGAAACACACCTCCACCAATCTTTAAAAGGAGGCTCCTTCCCACTTATCATCAGTAGTAGTAGAGAACCTCCGGCCCAAGCTGGAACACATAGTCAGAATATGGTTAGTCACAGCATAGTAATGTAATACAATAAGGGTGGGTTGCTGCTGTCCTGAAAGACTGGTAAGTCTAACTTGATTTTCCCCTTAACGTCTTTCAGGACAGCACCTGGAGAGGATAACAGAGACTTACCCATTAGGGAGGGACCACAGCCTGTAAGACCTTTCTGCCAAAAGCCTGCTTGCTTGCTGACACAAGATCCAGTCTGTAATGACGGACAAACGTTAGGTAACTTGACCACGTAGCCGCCTTACAAATTTGATCTGGGGTGGCGCCAGCTATTTCTGCCCATGTAGTGGCCTGAGCCCTGGTAGAATGTGCTTTAATCCCCAGTGGGGGAGATAGCCCCAACTGGGAGTAGGCTGCCAGAATAGCGGATTTAAGCCATCTAGCTATTGACCCCTTAGATGCTTGGTGGCCCTTCTTTTTTCCAGAAGTATAAACAAAGAGTCCGAAGACCGAAAGTTCTTTGTTACTTCAAGATAATGTAATAAAGTCCTTCTTACATCCAAATTGTGGAATTTGCTTTCTTTCTCCCCTGAAGGGTTTGAGCAAAAGGTTGGTAGGATGATCTCCTGCGATCTGTTGTGGGCTGACGCTACCTTCGTCAAAAAACCCCGGATCTGTTTTGAGTATAATCATATCTGTGTAGATGGATAAAAAGGGTTTTTTTTAACAGATAGGGCGTGCAGCTCACTAATCCTCCTTGCTGATGTTATTGCAACCAAAAATAAAGTCTTTTTTTTTTAATCAGAAATAAAGTTTATTGAGCATAATAGTCAGTACATCTTACAGGTGATGGTTAACAGTTCACAATAATTGTTGATGTCAAAGGCACAGACTTTTACAATGATAATTGTGACATATCATTACAAGCCAATATCGGGGTACATATCTTACATTGAGTTGCTAAAAGTTTGGACATATGCAGAGGTAGGAGATATTGTGCCATCGCACATGCAAGTATTGTGGTTTGCTAGTCTGTGCATGTAGAGGCTTCATTTATCCATCTGTCCCATATTTTATGGTATTTGGCAGGGCATCCACGATGGGAATACAGAACTTTTTTGTAGGGTAGGACGATGTTCACCGCCCTCTTCCACTGCTGCACTGTTGGGGGGCTAGGCCGAAGCCACTGTTGAGCAATCTGCAATCTGGCCATGAAGAGGGTCTCCTGCATGAATATTGATAGATATTTCTCCTCCTCCGATACTGTGAGCAGGCCAAGTAGACATTGGCGAGGGCACAGCGTCAGAGGAGAGTCCATTTGATCGTGGAGAAATTTAACTATTTGCAGCCAGTAATTTTGAATGATTGGACAAGACCAAATCAGGTGATAGAAGGTGCTAGAGGTGTCACCACAGCGAGGACAGGCCGAATTGGCGTCCGGTCTGTACTTGCGGATGCGTGCAGGGGTGAGATAGGATCTGTGGAGAATGTATAAGTGGGTGAGGCGATCTGATAGTTTCGGGGATACTTTTGCACTGGTCCCTAGCATGTCCCCCCACTGGTCGTCATCCAAGGTCCCAATATCAGCTTCCCACTGAACCCTTAGGTTTTGAGTATGGTTAGTGGCTACGGGTGTCAGGAGGGTATTATATAGGGTGGAGATCATCTTTTTTGGGTCGTCGCCTAAGAGAAGGTCAGTGACAGTCACCACCTCCAGGGCGGGGATATTATTACTGAATTGGGATTGAAGGGCATGACGAATCTGGAGATATCTGAAAAACATGTGATTGGGAGGGGCAAATTCATCTTTTAGAGCCTGAAAGGGCTTGACCCCCCCTCCCGCCACGACCTGGTAGAGGTATATGACTTTAAAGATAATCCATAGCTTATAGTCAGGGATATTCAGTAGTTCAGGGAGCTGAGGATTATCCCATAATGGGGTATGGGCATGGATAGGAGGGGCTCCTATGATAGTAAGTGTGCGCTGCCATATTCTACTATGATGCTGCATCAGCTGATTACCTCCCGTAGGGCCAGAGTTGCCCCTATGTTTGCAGAAGAGTATCTGGAAGGGATGTGCCACCACGTCAGAGGCATGTGTGCATACCAGGGTAGTGTAGCGGAGTCTGTCATGCCTATTGAGATAGTAAAAATGGGACAGCTGTGAAGCTAAGTAGTAGAATGCGAGGTCGGGGGTGGCGGTGCCCCCCAAATGGGTGGGGCATTTAAGGGTCTGCCATGAAAGCTTATGTCTGGATGTGCCCCATATGAACGTGTTGAGTATAGACTCGAGGGACCTAAAGATGTGAGCTGGGACATATAGTGGGGCATGCCAGAATAGGTATAGCAGCTTGGGAAGAAGAATCATCTTCACCAAGCTGTTACGACCCATCACCCCCAGCGGGAGCCTGGACCAGATTTGTGTTTTGTTTTTCAAATACGCAAATATTGGTTCGATGTTCAGGGGTATGTAATCGGCTAAGGAGCGCGAGCATTGAATGCCTAGGTATTTGAATTGGCTAGTCCTTATTAGTGGGAGGGACATCTGAGTGTGCGTTGGGACAGAGACATCAATGGGGAGTATTTGGGACTTAGACCAATTAATTTGTAGCCCTGAGGTCCCATGTTGCTGAATGAGCCGTAGAGCCGAGGCCAGCGAGGGGCCTGCGTCCGACAAGTATAGTAGCATGTCGTCAGCATATAAGCTGAGCACCTCAGTCAGCTGCCCCCTACGGAGGCCCCTGATGCCCGGGTGTGCTCTAATAGCTATGGCCAATGGCTCGACCGCTAAGGCATACAACATGGGGGATATTGGACAGCCCTGACGTGTTCCCCTGGACAGTGAGAATGGGGTGGATAGTTTGCCGTTGACCTGGATCCTAGCAGTAGGATCCTGATAGAGAAGTTGGAGCCACCTGATGAACCTGGGGCCAAAGCCGAACCTGTGAAGGCACTCCCACAGGTAGCCCCACTCCACAGAGTCGAACGCCTTGGCGGCGTCTAAACTGACTACCACTCTGGACCCAGGCTCATCATGCGTAGCTTGTAAATTTGTAAATAGCCTTCTTAGGTTAAACGCTGTATTCTTATTGGGCATGAAGCCTGTTTGGTCAGGGTGGATGAGGCTAAGGATGACCTTGTTGAGTCTCATGGCGAGAATTTTGGCGAGAATTTTCACATCCAATTGGAGGAGAGAGATCGGGCGGTAGGATTCGGGCTGAAGGGGGTCTTTGCCTGGTTTGGGAATGAGGACAATCAGTGCCTCACTCATGGTGCGTGGGAGTGTCCCGGACGTATGTATGTATGTGTGTGTATAGAGCCTCTAGTCTGGGGATGAGGACCTCTTGGAACTGGGAATAGAACTCCAGAGGGAGGCCATCCGAGCCCGGGGCCTTAGACGAAGGAAGATTCGCCATCGCCGTTTTAATGCATTCTTCTGTTATAGGGGCCTCCAATAATTCAACCTGGGTGTCTGAGAGGGAGGGAAAGTCTACACTGTCTAGAAGAAGGTGCAGTTCGTCCATGGAGTGATTAGCCCTAGAGGTGTATAGTTCAGCATAGAATCTTTTGAATTCGTGGGCTACTTGTTCAGGGTCTGTGAGCATGGTACCATCTTGTGAGCGGAGCCGGACCACCACCGGAGGCGTATGGTCCAGGTGAGCCATGTAGGCCAAGAGTTTCCCAGCCCGCTCCCCATGCTCAAAGACCCTTTGTTTTTTAAAGAAAATTCCTTTTTTGGCTTTCTCAAAGTGTAAACTATCCGTAAGTCTAGCGTAGTTGGGCAGAATTGGAGGGTGTTGGGTTGGACAGGAAAGCCTGTTCGAGGGAGCCTAAATACTCCTCGGCCTGTAACAAAGTATTATTTGAGGAGGCCTTGTGCCTGTTAGTGTGTGTAGATAGGATCAGGCGGGCATGAGCCTTGAAGGCTTCCCACACCATTCCGGGCGAGGACGACCCCTGGTTGACCTGGAAATAATAAGACCACTCACGCTGTATGATCTCAACGTCGTTGAGGATTGTTAGCCAAAATGGATTTAGCCTCCAAAGGCGAGATGGCGTAGAGGACGGTAACCTCAGAGTAATCCAATAGGGGGAGTGGTCTGAGAGAACTCTCAAGCCGAACCCCGCTGCAAGGAGGCTCGGAATGAGAGTGGGGGTAAGCAAAATCATGTCCAGGCGAGACATTGCGTTTTGTGCGGGCGTGAAACAGGAGTATGCCGGTGTGTTGGGATATTTGAGTCTCCAGCTATCGGATAGGGCAAACTCCAAAAGGAATCTGCCGAACCTTGTGAGGGTCGGCCTGCTCTGTGATATACCTGATGGGTGGAGCCTGTCGAGCATGGGGTCAATCACTGTATTGAAATCCCCCATCCAGATCGCTGGTGTATTGGGATGCTCAGACATGAAAGCCAGGCCCTCTTTGAGGGCAGTGAATTGAAAGGGTGGGGGTATATAGAAAGCTAGCAAGAGGAGTTCAAGCCCCCCCACTGTTACATGTAGGAATAAGAATCTCCCCTGCTGGTCCGACTCTAAGTTATGCAGTTGAAAATTAACCGTTTTGGCTATGAGGACAGCTATGCCTCTGGAGTTGCTGGTAAATGGAGCTTGATATATCCAGCCTACCCATGGTTTTTTAAGAGCCATTTGAAGTTGTCCTGTTATGTGGGTCTCCACTAATACTGATACATCCGCACGCATGCGCTTGAGATGAGACAGTAGGGCAAGGCACTTGGACCTGTCGCGTAGCCCCCTCACATTCCACGTCACCATTTTTAAAGAAGCCATCAACTATGTGGGTGGAATGTGGTGGCTAATCGGACCAGCAGGAGAAAATCACCCACCCCATCCGACAAAATCATTCCCCTGCAGGGCACCCCAATAAAACAATAACCAGTTGCAATCGCACAAGTCCCATCGGGGTGATTCCACAGGGCGGCTGAACAGACCCCTAAAGTGGGTCCCGCCGATCTGCGGAGAACCCCGCATGTGAGTAAGGCGATGGATGCAGATATGTACGGATCAGTTATGAGTTTTGTGGCATGTAATATAGGACATTGCTCATTTAAAAGAAGATCGATACCGTTAACTAATAAAATAACAAGAACAAAAACAAAAACTGTGCCAACTCTGGACCAGCGTGGCTTATCAAACTTGTGGCAACCCTCCGTATCCGTGGGGGCTGCTGCTGGCCAGGGAAACATTACTTGGTGCGGTTGCAGGGTAGCACTCCAGTCAGGTAGTGATCCAGGCAGGATGCTTAGGTGCATGGTTATGATTAGGTCAGGAGCCGCCCCGCAAACCGCTGAGGGCGAACAAAAGTTATCTGAAGAACATGGCGGTGCTAAACAGAACAGCATCCGAACGTCTGAGGGGGGTGCCTCAAAGTACTGGAGCCCGGCTGGGCAAACATTTCAGCAACTGGGGGGCTAAAAATGGTGTTGCGGGATAGCTGAGCTAAATGGCTATAAACCTGGTACATGGGGTGGATGAGAAGGGTATGTAATCATACGGCATAGGCAGCCCTCGATGTGGGGGAAGGGGTGACTCACTGTTTGCGTGGTAAATGGCTCCGAAGTAAGGGGCTCCTGCATGCCGCGGGGCAAAGGAGCAGCTGTTCGGTGCTCAGATCAAGGTGCCATCAGCGGTCGTGACTCAGCCCTCCAGCCAGGAAATCACTGCCGAGGGATCCTCGAAGAAGTGAGCCTTTCCGTCCCGGATCACACGGAGGCGCGCTGGAAACAGCATGGCGTAGACTAGATGGCGGTTGCGCAGCTGGCGTTTGGCCTCTGAGAACTGTGCTCTCTTCTTCTGCACTTCGGCGGAGAAGTCGGGATATACCGCCACGTGTGCATCTCCAAATGGAATATTACCCTTTTCCCGGGTTAGGCGCAGGATAGTGTCTCTGTCGCGGAAATTTAGTAATTTCGCTATGAAGGTTCTCGGGGGGGGGGCTCCAGGAGCAGGTGGCCGCGCCGCCAGCCGGTGCGCGCGCTCCACAACGAAGGCAGAGGAAAAGGCCTCTCTGCCGAAGTTAGTTACCAAGAGATTCTCCAGGAATGCTGGGGGGTTTGAGCCCTCTGCTTTTTCTGGAAGTCCCACAAAGCGGAGGTTACAACGGCGCAATCTGTTCTCCATCTCGTCCTGTTTGCTGAGGACTGTGTTTAGCTGGTATTGTAGTCTCTCCACATTAACCTGCAGTGGCGGGATTTCATCCTCTGCCTGGCCGATCCTGCGCTCCGTCTCAGACACTCTCTCCCTGAGTTTGTGGATATCTTGCCGGATAAGTGAGACATCCACCTTGACCTCTTCTATCTTGGAGGTGAGGGTTGTTTGGCAAATCGAAACCGCCTCCTGGATCCGAGCGGTATCACCGGATGTCTGGGCCTCTTCCCCCGAGTTCGACGGGACGCCATCTTCGGTCGCCGGCTCCCGCTCCTCATGGCGGTATTTGTCAAGCTTCCCGAGAGTCCCGGTGTTGCGCTTAGGAGGCGACATGATCACGGGAGGCTACCGTGTGGTTTGTGGTATCTGGTGCCAAGTTTTAGGGGTGATTTAGCCCCGCAGGATGGTTATTCAGGATACTTGTAGCCGGAGCTCTCACACCGCACACCTCACTCCATGAAGCTTCAGGCCACGCCCCCACCAAAAATAAAGTCTTAAGCGTAAGATTCTTCAGTGAAATTACTTGTAGTGGTTTAAAAGGTTCCTTTGTGAGGGCTTGTAGGACCACTGATAGATCCCAATTGGGAAAGTGCTTAGCAGGAGCTGGTCTGGATCTAGTAAATGCCTTGAAAAATCTTGTAACCAAGGGCTCAGAGGAGATTGTTCTTTCTAGAAAGACTCCCAATGCGGCTACTTGCACCTTAAGCGTGCTGACTAATAAGCCTTTGTCTGCACCATTTTCAAGGAACTCTAAAATTGACACCAAATTTTCTACCGATCTATTTGTCGAACGACAGTAGGAGTTGTAGACTTTGCAATATTTAGCATAGATTTTTCTGGTTTCTATTTTTCTACTGGAAAGTAAGGTAGTTACCAAAGGTTGTGACAGACCCTTGTTTCTTAACAACTGCTCCTCAGATACCAAGCGGTGAGGCTTAGACTGGCCACTTCTGGATGATGTATCGGACCTTGTAGAAGCAAGTCTTGCCGGAGAGGCAGTCGCCAAGATGGTTTGACTGCCATCTGTAGAATGGTGGTAAACAATGCCCTTTTTGGCCAAAATGGAGTAATTAGAATTACTGCCACTTTCTCCCTCTGCATCTTCCTCAATACCAACGGGATTAGTTGAAACGGAGGAAAGGCGTAACTCAGATGAAAGTTCCAAGGCTGTATTAATGCATCTGTCCCCTGGGAACTGTTGTTTCTGTGAATTGAGAAGAAAACCGGGAGTTGCATATTTTCTTCTGACGCAAACAGGTCTATTTGTGGCTGGCTCCAAGGCCTGGTGATCATTGCAAAAACTTCTGGATTCAAGCTCCATTCTGCCTCTTGAATCCGTCTTCTGCTTAGATAATCTGCCACTAGATTGAGAGTGCCCTTGAGGTGGACTGCTGATAAGGACAGCACACGATTTTCTGCCCATCCTAGGATCTTTGCAGCCAGTAACTGAAGTGTCTTGCTTCTTGTGCCCCCTTGCTTGTTTAGGCTATGGTAGTGGCATTGTCTGAGAGGACCTGGACATGGGATCCTTGAAGGATTGGAGAGAAGGCATCCAATGCTAAGGCGACTGCCCTTAGTTCCCTCCAATTTGAGGACTTTTTCGCCTCTGACTGAGACCAAACTCCTTGTGTGAAGTTTTGACCCAGGTGTGCCCCCCCATCCCCACATGCTGGCATCCGTCGTTACCACTTTTTCTATTGGGAAGGAGCATAGCAGGCCCTTTGACAGATTTCTCCACCACCAAAGCGATCATTTGACTTTGATGGGGATTTTTACCTTTGCCTCCAGAGATTCTGTCCTGTGACCCCATACTCTCAGGAGGAAACTCTGAAGAGGTCTGACATGTAACCTTGCCATTGAATGGCTGGCATGGTTGAGGTTAGGCTTCCTAGGGCTGACATGACTCGTCTGGCTGAGAATTCCTGATTTGTCTGTAAGGAGGCTACAACATTTTGGACTTTTACCTTTTTCTCTTCTGGGAGAAAAACTCTCTGCTCCACTGATCCAAATCCACTGATTTGATACCCCATAAATTGTACTTCCTGGGCTGGTTTTAAATTTAACTTTTCCATATTTACAATCCAACCCAAGGCTTCTAGATGGCCGCGGGCTTTCCCGAGGTCCTCTAACAACTTCACCCTGGAAGGGGCAAAGAAGAGCAGGTCGTCCAGGTACGGAATTAGAGATATTCGTGGGGCAGAAGAAAGGCCGAAGGGGAGGGCTTGAATTTTAGGTGCAGAACCTCTTTCCCCATGTTTATTGGCATCCTTAGGAATTTCTGAGACTGAGGGGCAATGGGGATATATAGATAGGCATCTCGAAGGTCGATCGATGCCATAAAGCATTCCTTTGTCAACAGGTTTCTGACCGTGAAGATGGAGTTCATACAAAACCTTTTGTATAGGACCGATCTGTTCAGCGGTTTCAGGTTGAGGATTAATCGAAAACTTCCAGATGGCTTTTTTATCAGGAATATATGGGTATAAAATCCCTGATAATGCTCCCCCTGTGGAACCCGAGTCACAACCCTAGACTTTTCAAAGAGATGCTAGACCTTCCAAGACATGCAGCAAGTCAGACTTTGTTGCATCTCTTGGAAGGTTTGTTATAAAGTACCTTTCTGGGAGGATATATGAAAATTCTATTATGCAACTTTGGGCCAGCATGCACAGAATGTACAGGTTTTCCGTTATGCTTCTCCAATAGGGGAGAAAACCCTGAAGTCTTCCTCCCACCTGTAACCGGCTGTCATTGCGTCTTGCTGGATGACACAGGAGGATGGAAAAGGACATTTCCTTTGCCTTTTCCCCTCTGCCCTGACCACTTTTTCTTTTTCTCTTGAGGCTTGTTTTGTTCCTGAGCCTTGTGAGGACGAAAAAAAGTTTGACTGGTTGTTTCTTTTTCTTGACAGGAAAAGATTTCCAAATCGGGGCCAAACAATAAATCCCCTAGGAAAGGGACCCCGCATAGTTTGTTTTTAGATGCTGCGTCCCCCTGCCAGGTTTTTAACCACAGAGCCCTTCTGACTGAATTAGTAAGGGCTGCGGCTTTTGCTGTCATCCTGATAGATTTACCTGATGCATCTGAGACATAGGCAACAGCTGCTGACAGTGCTGAAAAGGAAGCAAGGATTTCAAGCTTAGGGGAATCAGCTATTATATGAGCTTTAAGCTGATTCACCCAATACGCCATATTCCTGGAGACGCAAGTAGTTGCCATTGCTGGCTTAAGGTTGTCCATGGATTGCCAAGCCCTCTTCAGTTGTTGATCCATCTTTTTATATCTAACAGTGCCTCGTCATTGGTATCAGTGGGTGGAATAGTGACCCATCATTGGTATCAGCGGGAAGAATAGTGCCCCATCATTGGTGTCAATAGGAGAATAAGTGCCCCATCGTTGGTGTCCATGGTTGGAATAGATGGTGCGGGAGTTGGAACTTGTCAGAATCGCCCCCCCAAAAGCTCCATTTCACAAACAGGAACGGGGAGGAGGCCTTGAAGCAGAACTTCCCTTTTTGGGTGGAGCTCCACTTTAATGCAGAAGGTACATAGCATATCTTTTCTACATTAACCTCTTCATGACAGCGCTATGGCCACATAATGCCCTCCCTTAATCGTGCTTCCTGTGTGCCCCCTGCGGTGTGCATTGGGACATAGCTCCACAGATCAGGGTAAAGAGCCAATCACAGTGGCTCTTTACCATGTAACAGGATTTGCCAGTTATCGTCAATCCTCTCACGCTGACAGTGCGTGAGGAGAGAAGAAACGATAAGCATAAAGTGAACTTACACTGGACCCCCTTCCCATTGCAACGGTCTTGCTATACAGAAGTGCTGCCATCACCTGCTGTGACACAAGAACCAAAGGGTGAATCGCTCCAGGTGGTGTACTGAAGAAAATGCCCTCCTCAAAGTGGAAGCCAGGTGCAGGTTCAGCACAAGCAATATTGAAGAAATGGATTCTGGACAGCCGCACTCCGATAAAAGCCTTTATTGTAATGAATAGTCAACATTCATGTGACAATAGCAGCAGGACAAACAGTTGACGCCTTTCACAACATCATTGTTGTGAAAGGCGTCAGCTGTTTGTCCTGCGTCTGTTGTCACATGAACGTTGACTATTCATTACAATAAAGGCTTTTATCAGAGTGCGGCTGTCCAGAATCCATTTCTTCAATACCTGCTGTGACACAATCGGTTGCCGCTTCACCAGTCCCGGGATTTGAAATCCCCATGGCTTAAAGCGGAGTTCCACCCAAAAATGGAACTTCCGCTTTAAGGGAAGGTGACCCCCTGACATGCCACATTTGGCATGTCATTTTTTGGGGGGGGGGAGCAGAAACCCTCTTTTTAGAGGGATCCAGCTCCCACTTCCTCCTAGCGCAACAGCTGCGGCGCCGGAAGGAAGATCACCCCCCCCCTCGGCAATCATCTGGGACAGGTCCCAGACGATTGCCCAGCCAGTCACAGCACGGCTTGCTCATGCGCAGTGCATGCCCGGCTGTGGCAATGCCGGCGCTGCAGAAAGGAGGGGGAGACAAGCGTGGCTTCGTTCCCCCCTCATCGCTGGACCCTGGGACAGGTAAATGTCCGATTATTAAAAGTAGCTGCTTTTATTATTTTTTTAATTGGAACTCCGCTTTAATCTGCTAAACATACCTCGTAAAGGTACATATAGGAGGCATTCTAATTGGTGGGCGTCGTCACATGGACTGTACCAACCAATCAACCTGGAGGACAGAAAGCCGCTGAAATTTCAAATCCCCGGAATGATGAAGCGGGGACTTGATGTCTCACAGCGGGTGATCGCGGGACTCAGGTACAGTGGCACCAGGGGGAATGGGGAGGGGTCCAATGTAAGTTCTCTTTACAAATTTTCTGCAAAGGTGAATTACCCTTTAAATACCCCCAAAGGAAAGCTCTGTCTCATAAAAATGTCATCTGGGTAGAGCATTGCATGACCAAAGTGTGACAGCGATGAAAGCTAAAAATTGGCCTGGGCAGGAAGGGGGTATAAGTGCCCGGTAGGCAAGTGGTAATAAAACCTTCTTGTTCACATTTCTTTTATTACAGTTCCACCATGTTGCCAAAGAACATTGTAAAATGGCAAACAACAGCAACAAATAATTTCCCCGCTCTCTCTCAGGGGGGCGCTGAGCACACCCCCCCCTCACCCCGCTCTGTCGGGGGGGGGGGCACTGAGCAGACACGCCCCTCACCCCGCTCTTTGGGGGGGGCGCTGACCACACCCCCTCCCCCCGCTCTCTCTTTGGGGGGGCGCTGAGCACACACCCCTCTCTCTATCCCCCGGGGGGGGGGGGCCTGAGAACACACACCCCTCTCTATCTCCAGGGGGAGGGGCCTGAGCACATAGACCCCTCTTTCTTGGGGGGCGCTGAGCACACACCCCCCTCTCTATCTCGGGGGGATGCTGAGCACACACACCCCTCTCTCTCGGGGGGAGCGCTGAGCACACACACACCCCTCACCCCGCTCTCTCGGGGGGGGGGCACTGAGCACACACACCCTTCTCCCTTGGGGGGGCGCTGAACACACACACCCCTCACCCCGCTTTCTCAGGGGGGGCGCTGAACACACACCCCTCACCCCGCTCTCTCAGGTGGGGCGCTGAACACACACCCCTCACCCCGCTCTCTTGGGGGGGGGGACGCTGAGCACACACACCCCTCTCTCTCAGGGGGAGCGCTGGGCACACACAAACCCTCACCCCGCTCTCTCGGGGGGCGCTGAGCGCACACACCCCTCACCCTGCTCTCTCGGGGGGGGGGGCGCTGAGCACACACACCCCTCTCTATCTCGGGGGGAGGCGCAGAGCACACACACCCCTCTCTATCGGGGGGGGGGGGGGCTGAGCGCGCACACACCCCTCACCCCGCTCTCTCTTGGGGGGAGGCGCTGAGCACACACACCCCTCACCCTGCTATATCTTCCAGGGGGCCTGAGAACACACCCCTTTCTATCTGGGGGGGGGGGGGCTGAGCGCGCGCACAGCCCTCACCCTGCTCTATCTCGCCTGAGCACACACACCCCTCTCTATCTTGGGGGGGGGGGGGGGGGGCTGAGCACACACACCCCTCTCTATCTGGGGGGATGCTGAGCACACACACCCCTCTCTCTCGGGGGAGCGCTGAGCACACACAAACCCTCACCCCGCTCTCTCTTGGGGGGCGCTGAGCACACACCCCCTTCTCCCTCGGGGGGGCGCTGAAAACACACACCCCTCACCCCGCTTTCTCAGGGGGGGCGCTAACACATACCCCTCACCCCGCGCTCTCAGAGGGGGCGCTGAACACACACACACCCCTCACCCCGCGCTCTCGGGGGGGGACACTGAGCACACACAACCCTCTCTATCTCGGGGGGGAGGCGCAGAGCACACACACCCCTCTCTATCGGGGGGGCTGAGCGTGCACACACCCTTCACCCCACTCTCTCTTGGGGGGGGGGGGGCGCTGAGCACACACACCCCTCACCCTGCTATATCTTCCAGGGGGCCTGAGAACACACCCCTTTCTATCTGGGGGGGGTGAGCGCGCGCACAGCCCTCACCCTGCTCTATCTTGGCTGAGCACACACACCCCTCTCTATCTGGGGGGGGGCTGAGCACACACACCCCTCTCTATCTGGGGGGGGCTGAGCACACACACCCCTCTCTATCTGGGGGGGGCTGAGCACACACACCCCTCTCTATCTGGGGGGGGGGGCTGAGCACACACACCCCTCTCTATCTGGGGGGGGGGCTGAGCACACACACCCCTCTCTATCAGGGGGGGGCGCTGAGCACACACACCCCTCTCTATCAGGGGGGGCGCTGAGCACACACACCCCTCTCTATCAGGGGGGGCGCTGAGCACACACACCCCTCTCTATCTGGGGGGGGCTCAGCACACACACCCCTCTCTATCTGGGGGGGGGGCTCAGCACACACACCCCTCTCTATCTGGGGGGGGCTCAGCACACACACCCCTCTCTATCTGGGGGGGGCTCAGCACACACACCCCTCTCTATCTGGGGGGGGCTCAGCACACACACCCCTCTCTATCTGGGGGGGGCTCAGCACACACACCCCTCTCTATCTGGGGGGGGCTCAGCACACACACCCCTCTCTATCTGGGGGGGGGCTCAGCACACACACCCCTCTCTATCTGGGGGGGGGGGCTCAGCACACACACCCCTCTCTATCTGGGGGGGGGGGCTCAGCACACACACACCCCTCTCTATCTGGGGGGGGCTCAGTACACACACCCCTCTTTATCTGGGGGGGGCTGAGCACACACACCCCTCTCTATCGGGGGGGGGGGGGGCTGAGCGCGCACACACCCCTCACCCCGCTCTCTCTTGGGGGGGCGCTGAGCACACACACCCCTCACCCTGCTATATCTTCCAGGGGGCCTGAGAACACACCCTTTTCTATCTGGGGGGGGGGCTGAGCACACACACCCCTCTCTATCTGGGGGGGTTGAGCACACACCCCTCTCTATCTGGGGGGGGGGCTGAGCACACACACCCCTCTCTATCTGGGGGGGGGCTGAGCACACACACCGCTCTCTATCTGGGGGGGGGCTGAGCACACACACCCCTCTCTATCTGGGGGGGGGCTGAGCACACACACCCCTCTCTATCTGGGGGGGGGGCTGAGCACACACACCCCTCTCTATCTGGGGGGGGGGCTGAGCACACACACCCCTCTCTATCTGGGGGGGGGCTGAGCACACACACCCCTCTCTATCTGGGGGGGGGCTGAGCACACACACCCCTCTCTATCTGGGGGGGGGGGGCTGAGCACACACACCCCTCTCTATCTGGGGGGGGGGGGCTGAGCACACACACCCCTCTCTATCTGGGGGGGGCTGAGCACACACACCCCTCTCTATCTGGGGGGGGGGCTGAGCACACACACCCCTCTCTATCTGGGGGGGGGCTGAGCACACACACCCCTCTCTATCTGGGGGGGGGGGGCTGAGCACACACACCCCTCTCTATCTGGGGGGGGGGGGCTGAGCACACACACCCCTCTCTATCTGGGGGGGGGGGCTGAGCACACACACCCCTCTCTATCTGGGGGGGGGGGCTGAGCACACACACCCCTCTCTATCTGGGGGGGGGGGCTGAGCACACACACCCCTCTCTATCTGGGGGGGGGGGCTGAGCACACACACCCCTCTCTATCTGGGGGGGGGGGGCTGAGCACACACACCCCTCTCTATCTGGGGGGGGGGGCTGAGCACACACACCCCTCTCTATCTGGGGGGGGGGCTGAGCACACACACCCCTCTCTATCTGGGGGGGGGGCTGAGCACACACACCCCTCTCTATCTGGGGGGGGGGCTGAGCACACACACCCCTCTATCTGGGGGGGGGCTGAGCACACACCCCTCTCTATCTGGGGGGGGGCTGAGCACACACACCCCTCTCTATCTGGGGGGGGCTGAGCACACACACCCCTCTCTATCTGGGGGGGGGGCTGAGCACACACACCCCTCTCTATCTGGGGGGGGGGCTGAGCAAACACACCCCTCTCTATCTGGGGGGGGGGCTGAGCACACACACCCCTCTCTATCTGGGGGGGGGCTGAGCAAACACACCCCTCTCTATCTGGGGGGGGGCTGAGCACACACACCCCTCTCTATCTGGGGGGGGGCTGAGCACACACACCCCTCTCTATCTGGGGGGGGGGCTGAGCACACACACCCCTCTCTATCTGGGGGGGGCTGAGCACACACACCCCTCTCTATCTGGGGGGGGGGCTGAGCACACACACCCCTCTCTATCTGGGGGGGGCTGAGCACACACACCCCTCTCTATCTGGGGGGGGCTGAGCACACACACCCCTCTCTATCTGGGGGGGGCTGAGCACACACACCCCTCTCTATCTGGGGGGGGCTGAGCACACACACCCCTCTCTATCTGGGGGGGGGCTGAGCGCACACACACCCCTCTCTATCTGGGGGGGGCTGAGCACACACACACCCCTCTCTATCTGGGGGGGGCTGAGCACACACACACCCCTCTCTATCTGGGGGGGGCTCAGCACACACACCCCTCTCTATCTGGGGGGGGCTCAGCACACACACCCCTCTCTATCTGGGGGGGGGCTCAGCACACACACCCCTCTCTATCTGGGGGGGGGGGCTCAGCACACACACACCCCTCTCTATCTGGGGGGGGCTCAGTACACACACCCCTCTTTATCTGGGGGGGGCTGAGCACACACACCCCTCTCTATCGGGGGGGGGCGCTGAGCACACACACCCCTCACCCTGCTATATCTTCCAGGGGGCCTGAGAACACACCCTTTTCTATCTGGGGGGGGGGCTGAGCACACACACCCCTCTCTATCTGGGGGGGTTGAGCACACACCCCTCTCTATCTGGGGGGGGCTGAGCACACACACCCCTCTCTATCTGGGGGGGGCTGAGCACACACACCCCTCTCTATCTGGGGGGGGGGCCGAGCACACACACCCCTCTCTATCTGGGGGGGGGGCTGAGCACACACACCCCTCTCTATCTGGGGGGGGGGGGCTGAGCAAACACACCCCTCTCTATCTGGGGGGGGGCTGAGCAAACACACCCCTCTCTATCTGGGGGGGGCTGAGCACACACACCCCTCTCTATCTGGGGGGGGGCTGAGCACACACACCCCTCTCTATCTGGGGGGGGGGCTGAGCACACACACCCCTCTCTATCTGGGGGGGGCTGAGCACACACACCCCTCTCTATCTGGGGGGGGGCTGAGCACACACACCCCTCTCTATCTGGGGGGGGCTGAGCACACACACCCCTCTCTATCTGGGGGGGGCTGAGCACACACACCCCTCTCTATCTGGGGGGGGGCTGAGCGCACACACACCCCTCTCTATCTGGGGGGGGCTGAGCACACACACACCCCTCTCTATCTGGGGGGGGCTGAGCACACACACCCCTCTCTATCTGGGGGGGGCTGAGCACAGACAACCCTCTCTATCTGGGGGGGGGGCTGAGCACACACACCCCTCTCTATCTGGGGGGGGGGGGCTGAGCACACACACCCCTCTCTATCTGGGGGGGGGGCTGAGCACACACACCCCTCTCTATCTGGGGGGGGGGGCTGAGCACACACACCCCTCTCTATCTTGGGGGGGGGGGGCTGAGCACACACACCCCTCTCTATCTGGGGGGGGGGCTGAGCACACACACCCCTCTCTATCTTGGGGGGGGGGGGCTGAGCACACACACCCCTCTCTATCTGGGGGGGGGGGCTGAGCACACACACCCCTCTCTATCTGGGGGGGGCTGAGCACACACACCCCTCTCTATCTGGGGGGGGGCTGAGCACACACACCCCTCTCTATCTGGGGGGGGGGCTGAGCACACACACCCCTCTCTATCTGGGGGGGGCTGAGCACACACACCCCTCTCTATCTGGGGGGGGCTGAGCACACACACCCCTCTCTATCTGGGGGGGGCTGAGCACACACACCCCTCTCTATCTGGGGGGGGGCAGAGCACACACACCCCTCTCTATCTGGGGGGGGGCTGAGCACACACACCCCTCTCTATCTGGGGGGGGCTGAGCAAACACACCCCTCTCTATCTGGGGGGGGGCTGAGCAAACACACACCCCTCGGGGGGGGGGGGGCTCAGCGCTGGGGGGGGCTCAGCGCTCACACACCCCTCTTTATCGGGGGGGGCTGAGCACACACACACCCCTCTGGGGGGGGCTCAGCGCACACACCCCCCTCTCTATCTGGGGGGGCTGAGCACACACACCCCTCTCTATCGGGGGGGGCTGAGCACACACACCCCTCTCTATCTGGGGGGGGGGGCTGAGCACACACACCCCTCTCTATCGGGGGGGGGGGGCTGAGCACACACACCCCTCTCTATCGGGGGGGGGGGGGGCTGAGCACACACACCCCTCTCTATCGGGGGGGGGGGCTGAGCACACACACCCCTCTCTATCGGGGGGGGGGGGGCTGAGCACACACACCCCTCTCTATCTGGGGGGGGGCTGAGCACACACACCCCTCTCTATCTGGGGGGGGCTGAGCACACACACCCCTCTCTATCTGGGGGGGGCTGAGCACACACACCCCTCTCTATCTGGGGGGGGCTGAGCACACACACCCCTCTCTATCTGGGGGGGGCTGAGCACACACACCCCTCTCTATCTGGGGGGGGCTGAGCACACACACCCCTCTCTATCTGGGGGGGGCTGAGCACACACACCCCTCTCTATCTGGGGGGGGGCTGAGCAAACACACCCCTCTCTATCTGGGGGGGCTGAGCAAACACACCCCTCTCTATCTGGGGGGGGCTGAGCACACACACTCCTCTCTATCTGGGAGGGCTGAGCACACACACCCCTCTCTATCTGGGGGGGGCTGAGCAAACACACACCCCTCGGGGGGGCTCAGCGCTGGGAGGGGCTCAGCGCTCACACACCCCTCTATATCTGGGGGGGGCTGAGCACACACACACACACACCCCTCTGGGGGGGGCTCAGCGCACACCCCCCCTCTCTATCTGGGGGGGCTGAGCAGACACACCCCTCTCTATCGGGGGGGGGCTCAGCACACACACCCCTCTCTATCGGGGGGGGCTCAGCACACACACCCCTCTCTATCTGGGGGGGGGCTCAGCACACACACCCCTCTCTATCTGGGGGGGGGGGCTCAGCACACACACCCCTCTCTATCTGGGAGGGCGCTGAGCACACACACCCCTCTCTATCTGGGAGGGCGCTGAGCACACACACCCCTCTCTATCTGGGAGGGCGCTGAGCACACACACCCCTCTCTATCTGGGAGGGCGCTGAGCACACACACCCCTCTCTATCTGGGGGGGGGCTCAGCACACACACCCCTCTCTATCTGGGGGGGGGCTCAGCACACACACCCCTCTCTATCTGGGGGGGGGCTCAGCACACACACCCCTCTCTATCTGGGGGGGGGCTCAGCACACACACCCCTCTCTATCTGGGGGGGGGCTCAGCACACACACCCCTCTCTATCTGGGGGGGGGCTCAGCACACACACCCCTCTCTATCTGGGGGGGGGCTGAGCACACACACCCCTCTCTATCTGGGGGGAGGCTGAGCACACACACCCCTCTCTATCTGGGGGGGCTGAGCACACACACCCCTCTCTATCGGGGGGGGGCTGAGCACACACACCCCTCTCTATCGGGGGGGGGCTGAGCACACACACCCCTCTCTATCGGGGGGCGCTGAGCACACACACCCCTCTCTATCTGGGGGGGCGCTGAGCACACACACCCCTCTCTATCTGGGGGGGGGCTCAGCACACACACCCCTCTCTATCTGGGGGGGGGCTCAGCACACACACCCCTCTCTATCTGGGGGGGGGCTCAGCACACACACCCCTCTCTATCTGGGGGGGGCTCAGCACACACACCCCTCTCTATCTGGGGGGGGCTCAGCACACACACCCCTCTCTATCTGGGGGGGGCTCAGCACACACACCCCTCTCTATCTGGGGGGGGCTCAGCACACACCCCTCTCTATCTGGGGGGGGCTCAGCACACACACCCCTCTCTATCGGGGGGGGGGGCTGAGCACACACACCCCTCTCTATGGGGGGGCGCTGAGCACACACACCCATCTCTATCTGGGGGGGGCTCAGCACACACACCCCTCTCTATCGGGGGGGGCTCAGCACACACACCCCTCTCTATCTGGGGGGGGGCTGAGCACACACACCCCTCTCTATCTGGGAGGGCGCTGAGCACACACACCCCTCTCTATCTGGGGGGGGGGCTCAGCACACACACCCCTCTCTATCTGGGGGGGGCCTCAGCACACACCCCCCTCTCTATCTGGGGGGGGGCTCAGCGCACACACACCCCTCTGGGGGGGGGGGCTCAGCGCTGGGGGGGCTCAGCGCTCACACACCCCTCTCTATCTGGGGGGGGCTGAGCACACACACCCCTCTCTATCAGGGGGGCTCAGCGCACACACACCCCTCTGAGGGGGCTCAGCGCACACACACCCCCCTCTCTATCGGGGGGGGCTCAGCACACACACCCCTCTCTATCTGGGGGGGGGGCTCAGCACACACACACCTCTCTATCTGGGGGGGGGGGGCTCAGCACACACACACCTCTCTATCTGGGGGGGGGGCTCAGCACACACACACCTCTCTATCTGGGGGGGGGGGGCTCAGCACACACACCCCTCTCTATCTGGGGGGGGGGCTCAACACACACACCCCTCTCTATCGGGGGGGCTCAGCGCACACACCCCCCTCTCTATCGGGGGGGCTCAGCGCACACACCCCCCTCTCTATCGGGGGGGGCTCAGCGCACACACCCCCCTCTCTATCGGGGGGGGCTCAGCGCACACACCCCCCTCTCTATCGGGGGGGCTCAGCACACACACCCCTCTCTATCTGGGGGGGGGGGATCAGCACACACACACCCCTCTCTATCTGGGGGGGGGGGATCAGCACACACACCCCTCTATCTGGGGGGGGCTCAGCACAGGAATTATTATTTAATTAAAGGAACAGTGCCAGACCCTTCTACCACACTAATCAGCACACACACCCCTCTCTATCTGGGGGGGGGGGCTCAGCACACACACCCCTCTCTATCTGGGGGGGGGCTCAGCACACACACCCCCCTCTATCTGGGGGGAGGGCTGAGCACACACACACCATCATAGTTGCCAACATTGAAAAAAAAATATGTGGGACACTTTTTTGGCTGTAGGCGGAGTCGTACAATAATTAGGGGGCGGGGCATTCGTTTGTAGGCGTGGCTCAGAAAAATTATAAGTGCGGCGCGCGAAGTGGCTTACGCGAAATGGGCGTGGCTTATGCAAAAATGGGCGTGGCTTAAATGGGCGTGGCTCAAGAGGGTGTGGTTAGAGTCTGAGATGAATGAGGGATGGAGAGGGAAAGGGGGAGAGGGAAAGGGGGAGAGGGAAAGGGGGAGAGGGAAAGGGGGAGAGGGAAAGGGGGAGAGGGAAAGGGGGAGAGGGAAAGGGGGAGAGGGAAAGGGGGAGAGGGAAAGGGGGAGAGGGAAAGGGGGAGAGGGAAAGGGGGAGAGGGAAAGGGGGAGAGGGAAAGGGGGAGAGGGAAAGGGGGAGAGGGAAAGGGGGAGAGGGAAAGGGGGAGAGGGAAAGGGGGAGAGGGAAAGGGGGAGAGGGAAAGGGGGAGAGGGAAAGGGGGAGAGGGAAAGGGGGAGAGGGAAAGGACGGGACAGCAGGCCCAGATCCTACACAATAGAAATGTGTATTCTAGAAAGTTTAACAATCAGCAGATAAAGATACTCCAAACACCTGGTGTTAACGCTTCAATCAGCCTGGCACCATGGTTGTTATGGTGTCAGGATGATTGAAGCGCATTATTTCTATTATTACATTGTAATATAAAATTAAATCATTCAACTCACCATAATGCCGAATCAGTGGGATCCCTGAGCGTGTCACTAGCCACGTCGCCTGCCACCAGCAGAGTCTGTCCTTGCATCAGGTGCCCCCACCAGAGTCTGTCCTTGCATCAGGTACCCCCGCCAGAGTCTGTCCTTGCATCAGGTGCCCCCGCCAGAGTCTGTCCTTGCATCAGGTGCCCCCGCCAGAGTCTGTCCTTGCATCAGGTGCCCCCGCCAGAGTCTGTCCTTGCATCAGGTGCCCCCGCCAGAGTCTGTCCTTGCATCAGGTGCCCCCGCCAGAGTCTGTCCTTGCATCAGGTGCCCCCGCCAGAGTCTGTCCTTGCATCAGGTGCCCCCGCCAGAGTCTGTATAGACCCCCTCAGTGCAGACCCCCTCCATCAGTGCAGATCCCCTCCATCAGTGCAGACCCCCCTCTATTATTGCAGCCCCCCCTCGATTAGTGCAACCCCCCTATATTAGTGCAGACCCCCCTCTATTAGTGCAGACCCCCCCTCAGTTAGTGCAGCCCCCCGCTCAGTGCAGCCCCCCTCAGTTAGTGCAGCCCCCCCTCAGTTAGTGCAGCCCCCCCTCAGTTAGTGCAGCCCCCCCTCAGTTAGTGCAGCCCCCCCTCAGTTAGTGCAGCCCCCTCTTAGTGCAGCCCCCCCTCAGTTAGTGCAGCCCCCCTCAGTTAGTGCAGCCCCCCCCCCTTAGTGCAGCCCCCCCCCCTTAGTGCAGCCCCCTCTCAGTGCAGCCCCCCCCCTCAGTGCAGCCCCCTCTCAGTTAGTACAGCCCCCCCTGTTAGTGCAGCCCCCCCCTCAATGCAGCCCGACCCCCGCTCCTGCAGGAGCGGCCGGTGTTCTGCCGAGAACGTTCCACTCGGCAATGGAGGACCCCCTGTACTGCGCAGGCGCAGCGCTTGCGCAGTACGGGGCTGGGAGCTTTCAGCAAGACATGGCGACGACGCCGTGTCTTCTGCTCGCTTCAGTGGAGAGGGGAGGGGCCGTGCAGCTAAAGAAGGCGCTTCATTGGCTGCACGGAACGAGCCCCCTTCCCCTCTCCACTGAACACTAGAGGAAGAGAGAGCGGCGGCGCCGGCCGCCATTTTGCTGGAGCCCGCTGCTCCAAAAAAACAAAAAAAACCCAACATTCCCGATTTTCCTTATGGGAAATCCCGAATTCGGGACACTCTCCAATCGGGACGAGGGTCCCAAAATCGGGATTGTCCCGGGAAAATCGGGACTGTTGGCAACTATGCACACCTCTCTATCTGGGGGGGGGGGGGGGGGGGGGGCTCAGCACACACACACCTCTCTATCTGGGGGGGGGGCTCAGCACACACACACCTCTCTATGGGGGGGGGGCTCAGCACACACACACCTCTCTATGGGGGGGGGGGCTCAGCACACACACACCTCTCTATCTGGGGGGGGGGCTCAGCACACACACCCCTCTATATCTGGTAGGGGGGGCTCAGCACACACACACCTCTCTATGGGGGGGGGGGGGGGGCTCAGCACACACACACCTCTCTATGGGGGGGGGGGGGGGCTCAGCACACACACACCTCTCTATGGGGGGGGGGGGCTCAGCACACACACACCTCTCTATGGGGGGGGGGGCTCAGCACACACACACCTCTCTATCTGGGGGGGGGGGGGGCTCAGCACACACACCCCTCTCTATCTGGGGGGGGGGCTCAGCACACACACCCCTCTCTATCTGGGGGGGGGCTCAGCACACACACCCCTCTCTATCTGGGGGGGGGGGCTCAGCACACACACCCCTCTCTATCTGGGGGGGGGGGATCAGCACACACACACCTCTCTATGGGGGGGGGGCTCAGCACACACACCCCTCTCTATGGGGGGGGGGCTCAGCACACACACCCCTCTCTATGGGGGGGGGGCTCAGCACACACACCCCTCTCTATCTGGGGGGGGGGGCTCAGCACACACACCCCTCTCTATCTGGGGGGGGCTCAGCACACACACCCCTCTCTATCTGGGGGGGGGGGCTCAGCACACACACCCCTCTCTATCTGGGGGGGGGGATCAGCACACACACACCTCTCTATGGGGGGGGGGGCTCAGCACACACACCCCTCTCTATCTGGGGGGGGGGGCTCAGCACACACACACACACCTCTCTATCTGGGGGGGGGGGATCAGCACACACACACCTCTCTATGGGGGGGGGGGGCTCAGCACACACACCCCTCTCTATCTGGGGGGGGGGGGGGCTCAGCACACACACACCTCTCTATGGGGGGGGGGCTCAGCACACACACCCCTCTCTATCCCCGGACACACGGTCCGTTCTGTCACTTTCCTCACACACATTCCTCCACACAGCTCCTCCTCACGCACGTGCTCCATGACCTCCTGGAAGCCCCTCCTCTCCTCCATCTCCCGCCATTTTTGAAGTCTCCGCCCGGAGCTGAGTCGCTGTGTGCCCGCTATGGCTTTACGTGTCCGATCGGGGAACCGACCTCCGGACAGAGAGGACCCCGGCACAGTGCAGCACATGGCTGAATGGAGCCGGACCCGAGCCGCAGTGCGGGAGCTGGAGGGGAGACTGCGCTGCTCTAAATGGTAGGAGATTCATTCCTGGGAAGGTCCCGTATGTGATCTATACCTTGTCATAGGAGGACATGTACAGGTCACTGTGTGTGATCTGAGGGGATTCTGATTGGTTGCTGCAGTCAGAGTGTATATGTGACCCCTCAGAGTGGGCACTTCTCCCATACATCTCTATGAGGACACCGGGGATTGGAGGACAGAGATCCTCAGCTCCATCACACCCTGTCCTCTCTGCTTACATCACCTGTAGTGTTCCAGAGGGGGAGGGGTGTACTTTCCCAATCATAGTATACACATTGGTCAGGACTCTGTAACACACACTGGGAGGGGGAATACACAGCCACAGTGCTGGACCAATTGCACATCAGGCTTTTCCTGGCACTTTCTGTTTACATGTGACAATCAGTAATTTTTGCTAGAAAATTACTTATAACCCCCAAACATAATTTTTATTTATTTATTTTTTTTTTTAGCAGAGACCCTACGGAATAAATTGATGGGTTTTGCAAATTTTTTATGTCACACAGTATTTGCGCAGCAGTTTTTCAAATGCGTTTTGGGGCGAAAATAAAGATACACTTTTTTATAAAAACTTTTAATGCAAAAAAACACAATACATAACCCGATTCATTCATAACCCGATATATTTGTAAAATATAAGCAATGTCACACTTTAAAATTGTGCACAACAGTGACAAACAACATAAATCTTACTATCCCCTTGCATCAGGTGTCCCCGTCACCGCGCCCCCCCCTGCATCAGGCGTCCCCGTCACCGCGCCCCTCCTTGCGTCAGGCGTCCCCGTCACCGCGCCCCTCCTTGCGTCAGGCGTCCCCGTCACCGCGCCCTTCCTTGCGTCAGGCGTCCCCGTCACCGCGCCCTTCCTTGCGTCAGGCGTCCCCGTCACTGCGCCCCTCCTTGCGTCAGGCGTCCCCGTCACCGCGCTCTTCCTTGCGTCAGGCGTCCCCGTCACCAGGCCCCTCCTTGCGTCAGGCGTCCCCGTCACCAGGCCCCACCTTGCGTCAGGCGTCCCCGTCACCACGCCCCCTTGTATCCACATCCACATCATTGCTTCGCTACAGCTTTCAGTTGCAAGGGGCAGGAGGTGGAGCAGGCTGCAGCTGTGTACAGAGAAAGTTCTACTTCTACTTCTATCCTGATGGATCACTCAGTTCAGGTTCAGCCTGTGGTCTGCCATTTAGTGATACCTAATAAAAATATATATGCCTTTACACCCACATGGATGAGCAAGTTTGGGGTGCAGGAACTTGACTGGCCTGCACAGAGTCCTGACCTTAACCCGATTGAACACCTTTGGGATGAATTAGAGTGGAGACTGCGAGCCAGGCCTTCTCGTTCAACATCAGTGCCCGACCTCACAGATGCACTTCTGGAAAAATGGTCAAATATTCCCATAGACGCACTCCTAGATCTTGTGGACAGCCTTCCCAGAAGAGTTGAAGCTGTTATAGCTGCAAAAGGTGGGCCAACTCAATATTGAACCCTACAGACTAAGACTGGGATGCCATTAACCGCTTCAGCCCCGGAAGATTTTAGCCCCTTCCTTACCAGAGCACTTTTTTGCGATTCGGCACTGCGTCGCTTTAACTGACAATTGTGCAACGTTGCACCCAAACAAAATTGATGTCCTTTTTTTCCCACAAATAGAGCTTTCTTTTGGTGGTATTTGATCACCTCTGCGGTTTTTATTTTTTGCGCTATAAACAAAAAAAGTGACAATTTTGAAAAAACGCATTATTTTTTACTTTTTGCTGTAATAAATATCCCCCACCAAAAATATATAAAAAACTATTTTTTTTTCCTCAGGTTAGGCCGATATGTATTCTGCTACATATTTTTGGTTAAAAAAATCATAATCGTATATTGATTGGTTTGCGCAAAAGTTATAGCGTCTACAAAATAGGGGATAGATTTATGGCATTTTTATTATTAATTTTTTTGTTTGTTTACTAGTAATGGCGGTGATCAGTGATTTTTATCGGGACTGCGACATTATGGTGGACACATCGGACAATTTTGATACATTTTTGGGACAATTGTCATTAATACAGCGATCAATGCTGTAGAAAATGGATTGATTACTGTAAAAATGTCACTGGCAGGGAAAGGGTTAACACTAGGGGGAGATCAAGGTGTTAATTGTGTTCCCTAGTTTGTGTTCTAACTGAAGGGGGGAGGGGACTGTGTAGGGGAGATGACAGATCACTGTTCATACTCTGTATGAACAGACGATCTGTCTGTTCTCCCGTCAGAGAACCAGAAACTGTGTGTTTACACACACACAGATCCCGGTTCTCCGTGTGCCCCCAGCGATCACGGGAGCCCGGTGGTGATCGTGACCGCCGGGCACTCGCATCAGCTCAGGGGGCGAGCGTCCCCTAGTGGCCACATGGCAAAGCGACGTTACATAACTTTGTTTCACCCAGCCGTGCCATTCTGCCGCAGTACAACTGCGGCGGATGGTCGGCAAGTGGTTAAAGTTCATGTGCGTGTAAAGGCAGGCGTCCCAATACTTTTGGTAATATAGTGTATAAAAAGGCATATATTATCCTTTGTAAGTGCATAACTTTAGTCTAAACGAAGGGCGAAAAATACATTTTCATTATATATGCATACAAGTCTTTACATGTATAAACACATCTATATGCAGGTATCTTAATGATCATTACACAGGAAAATTTGTCCAAGATAAGACATGCGTAATAACATCGGTATAATTGTTACGGCCGTGTGAATGTAGCCTGACATTTCTAATGTGGTGTAACAATAGGATTCTAAAGCCTCATACACACGGTTCGATTGTTGGCAGGGGATTGTCTGTTGACAGACTGCTGTCCTAAAATCTTACGGTCAATACGCTCCTTTTGACAGTTGTTGTCCAATTTTCCGCCAACAAATGTTGGATGACAGGCTAGTAAATTTTCGGCGGACAACGGTTTGACGTCAGATTTTCGTATGGTCAATACACAAATCCGTCACACAGTCAAAAGTACAAACACGCATGCTTGGAATCAGTGCTCACCAAACACAAAATTAGCAGAAGGGGCCCAAAGGATGGCGCTCAAGAGCTGAAATTCCTCATAGTACGTCACTATGTTTGTGGCACGGCAATTGTGTACTGTTAGTATGCAAAACAAGATCCTGGCATGCCCTTTTGACAAAAATCAGACGCTCGGTTGGCCAACAATCGTACTGTGTACACGAGACTTTAAGCGTGTGGCAGGCAATCTTTATTAACCGCCTCCAGACCGCCCCATGTACTTTTATTGCGGCAGGGTGGTGATTTCATGCACGCGGTTTAGGGAGGCGCGCGTCCCCAAATGACCCCATTTTGGAAAGTAGACACCCCAAGCTATTTGCTGAGAGGCATGGTGAGTATTTTGCAGACCTCATTTGTTTTTGAAAATGAAGAAAGACAAGAAAAAACTTTTTTTTTTCTTTTTTCAATTTTCAAAACTTTGTGACAAAAAGTGAGGTCTGCAAAATACTCACTATACCTCTCAGCAAATAGCTTGGGGTGTCTATTTTCCAAAATGGCGTCATTTGGGGGGGGGGGGGGGTTTGTGCCACCTGGGCATTCAATTGCCTCCGAAACTGTGATAGGCAGTGAAGAGTGAAATCAAAAATTTACGCCCTTAGAAAGCCAGGGCTTGGTTTTCGGGGTCCCGCACGCGGCTAGGCTCCCAAAAAGTCTCACACATGTGGTATCCCTGTACTCAGGAGAAGCAACAGAATGTATTTTGGGGTGTAATTTCACATATTCCCATGGCATGTTTGAGCAATATATCATTTAGTGACAACTTTGTGCAAAAAAAAAAAAAAAAATGTGTCTCTTTCCCGCAACTTGTGTCACAATATAAAATATAAAATATTCCATGGACTCGACATGCCTCTCAGCAAATAGCTTGGGGTGTCTACTTTCCAAAATGGGGTCATTTTTTTTGGGGGGGGGGGGGGGTTGAACTGTCTTGGCACTTTATGCACAACATTTAGAAGCTTATGTCACACATCACCCACTCTTCTAACCACTTGAAGACAAAGCCCTTTCTGACACTTTTTGTTTACATGCAAAAATGTATTTTTTTTTTGCAAGAAAATTACTTTGAACCCCCAAACATTATATATTTTTTTTTAAAGCAAATGCCCTACAGATTAAAATGGTGGGTGTTTCATTTTTTTTTTCCACACAGTATTTGCGCAGCGATTTTTCAAACGCATTTTTGGGGGAAAAAACACACTTTTTAAAATTTTAATGCACTAAAACACACTATATCGCCCAAATGTTTGATGAAATAAAAAAGATGATCTTAGGCCGAGTACATGGATACCAAACATGACATGCTTTAAAATTGCGCACAAATGTGCAGTGGCAACAAAATAAATACATTTTTAAAAGCCTTTACAGGTTACCACTTTAGATTTACAGAGGAGGCCTACTGCTAAAATTACTGCCCTCGATCTGACCTTTGCGGTGATACCTCACATGCATGGTGCAATTGTTGTTTACATTTGACGCCAAACCAACGCTTGCGTTCGCCTTAGCGCGAGAGCAGGGGGGAACAGGGGTGCTTTTTTTTTTTTTTCTTATTTTTTTGCTTTTTTTATCTTATTTTTAAACTGTTCCCTTCATTTTTTTTTTTTTTTTTTTTTTATCATTTTTATTGTTTTGTTGTTTATTGTTATCTCAGGGAATGTAAATATCCCCTATGATAGCAATAGGTAGTGACAGGTACTCTTTTTTTGAAAAAATTGGGGTCTATTAGACCTTAGATCTCTCCTCTGCCCTCAAAGCATCTGACCACACCAAGATCGGTGTGATAAAATGCTTTCCCAATTTCCAAATGGCGCTGTTTACATCCGGCGAAATCTAAGTCATGAAATGCTCGTAGCTTCCGGTGTCTTAGGCCATAGAGATGTTTGGAGCCACTCTGGTCTCTGATCAGCTCTATGGTCAGCTGGCTGAATCACCGGCTGCATTCTCAGGTTCCCTGTTGAGACAGGAGAGCCAGAGAAAAACACGGAAGACGGTGTGGGGGGGGGGCATTCCCTCCCACTGCTTGTAAAAGCAGTCTAGAGGCTAATTAGCCGCTAGGATTGATTTTACATGAAAGCCGACCTCTGGCTGAAAAGAACGATACCAAGATGATACCTAAACCTGCAGGCATCATTCTGGTATAATCACTCAAAGTCGTGAATGGCGTACCTGAAGACGAAAAAATGGTTAACAATAAAACACAGTAAACGGTAAAGTATAAAAAATTGCATACCTGAAAAGCAAACATAATAACAATAAAACATTGCAGAATAGAATACAGTAAAAAAGAGCAGAACAATAGAGAGAGAACAATGAAACGACAACTATTTTTTTTATTATTTTATATATATTTTTTTTTTTTTGTAACTAACTTTTATAACTGTAACCGTTTCCAGGTTCGGGTCTCTCAAAATGCGATGGCATCTTGGGAGACCCTGTGAAAGTGTGCCTAGTCTGTGCAATGCTGTACCCTACGCTAATACTCAACTAGTGCATGGTAGCGTTCAAAACATTCACCAAGGCAAAGACCAGGATTGTCAGGACAGGAGGGACAATAATAGCGGGTGTCACGCCTATATCCGCGCTTGCTGCAGACGCAACATCTTTTTTGGGGGGGTTCGTTGGGTAGGGGTACTCGGGAGGACATAAAGAATATGCCTCTTATGCAGCCGACTGCATTTGGTTGGGGATGTGAATGGGGGAAGTACGGGCGCTGCAGAAGTGGTGGGTTCCTAATTAGGATTGGCGAATGCAGCAGGAAGGGCATTATGGGCACGACGGGCCTGTGTTTGTCTTCTTGGTGGCAGCGGGACACTACTTGTGCTTGCCACCTCGCCAGCTTGAACTGCACTTATGGGACTTGCCACGTCACCAAGTGTTACTGCAGTGCTGGTTTGACTATGACCGGGGTGTACTTGGCCGCTGGTGCTTGCCAGTTCACCAAAACGTTACCAAGAAAACTGTTAGCGATCGCAGGGATCAGGCCTGACTCTGCGAACGCTGCAGTTATGTGTTTAGTGTTTTGTAAGTGACAGTGATTGATCAATACTGCACTTGGGTGGGCTGGGCTGGACCGGGCAGAGGGGCAAAACGAAGGTGCTAGCAGGTATCCCTGGGCTGATCCCGCTAACACTGCGTTTTTGGGAACCCTAAACTGCTGGGGACGCTAGTATAGATCTGATCGCATCAGATATTGATCCGTTCAGATACTATACCACTAAGGGAGGCGTATGCTGCGTGCGTGGGTGTTAGCGGTACTGGCGCTAATCTGACGCTGCCTGGGGCGACGCATATCACCGCCGGGCGATCAGGGGTCTAAACCTTTATTAGGTAATAAACGGTGGGTGCCCTGACACTATAAAAAATAAACGAACTAACTAACCAGCGTCACCCGTAACAGTTATACGGTGATCAGTGGTGAAAGGGTTAACTAGGGGGCAATCAAGGGGTTAAAACATTTATTAGGTAGTATATGGGGGTCCCTGTCGCTATAAAACGCTGACGGCGAACCTAAATATTTACCTCCCTAACTAGCGTCACCAGTGACACTAATACAGCGATCAGAAAAATGATCGCTTAGCGACACTGGCGACGGGGGGTGATCAAGGGGTTAAAACTTTATTGGGGGGGGTTAGGGGGGTATCCTAGACCTAAAGGGGGCTAACACTAACTGCCCTACCACACTAACTGTCACAAACTGACACCATGCAGTAATCAGAAAAAAAAACAAAAAACTGCTTGGTGTCAGTGTGACGGGGGGTGATCGGGGGTGTAATGTGTGCCTGGCATGTTCTACTGTGTGTGTGTGTGTGTTGTGCACATTTCAGTCTTCTCTCCTCGGCACCGGAATGGAAAATGCCGAGCCGAGGAGAGATGACATAATTTCCTCTGCCTCTGTGTACAATACAGAGGCAGGGAAATGATCCCATTGCGAGGGGGGGGGGGGGCCACGAATGGATGGCCTCCCCCTCACCTCCGATCGCCGGGGAAGATTTGCCAACCGCCGCAGGCACCGGGGGGGGGGGGGGGGGGGGGCAGGCAAGGACGTACCTGTAAGTCCTTTTGCCTGCCCGTGCCATTCTGCCGACGTACATCGTCGTGCGGCGGTCGGCAACTGGTTAAATCATCATATGGTATCAATATATGGTTTATATTATTGATTTTTGCCTGGTTATCTGTCCGCACAAGACTGTCCTGACTAGCGCTTTTTTACGATTGCCCTTGACTGTTTATTTATATTCACACCTCTCCTGGTGTACTCATCCATATAGCTGCTTATTGGGCACAAGTAGGACCCTGATATTGTCTCCACTGCTACAAATATCCCAGCTTCCTGTCACCAGACTTTTTTTTGCTCTTTCCCAGAAGAGTTGAAGCTGTTATAGCCACAAAGGGTAGGCTAACTTAATATTGAACCCTACGGACTAAGACCGGGATGTCATTAAAGTGTGTGTGTGTATGTGTATATATATATATATATATATATATATATATATATATATATATATATACATACATACATACATACATACATACATACATACATACATACATACATACATACATACATGGGGTCCCCAGGTTACAAACAAGATAGGGACTGTAGGCTTGTTCTTAAGTTGAATCTGTTTGTAAGTCGGAACAGGTACATTTTTTAAGTGTAGCTCCAGCCAAAAAAACTATTTTTAAGCTTTTTGGATAGCATAGGGAAGGGTTATCACCCCTGTAACATTTGTTTTGCTGTTTGTGCCCCTGTTCAGAAGATTTCACCTCACTTTCTGTCCCAATGACAATTGGATTTTGAAAATTTTGGGTTGTTATGGTAACAAGCCTTGGTGATAAAGCATCAGTAGAGGTACCTTTTCCCCATAATAGCTTTTACAAGAGTGAATTTCCCTTCCTATGTGGTAGATTTCCTCTCACTTCCTGTTGTCTCCCTCCGTTTGTAAGTAGGAGTGGTTTGTAACTAGGGGACCCCCTGTATGTATATATAGGTGTGTATGTGTGTATATAATATATATATATATATATATATATATATATATATATATATATATATATATATATATATATATATATATATATAATATAAAAAAAGCAGGCGTCCCAATACTTTTGGTAATATAGTGTATGTAAGCGCACAAAATCATGTTCTTAGATGCACATTTTTGACTCTGTTAGGAATCTGAATGCAGTGCATGTTTGCTCACCTGTATGAATGGCTCCATTGAAAACAATGCAGCTGTGTTCAGACCCGTAATTAAAAAAACATTTGTATATGCGCTTTTTGAATGAAGCCTTAGACCCCTTTCACACTGGAGGTGTTTTTCAGGCGCTTTAGCGCTAAAAATAGCGCCTGAAAAATGTCTCATCTGCAGTCCCAGTGTGATAGCACTAGGGCTTTCACACTGGGACTGCAAGCAGCATATTTGGGGTGCTTTAGGAGCGGTGTATACAGGTAGGATGCAATGGGAAGGAGGGGGGGGGGGAACACTACTGCGTGCGCGTGTGTGTGTGTCACACACACACACACAGCGCGCGCTGTATGTGTGTGTGGTGTAAAGGGGGCAGTGGACACTGCTATGGACAGGGCTACCCCCATAGCAGTGCCCATCCTTATAGCAGTGTCCTCTACCACTCTTCATTTCACACCCCCCCCCCCGCATTCTGAGCGCAACGCACCCCCCCTGATCCCTGCATTCTGAGCGCAAAGCGCCCCTGATCCCTGCATTCTGAGCGCAACGCACCCCTGATCCCTGCATTCTGAGCGCAACGCACCCCTGATCCCTGCATTCTGAGCGCAACGCACCCCTGATCCCTGCATTCTGAGCGCAACGCACCCCTGATCCCTGCATTCTGAGCGCAACGCACCCCTGATCCCTGCATTCTGAGCGCAACGCGCCCCTGATTCCTGCATTCTGAGCGCAACGCGCCCCTGATCCCTGCATTCTGAGCGCAACGCGCCCCTGATCTCTGGACTTTCCCTGGACTTTCTTGCAACGTACTCCTTAACCCTGCATTCTGAGCACAACGCACCCCTGATCACTGCATTCTGAACGCAACGCACCCCTAAACCCTGCATGCTGAGCGCAAAGCACCCCTGATCCCTGGACTTTCTTGCAACGCACTCCTTAACCCTGCATTCTGAGCGCAACGCAATCCTGATTTCTGGCATTGCGTTCTGGTGTGAACCGGCCCTAACAACAAGACACTGTGCCCGGTGATGTTTGACTTAATCTGTTGTTCAAGCTGATCTCCATCTCTCTAAGGTTGCCTACCCCTGGCCTAGAGGAATGCTTTAAACATTACCTATAGATATTGTTGTTGTTACCGTCAATATTATTGCTAGCGTTGTTCTTGTATGCCTGCTAATAACTAGAGCAACAACTAGATACCAGTGTCTTGCTAAATTCACTCTAAGCACAGTAAGGACAAATGAAAATTGATGGTGGAAAGCTTAGAGTATCCAATCGTCTTGTCAAGTGGGCTGTCAAGAAGCTTAGAAAATTGGCAAACTTGTGCTTGCTTTGAAGAGATGAGAGAAAAAGTACAAATCAGCTATACAGTACAAGCCCAGCTAAAGAGAGAGCGATTAAAGATGCAGCCATATTAAGTCTTTATTATGCAATATGACTTTTGATTTTATTTTACTATGCATAGCTGAGGAATACTGCATCTGTGGTCTCTTTAATGTGCTATTTTCATTAAATTGTTTTTTTCTTGTTCCTGCAGCTTGTTGATGTTGAAGCAGCCTGTGTGTTTGGGTGGATGTGAACATGTGTTTTGTAGGTAAGTTACAGTTTTCGTTATCATCTGACCTATAATAGGTAGTTGAAGGTACATTTTTCTAGGTGCATCTTAACTTTTAGATCAGATTTAGATCTTTGCAGTGCTTTACTATATGCACTTTAACCACTTGCTTACTGGGTACTTTTACCCCCTTCCTGCCCAGGCCAATTTTCAGCTTTAGACCCCTTTCATACTGGAGTCATTTTTCAGGTGCTTTAGTGCTAAAAATGGCACCTGTAAAGCGCCTTAAAAATGCCTCATCTGCAATCCTAGTGTGAAAGCCTGAGTGCTTTCGCACTGGGGCGCTGCGCTGGCAGGACGTCAAAAAAAGTCCTGTAAGCAGCTTCTTTTGAGGTGTATACATCACTCCTAAAGCGCCCCTGGCCATTGAAATCAATGGGCAGCGGCGCTTTCGGGAGCTTTTAACCCTTTGTTCGACCGCTAGCATGGGTTTAAAGTGCCCCGCTAGCAGGCGAAAACGCCTCTAAAACTACGGTAAAGCGCTGCTAAAACTAGCGGCGTTTTACCGCTGACGCCCCCCCTCTTTCAGTATGAAAGGGCTCTCTCAACACTGTACCCATATACAATTTTTATAAAATATTTACGTGATAAAGGGCCAATGTGATTGGCCGTTTACCCCAATCTGTGAAGTGAAGTGAATCCTGAAGGACTCAGAGATCACAGAGCGTGCTGCAGGGGGCACACAGGCAGCGCGATCATGGGAGGACATCCATGTACGCCCTCCCGGCAAAGTAAGCCTGAGCTGTAGACATCTTTCCTTATAGCCGCATCGGCAACCCGTCGATCGCAGGCTACCTGTCGACCACGGGTAGGTGACAGGTATCTCTGCCCTCAGCCTCCCTTGCGGCACCTTCGGCCTCCTCTACCCTTCACATCACCCCCTCCTGATCCCTGCATTCTGAGCGCAACGCCCTCCTGATCCCTGCACTCTCTTGTAATACTTTTTTGTTGTGTCCACTGCGTTTGCAATCTACATTTGGGGTTAAAAATGTTTTCTCACCCACAGTAGATCACAAAGGCAGTACGTTTTGAAAATGGTGCAGGAAACGCACATTAAAAATGCCTTTCTGGCATCGCGTTCTGGTGTGAACCAGCCTTAACCATGCCCGGTGATCTTTGACTTCATCAGTGTTGTTCAAGTAGATCTCCATCTGTCTAAGGTTGCCTACCCCTGCCTTTATAATAAGCTGCCCCATTCATTTTGCAAATGTACCTTTTTACAGACCTACACCTGGGGAATGTGCCTTAGGGTGCCATTTAAAATGCTTGTTGTCAGTATTGTGCTGGGGCAGGAGAACAGACAGATTTTGTGCTGCTTCTAATGAAGAAAAAAACATCCAGGAGGAGCTGGGACTTTGATGTGAGTTCAAATGTTTTTGAGGTGACAAAAACATTTGGAGAGCGTACTGGCTCAGGTTGGGCTGCTCACAACAGACAAAGCTACCCTCCAGTGGCTGCTCCAGCAGACTACCAGATAAAAAGCATGCACTAATGGAGGGAGGGCCAGACAAAAGGATAATGCCCTGTACACACAATCGAAATTTTCGTCGGAAAAACCTTGGATGGTTTTTTCCGACGGAATTCCGCTCAGGCTTGGCTTGCACACACACAGTCACACAAGTTCTCTGAACTTTCGATCGTCAAGAACGTGGTGATGTACAACACGTACGACGGCACTAGAAAAGGGAAGTTCCATACGAAGCGATTAATCTGAGCATGCGTGGTTTTTTGCGCATCAGAATTGCATACAGATGAACGAAATTTCCAATAGGAACTTTTTCCGACGGGAAAAATAGAGAACCTGCTCTCAATCTTTTGCTGGTGGAAATTCCACCAGCAAAAGTCCGATGGACCATACACACAGTCGGAATTTCCGACCAAAAGCTCACATCGGACTTTTGCTGGCGGAATTTCCAATCGTGTGTACGGGGCATTAAAGTCCTAATTTATTTATCAGTTTGATAATCATCAGGGCTGCAACAAAACGCTATATAATGTAAATGTGACTGGTGTTTTGTTGTAGCCCTGTTGATGGGAGAGTGTTTTCTGACCCCTGAAACGTGTTGGCTGTGTTTTATTATTATAAACTAATAAATTAGTTTGGCCTCTCTTATCCTCTGATCTTCCATCTGTGCTGCTTCTGGCTGACACTTCTAATCTAAGAGAGAGGCTACAACTAAATAATCAAGACAGTCCTCTTTCCCTAAGTGAAAAAAAAGAAAGAACAGAGCAACCCCATAGTGTAGCATAAAAGATAAAATAAATGACAATTTTATTGAAAAATAGAAATGCACTCATATGTAGGGCATGGCATAAAGGTGACTTGGGAGCCAGAAAGTCAGAGAGGCAGCCAGGGAACCACCAGCCTTGGCCAACAGCTGGGGATGAAGCGTGCTGAAGATGGAGGAAGCCACTGTCACTGCCTTAAAATAATGAAGAAGCCAACTGGCTTTGAAATGTGTCTTGTGTCTACTCACGCATTTGTCTACAGTGACGTCAGGGATTTCAGTCCTGGGTTGAACATTGATTGCAGTTGCAGTGACAGCAGAGTTTAAGTGCACTAACCAACCCTCCTAAACCCTCATTTTGTAAACTAAAATTTATATCTACCAGCTACTTACTAACCACAGTAAGACAGCTGTGGTCAGCTCCATGCTTTTTTTTTTTTTTTTTTTTTTTTTTACATCTTTAATGCCAAAATTTTCATTTAGAGCTGGCTTTACCAGCAAAGTGAGGTTTCTTACACTCCTATAGGGCAATCTCTGGTGTTGGTAGAGTGCCCCATACAAGTCCATGGAAGCTTATTGTGCAAACACGATTTTCCTGTGTTAAGGCCTATAAAGAAAAGCTGCTTCTGCCAGCTTAGGAAGTCGATTGCAGAACTGCAGGTGGTCATGGTAGTTGAATGAGGTCCCTAGCTATTGTGTATGTGTTTTTTTTTTGGGGGTTTTTTTTTTTTTATTATTTTTAAGGGAAGACTGCAATAATCACATTTATGTGCCCAGCGAAAATGTACAATACTTAACCATTTAAGGATAATAATTCAAAATATTGAAAATTGCCATTTGTGACTGGTTCTCCTTAATGATTCATTGACCAGGAGTCAGGAATTCCAATGTCAGTTCCATGAATCACCAAGTCAGCAATCATAGTTCTCATATTTAACAGGTTCCCCTTGACAGCAGGACTTCAAAGTTTCTATGTTGGTATAGCTAAGCCAGCTCCTGAACATAGAATGCAATTTATCTGAATCCCGTTATTTAGTTACAAGTGACAGAGTAATGCTTTGTTCAATTAAGCTACAGTAGAAAATCAATATTTCACAGTACAAAATAATAAATAAATAATGTTTCGATTGGGTATTTTTGAGCTATGATCAACCTTGGATTTTTTTTTTCCTTTGTGTTTTTAAGGACTTGTGTGGACGAAAATGTTGGAAATGAATGCCCCTTGTGCCACACACCAGCCTGGGTAAAAGATGTGCAGATCAACAGGCAACTTGATAATATTATTCAGCTATGTAGTAAGCTAAACAGCATACTGGATAAAGGAAGTCAAGATGGTGAGTTTTTTGTGTTTACATTTTTTTTTTTTTTTTTTTTTTTACAGTTGCGAACATTGATATAATTTTACATGCACATGTATGTATGTATGTGTGTGTAGATGTGTGTTAGCCCACCCTTTGCAGCTATAACAGCTTCTACTCCCTCAGGGAAGGCTGTCCACAAGGTTTAGGAGTGTGTCTATGGGAATTTTTGACCATTCTTCCAAAAGTGGATTTGGGAGATCAGGCACTGATGTTGGGCGAGAAGGCCTGGCTTGCAGTCTCCACTCTAAAATCGGCTATAACTTTATGACCACTGACAGGTAAAGTGAAACGTTGATTGTCTTGTTACAATGGCATCTGAAAGTCAGTGGGATATCTTAGGCAGCACGTAAACATGTTGTCCCTGAAGTTGATGTGTTGAAAGCAGAAAAAATGGGCATTGCAATTTGTTGTGTATGGAGCTGTGTAGCCACAGACTATGCTAACCCATGTCCACAGCCATAAGTGCCTACAATGGGCACATGAGCATCAGGACTGAATCACAGAGCAATGGAAGAAGGTGGCCTGGTTTGATGAATCACATGTGGCATGTTTCCACATCCAGCCCTTTACTGTGGTAAACTCACTGACCTTTCTCTGCCCTGAGTACATGATGGAGAACTTTACCGGACCGTACGTTCCGACAGCTTTACCTGCCCCTCTGCTCCAGGAATTCCTCATCAATGACTGTGTAATGATGAAGACATTGCCAATGACCGTGTAAAGGTGAAGTTTCCTCACAGTTCTCCCCGTGCCTCCTACTGCTGATGAAAGGTGATGGGCTGATTTACGAAAAGTCTGCTGGTTTTCACTGAGGTCCATGCTGGGGATTGTGGTTCCTCCATTGTTTTTGATGGAGTATCTACAGATGGGGAATCTCCGGTCTCCCACTCCTCCTCACTGGAGCCCTCTTCTGGGGAAGACCAAGAGAATAGCTTCTCCACTGATCCGAACCTCTCCAGGACTCTGGGAGAACCCCAGTCTATGACCTGGCTCTCTCTCACCTCATCCAGATCACCTGAGGGATCTCCCTCCTCCCGCAACATGGGCTCCTTCCAGATGGGCACAGCAAGGGTCTTACTTGAAACCGGCTCTTCAGGGATATCAACCGGAGGCTGCACATTGGCTCCTGCAACCTCTGGTCCCCTGTCCAGGCCTCGGGTCTCCACAGCAGTCTTTTCTCCCAATATGGCCCAGACCTCTGTAGCTGACATACCTGATGGCAGCTCTCCTCCATCACTGGCAGGTGATCCTCGGCCCTCCAGACTTCCTGCGGTTCCAGCATGCACAGTCCTGTGAGCGGGCATATGGTGTAATATCTTGATTCCCGCTGGGCTGGCCCTAAGCGGGTTAATGGCTCCCCACAATGACAGCACCAGGCCCAGGCATTGACCCCAATCGTGGGTAGGTGGCACCTGGCGCATTGCTTGCACAACCTCTCTACTCCTCCGATCACCCCCAAGGCAAGTCCTCCACAGAGCTCCAGCCGGATGCCGGTGTCGACTAGCACCCGGTCCTGCATCTCAGGTGACCGACTACCCACCCTGCCATCTTCATTTGTCTTGTGTTGTGTGCGCAGCACGCGGATCTCTTTCACTGTCCTCTGCTGGGGCGTAACTCCGCCCACACGCTCCTTGGTTCAGCGTGCGAGGAACTGTAAGCAGGTTTCAAGTAGTGTGTGCTGTAGAATTGCAGGCACTGTCCAGGCTGAAGTTTTAAAACCAAGACATGGAAACTGAAGGTAGGCAAACTATACAGCGATCACCATTAACATAGTAAAGTCTCTCCTGTAACATCCTACTGTGTGGGATTGACTGTGCAACATCCCATCATCGACACCCCCTTGTTGCATTCTGTTACTAGGGGCAACAGCAGACATTCACAAACTCCTTTTACTGTGTTAAGCAGGATTAATAGTCATTTGAATTTTCTGCAATGCAGTGTATAATGCCCGTGCCATACAGAGCGCTGGACATATTTGTTGCCACGGGTGATAGCACATGGTTACAGTCACTGGTTGCAGGGCTTATTGCTGTAGTGAGTGTCCATTGACACAACTGAGTGCAGGGGCGTGATGGCAGCGCTGATCCTGGACGGTTGCTATGGGCAACAACACCTGGCAACAGCTTGGATTTGGTTGCTATGGGCAACAGCGTGTGGCAGAAGTCAATTTTGAGGGCAAAACACAGTCCTTTCCTCGTTATACCCCAAACTTTGGCAAAACAGGCAAAGTCCCCCCTGGCTTTTAGCAGTTGCTAGGGGCGACGGCCAGCAGGTTAACCGTGAATATAGGCAATAATGAATCAATTAAATTAGATAAATATATAAATACACAATTATAAATATATAAATATATAAAGTGTCTCTTCAGTATTGCAGCAGCGCTGTGCACCCCAATTAAACAGGGTCTCTTTCTTAATCTATTTCAGAAAGTTCAAACATGGATCTGATAGCCATAGTTCCACCAATAAATAATCAAGATGTATTCTGTGAGGGTAGTAATCCTTTCACCAAGCGATACACCATGTGCTGGGGTCCCCAATGAAAACTCACTCACCAGAAATCAGATCAATAAAAGCCTTGATTAATAGTAGTAAATCTGCATCAATATCCAAAGTGACCACCAGATGTCAGTATTATTCCCAGTAGTTCCAATAGGATATGTAGAAGAAACAAAAATGCTCACATAGCGTGATACTGCTAAACATCTTTATTTGAACCATCCAAACATCCCCTTAAAACCATGCGTACCAAAATTTAATAAACATTGAGCAAAGATCACAAAGTGCACTGTGCCTGATTGCGTCCTCCAGTCGTGAAAACCTGTCAGGAGCGCTCCCTGTGTGTAACCACAGTCACACGCTTCCTGGTTCCTCGGTTGGTGGAGCACATGTGTCACTTCCTGTGCGACACGTCCCTAACGTTTCGTCACTTCCTGGACTTCTTCTGAGGGCGTGACACACAAGAAAGGAGGCCGGTATTTATATAAGTGGCAGGCGGAACAGCCAATCAGCAGAAGCAGACGCCCGGATGACTCACACATCCCCGCCCCTAATGCTAAATACTGTCAGCAATGTGTGAAATAACATCATCCGGACATTCTGCTCCCACAGGTCGTATTAAGCATGACAATACCGGTTCTAGTGGAAGATGACCTAATGCATAAAAAACAAGTACCTTGAATACCTGCAATCATTCAGTGTATGTGGCGCGGACATTGATCCGCAGCGCTATCATTGAGCAAGCACACTTTCGGTATTCATTAAAACTGATTAAAATATTCTCTCAAAATATAAAAGTATTTAGTAAACAAGAATTGTCTAGCAATTTTACATCATACATTGCTTATCCTATGAATAAAGATAAAAACTGCATAGCGATTTCCTAGCATGTATTGAATAATCGCATACGCTAAATTGCACCTGATAAACATATGTTGGAATATTAAAATAAATATATTGTCTAGCAATTTTACATCATACATTGCTTATCCTATGAAAAGATAAAAACTGCATAGCGATTTCCTAGCACGTATTGAATAATCGCATACGATAAATTGCACCTGATAAACACATGTTGAGATATTAAAATAAATATGTATTAAAATTGTATATCTAAAATGTATATATGTACATATATAAAATATATGACAATCCACATGTAAATATATGTATATAAAACGTGATCATATTGGAGTCAAAATTATAATAAAAATTACACTGTGATAAAATGAAACTGGAACCATACCCCAGGGTATGTCTATGTGTCACTGATGAAACAATTTATGTCAAGCTCTATGTTAAGACCCTTGGGGGCAATCACATCCACAGAATAGATCCAATGGGTTTCACGTTTGGATAACTCTCGGATGCGATTTATGCCCCTCCAGTGGGACTGGAGATGTTCAACCCCCCAAAATTCCAATCCCGTCGGGTCACTATCATGTTTTAATTTAAAATGCAGTGAGACGTTATGATCCTTATAGCCTATTTTTATGTTGTTTATGTGTTCAGCTATTCTCACCCGTAATAGCCTTTTTGTACGGCCTATATAGATTAAACCGCAAGGACATTTCAATGCGTACACCACAAAGGTGCTGTTGCATGTAATGAATTGTTTAATCCCGAAACTGCGATTATTAATCGGGGAAAGGAAACTATCAATTCCTCTAAGAGGTCTGGAGACCTCCCTGCAGGCTTTGCATCTCCTGCATGCAAAAAAGCCGTTGCGATCCCAAAATGTCGGAGGACGTTTAGGAGGGTCAATCACTTTCTTCACCACTCTGTCTCCAAAACTTGTGGTTTTTCTATAAATGAACTGGGGCTCAGAAGGTAATACTGTGGTGAGTTTCTTATCTAACCGGAGTATATGCCAGTGTCTTCTGAAGATCTCCTCCACTTCCTTGTATTGAGTATGAAATTGAGAAATAAAGCCCCACTCTTTATTACGATTTTTTTCTGTTGGTGCTACCTCAGAACCCACCGGCCGTGATTCTTGTAAGCATGTAATTCTAGGTATTTCAGCCACTTCCTCCACCACCTTCTTCAGTTTCTTCGGGTCATATCCCTTGGCTTCAAATCTCTCTGTAAGGACTTTAGATTGAATCCAGAACTGTGTATCTTCAGAGCAGTTTCTTCTTACTCTCATAATCTGTCCTTTTGGGATATTCCGGAGCCATAAAGGATGATGACCGCTTGAGATGGGCAAATAACTGTTCCTGTCTGTTTTTTTAAAATAAACTCTTGTTTCTAATTTATCGTTCACCCTATAAATGGTGACGTCCAAAAAGTTATTTCTTCTTTGTGCCATTCTGAAGTAAGCTTAATATTATTATTATTATTATTATTATTATTTAAGGCCTGTATAAATGCCCCTAATGACTCAGATGTACCATTCCAGATAAAAAACAGGTCATCAATGAAGCGTTTGTAAAATATAAGTTCCGGCCTTTGTTCTCTAAAAATGGTCTTATCCTCCCACTCCGCCATGAACAAATTGGCTATGCTGGGCGCGAATTTCGCGCCCATCGCAACGCCTCTTTGTTGTGAGTAGAATGTACCGTCATACCAAAAATAGTTATGACAAAGGCAGAAATCCAAGGCATTCCTAAGGAAAATCTTTTGGTTATGGGGGAGATCCTCTCTTTGACTAAGGGCCCAATTGAGCGCCAATAAGGCATCATCATGCTGTATGATGGAATAAAGAGAGGAAACGTCGGCTGTGACCAAAATTGCCTGCTCTCTTCCTATCAGGCTCACATTCTGCAAACAATTAAAAAAATTCTTAGTGTCCCTTATATATGAACGGGTATTAGTGACACTCTTTTGCAAGAACCGGTCCAAGTACTGACCCATTCTGGCAGAGACCGAATCAATACTGTTGACAATAGGTCTTGCTGGAGGATTAGAGGGGTCTTTGTGAATCTTCGGCAAGGTGTAGAGCGTGGGGATCCGACTGCTGGTGGGTAACAGGAACCTTTTCTCTTTGTCCGTTAGTACTCCGCTTTTTAAACCCATGTGTACTAGAATATCCAATTCATCCCTATAGGGCAGGGTGGGGTCATTCTTCAGACGTTTATATGTTACTTCATCTGAGAGCATCTCCATAATCTGGTTATGATAGAACTCCTTTGAGAGTATTACTACCCCACCCCCCTTATCGGCTGGTCTTATGATGATATCTTTTCGTTTCTCCAACATGGTAATCCCCTCACTGATATGCCTTACATTCATTTGTTTATCGGGTTTCAGATGTTCCAGATCTCGTAGTATTAACCCTTTGAATACCTCAACTTGATGGTTGGGATTGTTGAGGGGGTTAAATAGGGACTTATTTTTAAGACCACTATTGATCACCTCCCCTGGCTTATGAGTTACCGCTGATATATTAGGGGTGCATCCCAAAAAATACTTTTTAATATTTATCTTCCTAATATATTTGTGGATGTCAATGAAGACGTCGAACTTATTGATTGTTTGTTTTTTTCAAGCCACATTTTAAGCCTAGATTCAGAATATTCATCTCTTTGTGTGTTAGTTGTTTGTCAGTCAGATTGAAGATGCCCTCTACTCCGACTCCCTTCTTCTTTTTTTGGGTCCTAGATCCCGCTCTGCAACCACGATATTTTCTTCCTTTGATTGTGGGTATTGCGGAGGGTCCCTCTTTCGTTGCGGATGTTGAGTCTTCCAATATGGGGTATTGGGGTTGTTCTGGGGTTTCTGGTCCCTGTATTGAACCCACGGGTGGGGTCTCCCTCCACGTCGGGGTTGGTTCCAACCTCTGGACGAACGACCCCTTCCTCTCCCTAAAAAAGGACGGGGGTGTGGGTGATTATTAGCATAATTCTCTTGGTTATTTCGATATTCCTGCAGGGGCTGAAACCTGTTGTGTGTGGGTATGTCATAGGTGTTGGGTTGTGAATATCCATTCTGATTAGAACGTCTTCCATTCCCCTTTAGTTTTCTTCCTCCTTTCTGTATGGGAGTGGAACACCTAATCGGTGAATTTGCATACGAGGTGTTCCCTGCACGATCATTCGTAGATACCGGATAGTTAACCGATGGTAATCCTGGTATCAGTCGCCGGATCTGCTGTGGAGGTGCAGAAGGCTCTTGTATAGATTGATCTCCTGCCTCATTTCTACAAGGCACTTGTTGCCACGAGTAAATGGAATTCTTTTTGAAGTCCTCCAAATCCCTATGGTATTTCTTCAGTTTCTTTTTTTGTGTCTCTCTATCAACTTTTTCCAATTTCTTTTGTATTCTGGCATTAAACTCTATAATTTGTTGACTATCTTTTATTGGGTCTAATTGCTGTTGTAGATCATTGATTCTTGACTCCAAATTGGCCATTTTGCGTTTTTTTCTTTGTAAGACTAACTGTTGTAGCTTGAAACCCACACCGTTAAAGTCCAACCATTCTTGCATGGAACCTTGGTCATCCCACCCATCCTGTGGGGTGACATCCCATCTAAGGCTCCTAATGATGACTTTTTCCTTGATGTATTGTTCAAGACTACATATGTCCCACCAAGTCCGTACTTGTTTTTCTAACACATGGCCCAGTGCTGACATTGCTCCATTGTAATTGGTTTGTGTGGTGGTCGGTTCATAACTGGTGAACAAAGCGTCCACATCAATGTGCCTATTACTTAAATACCGTAGGACGTCCATAGCAGCAGAGAACTAAATATGTGCCTTGAATGAATGTATGTTGTATATGCCCGTCCCAAAAAAACAACAATGCTCTGCGCTTAGTACAATATTCTAACGGTGTATGTGCGGCACATAAATAATTATATGACTAGTAGCAGCTGCTTAAATAGTAGAACATGTATATAGGCAATAATGAATCAATTAAATTAGATAAATATATAAATACACAATTATAAATATATAAATATATAAAGTGTCTCTTCAGTATTGCAGCAGCGCTGTGCACCCCAATTAAACAGGGTCTCTTTCTTAATCTATTTCAGAAAGTTCAAACATGGATCTGATAGCCATAGTTCCACCAATAAATAATCAAGATGTATTCTGTGAGGGTAGTAATCCTTTCACCAAGCGATACACCACGTGCTGGGGTCCCCAATGAAAACTCACTCACCAGAAATCAGATCAATAAAAGCCTTGATTAACCACTTGCTTACCGGGCACTTAAACCCCCCTCCTATCCAGACCAATTTTCAGCTTTCGGCGCTGACGCACTTTGAATGACAATTGCGTGGTCATACTACACTGTACCCAAATGAAATTTTTATCATTTTTTCACCACAAATAGAGCTTTCTTTTGGTGGTATTTGATCACCTCTGCGGTTTTTACTTTTTATTAAAAAAATGTAAAAACTGAATTTTTTTTTAAAAAAAAGTTTATTTTTTTATATTTTGTTTTAAAAAATTTTAAACGGGTAATTTTTCTCCTTCATTGATGTACGCTGATGAGGCGGCAGTGATGGGCACTGATGGGCGGCAGTGATGGGCACTGATGGGCGGCAGTGATGGGCACTGATGGGTGGCAGTGATGGGCACTGATGGGTGGCAGTGATGGGCAGCACTGGCAGGTGGCACTGATTGGCACTACAGGTGGGCATTGATAGGTGGTACTTGTGGGCACTGATAGGTGGTACTTGTGGGCACTGTTAGGTGGCACTGTGGGCACTGTTAGGTGGCACTGTGGGCACTGTTAGGTGGCACTGTGGGCACTATTAGGTGGCACTGTGGGCACTATTAGGTGGCACTTTTATTGGGCACTGATGAGGCAGATGTGCCTCTTCCACTAAGGGACCGATGTCCCTCACATCCGATCCGGTGATCGGCTTTTTTTTCTACTCGCGCTGTCAGCGTGAGTAAAAAAAAAAAACGATTACCGATCTTTTGTTTACATCATGTGATCAGCTGTCATTGGCTGACAGCTGATCACATGGTAAGGGGCCAGGACCGGCCCCTTACACAGATCGGTGATCAGCCGAGTCTCAGTGACTCGGTGATCACAACGCGCCCGGCGCGCGCCCTGCTGGGCGCGCGCAGGGAGCGCGCACAGGGGAGGACGTCATATGACGTCCTCCCGGGAATGTAGGTCCGCGCTGTAGCCGTCATTCGGCTATAGCGCGGATGCCAAGCGGTTAATAGTAGTAAATCTGCATCAATATCCAAAGCGACCACCAGATGTCAGTATTATTCCCAGTAGTTCCAATAGGATATGTAGAAGAAACAAAAATGCTCACATAGCGTGATACTGCTAAACATCTTTATTTGAACCATCCAAACATCCCCTTAAAACCATGCGTACCAAAATTTAATAAACATTGAGCAAAGATCACAAAGTGCACTGTGCCTGATTGCGTCCTCCAGTCGTGAAAACCTGTCAGGAGCGCTCCCTGTGTGTAACCACAGTCACACGCTTCCTGGTTCCTCGGTTGGTGGAGCACATGCGTCACTTCCTGTGCGACACGTCCCTAACGTTTCGTCACTTCCTGGACTTCTTCTGAGGGCGTGACACACAAGAAAGGAGGCCGGTATTTATATAAGTGGCAGGCGGAACAGCCAATCAGCAGAAGCAGACGCCCGGATGACTCACACATCCCCGCCCCTAATGCTAAATACTGTCAGCAATGTGTGAAATAACATCATCCGGACATTCTGCTCCCACAGGTCGTATTAAGCATGACAATACCGGTTCTAGTGGAAGATGACCTAATGCATAAAAAACAAGTACCTTGAATACCTGCAATCATTCAGTGTATGTGGCGCGGACATTGATCCGCAGCGCTATCATTGAGCAAGCACACTTTCGGTATTCATTAAAACTGATTAAAATATTCTCTCAAAATATAAAAGTATTTAGTAAACAAGAATTGTCTAGCAATTTTACATCATACATTGCTTATCCTATGAATAAAGATAAAAACTGCATAGCGATTTCCTAGCATGTATTGAATAATCGCATACGCTAAATTGCACCTGATAAACATATGTTGGAATATTAAAATAAATATATTGTCTAGCAATTTTACATCATACATTGCTTATCCTATGAAAAGATAAAAACTGCATAGCGATTTCCTAGCACGTATTGAATAATCGCATACGATAAATTGCACCTGATAAACACATGTTGAGATATTAAAATAAATATGTATTAAAATTTATTTTATATACATAATATATTTTAATACATATTTATTTTAATATCTCAACATGTGTTTATCAGGTGCAATTTATCGTATGCGATTATTCAATACGTGCTAGGAAATCGCTATGCAGTTTTTATCTTTTCATAGGATAAGCAATGTATGATGTAAAATTGCTAGACAATATATTTATTTTAATATTCCAACATATGTTTATCAGGTGCAATTTAGCGTATGCGATTATTCAATACATGCTAGGAAATCGCTATGCAGTTTTTATCTTTATTCATAGGATAAGCAATGTATGATGTAAAATTGCTAGACAATTCTTGTTTACTAAATACTTTTATATTTTGAGAGAATATTTTAATCAGTTTTAATGAATACCGAAAGTGTGCTTGCTCAATGATAGCGCTGCGGATCAATGTCCGCGCCACATACACTGAATGATTGCAGGTATTCAAGGTACTTGTTTTTTATGCATTAGGTCATCTTCCACTAGAACCGGTATTGTCATACGACCTGTGGGAGCAGAATGTCCGGATGATGTTATTTCACACATTGCTGACAGTATTTAGCATTAGGGGCGGGGATGTGTGAGTCATCCGGGCGTCTGCTTCTGCTGATTGGCTGTTCCGCCTGCCACTTATATAAATACCGGCCTCCTTTCTTGTGTGTCACGCCCTCAGAAGAAGTCCAGGAAGTGACGAAACGTTAGGAACGTGTCGCACAGGAAGTGACGCATGTGCTCCACCAACCGAGGAACCAGGAAGCGTGTGACTGTGGTTACACACAGGGAGCGCTCCTGACAGGTTTTCACGACTGGAGGACGCAATCAGGCACAGTGCACTTTGTTATCTTTGCTCAATGTTTATTAAATTTTGGTACGCATGGTTTTAAGGGGATGTTTGGATGGTTCAAATAAAGATGTTTAGCAGTATCACGCTATGTGAGCATTTTTGTTTCTTCTACATATCCTATTGGAACTACTGGGAATAATACTGACATCTGGTGGTCGCTTTGGATATTGATGCAGATTTACTACTATTAATCAAGGCTTTTATTGATCTGATTTCTGGTGAGTGAGTTTTCATTGGGGACCCCAGCACGTGGTGTATCGCTTGGTGAAAGGATTACTACCCTCACAGAATACATCTTGATTATTTATTGGTGGAACTATGGCTATCAGATCCATGTTTGAACTTTCTGAAATAGATTAAGAAAGAGACCCTGTTTAATTGGGGTGCACAGCGCTGCTGCAATACTGAAGAGACACTTTATATATTTATAATTGTGTATTTATATATTTATCTAATTTAATTGATTCATTATTGCCTATATACATGTTCTACTATTTAAGCAGCTGCTACTAGTCATATAATTATTTATGTGCCGCACATACACCGTTAGAATATTGTACTAAGCGCAGAGCATTGTTGTTTTTTTGGGACGGGCATATACAACATACATTCATTCAAGGTTAACCGTGAAGGCGAATCTCGGTGGGACCTTCAAATGTAGCGGTGTAGTTGCCACTAGTAACAAACATCCACCAAATCACCCCACTGCCAGACCTTCATATATCGCCCCCGAGACAATGAACAGTCATTTGCTTTGTTTTGTTTTTGTTTTTTGGGGAATATAACTTGGTTGGGGAAAGGGGTATATGGGATGCCCATAGATCAGATCACTTTGCCATCATATTTAAAGACTTTATAGATTAGAACTTTGAGCCTGAAGGAATGATGCGCATGCGTAACAACTACAGTCTCTTCCCTGCATCACCATGCAGACTATTGCTCCTCCTCTACATAACTCCTACAGACTATTGCTTCCAGAAATTCCTCATCAGTTACCGTGTAAAGATAAGGACTTTACCCATGACCGTGTAAGGGTGAAGTTTCCAGAAATCCTCTCCTCCTGCACAAACTTATACTGTAGCACATTAACTTGTCGCATCCTCTTCTGTATGCAAAAGAACCCACTCTGAATAGTCTCTAATGCTGACTCTGCGTTATTGCTGCTACTAGGCCAGAGGCCTGCAGTACCTCTCCCTGGAGGTCTAGTAGTTTAATAGCATGTGTTGAATGGTGTACTACTGTTCCCAGCTAGCCCAGCTTGCAAATCCTGTGACCTCGGGCCACATCAATTTGACACTATTACCCACAGTCTCTCCTCTGTTCCAGGACTCATCAATGACCGTGTAATGATGAGGACTTCGCCAATGACCGTGTAAAGTCGAAGTTCCCTCACAGACTCCCTGGCATGTCTCCACATTCAGCCCTCCACTGTGGTGCACTCTCTGACCTTTCTGTGCCCTGAGTCTACAATGGAGAACTTAACCAGACCGTACGTTCCGACAGCTTCACCTGCCCCCTCTGCTCCAAGAATTCCTCATGACCATGTAATGATGAAGACTTCGCTAATGACTGTGTAAAGGTGAAGTTCCCTCACAATTCTCCCCGTGCCACCTCCTGCGATCGGCGCATGCCCCAGATGGTTGTGCCCTCCTGCTGCTGTCTAGTACTCCATTCTCCACTTCTCCCAGTCGACAACTCCTCCCAGTGGCATGTTACCTCAGCTTATATGTGAGGCCCCCCCTTGCCAATTCCAGTTGGGGATTGGTCAGGGCTCCCGCATGAGCTGCCTCCCACTCCAGTTCAAGGCCCTGCCTTTCTTCCAGAACATTCTCCCTCGAAGCAGGGGAGGCGCTGAAGCACTGAAGCACAGATGGTCACACCCACTGCTACACTAACCGCTCCCTGCCCCCAGATCAAAACAGACAGGCCTAGCTTGCAGCATAGGCCTGCCTACATTTACCTGTACTAGCAGTTCTAGCAAAAAAAAAATCCTATGCTAGCACCTACCTATGGTAGAGGGTGCTACAGATATATTGCTGAGCACTGTAGTAGGGAAGAGCACTTAGAGAGCGTACTCTGAACTCTGTCAGAAAGCAGCCTCTTGGATTTTTGTCCCAATCTACACGTCTCTTGTATTCTGGTATACCTCAGGGTAAAGGGGCCCATCCGAATTTATTACTGTATTATGGAAGTTGACATTTTACCTGTATAATGTCCTTGGGATGGGGCTCCCCAGGGCAGTGAAGCCTTTAGATGCCTGCTGTCAAGCAATAAACACACAGTGATAAGTTGTTCATAATACCAGATTTACTTTATTCACCGAAGAGAGAAAAACGTATGCATTTTCATTTATTTAACATCTACCTGCTCAGCCACAACGTTCCTTTAACTGGGTTGTTACATCTGGGAGGGGGTTAAGGTCTGCCCAATCATGTGACCAGTGTGATTGGCTCACAAATGGGCAGGGATTTGAGCTGAATGTCTTTCATTTACTTTACACCAGAGTTGTATACAGTGTGTTGCGATACTTGTATGCTACATTGTGATTGGCTATCACCAGGGGTGACCCATCAATTAAGGGTGCACGTGTACCGCCCCCCACACACACACACACACACACACACTCCAGAATGGATAGATTCATGCATGAATCTATCCATGGCCGCCTCTGCCACCCCCTATTCAGGTGTCCGGCCCCTTTTAGGATGTCGTGCGCCTGGATTACAGCAGCGGGGGTGTTTTTTTTTTTTTTGAAGCACCCGATTAGAGCCATAGGCTCTAATAGGCTTCAAAAAAGGTGGACTCGGAGCGCAAAGCATTGCACTCGGAGCCCACCCAGGTGTGTTAGAAAAGCAAATTAATATTTGCTTTCCTAACACTGCACCGCTTCACCGCCAATTAGGTAGCGCGGGACTGATCCCCGTCACCTGATTGGCTGAAAGGACAGGCGCTGCTATTAGATGCCTAGCAGGAAGATGAGACACATGCAGCACACAGCTCGCTGCTGCCTGACCTGCCACCAAGATGGGGTAAGTGCCAGTCAGACGACAGGCGGGGGTCACATGGCTGCATTTGATGGGTCACAGTGGCTGCGTTTGATGGGTCACAGTGGCTGCTTTTGATGGGCACAGTGGCGCTGCAATTGATGATTTTCAGTATTTTTCAGAATTTTTCAGTTTGTTTGTGCCCCCCAAAAATTTTGAGCCAGGAAGCCGACACAGCACACCGCTATTCCCGGTCTGTGCAGCTGCAGACCGGGAAATGTCGCACTGCCTGTGATTAGCGGTGTGCTGTGTCGGCTTCCTGGCTCAAAATTTTTGGGGGGGCACAAACAAACTGAAAAATTCTCTACCAGCCAGGTCTCCGTAAAAACAATCACACAGCTATTCAATCTGTGTGTAGTAACTAATATTGTGTAGTTTATATTCCCATGTCCTGCAAACTGAAAATTGACTGACCGCTTACATACATTTTTGGTAATCTGCGTTTATATTCCCATGTCCTGCAAACTGAAAATTGACTGACCGCTTACATACATTTTTGGTAATCTGCGTTTATATTCCCATGTCCTGCAAACTGAAAATTGACTGACCGCTTACATACATTTTTGGTAATCTGTTTGTCACCGCTGTCTCAACTACATCTGTAGCCATGCTCCCATTATTTCAATGTTTATTTAGCCATTAAGTCTTACCTAAATTATGGGTTTCCTTATCTTTACAATTTTGGCCTTTTAGTCCCCTTGCAGTTTGATTGTGGTGTGAAAGTTATGCCCTGCTTGCTGTGTTCCTAATATGCCCTCCTAATTGATTAATTGCTAGATTCCATCCACACCCAACACAGTATATAACAAGGCTTTCTTTACGGGGGAGCACATACAGGGGTTCTTCCAAAGAAGTGGCGTTCTTTAAATAAGTGGCACTTCTGCTCTTGCACTTCAGTAATTTGCACAAAGCTAACTATAAACTACTGCAGGTGACCTCATTTTCATATTATCTCACCATCTCTGAAACATACACTCTTTACCTCTCTTCCTCTTCACAATTGCAGCCTCTCTCCTCAAGCTCTCTTTTCTACATCCCTCTGCTCCACCACACAATCTGTACATATCACCCTCACTTCTCCCCTCCCCCCATTACTGCACTCATCACCTCTTTCTAACTCTAAGCCCACTTGCTAACATACCCCCCAGGATACTGAAGCATGTCCCCTCATACAAATCATATTCTCATATTACCTCCCTCACTCTTCTGCTTCTCCTAATCGCTGGAGATATTTCCCCAAACCCTGGGCCTCCCTTATTTAACTGTACCCAACACACCCATCACCATCTACACAATTTAGTCTCCATTCCTCTTCTTCCCAACACCAGCCTCCCTCTCTCCTGCGCCCTCTGGAACGCCCGCTCTGCCTGCAACAAACTCACTGCTGTTCATGACCTCTTTGTCACTAATTCCTTCAATCTACTTGCCCTCACCGAAACCTGGCTCCACGAATATGACACCCCTTCTCTTGCTTTCCTCTCCCAGGGTGGCCTTCACTGGACTCACTCCCCTAGGCCTAATGGACGCAAGGGAGGTGGAGTGGGATTCCTCCTATCCCCCCAGAGCACCTTCCAGGTTATTCACCCTCCTCCCTCTTTTTCCCTCTCATCATTCGAAGCCCACTGTATACGTCTATTCTCTCCTACTTCCCTAAGAATTGCTGTGATTTACCGGCCCCCTGGACCATTATCGACTTTCCTTGATGAGTTTTCTGCCTGGCTACCCTACTTTCTCTCTTCGGATATTCCAACAATCCTTCTCGGTGATTTCAACATCCCTGCTAATACAAACACTCCTGCTACTTCTAAACTTCTTAGTCTAACCTCTTCATTTGACCTGAAGCAATGGGTACAGGCTTCTACTCACTCTGATGGCAATACCCTTGACCTTGTATTCTCCTACCTATGCACTCCATGCAACTTCTCAAACAATCCTTTTCCTCTCTCCGACCACCATCTTATTAGTTTCTCTCTCCCCCTGTCTTCCACCACCTTTCCCTCCAATCGCCTAACCATCACCCGTAGAAACTTTCGCAACTTCAACTCCTCTCTCCTCTATTCTGCTACTGACCACCTCTATGACAAAATCTCTCCCCTGTCCTGCCCCAACCAAGCCACGTCCATCTACAATAAATCTCTGTCCTCTACCCTGGACAAGCTCGCTCCCCTCACTACACACAGAATCCGGCCTCGACCCCTACAACCCTGGCAAACAGATGACACTAAAAGTCTCAAAAAACGTAGTCGTGCTCTTGAGCGTCTGTGGCACAAGACTAAGTCTCTCAAAGACTTCAACCAATACAAATCTGCCCTCCAAAAATACTATTCTTTCCTCCACACTGCCAAGCAAACCTATTTTACAACTCTTATTAACACCTTCTCATCCAGTCCCCGTAAACTCTTCTCTACCTTCAACTCTCTACTTTGTCCTCCACCCACTGACTCACTCACTGCCCAGGAGATTGCTAATCACTTCAAAAACAAGATTGATACAATCCGTGATGATATCTCCATTCTACAGGTATCTCCCCCAGCTATGACCCCATGTCAACAGGTACAACTGACACTCCCCCTATTCAAATCTGCTACTACAGATGAAGTTGCTAAACTCCTTTCTATCGCCCACCTAACCACCTGTCCCCTGGACCCTATTCCCTCTCAAATGCTACGGTCACCCTCTGACCCCATCCTACACTCTCTAACCCACATCTTCAATCTCTCCCTCACCTCTGGCATCTTCCCCGACGCTCTAAAACATGCACTGGTCGACCCCATACTCAAAAGCCGTCCTTGGACCCTACCAATCTTAACAACCTACGCCCTATCTCCTTGCTCCCCTTTTCCTCTAAACTCCTTGAACGCCTGGTTTACAACCAACTGAGTGACCACCTCATTAAAAACAACCTTCTTGATCCCCTTCAATCTGGATTTCGCCCTCAACACTCCACAGAAACTGCTCTTTTAAAACTCACAAATGACCTACTAACTGCAAAAACCAATGGACACTATTCTGTACTCCTACTTCTGGATCTTTCAGCTGCCTTTGACACGGTTGACCACCCCCTCCTCCTCAAAAAACTTTACTCCCTCGGTCTCCGTGACTGTGCTCTTCAGTGGCTCTCATCCTACCTATCCCAACGCACCTTCAGTGTCACTTACAATTCTACTTCCACTCCTCTTCCCTTCTCTGTCGGGGTCCCCCAAGGTTCTGTTCTTGGACCTCTTTTATTTTCAATCTACACCTCTTCCCTGGGTCAGCTGATAGCCTCTCACAGCTTTCAATATCATTTCTATGCTGATGACACGCAAATCTATCTCTCCACCCCTCAACTCACTCCATCAGTCTCTTCACGCATCAATAACTTATTAACCGACATATCTGTATGGATGTCACACCACTTCCTCAAACTCAACTTGTCCAAAACCGAGCTTATAATATTTCCTCCCCCACGTGCCTCTTCCCTTGACTTCTCTGTCAAGAGCAATGGCACAACCATCCACCCGTCCCCACATGTCAGGGTGCTAGGTGTTATCCTGGATTCTGAACTCTCCTTTCACCCCCACATCCAATCACTTTCCAAAGCTTGCCGCCTCAACCTCCGCAACATCTCTAAACTATGTCCCTTTCTAACCAATGAAACCACAAAGCTCCTGATTCACTCCCTGGTTATCTCTCGCCTGCAAATCACTCCTCATTGGCTTACCTTTAAACAGACTATCCCCCCTGCAGTCCATCATGAATGCTGCTGCCAGACTTATCCACCTTACAAACCGCTCAGTGTCTGCTACCCCTCTCTGCCAATCCCTCCATTGGCTGCCACTCGCCCAACGAATTAAATTCAAAATACTAACAATAAGTTACAAAGCCATCCACAACTCTGCCCCCAGCTACATCACTAACCTAGTCTCAAAATACCAACCTAATCGCCATCTCCGTTCCTCCCAAGACCTCCTGCTCTCTAGCTCCCTCATCACCTACTCCTATATCCGCCTCCAGGACTTCTCCCGAGCCTCGCCCATCCTCTGGAAAACCCTACCCCAATCTGTCAGACTGTCTCCAAATTTATCCACTTTTAGGCGATCCCTGAAAACTTTCCTCTTCCAAGAAGCCTATCCTGCCTCCATCTAATAACTGCACTATTTTCTCCATTAGCTCATCCCCCACAGCTATTACCCTTTTGTATAACTTGACCCTCCCTCCTAGATTGTAAGCTCTAACGAGCAGGACCCTCTGATTCCTCCTGTATTGAATTGTATTGTACTTGTATTGTCTGCCCTAATGTTGTAAAGCGCTGCGTAAACTGTCGGCGCTATATAAATCCTGTATAATAATAATAAACCTCAGCCTGAGTTCATCCAACTTGCTTAATCACCTCAGTTCCAGAAGATTTTTACCCCTTGATGACCAGCCCATTTTTTGCTATTTAGCAGTGCACTACTTTAACTGGTAATTGCACATACAACACTGTACCCAAACAAAATTTGTATAATTCTTCCATACGAATAAAGCTTTCTTTGGTGGTATTTGATCACCACTAGACTTTTTTCATTATATAAACCAAAAAAATACTGAAAATGTTGGAAAAAAAAACAGGTTTTTACTTTCTGCTATAAAACATAAAACATATTCAATAAACTAAATCAAATTTCTTCATACGTTTTTCGGCCAAAATTTATTCTGCTACATGTCTTTGGCAAAAAAAAAACAAAAAAAACAACAAAACCCCCCCCCCCCATAAGTTTATATTGATATTAGTTTGCGTGAAAGTTTATGCCCTCTACAAACTGGTGTGTGTGTATATAATGGGACTGCGATAGTGCAGCGGGCAATCTGACACAGAGTAAGAAATGATTAACTGCCACTGACCTCGTACTATACACTGTCCCTGTACTAATGACACTGGCTGGGAAGGTAAAGTCTCAGGTAATTAAGAGGTTAAATGTGTGCCCCACAATTAACAGGTGTTATTTTGTGAATTGTGTGCTGCTTTTTACTAAAGATCTCTTTTGTTACTTTGCAGGGACTATAAACAGAGAAATCCACCCCCCCCCACCCCCCAATCTCACGTGTGAGTAAAGCCTCATACACACGTTAGGACTTTGTACAAACTTTCCCGTGGATTTTTGTACAAAGGGCGTTGGCCATAAACTAATTAAGCATACACACTGCAGGACTTTTTCATCCAACTTTCACCAAATCACATGGTTTTTCAGCTCTTTACCACCACCCTTTGGTCAACTTCTGTATTGTTATCTGATCTTTTGCATTGGTTCTGAGCATGCATATTTGTACAGTAGGTGACCGCGATATTGTGTCAATCTCGCCCCCACCCCAAAGCACCTTGTCCCCATGTTGAGGAGGACAAGGGCCTCTTCCCGACAACCCTGGCCGTTGGTTGTTGGGGTCTGCGGGCGGAGGGCTTATCGGAATCCGGGAGCCCTCTTTCATAAGGGGGGCCCCCAGATCCCGGCCCCCCACCCTATGTGAATGAGTATGGGGTACATCGTACCCCTACTCATTCATCTGGGGAAAAAAAAGTGTCAATTAAAAACCTGTCTAGTGTTTTTTTAAGTAATTTTATTAGGCAGCTCCGGGGGTCTTCTTTCGACTTCAGGGGGTCTCTTCCGACTTCTCCGCTCTCTCTGGCCTCTTCTCCAGGTGTCTGGTTCTTCTCTCGCTCTCCGGCTTCTTCTCCAGGTCTCTGGTTCTTCTCCCGCTCTCCAGTTCTTCTGCTGGGCTCCTCCGCTATCTTCTGCTCTTTTGCCGCTCTTTTGCTAGCGGTGGCCCGGTCTTCTCCGTCGTCTTGTTCCCTCTTCTCTTCTTCCGATGTTGACACGGCGCTCTCCCCCGCTGTAATGCCGTGTGCGAGGTGCGCAACGACTTATATAGGCATGGGGTGTGGTCACCGGGTGATGCCAGCCGGTGACCCCGCCCCTTATGACGTCACAGTCCCAGGGCATGATGGGACTGTGACGTCATAAGGGGCGGGGTCACCGGGTAGCATCACCCGGTGACCACGCCCCATGCCTATATAAGTCGTTGCGCACTTCGCACATGGCATTACAGTGGGAGAGAGCGTTGTGTCAACATCGGAAGAAGAAAAGAGGGAACAAGACGACGGAGATAGACCGAGCCACCGCTAGCAAAAGAGCGGCAAAAGAGCAGAAGATAGCGGAGGAACCCGGCAGAAGAACTGGAGAAGAGGCCGGAGAGCGGGAGAAGAACCGGACACCTGGAGAAGAGATCGGAGAGAGCTGAGAATTTCGAGTCGAAAGAAGACCCCCGGAGCTGCCTAATTACTTTAAAAACCTGTCTAGTGGTTTTTTATTGACACTTTTTTTCCCCAGGTGAATGAGTAGGGGTACGATGTACCCCATACTCATTCACATAGGGTGGGGGGCCGGGATCCCGGATTCCGATAAGCCCTCTGCCCGCAGACCCTGACAACCAACAGCCAGGGTTGTCGGGAAGAGGCCTTTGTCCTCATTAACATGGGGACAAGGTGCTTTGGGGTGGGGGGGGCCGCAGGGCGCCCCCCTTCCCCAAAGCACCCACCCCCCCATGTTGAGGGCATGCGGCCTGGTACGGATCGGGAGGGGGGGCGCTCGCTCGTCCCCACCCCCTTTCCTTACTGGCCAGGCTGCGTGCTCAGATAAGGGTCTAGTATGGATTTTGGGGTGGACCCCCACGCCGTTTTTACGGCGTAGGGGGTCCCCTTAAAATCCATACCAGACCTAACGGCATGGTATTCCCTAGGAGGGGAATTCCCTCTCGCGCTCGCTGCAATAGGAAAATGTGTTTTTCCTATTGCAGTCAGCGTGAGATGTACAGTACCCTGTCGCCAAGCTGCGCTGGCAGGACACTCAATAAGGTCCTGCATCTTTGAGGCGCTCTAGGAGCAGTGTATACACCGCTCCTAGAGCACCCCTGCGCCACTGAGACGCTGGCAAAGCGCCGCTACAGCGCTTTCTTGGGCGTTAGTGGGGGTTAAAAGTGTGCCACAGAAACAATGGTAAAGCGCCGCTAGAAATAGCAGCGATTTACTGCCGATGCCCGCCCACCCCAGTGTGAAAGCGCCCTAAGCCCTGAGTGCTTTCACAAACTCCGTGTGAGCCCTGGTTCACACTGAGTGCGGGAATGAAATGGTGCAAGTTCAGCTGAACTTGTACCATTTCATTCCTGCATGTCAGTCCCGATTTCGGCAGCGATTTCAGAGACATCTGTGCGGGTTTCTGCACAGATGTCAATGGAAATTGCACACTGAAATCGCAAAAAGTAGTACAGAAGCTTGCCTGCAATTGCCGCCGATTTGACATGTCAAATAGCACCAATGTGAACCAGGGCTTAAAGAGTGAGTAGAGTTAAAAAAAAAAAAAAAAAAAAAAGCAGAACTGAGCCTGAACCACCAGATCTCAGAAGTGGATCAGGCACATCACTAGTGCAGTGGAATTTAGGTTTGCAGACTTGGTGTGTCACCTAGAACCCTGTTATTACTTTGCTTTATGTTGATTCACATAAGGTATGAACCAGTATGCAATCAATAAACTTGTAACGTAACCACACTAAACATAAATTACTAGTTACAGTGCAATCTGTTTATATTGAAAATGATTATTCTTTGTACAAAAATGTCTTCAGAAACCAACATTATTTTTATTTAAAACTGTGTTTTTTCAGCTATAATTATTGTGATGGCAGGCAGTGTCTAGATCAGCAGTACCTTTTGTTAACTCCATTTATTAACAAGGAGGTAATTAATTTGTGAAATATGTAAATATGCTTTGATGGTAATTATTCCTTTGTTATCTTTATGCTCATTTATCTTCTTTTTCACCTTCATATTTTTGTCATGGTTGTCTTATCTCTAAAACTGACTTATCTTGGTCATATCAAATCTTATTTGAAAAAGGTCTTGGTTGTGATAACTGAACAATTAAAAGCATCATCTTTTTCATCGTCGTATGCTATTTACAGCTTGTGTTTAATTTATGTAATACTCCTTTAAGTCTAAACTCTGAGGAGATCATAAAAATAACATTTAAAGCAGTCATGCATTCTTTGAAAAAAAAATGTATGTATATTTACATCCTGCTAGCCCATTTGCCTTCTGTAATCCTCTGCACACCAGTACTTAGAGGGGAAAGGTTAGCATCATAAGCCAGTCAAGTCACAAAGTGTCACTGTGCCTGGGTTCCAATAAGGGGAAATGTTGTCATCAGTCTGCTGCAGGCAGGACATGCCATTTCCTCGGTCTCCCCTCCCCTAGTTATTACTTACACAGAAGATTGCACATTGTAACCTTTAAAGGGGTATTTACCACTTCAATACCAGGCACTTTCGCCCCCCTTCCTGCCCAGGCCAATTTTGCAGCATTGTCGCACTTGTCAAATGACAATTGCGCAGTCATGCAACACTGTACCCATATTACATTTTGGTATTTAATCACCACTGGGGTTTTTATTTTTTGCTAAATAAACTAAAAAAGATTGCTTTTTACATTTTTTTTTTTTTTTACACACTTTTCTTAATTTCGGTTATAACATTATTATTATTATTATTATTATTATTATTATTATTATTTTTTTTTTTTTTTTTACACATTATGATTGCTTATACCAGTTTTTCACTGTTTTCACTGTTATAGGCAATCATTTTTACTGAGTGAAATGGATTCACACAATAGTACACAATGGATGGCATGAATTAAAGCCATCCATTGTGTACAATTGCCATGTGATCTGCTGTAAATTGGTTACAGCAATCACATGGTACCGGCGGTGGCTAGTCCACTGATCAGTCATCTGCTGTGTCCGGTGGACACATTAGGCGACAGATTGCGCCGCGGTGCAGCCCGTTCCAGGAGGATATGATATGGAGTGGTGAATGTACTTCCTGCCTGTCATTTGTCTATAGGCTGGGCAGGAAGTGGTTAAACACGCTAAGGGCTCGTTTACACTTGCTTCAAAACAAGGCTTCAGACATGCTTTTTTGAAGCTCTCTGAACTCTAGTGAAATCCCGTCACAAAATAAAATGGTAAGCTTACAGTCCTTGCATTTTCTTGGCTTTGTTTCAAAAATTATACCCCCGTGTCGCTTTAGTGGTGCTTCAAAGTGTGTTCAAAGCCTCCATAGACGTCTATGACAAAGCTCGCTTGAAGCACCTGAAGCTTTTGAGAGGCTTTAATTCAACTTTAGCTTCGCTTTGTTTTAGAGAAATTGCAAGTAAGAGATATCCACACATGCAGCATCTGCCAAGCTTCATTAAGCTTAAAAAAAAGCACCACCGAAGCATCGCAGAAGCATCAAGAATACATCAAAAAAGCACGTTGAAGCGGTAGGTGCTTTAATATGTGCTAAAGTTGAAGCAAGTGTAAATTGTTACACTTGCTAAGCATGCATCGCCCAACATGGGTTCAAAATATTTGATGCTGGATCTGCATTAAAAATAAGCAAAGGTTTTTTTTTTTTTTTTTTTTTTTTTCCTTTTTAGGCCTCATGCACATGAGATGCTGTTTAAACTCGTGTTCAGAGGCAGTTGGACACTTTTTTCAACTGCCCCTGAACCCATTCAGTGTTATCCTGTGTCCATGTACACAGTCTCGTTTTTTGGTGTTTTTAGGCAGTTGCGTTTAACCTCGTTTTTCCAGAAACAAAAAAATGGGTTCAGACGCAAATGTTTTCCACATTTCAGATACCAAACGCAGCTAAATGCCGGTACCGTGTTTAGCCGCGTTTGCGTTTTATAAGTGTTTTTTACAACCCGAATTTGGGGCCCCATATCTTGGGGCCTCTTGGTGCTAGGAACCCCAAATTTGGTATGCAAACACAGTGCAACTAGCACTACAACATATCCAAATTTGGGGTTCTTGACATTTTGCGACCCGAATTTGGGGCCCCATATCTTGGGGCCACTTGATGATAGGAACTCCATATTTGGATATGTTGTAGTGCTGTGTTAGCACACCAAATTTGGGGTTCCTAGCACTAAGTGGCCCTGAGATACGGGGCCCCAAAGTCGGGTCACAAAATGTCATTCTCTGCTGCAGAAGTGCTTGACATTTTGCGACCTGAATTTGGGGCCCCATATCTCGGGGCCACTTGGTGATAGGAACCCCAAATCTGGTGTGCTAACACAGTTGGACTAACACTATAACAGGGCTTGAAAAATTTGCTTGGAATCTAGGAGCCAGCTAAAAAAGTTAGGAGCCAGGTTTTTTTTAAACGACCAACAAAGCTTTATTTTCAATATAAAAAATAACTAATCTTAAATTTAAACAGAAAAAGACCGCCCCGCTAGAGGCCCGAATAGCGTCACTAAAACGACGGTAAAGCGGTGCTAAAAATAGCGCCGCTTTACCGCCGACGCCCCCCGCGGCTCGGTGTGAAAGGGCTCTAAGGGTCCGATCAGGTCCGCCTGAAAAACAGACAGGCGAACCTGATCAGACAGCCCGTGTGAAAGGGGCCAAGCAGGGAGATAACAAATTATTTAGTTTTTTCCTAATTAAAATTAATTTAACAGTTTTTATATAAATATAAAATAATAAAAAAAAAAGGCTATCCCCACATTCACTTCCTTCTCTTCTCCACTTTGGGAAGGAGATGGGCAGTGAAAACAGGCAGGTATTTCGCATTAGCATTGCTGGTTGCAATACCAACGGCCACCACAAGATGGCGCCAGATTTCAGAAGGACTCCAGAACTACCGATGAAGGCAGCAAAGCCGGGGCCTCAATTACCGGCCGGCGCGGCCCGACGTGATCGCACCGGGAGGGGGGGGGGGGGGGGTTGGAGTCCGCACAGAGCCAGGATACCCCCAGCTGTGCCGCCCCAGGCGCCAGGTCGCTAATTCTAGTCGCAAATGCGACCTGGCGCCCGGGGTTTGTCGAGCCCTGCACTATAACATATCCAAATTTGGGGTTCCTAGCACCAAGTGGCCCCGAGATATTAGGCCCCAAAGTTGGGTCACAAAATGTCATTCTCTGCTGCAGGTGCTTGACATTTTGCGACCCGATTTTGAGGGCCCCATATCTCGGGGCCACTTAGAGCTAGGAACCCCATATTTGGATATGTTGTAGTGCTGTGTTAGCACACCAAATTTGGGGTTCCTAGCACTAAGGGGCCCCAAAGTTGGGTCGCAAAATGTCATTCTCTGCTCTGCAGACGCTTCTAGACGCAAACGCGGCATGCAAATGCGGCAAAGCGGGCGTTTTCTAAACGCCGGTTTCAGCTTTTAAAAACATGTGTTCAGCAGAGTTTGCACCGGCGTCTCGTGTGCATGAGGCCTTAAGGAACTCTCTCTAAGGCCTCATGTGCAGTTGGGCATTTTTTTTCAACTGCTCCTCCGTTATCTTATTAGTACACAGGGTCGTTTACAGTCGTTTCTAGGCAGTTAAGTTTAGAGGCTTTTTTTGGAACGCAAAAAAAATGGGTTCAAAGGCTGAGTTTAGAGGCATTTCAAGCACCAGACACGACAAAACATGGTAACTCGCATTTAGCTGGGTTTCATTTACAGGCGTTTTTCATTTTTGGCTATTTTGAAAGAGAAAACAAAACAAAAAAAAAAAACGCCTGTAAACGTGGCAAAATGGACGTGGGTTACTATCTGTCAAGTTAAATCGCTCAGGAGAGGCTGTTAAAACGTCCCATGTACATGAAGCCTAAAGCTAATCCAAAGCTGTTATTTCTGACTTTTGGTTTGAGTAGTTGTTTGGGAGAATTGAATGACGAATCCTCCATGTATCTCAAGAGTCAAGAGAATGGCATCTTCATCTGAGAATTCTCACACAGCTAACTTTTGTGTTGTGACACATTTGCTTTTCTATTTTGCAGCTACATTGGGATAACACCTACTTTTATATTGTTCCATTTCACATAGCATATCTAATAGAAATATTTAAAATTGTGGCTTATGTTTTTACTTAATCATCATGCCTAGCTTTCTCCAGCTATGTAATAGTAAGAGTTATGTTTACCATAATTACCACTAGTTTTAACAGCAGGCACTTACTGCAGAGTGTGCTCATTGAAAATATTTTCACTGGTAAAAATAACATTAGCAATTTTTGAGCTAAAGACTACAATGGTAGCATAAATGTTCCCTGAGTACATTATAAGCTTTTGAAGACCAGGCTCTTTCTGGCACTTTTTGTTTACAAGTTTAAATCTGTGTTTTTTGCTGGAAAATTACTTATAACCCCCAAACATTATACATTTTTTTTTTTTTTTTTATATAGAGAACCTAGGGAATATAATGGCGATCATTGCAATGTTTTATGTCACATGGTATTTAGAAAAAAAACACGTTAATGAATAAAAAAAAAAAAAAACACAATATATACCCCAATTTTTTTGTAAAATGTGAAAGATGTTACACCGAGTAAATAGATACCTAATATGTCATTCTTTAAAACTGTGCACGCTTGTGTAATGGCTACAAACTACGGTAATCTCCATAGGCAATGCTTTAACCGCTTTTACAGGTTTACCTGTTTAGAGTTACAGCTGAGGTCTAGTGCTAGAATTATTGCTCTTGCTCTAATGTTCGCTGTGATACCTCACATGTGTGGTGCGAATGCCGTTTACATATGTGTGTTAGGGCCCTTTCACACTGAGGCGGTTTGCAGGCGCTATTGCGCTAATAATAGCGCCTGCAAACCGACCCGAAAGTGCCGCTGCTTTGTCTCCAGTGTGAAAGCCCTGAGGGCTTTCACACTGGAGTGGTGCGCTAGCAGGACGGGAAAAAAAGTCCTGCTAGCAGCATCTTTGGAGCGGTGAAGGAGCGGAGTGTATACCGCTCCTTCACCGCATCTGCCCATTGAAATCAATGGGTGCTTTGCGGTGGTTTCTAACCCTTTCTCGGCCGCTAGCGGGGGGGGGGTAAAACCGCCCGCTAGCAGCCACATACTGACGGTAAGGCGCCGCTAACAATAGCGGCGCTTTACCGCCGCCCCAGTGTGAAAGGGCCCTTAGAGCTGCACAATTCTGGCCAAAATGAGAATCACGATTTTTTTTGCTCAGAATAAAAAGATCACGATTCTCGTGACGTGAAAACTTACACATTATACAAAAAAATGGGCTAACTTTATTGTTTTTTTTTTTAAAATTCTTTCCAAAAAAATTGCATTTGAAAGACCGCTGCGCAAGTAGTGTGACATAAAACATTGCAACAACCACCATTTTAGCAAAAAAAAAAAAAAAAAATGATTTTAACTTGAAACCAAAAAATGTCAGAAAAAGGTTTAGTGTTTAAGTGGTTAAATTTTTTTCACTTACACAAGTAGTCTATTCCATTGACAAATTGTTACAATGTTCATACTTAAGTTCAACTGATAAAGAATGTTTTGATTCTTGGCAGACTGCCAGGTTTTTTCCTTCCTTTCTTTTGACAGCTGTGGCTTCAGAAGAGCAGAGAGAATTCTTTGCATAGAAAGAATCGGGAAACACTTTAGTCAAGATCACAATAACGATTCTTGATGATTAATCATGCAGCTCTAATGTGTGTGTGCGACTTGCGTATGCATTCGCTTTTTTTAATCACTTTTTTTCCTATTACAAGGAGTGTAATCATCCCTTGTAATGGAAATAAAGATGACAGGTCCTCTTTATGGAGAGAGCTGGGGTCAAAAAGACCCCAAATTTCTCTGTTACCTTTTAAAGGCCTAAAGATAAAAAAAAAAAAAAAAAAAAAAAAAAAAACTTTTTTTTTTTTTTAAACTTTTTTGCTTTAAAAAAAACAAAAAAAAAAACCTGTAACGGAAGTGGCGTTATGAAGTCGCTTCAGTCTTCCAAGGCCATAGAGATGATCAGAGGATCTACTCTTTGATCTCCTCTGAGACTAGCCGGCCACACCGTTGGATTGTTTCTTGGACGAGAAATGGTAAGCCTGAGAAACACCGGCGAGCAGCGGGAAGGAACGTTCATGAGAAAGCCAGCCGCTGGCTGTAAAAAACAATACTGGGGTTATGGCTGATATCTTCAGCCGTAGTCCAAAGTGGATAATTTCACTTTATTTCAGTAATTGCATATGTATTCATCAATTGTTAGACTGGCATCATTCAGGGGTGGGAATATATAGGGCTCATGCACATGGGCACAGAGGGCCGTACACTATCAAGAAAAACAGTATTTCTGCTCCCCGGAGTCGCAGGTGTTTGGTTACAGCTGCATCCAGCTGCCTGTACAAATCAATGGCGGGCTGACAGACACTACGGCTGTACTCATGTAGTCGCACATATGAGTGGTTACATGCAGACCGTTTGTGTCCAGGGCCTCTCATCTATCCCTTCAATGTGCAATTACATGTGTGCAGCCACAGCGTCTTTCTGCCTGCTATTGATTTTGTACAGGCTGCTGACTGCAGTTGTACCCAAACTCTCGTGGCTCCTAGATGCAGAAATATGCTCCTTACTGACAGTGTACAACGCTCTGTGCCCTTGTAAATGAGCCCATATTTTTTAAAGTGATTAAGAGTAAAAAGAATAAGAAACCTAAGGCTGAACCAAGCTTGAACGGAACACTTTTAATTGTTTATTACATTCTGCCATCTCTATGGTTTTGAAAATTGACTCCTCCTGCATACATAACACTCCTGTTTCTGTTTTAACTGCTCTATTCTTGCCTCTTCTTTCAACTACCCCTCGTTATATCCAAAAAGTGGATCAGACCTAGTGGATTGCTAACCTTGTGTGGAACTAACTATGCAGATACCTATACAAGTTCAATGCTTTATAAGACCTTTGTCAAGAAAATTAGCAACAGAATTAGTTGCAAAATAAAGCTGTCTTCTACTGTATGCAAAGCTTACTCTAAGGGCCAGTTCACACCACATGCAGTCCAGTGCATTTTGTTATGCATAAAAAAATGCATGGATAATAGGTTATATGGTTTCCAATTGGATTGTTCACACCAGTGCAGTCAGTTCCAGAAGAAAAAGTAGAACATGCTGAATTTTTTCTGTACTGAATTGTACTGGAACGCGGTAAAATGCATGAAAAACACGAACGCACCTAAATGCACCTAAAACACGCTGGAACACATGTCCTTATTTAAGGTGAAGTAAAAAGGCACCGGAATGCGACAACAATGCGCATGCAGAAAAGCATCTGGACTGTGTTTCCATGGTGTGAACTGGCCCACACACACACACACACACACACAATTTTTATTTATTTATTTATTTTTTCTCCTTTCATATATTAAGAATGAGAAAGAAAACACAGACAACTGAGGCGGAGAGCAGAAAGAGGCAGTGATGTTTCAGCAGGAGCTTACTGCAGAGTAGGATCTAGTGACTGTCCATGGGTTCCACCATTTGCAGAGGTGGAAAGTTCTGACAGAGAGGCTTCAGAGTTCAGAGCTCTGCAGTACGGGCCTTTTTTTTTTTTTTTTTTTTTTTTTTTTTTGGAACTACTGCTGGGATCTGCAGACACTGTCTGCAGCATATCGGCCATTCCAAAAGTACCAGTCATTTGGGTACCATATGCTTGGGGAAACATATGACTGTATCACAGAGCTTGGTGGGGGAAGCACCTCAATGAGACAAGACAGCAGAAAAAGGACTCTCCTACTTTCTGTTCATCACGTTCCCTCCATAACATAATTAACATAATGTTCGCCTGCTGCATCTCTCATAACTGCTGCCTCTAGTGACTGGGAGGGAAGTCTCAACAGGTTTCAGAGGCTTGGGATACTCCTCATCAAGCAGGGAAAAGTGTCATGTGGCCATGCTGAGTGAATTGGAGTGGTTGGGGTCAAGTAAAGACTGGAAACTCCTACACCTATCGTGCCATCTTCAGCATAATTCTTCCCAAGGCAGGTGTTTCTTCCACAGTGGAAGAAAAAAATGACCTCAACTCACCCTCCTGCTCCAGCCGCTCAAATTTAAGCTTGTGGATTCAGCTCCCATCCTTGGGTTTATGATGTCTGTTGTTAGACCCCCCGAGGCTGGCAGGTGTCTCATTTCTGTAGCTATCTCATAGAGGTAAATTGCCGTGGCTATTTTGTAATAATCTGAAATCTATTGCTAGAAAGCTGTCAGGAAGAGATGGCCTCTAGTGACAGAGGAGGTAAGGTATTGTGCCACATATTTTCTGAATATGTCTGCTTTACAACTTAACATGGCCCTGAAGTGCATATACACAGTAGGCAGCATAGCTAAGTCTATGCAGTCGCTACCCTTTTAAAAAAATAAATCAGTCTTTAGAATAACTTTAAGATCTTACAAAGGGTAAAACCCTTCCCTCCCCCACCCCCTAATCTCTAGGATAAACAGAATTCTGCTACCTACCTCTTCCATAGAAGCTGTACTATAGCTTCTATGAATGAAAAATGATGTCTAAATGGAGAATGGGTGGACCTTTCAGTCATCCGCCTGCTCTCTATTCAGAGATTTGTTTTTCATTCATAGAAGCTAGAAGTGCAGGTTCTATGAATTGAGGAGGTGGGCAGAAAGGGCAGGCATTGTTGGCACTCTTGATGAGTGCAAATGACAGGGCCCTTGGCTCTATTAATCTCTGATGCACTAAAAGACTACAGCAATGGAGTTGGGGGAAGGGGAGGAGAGTAATTGAAGGAAGATTTTAACTAAATGAGAAGCCAGCAGCACGCTAGACACATCAGTTTGATGGTAAGTCATGTCCCTGTTGTGCTGATTATTATTATTTCTTTATCGTACATCACGGGACACAGAGTCATAGTAGTAACTATATGGGTATATAGGCACCTTCAGGTGATGGACACTGGTATACCCAATACAGGAATTTCACACCCTATATAACCTCTTCTACCAGGAGTACCTCAGTTTTTTCGCCAGTGTCTAAGGTGTTGGTCACGAGTGAAGATGTGCTCTGAAGAGCTCTGCTGGAGGGATCCTTGCTGGATTTAAACACCCTCCACAGACCGGATCCATCCAAAGTGCCACTGAGGCTAAGGTGGATGGTACCCGGTCCTCGTATACGGAGAACGAGGTTTTGCCTGTAACACCTCTCCTTGCAGGGCTGGACCATGGGACCCAGAGCTTTTGGTCATGCTTACATTACCTAAAGTTTTTCCTGGCGGGGTGCTAATGCAGGTCCAAGGGAGTGGAACCCCCGATAAAAAGGGACCCGGTCCTTGAATGTTTGCTAACACAGCCCGCCGTGATGGGTGAAGTTTGGATCTGTCTGTCTTTAGCAGTATCCTACGGCGAGGATAAGGTAAGGGAAGAAGCCTAGAAACTGTAAAAAGTCCACCTATGGTTTTTTGTTCCATGAGTAAAATGTTGTCATGCCTTAAAGTCGCCACTAGAGGGAATAAATGCACATAACTGGTACATTGCTTCTCAGTCAGCTCTGTGTCCTAGCTAACAGCATGTGTGTGGTCTCGGCCAGCCAGGGGGGATTCCTCATCTAGAACATATTCTTTTCCCCCCTGGGGGAACTAAGGAGCTGGGAGGTACAACAGTAGTTTGTACTCTACCCCCCCTCCCCCCAGGGGAGTGCGGCGGCTTCCCTATGTTGATATTTTTATGTCCCCACAGAAGCCCACAAATGTCAAGTTTAAATTTCCGCCTCCCCAGCCTTCGCTTTCCCTCCCCTCTCGCTGGGTCTGCACTGGCAGATCCGAATGCCGTCCGCACAGACTATTGGTAGTTTAAACAAGAGGGGATAGGTTAATGAGCGGAGGGGGCGTGGCTTAGGCGCGGCGCCATGTGCAGAACGTAGCGTCCACGAGGAGCACACAGCGCAGGCACTGGGGACACCAGACAGAGAGAAAACAGACACTTCTCAGCTAGGAGCTGCAGAACATGGATGTCTGGCACACAGGAGCGCTGGGGGCACGTAAGGCAATACATACAGGCATTTCCAGTACAGGAAATACGTTTTACTCAGCACCAAGCTGAACTTTATTAGCGGCATTGTATGCTAGACTATTGCTCAGCAAGTAGTGCATTTACTGAGTGCCTCTGCTTTTGTGCTTAGCACTATGGCTCCCAAAAAAGACACCACAAAAACCTCAAAGGTACCAAAGATTTCACCCCCAGGCGCTGGGAACTCCAGTCATGCCTCCACACTGTCATCCTCTCCTGAAATATCAGATGTGGCAAGCCAGGGTAAGTTATTGGAATCAATTGGTGGTGCAGCTGCTTCTCACATCTCAGCCCCTGTATACGTGATTGAAGATGCCTTTTCCTCTGCCCTGCTGGGCCTAGAGGGAAGATTAATTAATCGCATCCTCTATCCAAAAGGCTAGGAAGCGTGTTGAATCCCCCTCCCCCACCTTAGACCCTTTACTAAGGGAACAGTGGGTAGAGGATGAGGGGTTAGCCTCTGGCGATCAGGAAGAAAAACAAACCGATTTTATTTCAGCTGAAAGTTTCTTCTTTGGGTTCCTTAAAACATTCACAGCCTTTGCATGCATTTCCCATCCATGCATTATTAGAACAGCTTATTTATGCTGAATGGGATCACCCAGATATGCATTTTCTCCCTCCAAAGAGATTCTCAGTTCTCTATCATCAAAAGATGGAATGTACCAGCAGTTGACACTGCAATTTCCAGTGTGAATAAAAGTCTAACTTGTCCAGTAGATAGTGCACAAATGCTTAAGAATCCAACAGATAAAAGGTTGGAATTCCTGTTAAAATTCTCTTTTTCTTTGACAGGTGCAGTTACTCAACCTGCAGTCGCTGCAATAGGCATTTGTCAATCCCTAAAGGACCAGTTTAGACAGGCCCTTAAAGAGGTTCCTGTACAGCAAGCCCAGGATTTGGCCGAACTACCAAGAGCATTATGTTTTGCCATAGACACCATTAAAGATTCTATTCATCAGGCATCCCGCCTTGCGCTTGTGCTAACACACATGCATAGGAGCCTGTGGTTAAAAAATTGGTCAGCCAATGCACCATACAAAAAACTCCTGACTGGTTTTCCTTTTCATGGGGATTGGCTATTTTTTTTTTTTTTTTTTTTGCCACCTCAGCAAGAAGATTTACCATGGGAATACGTTTTTCAAATTGATATTCAAAAATTCTTCCCCTTATTCCTCACATCATTGTGGCTTTTAATCTATTTCCTTGGAATATTTCATATCACCAAGAATAAAGAAAATAACATAGCCCCCCCCGTTTCTACTATTTATTATTGCTTTCTTGCTCCCTACCCCTCCCCCCCTCCCCGCCTGCCCACCCTGAGACCGTACCTCCTCCCGCCTCACAATTTTCTTTTTATTTGCCATATCTCCCCTAGGTCAGGATCTACCCTCTCTACTACTCAAGTTGTCCATATCTCAGCTGCTTTTATATATTGTTTAAATTTTTCCCAAACTCCCCACTTTGTCCTATAGGCCTCCATTTTTGTCCCTTCACTAAATCTCAAATACTCCAAATCCTGTATCTCATTTATTTTATTGATCCATTCCCTCATGTTTGGTCTTTCTTTTTTTTTTTTTTTTCCAATTTTTAGCAATTAGGCTTTTGGCTGCATCTATAAGGTGGGGCAAAAGTGTTCTGAGATAGGCCTTAGTGGGCATTTCGCTCAGATGAAATAGGAGAACCCTGGGATCTTTTGGCAAATCAAAATTTGTGATCTCTTTAGTGTATTTTTTAATCTCCTCCCAGAAGACTCCTATCTCAGGACACGACCACCACATATGAGCCATCGTCCCTATTTCATTACATCCCCTCCAACATAGCTGGGATTTTCCCCCTTCAATTTTATGCATCTTGTCCGGGGTCATGTACATTCTTGTTAGGCATTTATAGTTTAACTCTAATATTTTGTAGTTGACTGACGTAATCGAAAGTCGCTTCAGTATCATGTCTACCTCTGACTCGGTCAACGTTAAACCTAACTCCTTCTCCCATTTACCTATAAAAGCCAGGGTGTCTTTCCTTCTCAACTCCACCAATACTTTATATATACGGGAGAAGCCACCTCTTTCCTCTGTTTCCATGCATATTTTCTCTAATGGAAGTAGATTTCTTGTTGTCCTAATTGGTTGAGGTAGGGATTCCACAAAGTGTTTTAATTGACCATAGCGCCATGGATTGATATATATCCTATCTCTTCTGTTCTTGAGGACTCGTGTTTTGAACATATTTTACCCCTCTCTACTACATCCTTCAGTTGGACAGTCTCATCTAGGAGCCATTTACCAAACCACTCTTCCTTCCCCGGAGGAAAATAATCTACATCCTTTAGTGACATTAGCAGTGAGTTGTATTCCCAGTGTTCCCTTTTGTGAATAAGATCCCATATTCTAAGTGCGTGCCTAGTGATTTCATGTGATTCTATGTTATATTTTCTTATTTTTGGTGGGCACCATATTATTTTGTGTAGATTTGCCTTACTGATTTTATTTTCAATCTCTACCCACTGTTTTCCCTTATTTTTGACCCAGTCTACCACTCTCGCAAGTGCAATGGCCTCGTAATATTTACAAATGTCTGGTGCTCCCCACCCCCCTTTGCTTTTAACATTTATTAATTGAGTATACTTTAACCGTGGTGTTTTCCCTTTCCATATAAACCTTAGTATCATTGAATGTAGTCTTTTGAGGTATGCAGGTGGGAGTGCAATTGGGATCATTTGCATTTTATATGTTATTTTTGGTAATAAAACCATTTTAAAAATATTAATTCTTCCCGCCCACGACAGTTGTCCCTGGTGTATTCTATTTAATTCTGCTTTTACCTCATTTATGAGCGGCAAAAAGTTCGCTTGATATAGTTTTCCTACAGATGTAATTTTGATTCCTAGGTAGTTTAAGGCTTCTTTCTTCCATCTGAAGGGAAAATGTTCCTGATATGCGTGATCTCTTGTCTTATTGGGGTTTATGTCTAATACTTCTGATTTGGTAGTATTTACTTTAAAGTTGGATAATTTCCCGTACTCTTGCATTGTGGCCAGAACATTCGGTAGGGAAATTCTTGGGTTTGTTATATAGAGGAGTATATCATCCGCATAAGCCTCGAGCTTATACTCAGTTCCACCTATATTTACTCCTTTAATGTTTGGATTTTGTCTTATCCTAGTAAGGAGGGGTTCTAGTGCCAGCAGGAAGAGCATTGGGGAGATTGGGCACCCCTGTCTTGTTCCATTATACATACAAAAGGGGTCAGACAGGGTCCCATTTATTATAACTCTCGCTGATGGTTTTGTATAGAGCGCCCCGATCCAGCTACAGATCTTATCTCCATATCCCACTTCTTTGAGTGACTCCAACATAAAGTCCCAGTCTGCCCTGTCAAACGCTTTTTCAGCGTCTATTGACAGGAGCAGTCCTGGGACTTCACTATTTTTAATTTCCTGGGTTATCAAGAGGGTTTTAATACTATTGTCCTTTCCCTGTCTACCCGGTATAAATCCTGCCTGATCAGGGTGAATGATATTTTTGATTGTTTGCTTTACTCTACCCGCTATTATTTTTGCAAATAGTTTTGTATCATTGTTTAGGAGGGATATGGGCCTAAAACTAGAGCATAATGTGTCGTCCTTTCCTTCCTTGTGAATAATAGCTATGTTTGTCGCCAGTGCATCTCTGCTCATTTCCCCTCTCTCACCTATCTCATTCATGTAGGCGCAAAGTTTTGGCACTAGATAGTCTTGATATTTCTTATAATATAATGCTGACAGCCCATCTGGACCTGGGCTCTTTCCTGTCTGGGTCTCCTTGATGGCCTTCCTTATCTCGAACTCCGTAATAGGGGCCTCTAAGGATGTTCTCTCCTCCTCTAATATTTTAACCATCCCTGTTTCTTTTAAATAGTTTCTAATTTTTTCTTGTTTTAGCCTTCTCTCTTTGTCCTTCTTTTTATTTATTGAATAGAGTTCCCCATAAAATTCTTGGATGATTTTTGTTATATCCATATCTTTATATCTAACTTCTCCTGACTTCGTCTTTATTTTATCAATATATCTATTACTCTTCTTTTTACTTAGTGCCCTTGCCAGGAGTCGCCCAGGTCTATTTCCAGAAATATATCTCTCTTTTTTGACTAAGTTGTATTTTTTTACCATTTTCTGCCTCTATCTGCTGTCTCATGGCTTCTCTAGCTCTATATAATTTGCCCAGAATCCCTCCTTCCCCGGTTTCCTTATGCTGCCGTTCTAATTTTTTAACCTCCTCCTGGAGCGTACGAAAATTTTTAGTCTGTCTTCTTTCTTTCTCCACTCCCGCCTTTATTATTGTCCCTCTAGTATAGGCCTTATGGGCCTCCCAGACTATTGATTCCGATGTTTCCTTTGAGGTGTTAATTCTAAAATAGAATTCCAATTCTTCTTTAATTAATTTATCAATTTCTCTATCATGAAGCAGGTCCTCATTTAATCTCCAGTTATTTGATAGGGGTATTTGAGTTTTTTGTTTTATTCGCAGTGTCACCGGGGCATGGTCCAAGAATGTTATAGATCCTATGTTTACGTCTTCTACCTCTTCTAAATTCCTATGTTCTACAAAAATATAGTCGAGTCTTGAGTACGTCGCGTGTACGGGGGAGTAGTAGGTGTAGTCTTTTGTTTTCTGGTGTTGCATCCTCCATACATCAACTAGCTGCCAGAGATGTAGTTTTTTCTTAAGTTTATTCAGCCACATCCCTCCAGTCCCCCGGACACGCGACGCACTGTCTCTGCCCGGCTCTAGGCATAAGTTCATATCTCCTGCCACAATAACCCTCCCTCTCCTGAAGCTCTCTAGTTTGGATAATACACCAATTAGATATTTACCTGGGTTAATATTTGGGCAATAAATGTTAACTAAGGTATATTCCTCATCATTTAGTTTGCCCCTCAGAAACAAAAATCGACCCTCTGGATCGGTTAGACTCTCCTCTATCTGGAAGCGAATTTCCCTTGCAAATCCTATCGCCACCCCATTTGCCCCCCTTATCGGGGAGTCACTGTAAAACCAAAACGGGTACTCCCCAGACACTATCCTCTGACTTCTCCCCAGGTATAGGTGTGTCTCCTGGAGGAAGACCACCCCTGCTTTGCTGGATCTCAACTCGCTCATTATGTTAGCACATTTTATGGGTGCATTGAGACCCCTCACATTATATGTTACCAGGTTTATTCCGACCATTTATTCTTCTTTTCTGGTCCCGACAGTGGTAGACAAAGAGGTTTGTACAGGTCTCGACCCTCCCTTAGTCCCCCCCCTCCCCCCAATACCCCATCCCCCCTCCCTCCCCCCCATTTATGGGGGTTTCAGGCCTCCCAATGGCCCTATTTACCGTGGCCTCACCTTCTCCACCCGGCCCTACGGTTATTCCCCCGAGGGTTGAGCTCAGTGTGTGCGTCCCTGGATCCCCCCAGCCCGCCCCGGGACCCGCCAGGCCCCCCCTCCACTCCCCCATCAACCCCACTCCCCCGGGGTCCGCCCCCCCCCCCCCCCCCACAACCCCAGCCCCCCCACCCACCGTCCCCCAACCACACCTCTCAAACCATATATTTTAATTTTCCGGCCCCTTTAATCGGGGTACAGCAACCTATTTTATTTATTTGTTTTTTCCTAATTATTTTAACTCTTGTTTAGCGCCCTCTCTTGTTAAATACTGGTTTCCAACTTTGTGTATTTTCTGCGATGATCTGCCCTCCTGCTTTCTCCCACCACCCTGGGATTTCTATAGGCGGAATGTCCAGCTTGCGGCAGAAATTTTGGGTCTCTTCTGGGAACCTTAACGTCGCTGAGCGCCCATCTTTTCGCCCAATCAGGCACGCTGGGAACCCCCAGGAATACTGCACCTCTCGAGCTTTAAGCTGCTCTAGTAATAGTCTAAGAACTCTTTTCCTTGCCCGTGTCTCCATTGCCAGATCTGGGTATACTTGTAAAGTAGATTCACCATATTTAACTGTTTGATTGTTTCTCAGACTTGCCCTGATTTTCTCTTTGTCTTGATAGTTGTGGAACCTCACTATCACATCTCGAGGTGCTTCCTTGTTAATCTCGGCTGGTTTCCTAAGCCTATGTACTCTATCCAGTTTAACCCTTTTAACATTTGGATTAATAAGGCCTCCAAAAATTTGATCCACCTTTTCCTGCAGATTTTCCCCCTCCCCCTGTGCCTCTGGGAGGCCTCTAATCCTCAGGTTTTTCCTTCGGTTTCGGTTTTCTTGATCTTCTAATCTGTATCTTAAGTCCCTGTGTTCCTGTTGCAGCTCCTCTATCTGGCTTCTCAGGTTCCCCATCTCTGTCCTCTGTCTTTCAGTTACTGTCTCCACCTCTTCTACTCTTCTCAGTATATGGCCCATATCCCCCCGTATTGCCTCTGTTTCAGCTTTGATAAAGGTTTCCAGTCTAGCAAACATCTCCGCTATATAGTTTTTTGTTGGCAATACTCCTTCCCGTTGGCTCTCCATTGGGGCTTCTTCTACTGTTGCTGGGTTTGAACTGAGAGGTTCTGCTTCAGCCAGCTGTCTCCTTGTGTAAATTTTAGGCGGGCGTTCAGGGGTTTTATTTTTTGAACCAGATGCCTTTCCCGGGCTTGCCTGCGTGTTATCCTGGACCATGTACTTCCTTATTGTGCCTGGGCTAGAACTAGTTCTAATAGACGCTCCTGCTGGGTTTGTTGTTGTTCCCCCCCTTCCTGCCTTCCCTCTCATTCTTTGCTGACTTTTACCTCCCCTAGTGTGCCCTTTGGCCCCTGATGTCCACAGCACCTGTGGGCCTCTTCTGCAGATCCACTCCCAAAAGAGTTTGTCCACCTTAATGAAGATCCGGATAGTGCAGTTTTAGTCTATTTAGTCTATTTAAAAGTTGAATTTGGCTGGCTATGTATCAATGGTTCAAGCCAGGGACAATTTACAGGTCTTAGCCCGTTTTATCTTAGGGTATTCCTACCCACTAAGGGGTCCTGTAGAATAGACCCCCAATTGGATAGAAAATTCAAAGCTCACAGTACCAGTATTATCATCATTTTGTCTTTTACGCTGGTCCCGTCCTTTATGTATCTTAGAAATGTGGGTCAGGGCCCAGCCAGAGTACCCACAGGCCAGAAAAGGGGGGGTACTGTTGTTCAAACGGACAGTACGAGCTGAAGTACGCCCTCAGCTGTATGGTTGTGTCACGTTAATATATGACTTGTCCAGGGGCCCAAACCTGAGGCTTTAGAATCTAGCGATTGGATTATGTGCCTTGGAGAAGCCTTTTTAGAAAATGACCTGGATGGATTTACATGGCTCCCTATCTATGAGTGGTTTACCTATGCTTTATCTTCCCCTCATATCATTTCGGATCGTACATGTCATACAGTTCCAATCCTCATCTGCCCTCCATTGAACCTAATATTGCACAGAAACCTCAGGGGGGGACTCAGTACAGACAGCACCTTCACATGCAGTATAGAATAGTACCCCCTGTAGATCCTTTATTTATAGACATCAGGTCCTAAGGACATCAGCAGTCCCAGGGGGGAGTAAGGGAATGAACTGGTCTTACACACAATTTTTGCAAGTCCTCTCCATTACGTTTACCTCACTTTAATATCAGACAGTTCCCATGTCCTCAGATGAGGAGATTCGCACTTTTAGAGATATTTTGTGTACCTTTTGTGAACCTTAGAGTGTCCTGATGTCCTGGGTAATTTAAATACTTTACCGTCCATGCATAATTAAGGTAAAAATCACTCTCAGCTCATATAACCTTTTCCTTTTGCATATTCATGCTCCAACAGTGACATTGCATATAAGGCACTTACCCTCTCCGAATCCTATATTCTAATACACTTATCTGAGGGTTGCCCATCCTGACTTCTGCTACGGTTGCTGTATTCCTAGGAGGCTGTCGGTAATGTCCTTCCAGACTTCTCATCCAGCTCCCTCTCCAGGTGCTTTGGCACGTCTCAAGTTTGTGCTGGGATTTCCCGGAGCCTCAGCTCCCCTAATCAGTTGCTTCTGACCGCTGCTCCTTAGTTCACAATTCAGCCTGGGCTCCGAAGAGGAGGCAGTGAAGACGGAACGGGGGGGGAGAACAGGGGGGGGGGGGGGGAGGCGACGGCCGCTTTTGCATGGGGACCAAGTCCCGCGGTCTGATCCCGAGGTGGAGAGCTAGGAGGCGGCCGTCCGCATCCGAGTGAGAGGCGCCGCTGCCAGCGTCGCCACAACGCTGCTAGCCACGAGGAGGGAGGAGAGACCCGGCATCCCCGAGCGATCTCTGGGGTCAACCAAGCGCCCACATCCGGCTCCTCCCCTCGGCCTCCGGGATTGGCTATTTGATGATGATTTTGACAAATACATCCAAAAGATTTCAAATGGGAAAAGTACTCTTTTGCCAGTTAAGAGAAGGAATAAACGCCCTTCATTTAAGCGGAGTCTTTCTCCTGCACCAGGGGCATCCGCCTGTAGGCAGTGGCGACTGCCTCCGCCTTCATAGTCTACAGGAAAGTCTCAGGGTCAGGCCCAGGCACAAAAGTCCTGGGGGCGGAAACCTGCAAAGCAGAATACTAAAGCCTCCTTATGAAGGGGCTCCCCCGCTGGCCAGGGTGGGGGGAAGACTTCTGCAGTTCCCAGAAGTCTGGCAAGAGGAAATTCAGGACAGATGGGTCATCTCCACGGTGTCTCTAGGGTACAAACTAGAATTTTGTGAGTTTCCACAGTCTCTTTTTCTAAGGTTAAATGTTCTCAAAGATCCAGGGAAAACGCAGTCTCTGTTTCGGGCACTAGACCGTTTACTGGCTCAGGGGGTGATCATACAAATCCCCACAGAAGAGCAAGGTTTGGGGTTTTATTCAAACCTCTTTATGGTACCAAAACCGAATGAAGATGTCAGACCCATTCTAGCTCTAAATAATCTAAAACAGTTCCTGAAGATCCGCTCCTTTCGCATGAAGTCGATCAGGTTGGTGGTTTCTATCCTACAAGGAGGAGAACTTCTGGCGTCTATCGACATCAGGGATGCATATCTGCATGTCCCTTTTTTCCCGCTCACCAAAGGTTCCTGTGATTTGAGGTAGAACAGCATCATTTTCAGTTTGTAGCCTTGCCCTTCGGCCTAGCTACAGCACCCTGGGCGTTTACAAAAGTTTGGCTCCACCTCTAGCCAGGTTAAGGGCACAGGGCATAATAGTCTTGGCGTACCTAGACAATCTTGTTTCTAATAGACCAATCGGTGGCTCATTTGAAGCAAAGCGTGCGCATTACAACCAAATACCTGGAAAATCTGGGGTGGATTCTCAACCTAGAGAAGTCTTCCTTAAAACCGCTAAAAAGGCTGAAGTACTTGGGTCTGATTATAGACACATCCCAGAAAAAAGTGTTCTTGCCTCAGGCAAAGATCAGCTCCATAAGAGTGCTGGTGCAGATGGTCAGGTCGAAAGGAGATGCCTCTATTCGCCTTTACATGAGGTTGTTAGGAAAGATGGTGGCTTCATTCAAAGCGGTTTCCTATGCCCAGTTCCATTCAAGACTGTTACAAAACAGTATCCTGTCTGCTTGGAACAAAATGGTTCAAGCTTTAGACTTGCCAATGCGGCTGTCCCCAAGGGTGTCCCAAAGCCTCAGCTGGTGATTGGTAACCCAGAATCTGCTGAAAGGAGAATCTTTCAGATCAGTTATCTGGAAGGTGGTAACGACCGACGCCAGCCTTTCAGGCTGGGGAGCAGTGCTAGAAAAGACAACCGTCCAGGGACAATGGTGAAGAATGGAAAAGTCCTTGCCCATCAACATCCTAGAGATTCGGGAAGCGGGTCTGGCTCTAAAGGCTTGGACATTCTGGTTACGGGGTTGTCCTGTCAGGATCCAATCCGACAATGCCACAGCTGTGGCTTACATCAATCACCAATGGGGCACCAAGAGTCTCGCAGCACAGAGGGAGGTGAACCATATCTTAATTTGGGCAGAAAGGAATGTTCCATGCCTATCAGCAGTTTTCATTCCGGGAGTAGAAAATTGGCAGGCGGACTTCCCCCGGGAGCCCCCAGCAGTTGCTCCCGGGGGAATAGTCTCTTCACCCCGACTTTTTTGGGCTGTTTTCCAGAGATGGGGGACTCCGGACGTAGATCTTCTGGCGTCCAAATTCAACATGAAGTTAATCAACTTTGTGTCCAGGACAAGGGATCCACTCGCATGCAGAACGGATGCTTTGGTGATCCTGTGGGATCAGCTCTCACTGATTTATGCATTCCCTCCATTCAGTTGCTGCAGCAACTTCTTTGCAGCATCAAGCTGGAAAGAAAACTGGTAATTCTGGTAGCCCCAGCATGGCCCAGAAGATCCTGGTATGCAGAAATCGTAAAGATGGAGGTGGAGGATCCTTGGTCCCTTCCACTACGGCCAGACCTACTCTTACAGGCGCTGATATTCCATCCTACCTTACGAACTCTAAATTTAACGGCTTGGCTATTGAAACCCACATTCTGAAGAAACGTGGGCTTTCCCGGTCCGTTATCTCTACCTTGATTAATGCAAGGAAGCCAGCTTCCAGAACTATATATTCTAGAGTCTGGAGGGCTTATGTTTCCTGGTGTGAGTCCAAGGGTTGGCACCCTCCGAAGTACAACATAGGCAGAATTCTTGCCTTTCTACAAATGGCGGTAGAGATGAAGCTGGCCTTGAGTACTATCAAGGGCCAAGTCTCAGCTTTATCGGTCTTATTTCAAAGACTGCTTGCTTCACATTCTTTGGTCTGGGTTTTTATGCAAGGGGTGATGCGGCTTAATCCGCCAGTTAGATCACCTTTGAACTCTTGGGACTTGAACTTTGTTTTGTCAGTGTTACAAAAACAGCCATTTGAACCGATACAGCATACTCCCTTAGTCCTTCTGACAAGGAAGTTAGTGTTCTTGGTTGCTATATCCTCAGCAAGGAGGGTTTCGGAATTGGCTTTTCTTTCTTGTAAAGAGCCATACTTGATTATTCACAAGGACAGAGTGGTGTGGCGCCCTCGTCCAGGTTTTCTGCCAAAAGTGGTATCAGGTTTTCACCTGAACCAAGATATTGTCCTGCCGTCGTTTTTTCCAAAACTATGTTCCAGGGAAGAGAAGTCACTACATTGTCTTGATGTGGGGAGAGCGGTCAAGGTCTATTTAAAGACGACTGCTCAGATTAGGAAGACTGATGTATTGTTTGTGTTGACAGAAGATCCTAGGAAAGGACAGGCAGTGTTGAAATCCACTGTCGCTAAGTGGATTTGGCAAGTTATAATTCAGGCTTATGATTTAAGGGGTAAGATTCCACCTTTTCAAGTCAGAGCGCACTCTACCAGAGCAGTTAGTGCTTCTTCATCAGTGCTTCACCAGGCCTCCATGGCTCAGATCTGTAAGGTTGCAACTTGGTCTTCAGTACATACATTCACCAAGTTTTATCAGGTGGATGTAAGAAGGCATGAAGATATCGCCTTTTGGGCGCAGTGTGCTGCAGGCAGCAGTATAGGCCCTCAAGTCTGGGGGTGCCCTATGGGTTGTGTCTCCCTCCCCTCAAATAGCATTGCTATGGGACGTCCCATATAGTTTACTACTATGGCTCTGTGTCCCGTGATGTATGATAAAGAAAATAGGATTTTTACAACAGCTGACTTGTAAAATCCTTTTCTTGGAGTACATCACGGGACACAGAGGTCCCTCCCCTCTTTCTGCGGTTTAGGTATATTGCTTTGCTACAAAAACTGAGGTACTCCTGGTAGGAGGAGGGGTTATATAGTAGGGTGTGAACTTCCTGTATTGGGTATACCAGTGTCCATCACCTGAAGGTGCCTATATACCCATATAGTTACTACTATGGCTCTGTGTCCCGTGATGTACTCCAAGAAAAGAATTTTACATATAGGCTGTAATAAAAATCCTATTTTTTGTTTTTACTAAAATTAGGTTTTAACAAAACTGACAGTGCCTACAAGCTCTACACATATCTCTCCCCGTGCAGTTTGTCAGTAGCACTCCCAATGCAATTCCTATCACAGATAAAAAAAAAAAAAAAAACAAAGCTACTGTGACCTCAACCTTTTTATAGTGAGGGGCTGACCAATTCAAAAGCCCCCTTATTGGCCTTCTAAGCCAATTAAAGTGGTTGTAAAGGGTTTTTTTTTGTTTTTTTTTTACCTTCAGGAATTCTATACTTGAAGGTAAAAAACCTTCAGTGTACAGCTTCCCCGTTATACTAACCCGAGCCTGATCCCAATCCAGCGATATGTATGAGAGCAGGAGCCCCCCGGGTCTTTCCATCCTCATTGGCTGAGGCACAGTAGCTGATGCCATTAGCTTCCGCTACTGTCAATCACAGCCAGTGAGGAGGGAGCAGGGGACGGGGCCAAGCCATGCCAGATGGCTCAGGAGCTAGCACTCATGAGTGCCCCCAAGGCAAGCAGCTTGCTATAGGGGCACTCAGCAGGGGGGAGGGGCCAGGAGCACCAGCAGGGGACCAGCGAAGACAATTGGGGCTGTCCTGTGCAAAACCATTACACAGAGCAGGTAAGTATGACATGTTTAAAAAAAATAAAAATCTTGACCTTTTACAAGCACTTTACCTAAAGGCTAGGCTGTGCATTATAGTTCCAAAGAATTTGAACTTGAGAATTTGCTCACTGTTTTTCACTGTTTGCTCACCTGATAAGGTGTCCAATCATTCTTTTTATGAGATCTCCTGGCCACTGGTGTCTGTGGGGTAGCACAGACCTAAGATTGTTACCTGGTCAGACTAAAATCGGATGGATTAGGCCTTAATCGACTCTACAACTTTACAGTGTTGGCGTAAAGGCTGGTTCACACATGTGATGACTGATGTTTTTCCACACTGGATAAACACCAGTCACTACTAGGACACATAGAAAACAATTGTTTTCTATATGTCCGGTTCACACTGCAATGTAGCCGCACAACATGTTGTGGAGATATGAATGACATGTTACTTTTGACACTTCAAATAAAGTTTAATAAAAAAAACTAAAATGGTGCAATGCAATGAAACCCGCATCAAGCCGCCCCCTCACCACAACACGCTATAAGTAAAAAACTGACAGCTGCTTGCACGCTAAATGCGCCACAGTGTGAATGAGCCCTTAATGTCTAATTTTTCATCCAGGAGCTTTTCCATGTTTGTCTGCCAGGTGACAAATTGAATGGCTTTTTAAAACTTGTTTAGCATTTTGGGACTTGCACAAATATTCATGTTGGCGATAAGATGGATGTCTCAGTCCAGATTGTTCTTTTCAGTTAGTAAATGGCCCCTACTATGTGTCCATATGCTTCACTGAGAAACTGAGTTTCTTTTCTGTAGCATTAGATAAAATAGTGGTGTCCTTCATTTGTGAGCCAAAACTTGCATATTTCAATTAGTAATGCACCGAATGCAGGGTTCTTTCTGGAATTTAGCTTAGCGCTAAAGATTTCAGGATTCAGTCAACTGAATCTGCATTCTAATTTCTTTGGAATTTTAGTGCACAGCAAGAATCTTTTTTAGGAGTAAAAATGATACAACATAATTTTATTTCTAGTTAATTTAAACATTTGGTGTTAGAATGAATTGTTGTACGCAGTGTAATATTTGTGTCCGTGCGTTGTTTCCCTTAAGTGTCCAGAAGGGCCATCTTTATTTCTCTTTTTAATATTTTCCAGATTGATTATCTTTCAGAACATGTGTCTCATCTTGCTTAGCTTCTCATTTTACCCATAGCCTGAAATGTTCCAGCAATATTATATTTCAACAAGATTATTAGCTATGTTTTTTTTTTTTTTTTTTTTATGCTCCAGGATGATTGAGTAACAAGTCCCATTGTACAGCTTTCACTCTAGCTCAGGTGTCAGTGGGAGCAATAGTAGCCTATCGTTGTTATCAGTGGAAAAACATATGCCCAGTCATTGGTGTCAATGAAAGGAATTGTGCCCCACCTTTGGTGTCAATAGAAGAAATGGTACAAGTGGGTGGAATTGTTCCCTTTTTGATGGTGTTGGTGGGAAAAATAGTGCCCCACGGTTGGTGTCAGCAGCAGGCGTTATGCCCCATTGGTGTAAATGGATGGAATGGTGCCCCAAGGAGCATAAAGACAAGCAAAAGGGAGCAGTTTGGAGACTGCTGCTCTAGCTCCAGACTGTCTTAGCCACATCTATATACAGCAATAGGTTTTGGGTCAAGAAAAATCTTTTGAACTCAGGGGTGTGTCTAAAGACTTCCCCGCAGCCTAGGCGTTTGTATGGAATTGTCTCCTATTGTGTTCATCTGCAATGAAGTGTTCAATTCTCATAATGCAGTTCTATAATCTATTCACAGATTGAAGGGGTTTGTTGGGTTCGCCAGTGGGGAGGGATAAGCATCTGTTATGTGATGGTGGAGAATGTCTATTCAGTGGGTAAGAAAGAACCTGGGATCATAGACAGCAGTGCAGTTTGTGGGGGTATGTGGGATCGTTGATTCCGTGACTTATATAGTCCCGTGTGAGGATCTTATCTCAAAATGGTTAGATAAGAGCACTTTCTCACCAGATGTTTGTCATGTTGCCTTTTGTAGATGAGTTTCTCAACATTTTTCTGGGGCCAAGGGAAAGTAGTAGTGGAGTGCATTGGGGCACGTATACTGTCTGCCCAGGCTTTAGAAATTAATTTCTTGTGATTTACATGCCAGTGAAAGTTTGTGTGAGAAGGTAAAGGCTTTTTCCTCGCATTCTGAATCTGGAGAAGAGTAGTTGGGTAAGGTTGGTTGAGAGAAATGTAATACGTTACCATATAATTGAGTGGTGATTCTGTTTGGAGAGTGGAAATGAAGGAGACTATTATCAGAGTGGGATCAGCTGATAAATGAATGTTGTTTGGGAGGGAATCGATTTATGGATTTAATTTGCAAGTATGTCAATCAGTGCGATGTAATGTTGTTCTAGACTGTGGTAGGCATTGAGATATGGGGGTAGTGCACCATTTATGAGTATTTGTGGCAGTCTGCGAGAGCAGAAGTTGCAGGCAAGTCCTTCAGGTGATAAAAGGATCTCACAGAACCAAGGTAGCTATAGATTTAATAGAGCTTACTTTAAAGTGATTGTAAAGTCTTTTTTTCCCCCCTATAAAAATAACAAACATGTTATACTTACCTGCTCTTTTGCAGTGGATTTGCACAGAGCAGCCCGGATCCTCCTCTTCTCGGGTCCTGCTACTGTGCTCCTGGCCCTTCCCTCCTGTTCAGTGTCCCCGCAGCAAGCAGCTTGCTATTGTGGCACCCGAGCTGAGTCACAGCTCCTTGTGTCCATTCAGACACTGAGCTCTGACCCAGCCCTGCCCCCTCTATCCCCTGATAGGCTAGCTGACTTTGACAGTAGTAGGAGCCAGTGGCGCCGCTGCAGTGTCTCAGACAATCAGGAAGGAGAACCTGGACAGCTGAGACACTCGTGGACATAACTGGAGAGAGAGGGTTGTCAAGTAAGTATTAGGGGGCTGAGGGGGGCTGCTGCACACTGAAGGCTTTTTTGCATTAAGATAAACCTTCTGCCTTTACAATCCCTTTAAGATTATTAAATGACGTTTCTCAACAGAAAGTAGAATTAGCAGTTCATCGATGAACTCCCTGAAGTTTCTCTTTAAATGCTGAATTTTGCATGTTTTATTGGCGTGTACCTTTAAGACTAAACACTAAATTCACAGTGTAAGAATTAGTCTTTACACAATAAAAGGCACATAACATAATTACATTGGAACCCTACAAGAATTGTTTTTCATTTTCTTTGTGTTCTTTGTTTTAATCATTTCTACTGCAGCTCTGCCTTCTTTCACAGAAGTATTTGACACACTGCTCTGCAAATGGTTGTTATTAACCACTTTTTCTGTAAAGTATCATTACTGCAATTACATTGGTAATTAGAACAAAAAAAATTAGATTAGGAGACAGTAGGGCATGCCATACAGATGAGTTGCCTGATGCAAACCAAAGCAGTATAAACATGTTTTTGGTCTACTTGACTTGTACCAGTTCATTATCTTCTAAAGCAATTTTTATCAGAAAAGTGAACTTTATTTCTCTGGACTTTATTTAATAGGCATGTGCTGATGACTTTGTTTACATATTACTTTTTTAATGAAAACTTGCTTGACTTGTACCAGTTCATTATCTTCTAAAGCAATTTTTTTTTTTTTTTTTTTTACAGAAAACTTACATTTGTACCATTCAAGTGCTTGTAAAGGGAACAAAAAAAAAACAAATGTTTAAATAACATGTCTATACAGTACTTACCTTCTCTGTACAATAGAATTGCATAGAGCGGCCCAATCCTCCTCTTCTCGGATCCCACACCGGCGCTCCTGGCTGCTTCTCTCTTGCTGGTGCCCCAATAGGAAACCGATTTCCATTGGGGCACTCGTGCAGGCTCGCTCCTGGGCCTTGCTGCTGCGTTCATTGACACAGACAGCAGGACTTGGCCCGGCCCCGCTTCCTCGTCACTGGAGTTGATTGACAGGAGTGGGAGCCAACAGCTCTCGCTGTTATCGGTCTGTCTGGGCAGGAGGAACAAAGCTAGAAGAACCGCAGCTCTAATGCACAGCGCTGGTTTGTGATGCAGTTCAGGTAAGTATAGGGGGGGGGGGTGAGGGGGCGAATCTGTGAATGCATAAAGGTTAAAAACCTCGAGACTTTAGAACCACTTTAACCACTTGCCTACCGCGCTATAGCCAAATGACGGCTACAGCGCGGTTGGATAACTCTGGGAGGGTGTACTATGACGTCCTTCCAGAATCCCGCTCTCGCGCGCCCCCTAGGGCGTGCTACGAGAACATCCGTGACCGCCGGGTCCATCACGGATCATGGTAAACGGATAGCGTCATTTGACGGAGCGATCACTTGTAAACAAACCGGTGTCACGTCCGGTTCCTCTCTCCTATTGGTACGGGGAGAGATCGGTGGCAGCAGCGCTGTGGGCTGGATGTGTAGTGCCCACAGCGCTGCTCTGTGCCCATTCCAGCCATCCATGCTCCGCATACCCATCCATACTCAGCATACTCATCCATCCATCCATCCATCCATATTCGGCATACTCATCCATCCATCCATACTTAGCCATCCAAACTCAGCATACCCATCCATACTCGGCATACTCATCCATCCATCCATGCTCACCCATCCATACTCAGTCATCCATGCTCAGCATACCCATCCATACTCATCCATCCATCCATCCATCCATGCTTCAGCCATCCTTACTCGGCATACTCAGCATACTCAGCCATCCATACTCTGCATACTCATCCATCCATCCATACTCACCCATCCATACTCGGCATGCTCAGCCATCTATTCTCAGCATACCCATCCATACTCGGCATACTCATCCATTCATCCATACTCCGCATACTCATCCATCCATCCTTGCTCATCCATCCATGCTCACCCATCCATACTCAGCATACTCATCCATCCATGCTCAGCCATCCATGCTCAGCATACTCATCCATCTATCCATGCTCAGCCATCCATACTCAGCATACTCATAAATCCATCCATGCTCAGCCATCCATCCATCCTCAGCAATACTCATCCATCAATGCTCAGCCATCCCATCCACCCACATCCATAATTAGCCATACTCGGCCATACCCAGCCGTACCCAGCCATACTCGGCTGTACCCAGCCATTACAGCTGTACTCAGCCGTACTCAGCCATACCCAGCCATACCCAGCCATACCCAGCCATACCCATCCGTACCCAGCCATACTTGGCTATACTCATTCATGCTCATCCATCCCCATTCAGGCTCATCCATGCCATATCAGTTATCATCCATGCCACATCCATGCCCCTACCGTGCCTCACAAAAGTGTAATAGGTAGTCAAATTAGATTTGAAACTTATGTCCCTAGAACACCTGATGGTGCTCCCTGCATGTTGGTCCTCTGTATGTGGTCACGCTGTGGAAAAGTCTCACACATATGATATCGCCATACTCAGGAGTAGGAGAATCTATTTTGGGGTGTAATTTTTGGTATGTACATGCTATATTTTAGAAACATTGTGCAAATGGACAATGTTGTGTAAAAAAAAATGCATTATCGTTTTCTTTACACATTTTCAAAAAACTTGTAGAAAAAAATGACATGTTCAAAAGACTCGATATGCCTCATAGATTATACAAGGGGTTTTTTTCTTTCCAAAATGGGGTCATTTTTGGGGCGTTTCCATTGTCCTGGTTCTCCAGGGCCTTCAAAAGTGTAAGAGGTAGTCAAGAAATGATATGTGTAATTTATGCTCCAAGAACGCCTGATGACGCCCCCTGCATGTTGGGCCTCTGTATGTGGCCAGGCTTTATAAAAGTCTCACACATGTGGTATTGCCATACTCAGGAAGAATGGTAGAATGTATTTTGGGGTGTAATTTGTGCTATGCATATGCTGTGTGTGAGAAATAACCTGCTAATTATAACAATTTTGTGAAAAAAGAAAAAAAAATCTTGATTTTGCAAAGAATTGTGGGAAAAAATTACAACTTCAAAAAACTCACCATGCCTCTTACTAAATACCTTGGAATATCTACTTTCCAAAAAGGGGTCATTTGGGGGGGTATTTGTACTTTCTTGGCTTGTTAGGGTCTCAAGAAATGAGAGAGGCCGTCAATACATCAGGTGTGATCAATTTTCAGAGATTGGCACCATAGCTTGTGGACTCTATAACTTTCACAAAGACCAAATAATATACACCGATTTGGGTTATTTTTACCAAAGATATGTAGCGGTATAAATTTTGGCCAAAATATATGAAGAAAAATGCATTTTTTTTTTTACAGAATTTTCGGTCATTTTTGAGGCCTCATTCACACGAGGCGGACTCCGTTTCCACGGAGCCCGCCTCAGTCCGCTGGCTCAGCGGGAGATCTCCTTGTTGATCTCCGTTGAGCCGGCGAATGACAGGTCCCTCTCTGCTCACTGAGCGGGGAGGGGCTTGTCAGGCACCGCTGCTGCCTATGGAGGGATCGGATGAAAACGGACAGCATATCCGTTTTCGTCAGATCTCACCCGATCCGCCAGCGACGGATCTGGACGTAGGGCCATCTGTCTGTTTTTTGCGGATCGGACCAGTCGGATGTCAGCGGACATGTCTCTGCTGACATCCGTCGCTCCATAGGCTAACATGGAGCGCCAATTCAGGTCCGCCATCAAAACTGACAGGCGGACCTGAACGGTCCGATCGCGTGAAAGGGTCCTCGTAGCGCAAAAAATAAAAAACCCAGCGGTGATTAAATACCACCAAAAGAAAGCTCTATTTGTGTGAAAAAAAGGACAAAAATGTCATATAGGTACAGTGTTGCATGACTGAGTAATTGTCATTCAAAATGTGAGAGCACCGAAAGCTGGTTAGGAAGGGGGTTTACTGTGCCCAGTGGGTAAGTGGTTAAAGAAGATGTAAACCCAATATTTCATGTTCCTGATATGTGCCTGCTGTACCATGTACTTGTATGAGAAAGTATCCTGCTTTCTTTGTGTGAAATCCCTGGTGTTCCTGCCAGTCCCTTTTGCTTTAATATTAAAAACTGACCACACTAAGCAGGAGAACACGCCATGGTCAGTTCTCTAGCTGTGCTGGGAACTCAACTTGCTCTCCTCCGATGATCATACTTGTCCTGACAACCCCCCCCCCCCCACAGCCTTTCACTGGGAAGATCAGTGTAATGCTGTTCATCCTCCACCCCCCCCCCCCCCCATGCAGCTGAGAACAGAGGGAATGTGATCACTTATAAAAAAAAGGGGGAAAATGTATTTTATAATGTTTTGTCTATATGTCTATACTCAAATGTTTTGCCTTTCGATTCTATTTTAAACTGAGTTGTGTTACAAGGTGAGGGTTCACAATCACTTTAAATATGCCCATGCAGGTCAAAGCAAGATGTTCACTTTAATGCAGACCCCCACAGCATCATATACTCCTCTTCATTAACTCTTTCTTTAGCACTTCTTTCTTCATGACCAGGCCATTTTTTTTCCACAAATAGAACTTTTCTTTTGGTGGTATGTGATCACCTCTGCGGTTTTTGGTGCTATAAACAAAAAAAAAAACTGACAATTGTGAATTTAAAACAATATTTAATACTTTCTGCTATGAAACATATCCAATAAAAAAAAATAAAAATCAAATTTCTTTATCAATTTAGGCCGATATGTATTCTGCTACTTGCTTTTGGTAAAATAAAATCCCAATAAGCGTATATTGGTTTGCGCAAAAGTTAATGCATCTACAAACTATGGAATATTTTTATGGCATTTTTATTTTTATAAGTAATGGCGGCGATCAGCGTTTTATTTTATTTTTTTTAAATAAAAAAATTCACTCACTGTACTAATGGCACTGGCAGGGAAGGGGTTAACAGGGGCGCTCGAAGGGTTAAGTGTGCTCCTAGGGAGTGTTTTCTAACTGTGTGGGGGATGGCTTAACTGGAAGAAGAGAGAGATCTGTGTTCCTGCTTTCCAGCAGAAACACAAGATCTCCATCTTCCTCTCTGACCGAACGGTGATCTGCCTTGTTTACATAGACAGACCGCCGCTCTGCCTCTCCTGTCAATGATCAGCGTGTCCAATCACAGTGGGAGCAGGTCGCCAGCGGGGCGCCCCAGACCCCGGAAGAAGCGCTATTGTACAGGTACCTTGTTTTGAGCAGTCGGGCCGCCTTGTCACAGTAAATGTGTGGTGGGCGATCCGGAACTGGTTAAAGACTAAGTTTTATCTTTGGAACATGTTACCAGTATTTAGGGTGGAACATGTTCTAGCTCCTGCCTCTTCTCCCCACTGATCTCCCCTGCCTGTGACAGCAGGTGGGGGGGTCCTCTCCCCACACCCGCTGTCACAATTAAAAAAGAGTGTGGCCTTTCCGAGCCTCCGCCCACACAGCTGCATTTTTTCCTTCACAGTTTTCTGTGACTGAATGCCTACGGATGCTGTGAGAGCGCTGGAGAGCGCTCTGGTAGTCCATTGATTCTTCCATTGATTCTTCCTGCTATTTAGTAACTGGCTGCCAGTATGAGGTACAGGCAGACAGCTTATCAAGTGTCTGCAGAATCCAGGCATTGCACCCACAATCTTCTTAGGCCCTATTCACACCTGGGTGTTTTGGAATTGCGGCAGAATCTCTGCATATCTGCCTGTGATCTCAAAACTCGCTACAATCACAAAAAGCAGGTTCAGGTGGCATTATTTTCAAAGGCATCTAAAACACGAAGCAGTTTAGCCGCAATTGTTGTGCAGAAAATCGCATCAGGTGAAGCTTGTCGCCCAAAAGAAGCTCCAGCTTCTTTTTGGGTGACAAGCTTCACGCAAAGTGATTTTTTTCATCGATAGATCGCCCTTGTTTAGGTGTTTTTGCCTTGAAAATAATGGGACCTTTTTTTTTTTTTTTTTTTGCCACTTCAGTCGACCTTTTCGAGGGGTTTAAATCAACTTTGCAGTTCATTTTTCCATGGTCACCCTCTCGATGTCTCATCATCGTAGCGTTTTGCCATATCAAAAAAGAATAAATTTATACATTACATTACACTTCCCCAGAAGGTTAAAGCGGACCCAGGGACCATATCAAATCACCTCTCTTCTTATCTTCTCTACCCTCCCTCTCCCTCCCAACCCCAGCGCATCCCATTTCCCCTCTCTCCAAGGTCATTTCCTCTTCTACTCTCCTTCTCTAATCTAAGGCATTCAGTTCTTTAGCATAACTCCAGGTTTTTTAAATTTTTTTTCCAACCTTCCCAAGCGTCCAAGTTCCCACTGCTTGTTTCATCTATAGTATTCGCCAGGATCTCCATATTATATGTTTGCTCAACTGCATCGATCCACTCCCAGGTCTCTGGGCACTTCCTCCTCTGCCAAGTCTTCGGTATCAACCTCTTTGCTGCGTTTAAGAGGTGAGGTACCAGTGACCGCTTATATTTATTTGTATCTGCTTCTCCCCCTTGGAATAGTACCACCCAAGGGTCTTCCACCACCTCTATTTCAGTGATTATCTTTATTAAAGCAAGAATCTTCTTCCAGAAAATTTTTATTTTGGGGCAATTCCACCAAAGGTGAACCATTGTTCCTACTTCTTGGCAGCCTCGCCAGCAGGATGCCGAACCATTTATCTGATATTTACTTAATATCTCTGGTGTTGCGTAACTTCTACTTATACATTTATAGTTGATTTCTGCTGATCGTGTATCTAATGTCAAGTTAAAGATCCTATCTAAAATTTTACTAATTGTGTTTCTGTCTTTCTTCGTGCCCAAATCCCTCTCCCATTTCCCGATGAATGGCGGTATCTCCAACTGTTCTGTCGACATCAGGATTTTGTATAGTTTAGAAATTATATTTCTCGGGTCTTCTATATCACATAGCTTTTTCATCTGTCAGTTCTTCCCCGGACCTAATGGGATATGGTAATTTTACTCACAAAATGTTTCAATTGTAGGTACCGCCACTCATCCATCCCACGTGTCGCCCTACCATGTCTAAGTTGTTGAAGTGTCGTTATTTTACCATCTTTAATTATTTCTCTTACTTGTGTTATCCCCCAAAATGCTTCCTTTCCTCCTACACTTTCAATTCCCGGTGCAAAAAATGTATTATCTTTCAGTGCCAATAAAGGTGAATTATATTTCCCAATCACTTTCTTATAAACCCCATCCCAAACTTTAAAGACATTTTGTGTAATTACGTGAGTGTTATTATCTAAGATTCTAAAATGTGGAGGATTCCAAATGATACTTCCCAAATGTGCTTTACTAAGAGTTTCCTCTATTTTCACCCACCTTTTCTCATTTTCTCTCTTTGCCCATTCAACCAATCTTGACAGAACTATGGCTTTATAGTAGTTCTGGAAATCTGGCATGGCCAGTCCACCATTTATTTTCCTTTGTTTTAAAATCTGGAAAGAAACTCTTGGGCTTCTATTTTTCCATATGAAGTTCATTATTATCTTTTTTAGCTTTCTTAGGTAGGATTGGGGGAGTGGCACAGGGATCATCTGAAATTGATACGTTATTTTAGGGAGCAGGACCATTTTAATAACATTGATGCGACCTATCCATGAGAGGGGCCTATTGGCGAATCTCTTACAGTCTGATCTAATTTCATCAAGTAGGGGTATATAGTTTATATTATATATCTTCTCAATTGAGTTTGCTAATTTGATTCCCAAGTACCTTAATTCCTTGGTCCACCCGAAGCGAAACTCTTTTTTCACGTTCTTTACCTCAGGCTTGCTTAGGTTAATATTTAATATTTCTGATTTTGCTAAGTTTATTTGGAAGTTGGATACCTCTCCATACTTTCTCAGGGCTCTCACTAGTTTGGGCATAGAGGATACTGGATCTGTTATATAGAACAACACGTCATCAGCAAATGCTGCGATTTTGTGTTCATCTTCTCCCACCATTATGCCTTTTATGTCAGGGTCTCTACGTATTGTTGCCAGGAGCGGTTCCAGGGTCAGGACAAAGAGCAACGGGGACAGGGGACATCCCTGTCTTGTGCCGTTTTTCATCTCAAAAGGTTGGGACATCAACCCATTGACTCTTATTGCGGCCGTAGGGTGGTGGTATAGAGTTTTTATCCGTTGGATCATTTTCGGTCCTAATCCCATAGTCTCCAGGGTCTGTATCATGAACCCACAGTCTACTCTGTCAAAGGCCTTTTCGGCATCAATTGACAGAAGTAGCCCTTAGGGGCCCACTCTCCCTTAACTTTTGCAACAGGAGAAGTGTCTTAACCCCGTTATCTCTCCCCTTTCTTTTAGGGACAAACCCCACCTGGTCCGGATTGACCAAGGAGTTCATTAACTCCTTTAGCCTCTCTGCCAGGACCTTCGCATATAGTTTTGTATCGGTGTTAAGCAGTGAGATAGGGCGGTAACTTGAACATAGCGTTTTCTCCTTACCCTCCTTCAGTATGATTGCTATGGACGCCTGCAGGGCTTCTCTGCTCATCTCGTAGCTATCTCCCAGCCCATTCATATAATGACACAACCTTGGGACTAGTATCTCTTTGAATTTTTTGTAATAAAACAATGTGAACCCATCCGGGCCAGGACTTTTCCTGGGGGCCCCTCCTGATAGTGCCCTTCTTATTTCTTCTTCCGAAATTGGCGCATCCAAGAGTTCCCTGGCTGAGTCTGAAATCTTAGGGAGCTTCGCTTTCTTCAAATAGTTATTATTTCTCTCCCTCCTATTATTAAACTGGGGGTCTTGTTTGGTGACTGAATACAACTCCTGGTAATAGTTCTTAAAGATATCCGCTACCTTTCTAGATGAGTATTCCGTATGACCATCTTTAGTTTGAATTTTTGCTATAAAATTTCTAGCTTTCTTCTTTTGTACCATTCTCGCCAGGTGTTTGCTTGGTTTATTACCCCATCGGTATCTATCCCTTGCAATCCTACTGTATGTTACTCTTGATTCCTGCTCCAATGCCGTTTTCAACTCTGCCCTTTTAATTACCACCTGTTGATATATCTCCCGGGGGAGCTGGCCCATTTGTTTTTTATGTTCTTGTTCCAACCTATCTAAATCCGCTGTTAGTTTTTGGATTTTCTCTCGTCTCTCTCTTTTCTTCCTTGCCCCCATCCCTATTAGGACCCCTCTTATGTAGGCTTTATGAGCCTCCCACAAGGTGGACCCTGATACTTCCCCAGTATCATTTACTGAGAAGTAATTCTCTAAATTCTCTCTAATTCTGGCATATCCCTCATCCTCCCGGATCAATTCCTCGTTTAAGCGCCACTGACCACCAGACTCCGAACCTCCACCTATTGTCATTTCCATAGTCGGGGGGCATGATCTGAAAAAGTCACATTTCCAATCTTAGAGTCCAGGACCTCATCTATCTCCCTATGTTCCACAAAACCGTAGTCAATCCGAGAGTGGGACGCGTGCACAGGGGAGTAGAACGTGTAGTCCCGTCTACCGGGGTGCTGAACTCTCCAAATGTTTACCAACTGACACAGGGATAGTTTTTGCTTTACCTCCTTCAGTTGAATATTGTTCACCCCCTGTGTTCGGGCCGTACTATCTAATCCTGGGTCCATACAGAAGTTAAGATCCCCCATCAATATCAAAAGCCCTTTCCTAAACTCCATTAATTTCCCCAAGATATACACAAAATATTTAATCGAGTTTTTGTTAGGTGCATAAACATTAGCCAGAGTGTATTCCCCCTCATTTAGTCTGCCTCTGAGAAATAGGAATCTACCTTCTGGGTCTACCAATCTATCCTCCAGCACAAACCTTGTTCTTTTTGCGAAACCAATGGCTACACCTCGAGTTCTACTTGAAATGATATCTCCTTGGTACCAGATCGGGTAGTCACTTGAAAACAATCTTAATTTAGATTGATGTGAAATATGTGTTTCCTGGAGAAAGACCACATCAGGCCCTAAAACTTTAAGCTCGTTAAAAATATTTCGACGTTTATTGGCCATATTTAGGCCTCTAACGTCATACGTTGTAAATTTTAATGTGGTCCTAGCTGTCACTGAAAATAATGGGACCTTAACCTGCATTTTACAATTGTAGTGCATTTTGAGTTTGCGGGCAGAATTGCAGCGATTCTGCCACAATCCCAAAATGTCCATTAGGCCTGGTTCACACCTATGCAGGTTGAAACTGATGCCTTTTTTTCCAGGTGCATTTTACTTTTTGTTTTTTTTACTAGTTTTTAACTACTTGCCGCTTGCTATATAGCAATATGACGTCGGCAAAGTGGTTGCGATATCCTGACCGGATGTAATATGACGTCGCCAGGATATCAAGCCGCTGCACGCCCCCGGGGGCACGCATCGCGGCGATCGTTGTTGCGGTGTAACAGTCTGACGAACACCGCAACTCCGCTCTAGGTGAAGAGTCTCTGACAGAGACTCTTTACCACGTGATCAGCCGTGTCCAATCATGGCTGATCACGATGTAAGCAGGAAGAGCCGTTCATCGGCTTTTCCTCACTCGCGTCTGTCAGACAAGTAGAGGAGAGCCGATCGGCTGCCCCTCTGACAGGGGGGGTCTGTGCTGATTATCAGTGCAGCCCCCCCGAGGATGCCCACACTGGACCACCAGGGGTGCCACCACTAGTCACCACCAGGTAGGCCAACCTAGACCACCAGGAATGCCAATCAGTGCCCACAATGGGCATCACTGATTGGCAGGAATTATTGTTTGGCACTGACATCCATCAGTACCATCCATTAGTGTACATCAGTGCTGCCTTTCAGTGCCCAGTGCCACCTATGTGTACCCATCAGTGCTGCATATCAGTGCCGCATATTAGTGCCCATCATCAGTGCCACCTCATTGGTGCCACCTCATCGGTGCCCATCAGTGCTGCCTTATCAGTGCCCGTCAGTGCAGCCCCATCAGTGCCCATCAGTGAAGGAGAGAACTTACTTGTTTACAAAGTTTTGTAACAGAAACAAAAAAAAACATTTTTTTTTAAAATTTTCGGTCTTATTTTTTATTTGTTTAGCAGAAAATAAAAATCCCAGAGGTGATCAAATACCACCAAAAGAAAGCTCTATTTGTGGGCACAAAATGATAAAAATTTAGTTTGACAATTGTGCGGTCATGGTACACTGTACCCAAAGTGCGACAGCGCTGAAAGCTGAAAATTGTTCTGGGCAGGAAGATGTATAAGTGCCCGGTATTGAAGTGGTTAATGCATTTTGATGAATTTCCACTGCATTCATTGAAGTCTATGGGACCAATAACACAACCTGCTGCGGGAAAAAAGTCCCTGACCCTTTTCAGAAAAATGCATCGGTGGAAAACGCACAGATGTGAACGTGACCCATAGGAAACTGTTAAATGGACTGTAGTACGTTTCTGCATAACTGAAAACGCACTGAAAAATGCATTACTGTGAACTAGGTCTTAAAGCCCAATTCTATTGAACATTTTAAAAAAACTTTTACTGAAATACTCTTGTCCTCTTTTGGTACTGTCCCCTGCAAATAACTTGAAGGGGAGAACTGGGGGATAAAGCATCTGCATAGCATCCAATCAGCTGATCTCTAGAGGTGATATTAACCACTTCCTGACCAGGTCATTTTTTGCGATACAGCACTGCCGTTACTACCCTACAAATTGAGCTTTCTTTTGGTGGTATTTGATCACCGCTGCGTTTTTTTTTATTTTTTATTTTTTGCTCTATAAACAAAAAGAGCTGCCCTTTTTTTTGCATATGTACAGTATTTAGGGATGGAGGTGTATCACTGGTGACTGCAGACCTTTTATTTTACTTAAACAAAAAAAGATCAACAATTTTGAAAAAAAAAAACCCAATATTTTTACTTTCTGCTATAAAACATATCCAATAACCAGATTTAAAAAATCCAATTTCTTCATAAATTTAGGCCACTAAATATATTCTGCTACATATTTTTGATAAAAAAATCCCAATAAGCGTATATTGATTGGTTTGTGCAAAACTTGTAGCATCTACAAAATATTGGATATTTTTATTTATCATTTACTAGTAATGGCGGCAAACAGTGACTTCTAGCGGGACTGCGATGTTGTGGCAGACATTCTGACACTAATTGACACTTTTTGGGGACCAGTGACACTAATACAGTGATCAGTGCTAAAACTATGCACTGTACGAATGATACTGGCTGGCAAGGGGTTAACATCAGGGGCGATCAAAGGGTTAACTGTGCATAGTGAACAGAATTTAATAAACTTAGCGCTGCTTCTATATAATCACATGTGCTAAATTACACATATCTAAATTTAAAGTGCCAGGGCAATAAATAGTCCATCAGTGCAAATAAAGCGTCAGTGTTAGTGATCTTTTCTTGTGAAGATCCAAGGAGTCACTCCGTGCTCCCCTCCTGAATTTGCCACTCACCAACTGTATGTTTCAAAAAAACATGGTATATGTCCTCTGGCAAAATGGATGATAGTGGCTCCCTTCTTCTCTTTCGATTAAAGGGCTCTCAGCATAGTTGTAGTACATAATCCAATAAAGAGAGAGATTCCATAGCATAATACTGTTTACTTTAATATAGGTTTAAAAGCAATTGCTCTTACAAGAAAGTAGAAATTACAAGCGTGTGCGTGTACTGGGATCACCACCTTGGCGTGCGTTCCAAATACCGGAAATGATGTCACTAACTCGTCCCAGCTTGCCGTGTTTCGCCCCTCCCACTGGGCGTCTTCAGAAGCCTGTGTTCGCATAGCTTGTGTTTTTGTACAGTGTGGGAGGTGCTTTTACTAGGGGAAGACATGGATTCTGGTCCCTGCTTTGCAGAGACACGGGATCCATGCCTTCCCTCCTGTCAGAACGACGATCTGCCTTGTTCACATAGGCAGACCACCGTTCTGTGTGCCTGCAGGATGATTGGCAGATGCCAGTGGACATCACATCCACAGTCTCTGCCACTGGGCTCCCCCTGTGTGTGATCACAGTGGGGGCGAGCCACTGGCGGCGGTGTGCATGCACGCCCCCTACCCAGAAGAGCTGGATCACGTGTGTGTGTGTGTATATAATATATATGTAACGTGATCTAGTGCACAGCTGCTGCTCTGTAGCAGCAAAACTGCTATGGGGTGGACAGCAAGAGAGAAATAATAAGTTGCCTGGGTTTGGATTGCCTCACAAATGATTCTTCCTAATTCCCAACTTCATCCAAAACATTTTATTCTGTCTTGGATACAGTGCCTGGTTTCATTTGCTGCCCGTGTCTCTGTTGGGGAGATGTTCTCCCACCTTAGAACAGGAAATGATGGGCAATCTCTCCAGGAGGTGCTAAACCAAAAACACATTTAGAGCAGTGATGGGGAATTAAAAGTCTCAAACTATGTTTTTATAGTTTTCTTATCCTGTCTGTTTTCTTGCCCAAAAATAGGCAAGAAGATTCTAATCTACCCAGTGGGGCCAAACAGAGAGAAACAAAAAAATCGAATATAACATTTAACTCTTCCCCACTTTATTTAAAGAAAAACATTAATTGTCTGGAGTTAGACTGTAAAAAGTATCAAAGGCCCTTGCTGTGCCAGGGAATACCTTTTATAGGTAATATTTCAATGCCACATCAACCACGTTGCTGTTTTCTTCCAAATGGCCAGGTGTGCATCTAGGAGCGCTGCTTTATAGCACAGATATAGACAAAAATATAGAGCAATTTATCCAAGTTGCCTGCAACCCGTAAAATGTCAGGAAACCTGATCTGGGTCACTGACTCACACTCCCGACATTGGGAGCTCGTGTCGCATGACGTGTGAAAATCAATGTTTCCCTATGGGAGCTGTCCTAACTGGTCCGACACAAGTCGGTCCGACTTTGAAAATGCTCCCTGTAATACTTTGGTCCAACTTTGATCCTACTTCAGCCTATTGACTATCATTGAAGTCGGAACGCTGTCTCGCATGATCCAACTTTGGCATGCGACTTGTGCTCAGATGATCTTGAGGGGGAACTCCGTGCCAAATTTTAAATAAAATACCGGCATGGGTTCCCCCTCCAAGATCATACCAGGCCCTTGAGTCTGGTGTGGATTTTAAGGGCAACCCCCTATGCAGAAAAAACGGCGTGGGGGTCCCCCCACATCCATACCAGACCCTTATCCGAGCACGCAGCCCGGCCGGTCAGGAATGGGGGTGGGGACGAGCGAGCGCCCCCCCCCTCCCCGAACCGTACCAGGCCGCATGCCCTCAACATGGAGGGGTGGGTGCTTTGGGGCAGGGGGGCGCCCTGCGCCCCCCCGCCCCAAAGCACCTTGTCCCCATGTTGATGAGGACAAGGACCTCTTCCCGACAACCCTGGCTGTTGGTTGTTGGGGTCTGCGGGCGAGGGGGCTTGTCGGAATCCGGGAGCCCCCTTTAATAAGGGGGCCCCCAGATCCCGGCCCCCCGCCCTATGTGAATGAGTATGGGGTACATCGTACCCCTACCCATTCACCTAGGAAAAAAAGTGTCAATAAAAAAACACACTAGACAGGTTTTTAAAATGATTAGGCAGCTCCGGGGGTCTTCTTCCGACTTCGGGGGTCTCTTCCTTCTTCTCCATGGGCTCTCCGGCCTCTTCTCCGCGCTCTCCAGTATCTTCTGCCAGGCTCCTCCGCTATCTTCTGCTCTTTTGCTAGCGGATGGACCAGTTTTCTCCGTCGTCTTCTTCCCTCTTCTCTTCTTCCGATGTTGACATGACGCTCTCTCCCACTGCAATGCCGTGTGCGCGGTCCACAACTACTTATATAGAGTTAGGGCGTGGTCACTGGGTGATGTCACCCAGTGACCCCGCCCCTTATTACGTCACAGTCCCATCATGCCCCGGGACTGTGACGTAATAAGGGGCAGGGTCACCGGGTGATATCACCCTGTGACCACGCCCCATCCCTATATAAGTCGTTGCGGACCATGCACACAGCATTACAGTGGGAGAGAGCATCGGAAGAAGACATCGGAGAAGACCGGGCCACCGCTAGCAAAAGAGCGGGCAAAAGAGCAGAAGATAGCGGAGGAGCCCGGCAGAAGATATCGGAGAACGTGGAGAAGAAGGAAGAGACCCCCGAAGTCGGAAGAAGACCCCCGGAGCTGCCTAATAAATTATTTTAAAAACCTGTCTAGTGTGTTTTTATTGACACTTTTTTTCCTAGGTGAATGGGTAGGGGTATGATGTACCCCATACTCGTTCACATAGGGTGGGGGGCCGGGATCTGGGGGCCCCCTTATTAAAGGGGGCTCCTGGATTCCGATAAGCCCCCCCGCCTGCAGACCCCGACAACCAACGGCCAGGGTTGTCTGGAAGAGGTCCTTGTCCTAATCAACATGGGGACAAGGTGCTTTTGGGGTGGGGGGGCCACAGGGTGCCCCAAAGCACCCACCCCCCCATGTTGAGGGCATGCGGCCTGGTACGGTTCAGGAGGGGGGGGGGGGTCCACTCGCTCGTCCCCACCCCCATTCCTGACTGGCCGGGCTGCGTGCTCGGATAAAGGTCTGGTATGGATTTGGGGGGGACCCCCACGCTGTTTTTTTCGGCGTAGGGGGTTCCCCTTACAATCCATACCAGACCCGAGGGCCTGGTATGCTCTTGGAGGGGGAACCCATGCCGGTTTTTTATTCAAAATATGGTGTGGAGTTCCCCCTCAAGAGTCATACCAAACACAGTGTCTGGTATTCATTGAAAGTCGGACGCATGTCGGCTTTAAGTCGCAGGGCAAAGTCTGATCCAAAGTAGGAAGGCTGTTGTGTCGCACCAGTGTGAACCCGGCCTCATAGCAAAAAATAGAACTGACAGCCCTGGAGTTTGCAGCTTTAAAAAAAACAAAAAAAAACAAAGTTTTGTATATTTTTGTTCTTACAGGGCCTGCATCTGTGTATACAAGTCATTTTGGGTGCGTGAATAATTTACATTTCTTTAATTGTTTTTGGAGATCATGGCGAAAGTAATAATACAAAAATAAAAGCTTGTTTTAATTAAGAAGGCAATGTTGCACTTCAGTTCTTTGGCACTGTATTGGGAATTTTGGTTACCGCCATGTTACTTTAACCTGACTTATCCTGCCTTTAGTGGTGCTGAAAGTAAGTGGATTGTAATAGCCCCTTCTGTTCAGATATACTTCTTTCTCCAGGCAGTACTTAACGTTTGTTTGGTTATACAGTATATAACTTATTTTGCATGTGTTGCATTCCACATAATAGCTTAAGATGAGTGTTTAAACGGCTGTCTTTTCCTTTTTTTTCTCTAATGCAAAATAATCATTCCACAGTGACTGCAAAAACTGTTACCCAGATGGCACCAAACCATTTTCCTTTGATTTTTTAATAAGAGGCACGTTTATCAAAGAGATTTCTCAACGTACTGTTGGTAATGGGAAATAATTTGAAAGGCACACAGTGTGGATCATTATATTTCTTTGATGCAGATTAATGGCAGCTAAAGCAGCGTTTTGTAATTGCTTCATTTTGCCATAGACTTTTTTTTTTTCCTTTGTTACATTACGATGGTAGGAGAACTTTGGTTTAGGCTTATAGTTTTTACACACATGAAGGAAAGATTTTGGATGTCTGCCAGTTTCATAGAAAAATCCATTCATCTTTCAAGTGGCATTGTTGCTTTTAGTTTTTTTTTGTTTTTTTTTTCACAGGATTTTGTATTGTATTCCATTACATCTTAAAGGAAACCTTTTCTGAGAGTAAGATATTGCAGTCTGCAGATGCTAGTTGCTTGGCTCTCATATTTACCCTCATGATCTATTCTGACTCAGTGACGTAAAGATATTGAAGCCAGGCACCTAGCATTTTCTGGAGGAGGTGAACCTTGCCAGCCTCCATATTAGATACCAAACATCGTCGAGGTATCGACCCTTATCTGAATCATTCAGGTCGGATTTTAACATGAACTGTGGATAGGTTCTTCTGACTCTGCATAGAGGTTGCCATCTGCTGACTGCTTAAAATACATTTGAAAGCAAGTCTGTCACTTACAGAAAGTATATTAAAAATGGCATACTTGCAAAGGAATACTTACCTCTGCTGCTCAGCCTGAATGCTGAGGAATCCAATGCTGAAGTTTCTTCCAAGATAAAGATAGACTCTTCACAGGAGTGTTGATCTCATTGGTTTCCCTGCAGCATAAAGTGGTTCCTTCTGCTAACCTCCACTCTTCACAGGATACAGTAGTGATGTGGTACAGTAGTGATGTGGATGTATCCCCCGCAACCTTCTGGGATACGTCACAACCTGGGACCATTCACAAAGTGCATGGCCACGAGTCACAGCTATCAAAAAAGGATTGAAATCCTGCGCTTATCCTACCCTCCTGGTGAAGGGAAGTGTGACTATTGAAATGGAGAAATCAAACATATTGATAAATGAAAATATATAGATAAAGAAAAGCTGCAACCTAAAAGGTCCAAACCCCTACCATAAGCATAGATAATTTAAAAGAAACAGGTGTGCTAATCTATAAGAATATTCACAGTGCAAAAATACACATGACAAAAATGTAAGGGCATAAAGCCCACTCCTACAAAAGCAAGTGTATAATGTGCATAAAAAATGTCCAACTGGCAAACCCTTATACAAAAGGGAACTGAGTGAACCAAGTATGTGAAAACTTCAGTTCTCCAAGGAAATTGGGTGACCCAAATATAAGGCCGCGTACACACGGGTGGACTTTTCGTCCGGACTGGTCCAACTGACTTTCCAGCGGACTTTCGACTGACTTTTTAACGAATGGACTTGCCTACACATGATCACACCAAAGTCCGATGGATTCGTACGTGATGACGTACACCGGACTAAAATAAGGAAGTTGATAGCCAGTAGCCAATAGCTGCCCTAGCGTAGTTTTTTGTCCGTCAGACTAGCATACAGACGAGCGGATTTCTGGGTACGGCGGAGTTACGACATAAAGATTTGAAGCATGTTCCAAATCTAAAGTCCGTCAGATTTGCGACTGGAAAAGTCCGCTGAAGGTCCGGTGAAGCCCACACACGATCGGATTGTACGCCAGATTTGGTTTATCGGCGTCCGTTGGACAAGTCCGGTCGAAAAGTCTGACCGTGTGTACGCTGCATAAGGGAACTTCAGTGCTCTTCAAAACACAAAGACTTTAATATCCCATCACAACATAGATTCACTTCTTACCAGATAGAAGTAGTTTCAAGCATTGGATAATAATCCCACCCTGCTCCAACAGACTGAACTGTAAAAAACTAACCAAATTCCGGATAGCAGCGGTATCAGACACTGGATAATGATCCCATCAGGCTCCAACACCTTAAGCTGTAAAAGTGGACCCGGTTTTTCAATGGACATGGGAATCACGGTATCTTTGGAAGAGCTGATATCCAATCTGGCAGCTCAAGGATAAATCCCAGAGCATAAAGGAAACAGAGGAAAGCCTCGTAGTGCAATATGTTTCAACAAAAGGATTTATTAAAACAGCACACTAAAAACTTACATCAAGGCAGCCAAACATCAGCAAAAATAAAAACACCAGCCAGCTCAAACGGTTAGACGTCTCACAATGGGCTCCACCCGACTGGTTTCCCCGTAATAGGTTTCAGCTGGAAAAGGAGAGTCTGATACCACTGCTATCTGGAATTTGGTTCGTTTTACAGCCCAGTCTGTCGGAGCATAATGGGATTATTATCCAATGCTTGAAATTACTGCTATCTGGTAAGAAGTGAATCTATGTTGTGATGGGATATTAACCACTTGACAATTGGGCACTTAAACCCCCTTCCTAACCAGACCAATTTTCAGCTTTCGGTGCTCTCACACTTTGAATGACAATTACACAGTCATGCAACACTGTACCGATATGAAATTTATGTCCTTTTTTTCACACAAATAGAGATTTCTTTTGGTGGTATTTAATCACCTCTACGGTTTTTATTTTTTGCGCTATAGATCAAAAAAGACTGAAAATTCGATAAAAAAAAATAAAAATCTTTGTTTCTGTTAAAATTTATTGGCGAGTATTGGCAGTGTTTTGCAGTGTTGCAGAGTATAGCACAGTGTTGCAGAGTATAGCACAGTGTTGCAGAGTATAGCACAGTGTTGCAGAGTATAGCACAGTGTTGCAGAGTATAGCAGTGTGTTGCACAGTGTTGCAGAGTATAGCAGTGTGTTGCAGAGTATTGCAGATTATTGCCATTTTTTATATTGAGCAGCACTGTGGGCACTAAACATCCAGCCCACAGCGCTGCCATCTCTCCCCCCTCTCCCCCGCACTGTACCGATCGGTACAGAGAGGGGAGGGAGGAACCGGCATCATGACGTGACACCGGTTTGTTTACATGTGATCGCTCCTTCATTTGCCGGAACGATCACGTGGTAAACAGACCCGGCGGTCACGGATGTTCCCTAGTGCGCGCCCCAGGGGGCGCGCGGGAGCAACATTCTGGAATGACGTCCATGGACGTCCACCCAGAACTAGCCGACCGCGCTGTTGCCTTCTTTCGGCAATGGCCCGGTCGGCAAGTGGTTAAAGTCTTTGTGTTTTGAAGAGCACTGAAGTTCCCTTATATTCACCAAATTTCCTTGAAGAGCACTGAAGTTTTCACATACTTGGTTCACTCAGTTCCCTTTTGTATAAGGGTTTGCCAGTTGGACATTTTTTTTTTAATGCACATTTTTCATATAATATAGAGGCAACCTTACCCCCTTCCCGACCAGCTGCCGCAATTATACTGCAGGTTGGCTCCCCTGCGCGAGCCGTCATAGTTGTACATCGACCCTTTAAGACTCTTCAGCAGGCGCGCGCCCGCAGCGTGTCCCCGGAGCCGATGCACGTGCCCGACGTGTGTGATGAATGCCGGGCGATCGCTCATGACACACAAATCCCGGTTCTTTCAAGGGAGAGGAGACAGATAGTGTGCTCCTACTAAGTGGGGACACCGATCGGTCTCCTCCCCTAGTCAGTCCCATCCTCCCACAGTTAGAACACACCTAGGGAACACACTTAACCCCTTGATCGCCCCCTAGTGTTAACCCCTGCCAGTGACGTTTATACACTAATCAGTGACTATTTTTAGCTCTGATTGCCGTATAAGTGTCACTGGTCCCAAAAAAAGTGTCAAAAGTGTCTGATCTGTCCGCCGCAATGTCGCAGTCACGATAAAAATCGCTGATCACCGCCATTACTAGTAAAAAATAAAAAATAAATAAAAATGCCATAAATCTATCCCCTATTTTGTAGATGCTACAACTTTTGCGCAAACCAATCAGTATATGCTTATTGCGATTATTTTTTTTTTTTTTTTTACCAAAAATATGTGGCAGAATACATAGTGGCTTAAACTGATGAATAAGTTTTTGTTTTACATTTTGTTTTTTTTTTTGGATCTGTATTATAGTAGAAAGTAAAAAAAAATTTATTTTTTTTCTTTTTTCCAAATTGTCGCTCTTTTTTTGTTTATAGCGCAAAAAATAAAAACCGCAGAGGTGATCAAATACCACTAAAAGAAAGCTCTATTTGTGGGGAAAAAAAGACATCAATTTTGTTTGGGTACATTGTGACTCAACCGTGCAATTGTCAGTTAAAGCGAGGCAGTGCTGTATCTCAAAAAATGGCCTGGTCAGGAAGGGGGCAAATCCTTCCAAGGCTGAAGTGGTTAAAGTGGTGGAGATCTACCTGAACATCAAGGGAGAAGTCAAAGGTCACTGGGCACAGTGTCGCCTCCTCACACCTGATTTAAACCTATAATTGCAGTAGCGCTGTGTCCCAAATGTGTGCATTGCACGGCAATCATGGGTTTAAATCAGGTGGTGAGAAGGCAACATATTACCTCCTCACCACCTATCAACACACACCCGGATCACTTTTCAGTGGAGCAGCATTTGAATGCGCCTTTAGTAGCATTCAGCAGTGGCACCTGAGGGCTCGTTCACACGTAAAGTTGGGGATGGTTAAACAGCAGGTTATAATAAAAGTTAATGGCTAAGTGCAGCAAACCCGCAGGTACACTGCACTGCAGTGCACTTTGTGGGTAAACCGCAGCACATCAGTGTGAAAGCAGCCCTATACTATTATGCCTGGTATATTACTTCACACTGACCTGAAGATCTCTTCTTTCCTGCTTCTGGCACCACACTAGAGACCGCTACCTGGGATCAGAGGCGGAGTGCAGTTGGGATCACTCTGCATGGGACAGGAGCCAGCACTACAGAGGAAGCATCGGCTTATGTGCCTCTTTCTCCCTTCTACAGCTCCAACTTTTACAAGTAGTCCCTCTGCATTGCACTCTGTTTGATGCTTTGTAATGGCAGGTCAATAAACTCAGACCATGATCTACTAGTCCCCTGTCTTGAGATCTACTGGTAGATCGTGATCTACAGGTTGCTGACCCCCGTAATATAGCATATACGATTGCAACCCAAGTCATATTGTAATTGAATGTTATTAAAAATTACCTTTCATTTTCAATCTGCAGCACTGACATTTTCTGCAATATGGCTACCTGAAGGCATTCTGTACACAGATGGTTTACCGAACGCCCCCAGATATGTCATTTCCTGCTTGTGTGATTGGCTTAGTTCCCCTTATTGGAAAATTAGTAAGGCCAGCCATAGACGGTTTTGAATCGAATCATGTATGGGCAGGCTGAATGTGCACAAGTTGATTGATCGATCATCTTGGGTACAACCAGCCTGCTGGATTTTGCATGTGATTATCACTAGGGGCTAGTATAGCTTCCTTCGCGTGATTCTTCCACGTTCAGGAGAGGGAGCACCACCCAATTGTTGAGACAACTAAACAGTGGTGTGTGTGGCTTTTACATATATGTGCTGTTGTATGCAAATTACTTTTTTTTCCTTTTTAGAAATGGGTATAAACTTGATTGCTGGGATGTTTGTTTTTTATTTATTTCTAGTAAATTTCCCCATCCAGCTTATTTTAAATTGGCTCAGCTGCTTGGCCCTTTCTCTTTTAGCAAACAGTTTTTAGGCACATACAGTTTCCAAAGTTTGTTGGCGTTTGGTGACAAGGTTGATACGATTGAAGTGATTGTAAAGGAATTAAAAAAAAAAAAAAAAAACATGTCCATACTTGCCTGCTTTGTGCAATGGAATTGCACAAAGCGGCCCTCGAACCTCCTCTTCTCTCTTCCCCTGTCGGCTCTCCTGGCTCCTCCTCTGTCCAGTGCTCCCATGGGATGCTGCTTTGCATTGGGGCACTCGTGCATGCTTATTCATAAGTCCTGCTACTGCGTCCATTGACACAGACAGCAGAACTTGTCCCCACTCTCTAGTCACTGGCTTTGATGTACCGCACTGGGAGCCCATGGCTCCCGGTGCCCCAGCAAAGCCAGTGAGACCCAGAAGCGAGGGGAGAGAAGAGTTGCAGATGTGCACAGCGCTGGATCAAATGAGGGCTCAGGAAAAGGGGGGGTTGAGGGACCAGAATCGATGCCTAAACATTTTTTACCTTTTTTACAAGGAATGCATTAAAGTGATACTAAATACACAGTGTTTAATTTACATTGTCCTTTCTCTTTCATCATCATCATGTGGATGATGGCAGTGTAATTTTAATTTTAAAAAAAGCATCTAAGTACTGTTTTCTCAATCAACCTACAGCTGTCACATGACCCAGATCTTTCCCAGTCAGTCTTGTCAGAAACCATGAAATTAGACCGAGACAGAAGTAGAGTTAAATCACACTTGCTTAATAATAAAAGTAAAAAGAACAAACGTAGTCAAAACATAGCCAAAGTTCAGTAACCGGAACAGATAGTCATCCAAGCCAGCAGTCACACATCAATCTAGTGGAACAGCAAGCAGGATCTGCAGCCAGAAGGGATGTCAGCAAAGCCAGTCTTTAAACAGGAATACAGGAGATGTTTCTTGTGATGTTGACCAAGGCAAAGGCAGAGATCCTCTGGACTGGATGGCTTAAGTAGGCAAGACTGACGAGCAGGATATCATGAACAGCTGAGTAACTGTGGAGAGAGATGGGAGCTGGCAATTAGCTGACAGCTGCGCGGCCAGCTCAGAGAAGGAAGGGCTGAGCCCAGCCCTGACAAGTCTGTAGAGAAACATTAGCAGAAGGAGCTTATAGCCCTCTGCTGCTGGTCACATTTTCAAAATGTAAAAAAACGCACAGCCTTTGGAATAGAGAATAAAAATAAATAATATCAATAAACTGTTTTAAATTGTCCTACAAATATATATTTTAAATAAATATTTAATTTTTTTTCTGGCAATAACAGTGTTGATGGATTTCTGCCAGTCGCAGACTGTCATGCCCCTCCAGCCTGTGTCTTAGAATAAGAGGGAGGTGAATCCTCCATTAATCTACATGTAATATCCCGCCCCCATCATGTTTAGCTGGTTAGTGGGCATGGAGGGGGAATGAGGGATTGGGCTGTCATTTACCAGTGTATACTCCCGCATGTGTGACTCTAATCACAGGAGCTGCTCAGACGTGATAGGGAGTAAGTGCTCAGCATAGAAACTCACTGAAAACTGAGCATGTGCAGAGGTGCCAACACTGCTCTGCAAAATCCCTAGCTGCTTTGGGGACTTGAACAGAAGGTGGAGAGATAGAGAGCAGCAGAATACAGAAAATGAATCTCATAGTGACTGAGGGAGTATGAACAGAATGTAATACAGCATTTATTAATAGTTTTTTTAATGAGGTGGGTTTAGTGACACACTAAAGTAAAAAAAAATGTTTAGGCTTTAAAACCACTTTCAAGACCACAGTGCTATGCAGCACGGCAACTTTTTAATAGTGACCTTCTGAGGAGGTTAAACACACATAGATTGTTCTTGGAGGATGTCTTCCTTAGCACATCTTATCTTAACATTTATAATCCCTTCCAGTTACATAAAATATTTGACTAATGCAGAATTTTCTTTGAGGACCGCCATACAGAAGTATCAAATGCATCAAATTAGGACTGTGATTTTAAAATGATCTTTTTGTGCAAAGAGTAAATGAGTTCACTTTTAAGGCAGCTTCTTGTGAGGTTGATTTATTTTTTTTTTTTCAGAAGTATGACTTGCACTATGCAAAATTCCTATGCTCTTCTTTACACTTTACACATAAGTGCAGAATTCAAATGATAAACTAAACATCTTATAGTGAAGTGACATGAAGTGAAGCCCAGTAGGTCAAAGAAATGCTATGTATGTTAGCACCATGATAGAGCTTAGTACTGACTCTCTCCATATTGTATGATGCGTTCAAGCCAAAGCAGTGTGGATTTACCCTTATTATCAATAGTACTTTGTTTTTCGCTTTTTCTCAACAAAGGCGTTTAAATGGTAAACCTTACAGTAGTGAAAATTCTAGATCCTCAGCAAAGCCTTGTTATGCAGAAGATGAAGGCCTGGCCTGTAATGTGACCATTGGGCACAGGGCATCAGTACACCTGATGTACTATGCGAATAGCCACAGATTTCTTTACAGGTTCACCCCCTGCTGGAACCCTTTCCCTGTAGACACCCTAGTTAGCATGCCCTCTGTGGGCAAAGGTGCAGACTGTGTGAGTGGGGCTTGTTCCTTGAATCCTGCGCTGGTACTCCTCAGCTTTGACTGTGTTTGGGAGCCTCAGGCGTCTTCCGGACCACCACTATGGTGAATAACAGGGTTATGCTTCTGTAGTGGTTGTGCTTAGAGTCCCTGGCTGCTGCACCTGCAAGGTTTAATACTTCGAGCTCTGGCCATGACACTCCATTTGTCACAAATCCTTGGTGGGAATTGGGTGCTGCATCGTTTTTAAATTGTGTCACTCAATTGTGCCTGCGGTTCTGAGCATGTGTGGCTCTTCATTGTGCATGTGCTGCACTGCCACCTATGTTGCATGGACAGCTTCATGGTCTCGTTGTCCTTCTATTTGAAGCCTGCATCACTGTCACCATGATCCTCTGCAAGAGATCAGCCATGGTCTCTCTGCTGTCCTTCAGTGACTAGGTAATGAATGGCTATACAACCACCCCTGCATCTGCAGTTAATTTATTTATATCCCCTGTGGGAATATGCATGCTTGCAGTATATCAGATCATAGGAGCAGAAGAAGCAGTCCTTTTGGCCTTCCTCGCTCAGGATCCCTTATGCAGGATGGTTTATAGTGTCTCTGCCCAGGGGCCCGACCACATCAGCCAGGACATTTGTCCCCACACGCTTATTTAGACTTTCCTTATTCCCCCAAACATGGAGCCACCTCTGCCTAATTCCAAGGAGGAATTTTCCGCAATCTTGTATTTCATGAGTAAAATCACTTCTGTGATAGTGGACTCAGAAAAGGGGGTGTGAGTGTTTCTTCCCATTCTCCTCCAGAGTTTTTCTCTAATTTGCCTGCTGCCGTAGCTGTTCTCGTGCACTCAGCAGAAGTGTAATCTGTCCCTCTTGGAATGCATTGTGGAGGGTGTCCAGTATTCACAGTCCACAGTTCATATTCCCATTGCACACTTTCCTGGAATTCACTCTTAAAGTGGAGTTCCACCCAAAAGTGGATCTTCTGCTTTAAGCAATCCTGACCCCCTGACAAGCCACATTTGGCATATAATTTTTTTTTTTTGGGGGGGGGGGGGTACTTAGTTTTAACAGGTACCCAGCTTCCGCCCAGGCCGCCTAGGTGGCCCTTCCTTCCCTGCAATCCTCTGGGACACCTCAGAGGTCCCAGAAGATTGCCTGGCCATTCAGGACACGCATCGCAACTCATGCATACTCAGTGCTCACCCGTCTGTGAAGCCGCAAACTGTCACAGCTGGGTGCCCACAATAGTGATGCCGGCGCCGTGGAGGGAAAGGGAGAGAAGCAAGGCTTCGGGCGGCCCCATCGCTGAACAGTGGGACTGGTGAGTGTGTGTTTATTAAAAGTCAGCAGCTACACTTTTTGTAGCTGCTGAATTTTTAATAAGCAGGTGGAACTCCGCTTTAAGGTACTGGGTGGGGTAGCGACCGCCAGCTGGATACTGGAACCTGTACGATGTGTACTGTAGATATTCGGCAGCACACCAAGGATCATCAATTTTGTCCAAACAGGTTTTTATTTAAGAAGTATCACATCACAAAATGGTGTAGTGTATTGTTTCAGAGCCACGTAGGACCCCTTCATCGGGCATATGATACTACATACCGGACGAAGGGGCCGTGTGTGTCTCCGAAACGTTGCACTACACCATTTTGTGATCTTTTTTGAATAAAAACCTGTTTTGGACAAAATTGATGATCCTTGGTGTGCTGGTGAATATCTAGATAGAGAGTGTATACAAGGGGGCTCTGAATAGAAGGACCAGGCAGATAATGTCTACATTGAATAGAGGTATTCAAATGATAAGGGTCTTCAAACACTTAGGGCAGCACTCAGAGGGGAGCAATCTCTAGTAAAAGAGAAACCGAAGAAAAGATGCCTCTAAGTGCAGAATTAAAACTTTCAATATCCCCAAAAAGGATTAAAAACACTTACAGGATATAAGAATGAAGGGAGCATTTCACATGTTTTTAAGGTAGGTGATCCGGCATCAGGAAGGTCCCAGTGTGTTATAGGTTTCCAGGGGTGTTGATGTGCAGCAGCAGAAGATCCCAGGGTGACCAGCAGATGGAAGCCACAATCCCTGGAAGCACTGGTGGAGCAATTGCGCTGTCAGCGTGGAACATGAATCTGTGTATGGGAGTGGAGGAGGAGAATAGTGCATTGTTATCCCAGGATTACAATATACTGTGCTTTATGGACATAGCTGCATAGAGAAGTGCAGGAAAGCACAAAATGTGTAAAGGATACATTTGTGCTTTCCTGCGCTTCTCTGTGTGTGCAGCTATCTATGTCCATAAAGCACAGTATATTGTAATCCTGGGATACCGTTGCACTATTCTCCTCCTCCACTCCCACCTATAGTCCCATCCACAGTCCGCCCACAGATTATAAGAAGCTATGCTTCTGCTAACCTGTAGTCATTGGCTTGAAGAAGGAACCAATCAGCAGTTCCGAAACACGTCCCATTTTGATGACCTATTTCCGGTTTGCGGTTCACACTGGTTGTCATCCCCTCCCGCTGACGTAATTTCCGGGATTCATGTTCCAAGCTGACTCTGACAGCGTGATTGCTCCACCAGTGCTTCCAGAGCTTGTGGCTTCCATCTGCTGGTCACCCTGGGATCTTCTGCTGCTGCATATCGACATCCCTGGAAACCTATAACACACTGGGACCTTCCTGATGCTGGATCAACTGCCTTAAAAACATGTGAAATGCTCCCTTCATTCTTGTATCCTGTAAGGCCCCTTTCACATTGAGGCGTTTTTCAGGCGTTTTAGCGCTAAAATTACCGCCTAAATACCGCATGAAAAACGCCCTCCATGTATCTCAGTGTAACCTTTCACACTGAGGCGCTGTGCGTTGGAAAAAATCCTGCAAACAGCTTTTTTGGAGCATCTTTGGGGCGCATAAAATAGCGCTGTAAAAACGTCTATCCTAATTGAAATGAATGGGAAACGCTGTAAAAACGCGGTAATAACGCGGTAAAAAAGCTTTAAAACCACCCAGAAACTGTGGGGAAGGTCACATGAACACATGGTCACATGGTCAGGTTTGCTGACGCTAAAGCTTAAAAAACGCTATAAAAACGCGATTAAAACACATGGCCGGTAGCGCTATTTTTACAGCTAACGCGTCAAAAACGCGGTAATAACGCTCATCAGTTTTTACCGCGGTTTTGCAACGCCTCAGTGTGAAAGTAGCCTAAGTGTTTTTAATCCTTTTTGTGATATTAAAAGTTTTAATGCTGCACTTAGAGGCGCCTTTACTTCTGTTTTTTTGGTGAATATCTACGTACCGAATTCTCTGAGATCCCCAATCTGTCAAGTTTCCCTGAACACTCATTAATAGAACCTGTTTTGTATGGTGACTGGCCTATCCCTAAGAGCCCTTTCACACTGGGGAGGTTTGCAGGCGCTATTGCGCTAATAATAGCGCCTGCAAACCGACCCGAAAGTGCCGCTGCTTTCACACTGGAGCGATGCGCTGGCAGGACGGTAAAAAAAAGTCCTGCCAGCAGCATCTTCGGAGCGGAGTGTATACCGCTCCTGGCCATTGAAATCAATGGGAGAGGCGCTTTGCGGTGGTATTTAACCCTTTCTCGGCCGCTAGCGGGGGGTAAAACCGCCCCGCTATCGGCCGCATACCGACGGTAAAACGCCACTAATAATAGCGGCGTTTTACCGCCGACGCCGCCCCCGCCCCAGTGTGAAAGGGCTCTAACATGCTGTTATTTTTTCCAAAGCATTTTGCCTAGCTGTACCCTATTCCGCAGTTTATCCTGCAGGAGATATTGGCTTTCACTGCCTGTAATGCGATTTGTATGAGAATCTGATTATTCACAGGATTTATCTTCTCTATTACAAGCAGTGACAGAAGGTTTCTCAATGGAGGAGGAAGGGGCGGGTACCTATTGGGATCTTGTTCACTTGTTAATAAGTTACATCCAAGCACTTAACCCAGACCCTCTCACCCCAAAAAAAGAAGAGCCTGTCCTATGTACATGCACATAAAAATGTAAATGCATTTGTCAGGGGCACCTAACTACAATCTCAGCATAGTGAAAATAACTCCAACTAATGTATTAAATAAAAAAATGAACATGAATCAGTGCTTCAGTCTTGCAATGTATCCATTGTACACACACCCAAATGTGATCAAAGCTCCCAGTGTTGAATCAAAATACAACAAAGTATCCAGTTTAATATATCAGTCACTTCTCAATGCAGCCGTTACTGCATGCACTCCTCAGACAGTGTGTCTTTATGAATAATCTCTCTGCAAAAATTGCCACAGATCATCTCTGACCCCCCTCTGTACTTAAAGAGGAACTGCAGTCTGCTCACATAATTTGTAATAAAAACATCTTTTGCCATGCTGAAGCTTCCCTCCAACCACTTTGCGTATTATTTTATTTATACTGAGATTCTGTACTTGCCAAATATGCTGCAGAAATCTCCTTCCACCGAGTCTGGCTGCAACTATTTTAACTGTGGACAGCTGAAGGTGCTGCCTGTTCACTTCCTGGATTTACACAGACACACACAGAGGCACACCTCCAGCTCTGCAGCTCTCATTGGCCCTCTTATGACTCATCCCCCCTCCCTTCCTGGCAAACTCTCCCGAGAGTGGGAGGGAGAGCTGTGCATGATGTCATAAGCCTGGGCTTTTTACCAGACAAACAGGAAGTGGGCTGTATAAGTTAGTTACTGGCAGAAAAAAAGTTTTACTATCCAAAGTTAAAACAACAAGGGCAGAAGATTTAATAGATGGAAAGATGAAAAAATGACTGAACTTCCGCTTTAATAAGAATCTTTTAATAATCTCAGTCATTGCATTATTTGGGTATTTTAGGTGAAGCTTATTTCTTTTCCCATTTATTATCACTTTGGTTTATTTAGGGATTGTTTGATATTTTTTTTTAGCATATGATTATTTAACTGCGAAAATGGTGATCGTGTTGCATGATATATTTCATCACGTACACCGAAGTGGGAGCTATAATTCTATGAGCATGATGTATGGTTAACTTTAAACTGATGACCTGTAGAGGTGTTTAAAATGTCGGCATTGGACAATATTGTGTACCAAAATCGGCACCCGAATTACAAAAAAACGTTTATTATACAAAGACTAAAAACACATGGGTATACCAATCCTCATTTAAAACCACCCACCAACAATCCTCAATTTAATATACGCCTGCTTATATGGAGTAAAAAACAGCAATGCATATTAGATTCCACTCTGAGATATGAATATTTCATTATGCTTTCAGACTTTAGATTTACTTAATATCAAGCCAATTGAACCCTGGCAAAGTCACGCACCACTCAATAATATATAAAAAAAATGCTTTACTAGTTACTTCAAATATACAAAGAACAGAGCGGTGGAATCAATGTTGATGTGCCAAAGATAGCGTGTCTTAATTCCACAAAAGAATGTTGCAAGTTCACATACTAGTGTGCTCATTGATTACAGACACCGTTTATTTACTGTATAATGATAATGACTGTAGATGTCATAGAATGATAAAAATGGTGAGTGCCTGGCCAGTTTTGCTGGGGACACCGAGCTTTCTATATTTATTGCTCCATATAAGCAGATATATATTAGATTTAAGGAATGTTGGTGGGCGGTTTTAGACACCTATGTGTTTTTTTTAATTTTTATATTATAAATGGTATTTTTGGAATTTGGCTGCTGACAATGATTATTTATATTTTTGAAGTGTTTTGTTATATATAACATACTCTTTTAGGCCCTATATGATCTCCATGGTAGTCCATTATATTTTGTCTACTGGGGACTTTGAATGAGGAAGTGATTTGGAGGCCTTTTTTTTCTTAGGGTTGATGAGCGGCTGTTGAAGCCCAAGTCCTAAAAGTTAATGGTCTATCTGATTCCTTTATTCCTATGCTTGTAAAGCTAGAAAGTCATCCTCCTGCAAGGTCTACCATCCCACCTGGCAAGTGTACTTTTCATGGTGCGAGCAAGGATATTTAATCCCAGGAAGATACTCATTAGGACACCATCCTGGTCTTTCTCCAGTCTGGATCAACATTTGACTTTAAGCACCCATAAAAGTAGGAGCTCAACCCTCACGATATATTTCAAGACTAGTTGACTATTGTTCTTTGATGAAAGCCATAGTCCGGGGTGTGACTCGCATAGCTTCATCTGTACATGTACCGGGGGATCTCCACCTAGTTCTGAGGGTACTAAAAACGCTTTGAATCTATCCAAGCAATTTCTCTCTTTTTTCGCACACACTTTTCCTTGTTACCATCACCTCTGTGAGGCAAGTTTGTGTGCTAGTTACTTAATCCAATACAGAACCATTTCTGGTGCTGCATATTAAAGGTTGTTTTGAGGCCTAAGGCCTGCTTTCTCCCTAAGGTTGGACTCTTTCATCTTAACCAGGACATCTCCTCCTCCTCTTCCTCCTGCCTCCTGTTCCTCTGTTACTAGGTGGCATTGGCAGCTTATCAATCTTTAGGGTTCAAATCTTTAGGATCGTTGAATGTCTCTTGGACTTCAGCATCCATATTTCAGATTTGCAAGGCTGCCACCTGATCTTCTGTTCACACATTCACTAAGTTTTATCAAATGGATGCTCAGGTCTCTGCTGATGCTAGCTTTGAATGTAAGGTTCTTTAGACAACCTGTAAAAAAAAAAAATTAAAAACACCTGGCCTAGGTGACTTACACCCTACAGTCCTATGAGTTGAGCTCAATTACCTGTAAGTCATAGAGCCGCACGATTCTGGTTAAAATGGGAATCACAATTTTTTGCCTTTGAATAAAGATCACGATTCTGTCGGTGTAGCATCATCTTTCACATTATACAAAAAAATTGGGCTAACTTTACTGTTTCGTTTTTTTAAATTAATTGAAGTGTATTTTTTTTAATATATGATAGATAGAGATATATCTCTATATATAATGTTTTATATAGCAAAAACTATAAAAAAATACTGATTTCAACTTTGTAAGAAATAAGAGACCGAAAAAGGTTTGGTCTTTTTAAGTGGTTAAACTTCCCTCATCTACACACTGAAGTTTATCCCTTTGATCTAAGAACAAAAAGTTACAATATTTATAGTTATCTACAACTTGGCAGACTGCCCGTCTCTATTTCCTCACGTGGTATACTGCTTGACCTGCCCATGTGGCCTATTCTATGTAGCGGTTTGGCGAACATAGACGCTTTATAGAGAAAGGCCATGACAAACACAGTGTCCCTCTTCATTTTCTGAAGGAACATCAAAAATCCACCACAGGCCTCAAAGTCTGGGTTATAGAGGCCATCCCCAGAGGTCTTCCTGCTGCAAACGTTTATGTCAGCAGGAAACCTACTGGATATATTCTTTGAACACCCTCTCGCCGGGGGGACTCAGTGAGGAAATAGAGACACACTCCTTATTGTAGATTTTATTCCTACTGTTGTTTTGCTGTTGCCCCATAGTGAAATTATTTTTTACCAAAAAATTTCACGTTTCCATGTGTTGAACTGTTTTAACACTTTTTTTTCTCTGCTCTTCCATGCATTTTCAATGCATTTTTAATACTTTTCTCATATTTCTCTTTTTATATATATATATATATATATATATATATATACACACAGATATATTTTTTATTGTCATACTTTATAACAAAGTGCATTTTCATACAATCAATTGACTTTTAAATCTTATCCCCATTTGCATTAATGTAGGTCCGCTGGCTGTTATGGTTCCACAGCCGTGGACCCCCCGCCCACTTCCTTTCAGTCCTATGTCCTGTAATTTTATTTAAACTGCTCTCCTCCTGAGAGCTGACAGGCCAGTAGAAGGAGCTGTGAGCCCCGAGCGCATAGCCTGTACATTTCACTATCCATGGTTGGATGCTGTCCGTGCACCGCTAACGTCACATCCGCTTTCGCCTTCCGGGGTGGTTAGCGCGGAGCTTCCACACACTGGACACCGCTGATCTGCTTCAGCATCCAGGAGTACTACTTCCCCTGAGCTCATAGACGGCAACCGAAGCCTGCACCCCAGCACCAGCATATCACAGGACATCTTTAGGTTTCATGGACACCGCCACCCCATTCTGAAGCTACGAACCAGTAAGTGTATATACTGCACTATATTACCATTACCTGTCAGTATATATAGAGTTGGCGCCTCCCAATCCCCCTCCTTTTCATTTGCTAACTGTCTTTGGGTGATAACTATTTTCAAAGGATGAAAAAGGTAATTATTCCATTGGTGACAAATTGGACCATACTTGTAAGAGCTTTATGCAATTCTCTTGAAGTGTTTGTGTGTGCATGCGTCTTTGAACTCGAAGAATGTGTGTCTTTTTTTAAATTTATTTTTTATTTTACCAAACTTTGAAACTGTGGGTATTTAAAGGAAAATTGCTGAGAGAAAAATGAAAGCTGCGATTTCTGGCATCTTTCTTAAAGTTCTAGTTCTCTGTCTCTGACTCAGTTTTTTCTGAATGACTGACAGTCAGAACACTTGACTATGACTGTGCCTTAAAAAATATTGAAGCAGTTGGATCAACTAAATAGGCAGAGAGCAAATTCAAAGAGTGGACAGCAATGGAAGCCTACTTTTAGTTCAGTACAGTTGTCCTTAAACACATTAAGGGGAATTATTAAAAAGTGCCTGAGTCGAGCTCTATCTTAACTGGTGTTGTTACCCATATCAATCAATTGGCTTCTGTTCATTTTTTCCACACAGCTTAGGTAATGAAAATAGAAAAGCCGATTGGCTGTACTCCTCTTTAGACATTGTTTCAGACAATTTTTATTAATTCCCTCCATTTAGTTTAGTCCTGACAATGAGGTTGATCGGTACATAAAAAAATATGCATTGTGAGCCCGGATTTTTCTTTTCTTTTAAAAGCTCTGTTACTATTACATGTTTTGGCTTATTATTTATTTTTAATGCTCTTAGCCACTCCACTGCAGAATAGCCAATTCACAGCTGTCCCTTCCTAGCATGTAAAATATATTCCCATAAGTACCCTCTCTAACACCATTTAAAAAGTATACCATTTCAAAACAATTGCTTCTATTAGAAACTAATGGTGCTTACATAAACTGCTGAAAATGACTTATAATTTCCACTTCTCTTGCAGAAAACAAAATGGATTTATGTCAAGATGCATCACTCAAATCAAGCACCACTGAAGGAGAATGCAATAAAAAACAGATAAAGATGTGGTTTAGCCCTCGTAGAGGGAAGGCAAGGTATGTCTTAGAAAGAGGAGTCAATCAACAGATTCCTTCAGAACTTGAACAGATTCCAGTATTCGAAACATACGAGTTTGTGTCATCTTCACCTACTGTGGAGCCCATGAAAAAGAAAAAGAATTCAAAACAAAGAAAATCCAAAAAGAAGAAACTAGAAGATATCAACCAAGAATGGGGAGTCGGAGCACAAACTCAGAACAGTGATGATGGCAAGAAAAGTATTGTTTCAAACAATATTAGATCTGTCTCATTTTGCAATTCTCCTGTAGTTTTAACATCTCCCAGTGAACAGGAAAATGACCAAAAATGTGATTCACCAATGAGAAATAGTCAGACTGGAAATGAGAATGGTTTTAAAGAACATGCAGAAACTGAATTTAAAAATACTGAAAACCCGCCTGAGGTCACTCTGTTTGAGCCCCAATGTTCTGTGCCAGTTTCTAACAATATTGTATTTAAGTCTCTATCGAAGCAAAGCTGTGACGCTAAAGATGGTGAGGTAGATGAAAGCAATCAACATGAGGATAAGAATGGAGTTGACGATTTTGAAGGCAAAGCCAGTAATAAAAAAGCTTTACGAAGTGCAAGGCAAAAAAATGTAACTTCAAAAAGAGAAACTAAGGTCTTAAAACGTAAAGAACGCACATCTCCTTCTCCAGTTTCCAGTATCTCAAAACGTTCAAGAAAAGAGCCTCAGAAGCCAGGAGGCGGTTGTAAGACTGAGAAGATAGAAATAAGTGATCCAAACCCGGAACAACCAAAATTGCTTTCCAAGCCTTCCACACCCTCTTCTAAAAACAAAGATGGAAGAAGAACAAGCCAAACTAGCACCAGTATCCAGATGTCTCCAAGTAACCTTTCCGTTTCTAAGAAAAACATCAGGGGAGAGACATTGCTTCATGTTGCCTCCATAAAGGTAATAATTGGACAGCGGTATTGTATGCAACATATAAAATGACATTTAAAAAAAAAATTTTCTCAGCATTTTATATTTTTTCGCTTATTATTGTTTTCTATCTTATATCATTGCCAGCTATATACAACAAAAGGTCTTTGCTTGAAAGTCTGTCTTTAAATCAACCATATTTAAGCTAGCTTCTGTCAAAAACACTTATCTAGCAACTAGTTTGGAGTACTTTAAGCGGAACAAAATTTCTGCTGTTACTCACTGTGAGCAGGAGGGCTTTTTATTGCAGAAGAGACATCGAATGTCTCTTCTGCAATAAAATACACCTACTTGCCTGCTCATGTAAACAGCTTGCCATGCTCTCATGTAAACTGAGCTGTTCATGTGAAGCACAGCTGCTGGCGCCAGCCTGATCCATGTGTGCCAGTATGACTGACTCCTGTGCATACACAGGAGTGACGTCATCCGATGACAGAAAATGAAGACACCCGAAGACCGGCATACAGAAGAAGATGGCCAGGGATCATTATAAAAAAGGCACATCACATAAAGCCCCCCTTAGTTCCGCTTCAAGTAAACCTTGCCACATATATACGTCCAAGCTCCTTTCAAGTATGTCAATTGACATTGATAATAAACCTTAACCTCTACTCCATCGTTAAAAAAAAAAAAGCAATGCTTTTGAAATTCTACAAATAAAAAAAAAAAAAAACAGCTATTATTACGATACTAGCCTCTACTTTAAAGCAGTAGTGAACTGCTGGCTTTTTAAATTTTTTTTTAAACCTGCAAGGCACTGGAGTTGATTTGCTAAAGGCAAATGGAGTGTGCACTTTGAAAAGTGTGGTTGCACTCAAAAAGTTGCTCCAGAGCTTAGTAAATGAGCAAAAGCTCTGCTAACTTCTATCATCCAATCATGTGTAAGCAAAAATGTTGTTTTTTAAATTTCCCTTGCACATGATTGCGTATTCTTTGCAAAGTGAAGCTTCACCTCATTTACTAAGCTCTGGAGCAACTGCTTTTGCAGAGTGCAACTGTACTTCGCAAAGTGCACTGTTTATTGGCCTTTCGTAAATCAACCCCAATGTCATAATGTGCTAGTATGCATACTAGCACATTATGTGAAACTTACCTTTAAAACGAAGCCCTCCAGCGACACGCTGTCACCACTGAAGGCACTTCAATCTTCACCCGGTCTTCTATTCGGGTTTGAGGACTCCGGCTGTGTGAGTGATTACGATGCACAGGCGCCAATGTTTACGGCACAGGACTCTAAAGCAACGTTCCTTCAAAGCGCATGCACTGGAGACGTCACTGGCAGCATCTTAAGTAAATATCTCCTAAACGGTGCATGTTTAGGAGATATTTACAGTACCTGTAAATAAGCCTTATAGGCTTACCTATACGTAAAAATCATGTACGGGAGCTTACTCACACTTTAAGGTTTCAACGCTAGGTGCTTTATAGCGGACAACAGGCCCTCTGCTGTCGGGAACTATGCAGGCTGAATACAAAGTTTTAAAGCGGAGTTACAGTCCCCCAAACTTTTTTTTTTTTAAAGACCGCTCTGTAACTGTCTCAATGTGTAAATGAACATTTCTAACATGTCATATTTTTTGCGCTTTTACTTTAAAAATAGTTAGTTACTTACTGATCTCAGAAGCAGGCAGGTTCCATTTTAGTTGTGGGCATCTGAAGCCCTCTCGTGTTAATTTCCTGGATTTCTGTGCAGCTGTCTACTCATCATGCACCACCAACACCAAATCTTGCATATGCTCATTAGTGCCTCTATATAATAATAATAATAATATATATATATATATATATACTTGATATAGTGATAATGTGTAACCCGCTCTGAGGCCGTATAACATTGAGCAGACTTGTAATGTAACTGTGTGCAGGGAGAGAGAGGAGCTGTCAGAATTCATCGGTGATGTCGGGGGTGGGCGGGACCGAGCTGCTATCGAACACCAGTCGATAGAATGGGGAAAGGTGGGACGCTATGTGTTTGCAGCTCCGCCCCCTTTCTTAAGAAGCCCAATAATTGACTGGTGTTTGATAGCTGCTCGGCCCCGCCCCCCCCCGACATCACCGATGAATTCTGACAGCTACTCTCTCTCCCTGCATACACGAGATTACAGCAGTAGGCGATTTGCAAGGAGTCTTGGGATACAGGACGCCACTATCCCAGGAACACTTGCGAATTGCCTAGTGATGCAATGGTCTAGGCGATCGCAAGGAGGAAGTAATGTATAAATAGAAAAAACAGGTATTTAACAGCAAAAAAAAAATGGCCATTGTGAAAACTATGAGCTAAGGGCATGCAACACAGCCAAAGAGAAAAAAATGGGTGGAACTCCGCTTTAACTTAAAGTAACTGTATCCATTTGGTATTCTATTGAAGGCAACACTGAAAAATCAGCGTAAATAGCAGCCCTTGTTAAAAAAATAAAAGATAATAATTTTTGCTGGCATTTGTGAAAGGTAACACTTGAAGTGTTCCGATCATTCTGATGCATAAAGTTTTATTTTAGAGCAGCCACAAGTATATGGTTACTTGCGTGTACGAGTAAATAAAATGTAGGCATTTTGACTTAAGTTCTGAAGTGAGTGAAATTGCAACTCAATATCGCTAGCGCACTGATAAACATACATTATAAAATTTTGCATATTTTAGGCATCTTCATTCTCTGTTTAGCTCCCACACATCACCAGTCAAGCACCAGGCACTGGAAGATGGAATAGCTGCCTGGTGTTTGACAGGCTGAGCAGTTAAATATAAAGTATATATAAACCCAATCACTAACCTCTCATTTAAGCTTTAAACCTGTTAATGTAACTGCAGTTATGTATTTGGTTTTGAGTTGCTCAGCGAGGGTGCTAATTTCACTATTCTGATCGATAACCAGAAGAGGAAAAAATCTATAGATTTATTTGTTAACTATCATTATGAATATGAAACAGCAGGCAAGCCAAAATGTGAAGGTAATCTCTTGAAGTAGTTTCAGGTAAACCATAAAATACCTCTCTTAATGTGCATACGTTTTCCTGTAACCCCAAAGCGTGTTGCTATATTTTGCATACGCATCCCTTTCAAGCAATCCTAATACCCCATAGATGAACATCTTTTGGAAAGCATTATTCACTATGGGTTAAAACAAAATCTCCACTGAAGTTTTTATTGCCGCGCTTTAAAGCTGCAGTTATTCCCAGCTGTCAGAGCTAAAATTCTTTTATGTGCAGCAATCGTTACCACGTTTTATGACCGTTCTTGGATGCTTATTAGTTCCATTTTTGGCGTCTGATTTGAGTTAATTTAATCTTTTGGAAGGCAATAGGAGCTGTGCTTGATTATCGTGCATTTTCCAGGAAATGCTCCATTGGTAAGAAAATTGGTTTGGAACTCGTGAGTCTCCAGGAGAATACTAAAAAAAAAAAAAATTTAAGCTGCCGCAATTAAGCTATCTGCAAGTATTGTGTGACTGACAATAACTGCAAGAAAGATGAATGAAAGTTGATAGCCTGGCCCACAAGAATGTGTTTTTTTTTTTTTCAGACTACGATTTCCCTTCTGATTTCCAGAATCTGACATTTTCTTCATAATCATCTTGTCATCACTGTTGAAAGAGAGGGGAAAAAACAAGGCAATTTCAATAAAAATAACCAAATATCACATTTATAGTTTGAATTGGGAGCAATTGGCAAAAAATAAGTGTTGCCATAATGCATAGGCCGGTTTTTGGGGACATTCAGCTTCTTCAATAGTGTCATTGTCATCCTTGTGTTTCCATACAAAAGTTTTCCAAGTCACCTTTTGTACACTAATGGTATGAGGCCTACACACAGCACAGAGTAGATATCTACTATCTATATCTAGATATCTACATATGTGACTGCTAAACCTACTGCTGTAAATGACCTCTGACTCAGTCTTTTCCATGCCATTAATTTCTCATAAACCGGTACTCTTCACATTTTGTTTGTAAGCAGCTGTGCTTTCTGTCAGCCCGATACCTATTCCTGACTTCATAGTGTACCCATTGATCATTTTCCACACAGACCCCCGACTCTCCGTTCTCCTAATTAGCAATCTACTTACGACAGGTATATTGGTGGTTGGGTGGGGGGGCGGGAGCAGGGAGAAGTGCACTCTAAGACCCGGGGCGGGGAGGTTTTAACCCCCACTAGCGGCTAAAAAAAGGGTTAAATCCACCTGCAAAACGCAGCTGCAGTGGCGTTTTGCCGGTGGTATGGCGGCGCTGCCACATTGTTTTAAATGGGCAGGAGCACCGCTCCTCCACCACTGCGAAGAAGCTGCTGGCAGAACTTTTTGTGATGCCCTGCCAGCGCAGCGCACCAGTGTGAAAGCACTCGGGCTTTCACACTGGGTTTGCAGCTGAGGCTTTTTTCAAGCGCTATGCAGGTGCTATTTTTAGCGTTGTAGTGCCTGAAAAACGCCTCCAGTGTGAAAGGGATCTTAAGCAAGCCCTTTTTAATTCATCCTTGTTATGTACTGTTGTGTTGCTCAGATTCCCTTTTTTGGTCCTAGCTGGCAAAGACCAATTATTATTATTATTATTATTATTATTATTATTATACAGAATTTATATAGCGCAAACAGTTTACACAGCACTTTACAAACTAAAGGGAGGCCACACAGATACAATACAAATCAATACAAGAGGTTGGGGGGCCCCGATTTATGAGAGCTTACAATATAAATGGCTATTGATAGATCTAATCGAGATTGTACAGCCGAATTGTAACATTTATGGTCCGCTTTAGGTAACCACCTACAGAGATTATGCTCAGGTAAGCATTTGGGGGGCTGAGGAAGGAACGGACAATAGGTTTTTTACCTTAATGCAGCGAATACATGAAGGTAAAAAACCCTTCAGCCTTTATAACCACTCCACAAGGAAATTTGTCATGCTTGCTCAATACTTAGTGCATGGATAGTATCAAAGTTATATGATATGCATATGCTATATGTTCTTTGTCAGTGGCTCAAATGGTATTTAAGTCTTTAAAGCAATGGGGTTTATTTACTAAAGCTCAATTAGTCACAAATCTGCAGAGAAACCAATCAGCTTCCAGGTTGTATTGCTAAAGCTTAATTAAACAAGCTGAGGTTAGAAGCTGATTGGTTTCTCTGCAGAATTGTCACACATTTTGCCCTCTCTAGCTTTGGTAAATAAACCCCAATATGTCAGCTAGTCAATTAGGGTTTTTTAGAAGCAGTGGTTGCAGTCTACAGATAACCTCATACATTTATCTCATTCAGACATGTTAGTCCTTAACAATTAACTAGGTAGGGTAAATTATATATTCTTGCAGGTAGATGAATGATATTAACAACAACAATACCTGTAAGGACATACAATTATCAAATCCTAGTGGAGAAGATAATTGTACATCTTGTTGAGGCGTAGGGAGGGTAAAAAAGGAAGAGGTAGGGTGCTGGAATTGAAAGGGAGGGGGAGAAGATACCAATCAAAGGTGGCATACATTAGTACAGTAACAATAGGCCAACAAAGGGTAAACAACCAGAACGATAGAGGACATAAGATTTACATTCGTTCTCAACCTTTAAATGTGCAGTTTAGGCAGGATACCCAAACCGACTAGAGAGAAATTAATTTCTGGTAGATTAAAATAATTGAAGTCATTATTTTTTCCATTTTCACATTAATGGTTGATGTCCATAAAGGCCCGTACACACAGTTAGAATATTGTACAAAGAATACCACTTTTGAAGTGATCGTATGACAATTTGATCGTTAGTACACAGCTTTCATCCGAAACTATCCCAAGGGACAAACCCAAAACTTTTTCTCGTATGATACCAGATCGTACGATTTTCTTTTAATCAGTACAGTTTTCATTCGAAAATACAATACAAATACATTACATCACTTCAGAATTTTTATTCTGTTGTATGGGAATTTTTGTACTTTAGTATCCTATTCCTTTTGAATATAGAGACTAGCATGCAAAAAACCCCCAAAAAACGGATGATCATTCATCCAATAATCTCATTGTGTACTAGGCTTGAGTGTATCTGTTATGCTAGGTTGTGTATTAGAGTTCCACAGCCTAGCGATATTAAGTTTTGAGACTAAGGGTGGGTGGATGGTATAATCTCCAGTTTTAAGGGGCAGTTTGTCAATGCCTAAATGTTAAAGTGCTAGGGCGGGGTCAGGGGATATATGGCCTGTGTAAGTAAGGAGATTAGTGAAAAGACCCAATTCCAATCATTTCATTCTTATTTAGCTAGGTAACTTGATGATGTGCAATTACTTCAGCCAGTAAGACTTCAGTTTTCAGAACAGCAAAGAGGTTACTGGCCATACAGGTGCAAATCTCTATTTGAGATAAGGGATAGGAAGGTATCTGCCATCAGATCAGATGCCTGTGTGGTTCCCACCTTCCTTCACGTTGTCATATAGAAGAGAGAAAGATTGGCCAGGTCACAAGTGATTTTCCAGTAACTTTTCTATTTCTTTTAATGTCTACAAGCTTTGCCAACACTGGCAGATGTCATTTATACCTCCTGAGGGGGACCCCAACTGATATCAACCTGATGTTTACCCGGACACTGAATTGAACAGTTGGACTGTGCTATTTATTGTTCACTTTATACAAAAAGCCTGATCAAATGAATGCGTTGTAAAATAAGGAAAAGCACACTAAAGTGTGCAAGAGAATTTTGCCTATTTTTCTTTTTAAACTATGTATTCCAATGCTTATTCTTTTATTCTTCGTGTTTGTGCATAAAACGTATGTATTTGGTGCATGCTCTGTGTATGCTGCTTCTTGGTTCTTCTGATTTCTTTTAACACCTAAAACTCGCAGACTTACTGTTTCTGCTGTAGAATCTGACATAAAGCACAAAACAGAAGACCAAATGTTATTATAGAGCAGAGTCCACCCTGGAGATACCTGCATCAAACATTTCCGAGACCGGCTAGACGAGCCTTAGGACTGAAATCTGCTAGAAAGAAATGTTCTTTTCATTGCACCATATTCATTACATCTGTAAAGTGCCACAGCCTATGACTCTGCAGTTAGATGATATTTGTTCTCTGGCAGTTGTACAGCAACACCACTTTGATTTCTAATCATAATAAAGACTGCGCCTCTTGGTGGTTGCAGTAATATTTTTAATACACTACTAAAGAGCAGCTGTCTTTTGCTAGAAGTAATAATAAGGAAAATGTGGAGCCTGGCTTCCTGACACATTATCACACATATAACGTATAAAGCTATTCTGACGTTTTTTTGCTGCGTTTTAACTGAATATTCATAAGACTTACACCACATACTGTTCTAGAATTCAAAGGATTGCTTTTCATAATCTTACACAGGGGGACCTGAAGGGAGTAGAGGAGCTTCTCAAGAATGGAGCCAACCCCAATGTGAAAGACAATGCTGGCTGGACACCTTTGGTAATTTGTTTTACTTCTTTTTAAAAGCTAAATCAAAGAATAAATGTTTGAGTGACAATTGAAGAGTCATTGTTGGGTGCATTTGGTGCAGACCTGTTAATTGTGTGACTTTTATAACACTTGCACAGACCAACTGCAGGGTAGTTTTTGCATGTTACTAAAACAGGCAATTGTGTCCTCATTCATAAACAGGTTTATTTAGACTGTTTTTTGGGGATTTTAAGGTAACTCGTCATACACTTTTTTGGATTACTGCCCAATAATATATTTCAGCTGTGCACATATTTGTTGTTGGAATGTGTCTGCTGGGAACGTTAATGTTGGCAAGCAATGTGTGCTAGGGACCTGTCAGAGCTGTAGTGCAAAAATCTGGAAGGCACTGGTTCTGAGAAGAGGTGCATATACTTCCAACTGCATCCATTAAGGCTACATTCACATTTTAAATTCTGAATTCTCCAGCAGCGAAGTTTAATGTGACAGTTCTATTTAAAGTCAATTTAACACTAAAAAAAAAATAAAAAAATAAAAGTTCCTGTTCCTTTTTAAGGCATAATATTTAGCATAGTGTTTATGTAGTGTTATATGTCCCATTCTGTGTTGTACAATACCTGATTGATCCTGCCTTTTCCTCTCTTCCCCTGTTTAAACTGACCATGTTTTTATCATGGGGGCTGATCCATGATAGCGTGGTCAGTTTACATTCCTCTGTCATCCTGCTCTCTCCTCAGCGCCTCTGCATCTCCTCCTCTCCCGGTCCCTTCTATGGTTTGTGTGTGAGCCAATCTGCTTCCCTCTCCTCCTGCCTTCATTGAGTAATATTATTCCCTGGTAGTTGCTCCAGCGCTTGTAACGTAAAGAAACATGTATTATAATGCTAAATACCTTCTTTGCAGAGCCCTGCTGTGCAGACACGTGGCCATCTTGCATTAATCAGAGGGAATTCTCAGCCCCTCCCACTGTACTAACATCGGGAAGGGAAGCAGAAGGAGGTCACATGATAATACAGAAGTAGAATATTGTAAATGCATCGCTCTCATACATGCCATTTGATCAGTAAACACATCAAGTAAAAAAAGGTGTATTTCTAGCTTCTATCATTTTAAAATGTATGGCTAGTTTTTTTTTTTTTTCATTCCCTGGAGTTTTATCAGACAGATCTGCTGACTGGAGGACCTGGTCGTCATTCTTTCTGCTGCTATTACTCTCACGTTCTGGCTGAAGCAGCATACAGTTGTCAGTCTCTGCCCTTAGGACGTGGAGACGAAAAACTTTAAATCTTAAGTAGAAATAATAAGAATTGTATTACTTATATATGAGCTATATGTTAAGAATTATTTTCCTAGCTGTCTAAGCAATAGAAACGTTACAAGCTCAACAAATTTTCTGGAATTACCTTACAAAACATAAAAAAGAAAGGTATTATAGAAGGCATTTTCCTAATGTGGAGTTTGGCAAGGTTTGTTTCCCACCTGATTATTAGGTAATAGGACTATGGTTGGGAGACCTATTTACATTGCTGGCACAGCTGTATAAGGCCAGGTTCTTCATAGGACCTACTAGGGAGAGCAAAGCACTTGTCCACTAATGACTTCAAGGTGATGTACAAAGGAATCCATTTAAAGGAAACCTCTACAGATGGCAAATGCGTACATGCTATTAGTGAACTCTCATTCTTAGAGTGCTGATGGCCTTTTATAGTGATCATTATGCTACAATAGTCTGGGGTCAGTCAGTCAAAAAAAAAAAGCATGTAAAGCAGAGGTTCTGAGTGTTGTATGCTTGTTATGGGCCTGTGACTCGGAAAGTATAGACAAACAAGCAACTAGCATTTTCAAGAAGAAAGCCGCAATGGAGGAGGAGCCATGTAATACAACTTGGCTATATATGTAGGTCTGATGATTAGGTTCAGTGCTTAAATTATAGCTGTAGGTGAGGGAAGAGATAGCACTAATTAGCATTGGAGCCAATGATGTGTCTTCTGCATCTGTGATTGGTTCACCCACTTCAGGTGACTTTTTTTTCTTTTTTTTTTTTTTTTTCCCTAAGTTTGGTTTGGGCTAATGATGGTACAATGCTTATAGTTATGTTTGGATAGGATTATGGCTTTGGCTGCTAATGCTGACCATACAAAGAACAATGAAGATCAGTCGTAGCTTTTGAGGGTTTCCCAAAACAATCAGTTTTGTCAAATTGGTTTGGAATTTCTGGAAGGATCTATAGCTGTTTTTTTTTTAAATAAAACAGTTGTTGCCCAATGGGTGCAATATATACTTAAACTTCTTTCTTTAAAGTGATTGTAAAACTTTAAATTTTTTCATTAAAATAATAAACATGTTATACTTGCTTTGTACAGCCGCAATCCTCTTCTTAAGGGGTCCACTGCTGAGCTCCTGTCTCCTCCTCCCCACCACGTGCCCCCACAGGAACTAATTTCCTCTGGTGACACACGTGCATACTTGATCCCAAGCCACCAAGCTATTTGTGTCTGTTAAGACAACACAGCCCATCTCAGCTCCTGCTCTCTGCTTACATGTTTTGACTTGACAGCAGGTGCTAATGGCTCCCTCTGCTCTCAGTCAAGCCTGTGAGACAGGGAAGAAGAGCTGCTGCAGGCGTGCACATTACTGGATCAAGATCAGGCTCAGGTGAGTATTTGGGGGGAGGGAACAGGCTGGAGCTACTGTTAAAGGGTCTTTTTTTAACCTTAATGCAGAGAATGCAGTAAGGTAAAACAACGTTTACCTTTACAACCACTTTAAAGCTGAATTCCAAGAATTTAGCTCCTTTGTAAAAAGTGAAGGCACACTAATGCCCTGTACACACGATCGGACATTGATCGGACATTCCGACAACAAAATCCATGGATGGGTTTTACTTCCTCTTTATTTCCCTGCAAAGGTAAAGCATAATGGCTACTATGCATGTCATAGTAGCCCATTATGTGTCACTTACCTGAAACCAAAGCCTGCAATGTCACCGCTGTCCCCACTAGCAGCGAACGTCGATCTTCACCCCTTTTTCTTCCGGGGCTGCGAACTCCGGCTCTGTGACTGGCCGGAGTCGCGTGACGTCACCCGACTCCGGCCTGCACGCGGGAGCTGCCAGTCACGGCATGACCCCTTTAGAAACGTCACAATCTGCCCTTTTTAAAGTGCACATGCGCCATCGAGGTTTAGGAGATATTTCCAGCACCTACAGGTAAGCCTTAATATAGGCTTACCTGTAGGTAAAAGTGGTTGTACATGGTGAACAACCACATTAAGTCCAAAGAGGTGAATGATCTCTCCTGGACTTATCACTAATATTTATATCTGACAGGTTAGGCCTATGATGAAAGGTACACCATTCCTATGATGAAACACGGAGGTGGATCGCTGATGTTTTGGGGATGTGTGAGCTACAAAGGCACAGGGAATTTTGGTAAAAATTGATGGCAAGATGAATGCAGTATGTTATCAAAAATACTGGAGGAACATTTGCATTCATCAGCCTGGAAGCTGCACATAGGACGTACTTGGACATTCCAACATGACAATGATCCAAAACACAAGGCCAAGTCGACTAGTCATTGGCTACAGCAGAATAAAGTGAAGGTTCTGGAGTGGCCATCTCAGTCTCCTGACCTCAATATCATTGAGCTACTCTGGGGAGATTTCAAACGTGCAGTTCATGCAAGACAGCCCAAGAATTTACAGGAACTGGAGGCTTTTTTTTCAAGAGAAATGGGCAGCTTTACCACCTGAAAGGTTAGAGCCTCATCCACAAATACCACAAAAGACTTCAAGCTGTCATTGATGTTAAAGGGAGCAATACACGGTATTAAGAACTGGGGTATGTAAACTTTTTTGATCAGGGTCATTTGGCTAGTTTCTGTTGTCATTATGATTTAAAGAGTAAACACAGTTGATTAATAATAAATGGCTTCAGCCAAACGCTAACCATGAATGAAAGAAAAGTTTTTGTGTAATCGTTCATATATGAACATATGAAAAATGGCCAAGAAATCCAAAAATTCTGTCAGGGTGTGTAAACTTATGAGCACAACTGTATATAAGGGATGAAACAAATCCTGCTCTACAAGAAGACTAAATTTGTTGCTCAATCTTATGTTTACCTTATATAATTTGCAGATTTATAATTTTTGTTTGCTTTACGTTGATGAATAAGGCCCGTTGCGAGAATGAATGATACGGCAAACTTGTTTTAATTTTACATTCATTTTGTTCTTTTCTTCTGACATAACTGCTGTGTTCATGTGTAATATTTTTTTGTTCTTTGTATTGCTAGCATGAAGCTTGTAATCATGGACACTCAGATGTGGTAGAACTGTTGATGCAGTACCAAGCTCTAGTGAATACCACTGGCTACCAGAATGACACTCCTTTACATGATGCTGCAAAAAATGGCCATGTAGCCATTGTTCGACTATTGCTGAGCCACGGAGCTTCCCCAGATGCAGTGTAAGTGCAGATTGGTGTGTGTAAGTGCAAACTAAATTTTTAAATCTACAGCTCACCTGAACTAGTTTGTATTGCGGGGGGGGGGGGGGGGGGGGGTCTTTAAAGCAACTCTGTGTTGCATCACTTGTAAGAATTTTTGTGTAACTAAAGATACCTGCTTATTATGTATCTGAAGTGTACCACTGTGCAATTATATAGGGAGAAATGTTTTTTTGATGTGTCAGAGCCGTGAAAGCATTCTTAATTGTTCTGTACTTTTACTGTACCGTTGAATGAGAAATTGATTTAATCATTAGTTTCTTGCCATAATTGCCTCTTGAAAAGCAAGGCTTGTCTCTGTAGCAAAGTGATGAGGAAAAACGGCATTAAAAATTATACCTCGAAAAAGCAAGAAAAACACTCATTATTTCGGTGACAGACTGTAGGGATTACATTGTTTTTAGAGTGTTATTTTAAAGGGTCAACCTGCCCAAAAGTGATATTTAAGTTACAGGTGAAGTGTTGTTTTCTGAAATGTCCCCTGGCTTCTTGTATCTCTTTGGATGGATATATTAGCACCAAGATTTCACAACACTGCCATCTCTCACCTTAAGCCACATACACAGGGACCAAATATCATCCAAAATCAGCCGGTACAGTGGAAACCGGCCATCATTAGGCCCGTGTGTGCACAGCTCCTTGCCATTCAGAAGCCAATCTCACTACTGGCTTCTGCAGAACAAGCAGGCTGGAAAACCAGCAGCTGATCAGCATCAGATCAGCGCTTGCAGTGAATGGCCTCGAGCGCTGTCCAGGGTTGTCTGGCGGGAACACAAAAGCAGAGCAGAGAGATCACTGTGCTAACATTGGATAAGATTCAAACAAGGAAGACGCCGCTTCAGGTGAGCAATCACTACAGTCCGGATGCACTGGGTGCAAGCCACGACTCCCCACGATGATCAATAGGAAGAAAAGAACGGCTGCACTGTAACATTCCAACGATTTTATACAAAGACAGTGTTTGCACCCAGGAGTGTCCGAACCTCCTGGGTTCGGACACTCTGTCTTTGTTAGCTGTCATTTGCTATTTTTGGAATAAATCATTGGAACAATCCTGTGGTGTGCAGCCGTTCTTTTCTTCCTAACATTGCATAGTTAGTACAGTGAGAGCCTCAGTTTTTTTCCGTTCAGCTCTCTCACGTGTGTGCCAGGAGTCTTAAGCTGGCAATACACTAGCAGAATTTCATTCAAAAATTTTAATTCTAAGAGGGTTTGTTTGATTTCTTAATTGTTAGATTTCTTAATTGTTGGGTGAAATCGACATTTCTTTGTGACTACAGTGACGAGGAAGTTCAAAGGAGCAGGATGCAAAATTTTTCACAAAACTGCAACAGTGTATGTGGTTTTCATTCACAACATGACATTAAAATCAAATGTTAAAGCATACAACATTTTTCATATGAATCTTCGTACAAATTTTTGTACGAATGTTCTTCATAAAATCCACTAGTATGTGTGATGCCGTGTACACACAAGCGGACTTTACGGCAGACTTTGTCCTGCGGACTTTTCGATGGACTTTACGACAGGCTTTCTGAATAAACGGACTTGCCTGCACACGATCAACCAAAGTCTGATGGATTCGTACGTACGACCGGACTAAAACAAGGACGTTCATAGCCAGTAGCCATAGCCATAGCCGTTCATAGCCAGTAGCCATAGCCATAGCCGTTCATAGCCAGTAGCCAATAGCTGCCCTAGCATCGGTTTTTGTCCATTGGACTAGCATACAGACGAGCGGACTTTTCGACCGGACTCGTTTCATTTCTAGGTCTGTCGAACTTTGGGGAAAAAAGTCAGCTGGAGCCCACACACGATCGAATTGTCTGACGGACTCCGGTCCGCCGAACCAAGTATGCCGTAAAGTTTGGTCGTGTGTACGCGGCATCAGGGCCTGAACCTGGGACCTCTGCAATGTCTAGCAGTAACTCTTCTTGCTGAGCCACGTGAGATGCTGGACAGCTCCCAGATTGCTTGATTGCTTAAACAAGACATAAGGCAAGTTTGTCTGTTTCTTTTGAACCTTAAACTCTTTGCTCCTCCCATGAACTTCCTGATTTATGCCATGCCTTTGCACTTCCTGTTTGCCAGATTATTGCACTCTCTCCAGCTAATATCTCGCTCTTGTCACTCCTGCTGCCGTCCATATCTTTGCTACCACTCGTTACCGACCTTTGCCTTGTTCCTCGACTACAGGCTTCTGCTTGATCCCTACCTGCTATATCTGCTACAGGACCGCGGCTTACTCACCTCCTGGTGGGGCGATCCTGAGGACCGCAAGCTGGTACTGATATGCAGCAAAACCCATCTCCATCATTAGGAGCTCTGGACCGGTTAGTACTTAGACCTCGGGAGAGCTCACATCATCTGCTAGGTTGACCTGCTTGTTCACTTATCCAGCTGGTCAGTGGGAGCCTCTCTACTATTGTAGCTACTGGTCTGCAAGCCTAACTGTGACAGTATGGCCAGCTTTACTGCTGCTGCTACAACATAGGCACCATCCTCTTCTTCTTTTTTTTTTTTTTTATGTTCAATAAAAGTTTTATTGTTTTAATACAAGTTTAAACAGAAAAAAAAAGCATGAATAACACCGGAGCCTAACAATAGGCAATCCGGTACACCAAGTACAAATATATATTTATAATAATAAAATTTAGTGCATTCTATTACAGGTACTGAGTTAGCTGGAAATTATGCTTGTTAAGTTAACATTTAAACAGTAGATCACCATTAAATTTGAATGCTATGTCTCTGGATCTGGATGCCCCAATGGGAGCCTGCTGTGTCCAGGGGCCAGAGAAACAATTAGTAAAACACGTTTATTCAGTAGGGTTTCAATGGTAAAATAATTCCAGTTCTCATGAATAATGGAAGAACTCATGGTGAAAAATCAGAATACAAATGATTCCTTGGTGTGGCCAAGAAAGGTAAGCCAGAGTAGGCTGAAAGTGGCAGTAGAAGAAAAAAGAAAAAGCTAAGAGAAAAAAAAAGATTGAGAGTATATAGGGGGGGGGGGGGGGGGGGACAGCGAGCCTAGACCCAGTATCAGCATCACTTTTGGATGTATGAGGATGCTATTATAGGGATGTTTGGACTCTCAGGTTACATTTACCGTTGAGAGCCTATGCTTTAGTTTGTCTGAAGCAGAGTAATGCCTCCAGATGCTCCAAATAAAAGAAAACTTTGCTTGTTTATCTAATACCTTGGCTTGCATTTCTTCCATGAGCATTACATTGTTTATTTCGTTTACCCATTCTACAAGAGATGGGGAAATGGTAGTTTTCCAGTGTCTGGGAATCAACTCTCCCTGCACTAAGGAAAAATCTTAGGAGGTTATGTTTTTGTGATTTAATAGTACCAGGGAGTATAGAGAGAAGAGCAATGGTACGAGAGGGTGTAAGTGGTTTATCGTATATTTCTGAGTATATCTGGAAAATTTGTGTCCAAAAAGGGAGAAGCACATCGCATTCCCACCAAATGTGAATGTACGTACCTGTCGCTGAGTTACATCTCCAACAACTATCAGAGATTGAAGGAAACATAATCCTGAGAGTGAATGGAACCCAATACCACCTTGATATAAGTTTATAGTTTTTTTCCTGAATATAGCTCGAGATGGCTGATTTATGAGTGAAAAGAAAGGCTTTACCCCATTCAGCTTCTGTTATGTCTCTCCTGAGTTCCTCCGACCAAGTTTTAGTGTATTTAGGTAATGATCCGTGAACACGGTCTAGAACCAATTTGTATATTAATGATAAGGTGTGTCTAGGAGTCTCAGAGAGAGTGCATAATTGCTCGAAACCAGTCAGGGGTCTATGAATTTGTTTGGAGTCGTGGAGTTGTTTACAATAGGAATTCAAGTGTAGACGTGTAAGCCATGTTACCTTAGGGGATATGGTGATTTGGTTTGTAACAAATGTGCCTAGAGTGTTATGTACAAATTGTCTGGCTGTGGGCCAGGAAGCTCTATTGTAATAGTCTAGGTCTAGAATAGAGTTGCCTTCGGGGAAGGCAGGGTTGTCAAATAGGGGAGTGAGAGGGCTCGGTTCGGAGGATAAGGAGTAACTCTCCCTCTTACGATACCAGATCGCCAAAGCATCTCTGGTGAGAGGGGACACTCCTGCTAACGATTTGTATGTCTGACCATAGCCCCATAAAAGAGCACGAAGGTCAATTGAGGCCATGTCCTGTTCCACAAGGGTGGAAGCTTTGATCAACGGGCGGGGGAACCACTCCAGGATACGGGAGAGTACTGTCGATGTATGATAGAGTTCAAAATCAGGTAGGCCAACTCCTCCCTTAGTGGGAGGGGAGCAAAGGAGTTTGTTTTCAGTCTAGGGTGGTTTCCCTGCCACACAAATCGAATTGCCATGGATCGAAGGGTGCGAAAAAATGCCACGGAAAGGGCAATTGGGAGGGCTTGGTATAAATAAAGCAACTTTTTTTAGTACGTTCATACAACCAAACCAGGACATTGGTAAGGCCATACGGGTTTCAGTGAGGCGTCTGAGTTTCGTTAATAGTGGGCTGAAGTTAAGAGCGTATACATCTGATGTTGGTTTCGGAATGGCTGTTCCCAAGTACGATATGGAGTTTGTTTGCCATTGAAAGGAGAAGTTGGCTTTAAGGGAAGAAAGGGTGGTGTGTGACAGGGACAGATTTAATGCCTCTGTTTTAGTGATATTTAATTTGTAATTACTAAAACAGCCAAACCGATCAGTCTCAGCTAATATAAAAGGTATGCTAATATGTGGTTGGGTTACATAAAGTAGTAGGTCATCTGCATATAGGGAGAGTTTACAGTGGGAAGTGGGGGATTGAATACCGTGTATGTTGGGATTAGCTCTGATAGCTTGGGCCAGGTGTTCAATTACCAAGGCGAACAAGAGCAGGGAAAGGGGACAGCCCTGCCTTGTACCGTTGGTAATCATGAGTTTTTCTGATTGGGTGCCATTTACTAGAACTGTAGCCGATGGTTTGGAGTACAGGAACATAATGCGTGTAAGCATTCTTGGGGCCTAGACCCAACTGGGAGAGGGTAGCAAAATGATACCCCAGCTCCACTGCCAGTATGATGTTCTATGAACTGTGATCCGGTGCTCTAGCCAGGACGTTCAGGCCCCAAAATGCAATACTTGAATCAGAAAAGGGCTGGCGACTCGGATGCTCTTGAATAAAAGCCCTTTATTGGGTTACATGGATACACGGGTACAGGCTACGCTGACGCGTTTCGGCTAAGAAGCCTTCATCAAAGCATGGGAGAGGGTAGCTGATATAAAGGGCCAGCTGAGGTCGGTATGTGGTTGCGTTGGGCCTACGCCATAAGGTGTATAGTTTTGGTGGTGTTGTCCCTGGCTTCACGTCCAGGGACAAATCCCACCTGATCTTTATGAATCGCCGCAGGCAGTAAAGGAGATAAGCTATTCGCGAGGATCTTTGCATATAATTTCAAATCTATATTCAAAAGGGAAATTGGTCTATAATTGGGGCATAAGGAGGGGTCTTTACCTGGCTTTGGGATAACAACTATTTGGGCTTGAAGCAATGTAGGGGAAGGAGCAAGATCACCATCAATGGCATTAAAAGCTTTTGCTAATAAAGGTGCTACTTGGAGAGTGAACGTCTTATAGAAGCGTGAGGAAAACCCATCAGGGCCGGGGGTCTTTCCGTTTTTAAGATTTTTTTATGGCGAGGAGAAAGTCTGTTTCGGAAAGAGCAGACTCCAATTCCTCTGCGTCGAATGTTGGGAAGGGTGGGAGAGCCGTTTCCTGTATGTATGAAGGGAGGTCCTGTGAATGAGATAAGGGCGATGAGATTCGTGGGGTAAGATTATATAAAGTAGAATAGTATTGGCGGAATTCTTCGGCTATGGCCGAGTTGTTCAGTACTTTACCTTTAGTAGGGGAGTTAATGAGCTGAATTGGCTTACGGGTTTGTCGGGGTTGGAGTGTACTTGCCAGATGTCTACCACATTTATTGGCTTGGGAATAGTGGACGAATCGCCCTTTATCTCTCGCTACTAAGGAACGCTCTGAGAAAATTTGCAAAAGATCTCTCCTAGCATTGGTGAGTTCTAGTAGCACTGTGGCGTCCGGGTTGATTTTGTGTGATTCCTCCAATGTGGCTATGTTGGCAAGAAGACGTGTGCTATCGTCTGTACATGCACGTTTAAGCCGAGAGCCGTGTTGAATAAATTTACCCCTGAGCACACATTTAAGTGCTTCCCATTTCGTAAGTGGGTTGATGGTATCTTGGGCGTGATAAGCTATAAAGTGCTTAATGGTCTGTACAATATCTTGTGTGCAGACTGAGTCAGACAATAGATTGTCATTCAACCTCCAGGAGGCCTGTTTCTTTTGTAAAGGGACGTTTCCTAGTGTCATGTGTATAGGAGCATGGTCAGACCATAGAGTGAGGCCTATGGAGAAGAGGGGAGAGTAATCTAGTAAGGATTGGGAAATGAAAAAGTAGTCCAGTCTACTATAAGTTGAATGTGCTGGGGAATAGTATGTGTAATCTTTAGTGGAGGGGTGTAGTATTGTCCACTAAGAAAAGGTCAGATAAAGTTGTTCGCATTTTGGTCAGAGAAGCTGGGGAGAGTGATGACTTACCCGATGAAGCGTCGAGGCGGGGTATCAAGGTGGCATTGAGGTCCCCTCCCAGGATCACGTTGGTTGTACTAAATCTCTTCAAATGAGAAACGGTGGAAAGGAAGCGGTGCTGGTCCTGGTTTGGAGAATAGACATTGATTATAGTATAAATCATATTCATATATGACAGTTTAAGAAATATATGTCGGCCCGATGGATCAACATAAGTATGAACATCTGGTGTGAATGTAACATGAAATGCAATGGAGACCCCTTTCGATTTTGCTGAAGGGTTGGTGCTATGAAACCAGGTGGGGTATTGCTTGTGGAGCAATTGTGGAATCGCATCCGACCTAAAATGAGTTTCTTGTAGGAGAAGAATTTGGGTGCGAAATTTATGAAAATGATAGAGTATGAGTCTTCTCTTCTCCTGGGTGTTGAAGCCCCTGCAATTTAACAAGGAGACTTTAAGGGAGGTTGGAGCTGACATTGGGAACGTGATTTAGAGAGTGAACAAGAGTAAATATGGTCAAGGCCCACTGTCCCAAGGGAGAGGGAGGGTAAGGAGAGGGGAAGGAGGGAGTGACATCTTGTGGGGAGAGGATAGAAGGTAAGTATGAGAAACAGAAGAAAGAGAGAATGGTAGAAAATAAAATAGAAAGCAAAGTCCTAGATGGCCGTACTAACAATGTTGAAATCAACATAACAGCTAAAACCGCAGTGGGCGCTGTAAACTCTAAATGGGGGGTCACGGTCAGAGCACAGAGAGGCCCGCACACGTCGGGCAATTTCCATTAATTTTTGTCTATATTCAAGTACGCTCAGGCCCTGCATTGCCTATTGTATTTTTAAGAACTATTAATGGGTGTCAAAAAGAACCCTATGCAACATAAACTTAATGGCCTACAGGGACTCATACACAGCTTCTAAGTTTGACAGTATTCTACAATAAGGTTGAGGGGGAGGGAAGTATAAAAAAAAAACTATGGTGGTGAGGGGACCATAAGTACAAACATTTATGTTTCTTCCGTAAAAAGAAAACACGCTTCCCATAGAAAAAAGGGTAAGACTCATGTACAGAAAATCAAGGTTAGATCACCAATACAATGTCCCAACATAACTGCAAACTGTGAACAGGGACAGCTTCACTGGTCCAGAACCTGTGAAGGAAAAATGTGATTAAACCGAGAATGAGGAACAGAGGGTCATCCATCGGCTGCTCTAGAGGCATTTGATTTAGATCGTTTGCTCTATTAGTCTTCTTTTGCCAGCCTGTGGCAGCTTGAAAACCTGGGGTGGCAGCATGAAGAGGCCAGTCCGGTATGGGAATCTGTGGCAACTCAAATGTTCCAAGGAATTTTGGGAGATCACCTAATGTGCGGAATGTTGCTGACTTTCCTTCGTGGGATGCAAAAAGATTGAAAGGGAAACCCCAGCGATATTTTATCTGCTTTGCTTGAAGGGCACTTGTGAGGGGTTTCAGGGCTCTCCGCATGTCGAGTGTCAGTTTGGAGACGTCTGGGAGTAAAGACACTGGGGTCTCATTGAAGTAAATGGCATCTTGAATTCTTACCGCATTCATGATTGCGTCTTTAACCGCATAGAAGTGTACTCTGCAGATGACATCTCTGGGATGCTCCAAGTTAGGGTTCTTAGGGCCGAGGGCTCTGTGAACATGGTCTAACTCTAGAGGTGCATCTTTATCCTTGTGGAGCAGGTTGTTCAATATAGTGATGACTGCAGGGGCTAAGTCTGTGGTTTCTACCGACACTGGTAAACCGGGGATACGTATGTTATTACGTCTGGCTCTATTTTCCTGGTCGTCCTGATGGTACATTAGTTGTTGGATCTGTAGTGTGTGTTCATGCAGGATGACTTCACGTGCTTGGTGTGTGGAGGTGTTCTCCTCCACTTCGTGCTCCACTTCTTCCAGCCTGTTCGTTACATCTTTGCGTAACTCAGTGATTTCCTGCTTGTATGAACGTTCAAGTCTCTGTACATAGGTTTCAAAGTCATGCTTGGTAGGGAGGGCCTTAATGTAGGTTTCCATGTCCCATCCACCATAAGATCTGTATGAGTCTGGGAAATGGCAGGCCGAACGAACCGAGCCGTTATCAGAGTCTGGAGAGGACCTGGCACGCTGTCTGGTATTCATATGAGATGTGGAGCGCTGTGAAGCAGCTCCCTGTGAGGCCGCGTGTGTGCCTGAGGTCCGGGCCGGCGCCATCTTGGATGAGGGGGGGGTCGCGCTGTGTCTGTCCCAAACGGGTGAAAAAGCGATCAATATCACCCTCGCTGTGTGGATCGGGAGTGCGGTGTCCCTCTCCCCCTCCTTTCTTCCCCATTACCGACCTGTTTGTGGTGTCTAGAAAGGGCTGAGAGCCTTGTTCGTTCCGACGTGTGCAGGAGCTCCAGGCAGGCACGTCCTGCTACTCCATACGCTAGGCCACGCCCCCCCCCCCCCTTTTTTTTCTGACAGGTCAAACAAGCTTTATACATTCCACACAACAGATGTAGAGAAGAGAAGGCTGCTGATAAACAGATACAACTTATGTAGGAGGATTTGTTTAATCTGTGTACCCCCTAAGGACAGTCACTTCACTGGGTATATCCAATTAAGGGCCACAATGTACTGCGGACAGGCTGCATGTACAGGCAAAGCAATGTACTGGTACATTGCTGCCCGTTTCTGTGTTTCCCCAGTTTTGCAATGATCCATGGCCGGGACCTGCTGATTGACTGTGTCCAATTACAGCCCAGAGCCTTGTGTTGACAATCAACACAGGCTTTGTACAGAAGGAATGATCTCTGCAGGGATAAGAAACAAAGAGATCTTTAGTAGAAAAAAAAACAGCACACATTACACATTGTTAGGCACACATTTAACCCCTTGATCACCCTAGATGTTAACCCCTTCCAAGAGTGTCATTAGTACAGTGACAGTGTATAGTATTAGCACTGATCACTGTGTCAGTGGCAGTTAATCAGTTCCCCCATCAGTTAGTGTCAGATTGCCAGCTGCACTATCGCAGTCCCATTATAAGTCGCTGATCACTCCCATTAGTAGTGTAAAAAAATAAAAATTCCAGTATATATACTGTAGTTTGTAGAAGCTATACCTTTACACAAATTAATATACACTTTTTGGGATTTTTTTTCACCAAAGGCATGTAGCAAAATACTTTTTTGGCCAAAATGTTTTATAGCAAAAAGTTAAAGAATTTTTTTTTTTCTTTTTTTTCAAATTTTTCGTTTTTTTTATTTTATTTTATTTTATATAATAAAAAAAGCAGTGGGGACCAAATACCAAGAAGACAAAGCTCTATTTTTGTGAAAAAAAAAATATAAATTTAATTTTGGTACAGTGTTGCATGACCGCAGAATTACCAGTTAAAGTAACACAGTGCTAAATGGCAAAAAATGGCCTGGTCATTAAGGGGTAAAACCTTCTAGAGCTGAGCTGGATATAGAAGGGTTTACAACTACTTTAAACCCTTTATTTCGTTTTAAAACATTTAGAAAATATTGTATGGGAGCAGATATGTTGGGGGGGGGGGGCATTTTCCATTTGTGCTCTACAAATTCTTGAGAACTCTCTTATCACAATCTATAGCTAAATAAAAGCGGTCCTAAACTGAGGATGCCATTGCTGAGCTCTTCCGAAAATTCTAGCTGCGGAGCTATTATGATGGTCCTCTCAATACGTTGTTAGTCTTTAATCCTAAACACGTGCACTTCATCAGTCAGGGTGAAATCAGATGTTTGATCTACATAGTTGTTCTGGGTCAGTGACTCAAGTTTTTAAAGCAAGAGGATTGGCAGAATGAAAAGTCAGCTGTGGCAGCTTTAATGTTTATTTCAGGAAATACTTCTTTTAATCAGAAATGACTGAGTGCATCACACAGCTAATCTGCACAGATTTAACCCCAGCAATAAAAAGAGAAACCAAGTCTAAACTTTTATATATAATACATGGAATTAGTTGTATAAAATTGGCTGCTTAGGTATTCAGCTGGTGTGCAGTTACTTGGCTGCTGCAGACTCCACTGCAGTGTGACTGTGGGAACCATTAGTGAGCGTTTTTCTTTCTCTGTTTGGCTGTATCTTATTGGTGAGACAGCTACGTTTCCCCCCCTTCTTTTCAAATATGTATATCTGATAACAGCCAGTGTAGATTTGCCCCCCCCCCCCCCCCTGTTTTTTTCCTAGCTATGAGATGACGGCTGTAAAAAAAAGTCGTGCAGGGAAATGGAGCAAACCACATATGCTATGGACCATGTACCCCATCTGATTAATTTGTGATTGCTGCCTGTGAATTTATTGTGTTTTCTACTTTGAATAGTATCTATTCCACACATTACATGGTGCATGACAAGTGGGAACCATATGTCACACTATGTGGGCTTACATTATTGAAAAAGAGTGTGGACTCATTTGATTAATCAGTAGAAAACTTATAGGGAGATGCATTTAGAGGTATAGGGAAACATAGATGCTAAATCGCTTTCCTATTTTTATTCTTTCTGCAAAAGGTAAGACCATTTAAGATTCCCTGTAAATGCAGATGTGTGTGTATGTATGTGTGATGTGATATATATATATAAGAGAGATATAAACTGCTCAAAAAAAATAAAGGAACACTTTGAAAACACTTTAGTTCTCAATGGGGAAAAATATCATGCTAGATATCTATACTGACATGGACTGGGTAATGTGTTAGGAGCTAAAGGGTGCCACATCATTTGATGGAAATGAAAATGATCAACCTACAGAGGGCTGAATTCAAAGACACCATGAAAATCAACGTGAATAAATTATGCAGCAGGCTAGTCCATTTTGCTGAAATTTCATTCCAGCAATTCAAAATGGTACTCAGTAGATTGTATTGGCCCACGTGCTTGTATGTGTGCCTGACAACATCGGGCATGCTCCTAATGAGATGACGGATGTTGTCCTAGGGTATTTCCTCCCAGATCTGGACCAGGGCATTACTGAGCTCCTGAACAGACTGAGGTACAACCTGGCAGCATCGGATGGACCGAAACATATTGTCCCAGAGATATTCTATCGGATTTAGGTCAGGGGAGCTTGGGGGCCATTCAGTGGTATCAATTCATTCATCCTCTAGGAACAGGCTACATATTCTCACCACATGAGGCAGGGCATTGTCGTTCACTAGGAGGAACCCAAGACCCACTGCACCAGCGTAGGGGCTGACAATGGGTGCAAGGATTTCATTCCGATACCTAACAGCATTCAGGGTGCCATTGTCTAGCCTATAGAGGTCTGTGCAACCCTCCATGGTTATGCCTCCCCAGACCATCACTGACCAACCACCAAACCGGTCATGCTGAGCGATGTTACAGGCAACATAACGTTCTCCACGGCTTCTCCAGACACTTTCACGTGTGTCACATGTGCTCAGGGTGAACCTGCTCTTATCTGTGAAAAGCACAGGGCACCAGTGGCAGACCTTCCAATTCTGGTGTTCAATTGCTGATGCCAGGCAGTGAGCACAGGGCCCACTAAAGGACGTCAGGTCACCCTCATGAAGTCTTTCTGATTGTTTGGTCAGAGACATTCACACCAGTGGCCTGCTGGAGGTCATTTTGTAGGGCTCTGGCAGTGCTCAGCCTGTTCCTTCTTGCACAAAGGAGCAGATACTGGTCCTGCTGATAGGTTAAGGACCTTCTACGGCCCTGTCCAGCTCTCCTAGAGTAACTGCCGGTCTCCTGGAATATCCTCCATGCTCTTGAGACTGTGCTGGGAGACACAGCAAACCTGGCAATGGCACGTATTGATGTGCCATCCTGGAAGAGTTTGACTGCCTGTGCAACCTCTATAGGGTCCAGGCATCGCCTCATGCTACCAGTAGTGACACTGACCTTAGCCAAATGCAAAACTAGTGAAAAACATACAGAGTAAGGCAAGAAAAATGGCAGTGGCCTCCACCTGTAAAACCATTCCTGTTTTGGAGGTCATCTCATTGTTGCCCATCTAGTGCACCTGTTAATTTCATTAACACCAAAGCAGCTGAAACTGATTAACAACCCCCTCTGCTACTTAACTGACCAGATCAATATCCCGGGCGTTTAATTGATTTGATGCTATACCCTGATTAAAAAGTGCTAATTAAATTTTTTGGAGCTGTATGTGTGTGTATGTATGTGTATATATATATATATATATATATATATATATATATATATATATATATATATATATATATATATATATATATATATATATATATATTATTATAATGATTTAAATTTTTTTTTTTTGTTCTTTATTCACTTGCCCTCCAGACGGTTTTACTACCTGGTATTTGATCACCACTGGGGTTTTTGGGGAAAAAAAACAATATTTTCTACTTTCTGTTATAAAACATATCCAATAAAATAATAAAAAAAAAAAAACTTCTTAAATTTAGACCAAAATGTATTCAAATGAAATTTATATATATATATTTTTTTTAACACAAATAGAGCTTTCTTTTGGTGGCATTTGATCACCACTGCTTAATTTTTGTTGTATAAACGAAAAAAGAGCAAACATTTTGAAGAAAAACTTTTTTTTTTTTTTTTCTTTCTGCCATAAAACATATCCAATAAAAAAAATGTAAAAATCTAATTTCATCATAAATATGTGGTGCATTTACTAAGCTATCCCGAGGGAATAAAAAAAAGCAAGATCGCCTGTCAGTGTAAAAAACTTTGTATTTACAAGACAGAGCTCTCCTCTGAATGATGGAGCCAATCAGCGGGTCCCAGCAATCAATCATTGGCTGGGACCAGCTGATCGGCTTGCACTATACCGAAGCACCTTACCTTAAAGTGCTGGCCAAATAATAGATACATGATCCAGCGCACAGTGGCTGCCCTGCCACGGTAGATGTACGTGGGGTGGTCGCTAAGCGGTCAACAAAGGGTATATGCAACTTCACACGCTGACTTCTAAAGCAACCAAACACTTCTAAAAATGTAACCGTTTTCTAAACCTAACCTGTTTTATATTGCCTGATGTCTTATAACCAACGCTGATGAGAAAAACTGGGTATACTGTACTGTCCAGAATGTCAGTCACTTGACTGTCAGTACCTTGAATGCAGCAGCAGTGGCTCATGGTTTCACTCATGGTTAGTGTTTGACTGAAGCCATTTATTATCAATCAACTGTGTTTATTCTTTTTAAATCATAATGACAACTGAAACTACCCAAATGACCCTGATCAAAAGCTTATATACCCTGGTGATTTTGGCCTAATAACATGCACACAAGTTGACACAAAGGGGTTTGGATGGCTATTAAAGGTAACCATCCTCACCCGTGATCTGTTTGCTTGTAATTAGTGTGCACGTATAAAAGGTCAATGAGTTTCTGGACTCCTGACAGACCCTTGCATCTTTCATTCCAGTGCTGCACTGACGTTTCTGGATTCTGAGTCATGAGGAAAGCAAAAGAATTGTCAAAGGATCTGTGGGAAAAGGTAGTTGAACTGTATAAAACAGGAAAGGGATATAAAAAGATATCCAAGGAAGGAATTGAGAATGCCAATCAGCAGTGTTCAAACTCTAGTCAAGAAGTGGAAAATGAGGGGTTCTGTTGAAACCAAACCAGGGTCAGGTAGACCAACTAAATTTTTAGCCACAACTGCCAGGAACATTTGCATTCATCAGCAAGGAAGCTGCGCATAGGACATTCCAACATGACAATGATCCAAAATACAAGGCCAAGTCAACCTGTCATTCGCTACAGCAGAATAAAGTGAAGGTTATGGAGTGGCCATCTCGGTCTCTTGACCTCAGTATCATTGAGCCACTCCGGGGGGATCTCAAACGTGCAGTTCATGCAAGACAGCCCAAGAATTTACAGGAACTGGAGGCTTCTTGCCAAGAGGAACGGGCAGCTTTACCATCTGAGAACATAAAGAGCCTCATCCACAAATACTACAAAAGACTTCAAGCTGTCATTGATGTTAAAGGGGGACAATACAAGGTATTAAGAGCTGGGGTATGTAAACTTTTAATCAGGGTCATTTTGTTCGTTTCTGTTGTCATTATGATTTAAAGAGTAAACACAGTGGATTGATAATAAATGGCTTCAGCTAAACTCTAACAATGAGTGAAAGAAAAGTTTTTGTATTATGATTCATATTCTCTGAAAAATTACCAAGAAATCATAAATTCTGCCAGGGTATGTAAACTTATGAGCACAACTGTATGTGCCTGCTGTACCATGTACTTGTATGAGAAGTTATCCTGTTCTCTTTGTATTGTTTATTTATGTGAAACCCCTGGTGTTCCTGCCAGTCCCTCTGCTTTCCTAATAAAAGCTGACACAACTAGCAGGAGAGCACACTGTGGTCAGTTCTCTAGCTATGCCTGCTCTACTCCAATGATCAGACTTGTCCTGACATGCTCCCGCTGCACAGCCATTCACTGGGAAGCTCAGTGTGCTGCTGCTTCTCCTCCCCCCAGCTCTTATGCAGCTGAGAACAGAGGGAATGTGATTGGTTCTAAAAATGGGATAAAAAAAGTTGTTTTTATGCCTTCCATTTCTATTTCAAACTGAATGGGTTGTTTTACAAGGTGATCTTTCCTTTGATCCGCAGATAACAAAAATAACATTGTTACTTTGTCTCTCTATCTCATGCCTGAACACTGTGTCAGATGGTCCATATTTTTGACAGCAAGAGCTTCTACAGCAACTCCGAGCTGTCATTTTGACAGCCAGGAATTGATAACAAGTGCAAGGGGGAGAGTGGTGAAAGGTTAGGGTGTGCCACACACTGATTACATTTTTTTGGGATGTGTGAAGCACACCTAGTGTCCGCAGATGGTTGAAGTATAACCCAAAAATAAAAATGTAATATATTGCAGCTTACTAATCCTTAGAAATGGTGGCTGCATTATTTTTCTTCAGACTAGGAACATTTTCAGCAAGTACACAAAAAGTCCCATTGCTATTGCCAGGAATGCACCATCCTTGTCACTTTCAGTGAGCCAAACTGTAAGCTTCCTTCTATAAATTACTAACCTCCCCATCTCCCATTACAGATATGGACAAAGCCAGATATGCTTTGACGTCCAGCCTGGGTGACAACCATGGCTCCATCCATATATACAGTGGAGGTGTAGCAACCCAAGGACAGGTATTATGTTATTCACAGGATAACTAGGTGAAAAAAAAGATACTAATGCAGCCACCATATCTATAGACCGATAAACTGCAATATCTTTCAATCTTGTTTATGGGTTCAAATACACTTTTAACTTTATAGGGGTTAAGAACTAAATTGAATTTCTTTCAGAGAGCCAAAGTATCCTGTGACTGGATTTTTGCACTTGGAACTCTTAGGATTGGGGACACAGGGTAAGTGTAAAGCACATTATTAGATCACCCTTGTCCCTGCCCAGTGATCCTGGAGTTGTTCTTCTAATTCAATTTCACAATTCTCACTTTTTAATTATACCTAAGTATCTGCTCAGTAATTTTTCAAATACTGTGTTTTGAAATTGTAAGACTTTTGTCTTGCAAATAGGCCTCTTGATAAATTTGTGTGCAGATCTCCACAGAAGAGATGATGAGGTGGTCGTTTCAGGTGCCGAGCCTGAAATCTTAAAGATTCCACAGTTCTGCTGCTTTCCCTGCCATTCATAACATTCCCCCTGTGTAGGCAAGATAGCAAACTGCAAATGGAAAATGTGATCTGGACCATTGGACCTATTAATTGCCCCGCTGATCTAGTTAATTTTTTTTCCCTTAAGTTAATCTTCTGCACAGAACTAATTTATATTTTTATAGCGGCTTTTCTTCACATACCGTCTCTGGTTCCTGTGCCTCCCCCTGGCCGAGGCACAGCCAGCCAAGTCATTGACAAATTAGATCTGCACATTTTGCAATTTCACAGTTGTTCGTAAACACTTGAGCTGAAATGGACTGTCCTGCCTGCTTTTCATGCACAGCGGGACTGGCATTAGCAAAAGCTGTTTTCATTCTCCCCTTTTCGCTGGGGATATGAAATTCTAGTGGGCATGTGCAGCAGGATTTAGTTATTCCAGACAAATTGGAGCTTTGCATTAAGTACTTGATAGTTAAGGGGCCATGGTGTCTGCTTTAACAACACATTCTCTTTGAAAACGAAACACAGGAACTGTTATACATTTTATATGATTTTATGCAACACCTTGGGCAGCGAAGTAGTATATAAAAAGGGCGAATGATCGCATAATCTTGTCGGGCAGGAAGTAAACAAGCAAGGATAGTGCAACACTGCGTTCTTGAATGTTAAAAGCATACCGCCTGTTGTCAGTTTTAGAATGTTTTCCTGCCACTTATTTTTTTATGCTTTTCTCTTGCTATTAAAGGACTTTTTAACCCAATAAATGAATATAATATATTGAAGCTTATCAGTTCTTAGATATGGTGGCTGTAATATTGTTTTTGTTTTCTTTTCTTTTTTTTTTTTTTTTTTTTTTTTTTTTTTTATATAAGAGCATTTTCAGCAAGTAAAGTATCTGTTAATTTTACCAAAAATACAGTGTCCTTATCACTTCCATTGAACTGAAATGAAGGTAAAAGCAATGCTATTTTCTGTCTGTTAAAGAGGAAGTAAACTTCCTTTGCTGACATTTGCCTATAGGTAGGCCTATAATGAGGCTTACCTATAGGTAGTGTAAATATCTCCTAAACAAGCGCCGTTTAGGAGATCTTTATATTACGTGCAGCCAGTGACATTACTGGTGCATGCACTCTGAAGGAACAGTCACCTGTGCCGTTCCTTCCAAGCCCCGTGCCGTAAACGGCGGCTCCTGCGCACATGCGCTGGAGTGACATCATCGCTGCTCCGGCCAGTCACAGAGCCGGAGCCCGCGAAGATGGAAGCGGCATCAGCGCTGACATTGCGGCACTGGAACAGCTTCGTTTTTCTAGGTAAGTTTCACATAATGTGCTAGCATGTGATGCATGCTAGCACATTATAACTCTACCTTGCAGGGGGGAAAAAAAAGTCCAGCGGTATACAACCACTTTAAAGTGATTCTTTTTTTAACTAAGAAACCTGTTATACCTACCTGCTCTGAAACATGTTATACTTGCCTTCTCTGTGCAATGGTTTTGCACAGAGCTGCTTGATCCTCCTTATCTAGGGTCCCCTGCCCTCAACCCCTTGTCACAGGATTTGATTGACAGCAGGAACCAAAGGCACCCACTGTTGCTTCTCCGTCCTGAGAGAGCACAGTGCTAGATCGAGATCGAGCTCAGGTAAGTATTTGGGGGGCTGCACAAAAGGTTTTTCTCTTGCGTTCATTGACAAACACAGCTGCTGTTTCTTTATCCATGAACAAGCATGATTTTATAGCTCACCCACAGGAGTAGGACACTAGCCAGAAAAAGACTTGGCACCTCCTATGGGCAGTTCTCTCTGAACATAAAACCTCCTCTCTACTATAGGCCTGCAGTCATTTTGCCTAGTGTCTTCAGGAATATGGACGTGATTTTTTTTTTTGCTGGGACTTGTGTTCCCACAGTTTTTCTTTTTTCCTTTTAATTTTTCCTTGAGTTTTGCTTTTCCTGCGGAGATCTATCAACAATCGGGCTCACCCGGTGCTCTTGTTCATAAATTTAATAGCTCTGCACCCCTTACCAGAACCGTTGGATCTCAGGTTAAACGCGCTCAAGTAAATGCCTGCCAGCAGAGATAGTCTCCTCCTCTGATTCCTTCAGGGGAAAGACCCTTATCCAATATAGCAGGCTATCCAATTGAGTGGAAGTCTGAGAAGAACGAATCATCCTTTCCCAAGTGTTCCTAAGTAATCTCCGGCATTCAAGGATAAAAGGAAGAGGCTTCATGGTGTAGTATTCCAAAAAGATTTATTTAAAAAAATAGTATTATTTACATCCAAGAAGACATTGGAAAATAAAACTTTCAAAACAGCAACGGCCCTGGCCAGCTGGCTGATACGTGGTGACGTCAAGGGATGCTGCTCCACCCGACGGGTTTCCCCATACAAGGCATTGCCTGGGATCGGAGGCTCTACCTGGATGTCACTCACCACACATTAAATGCCAGTGAGGCAGGAGAGACACCGGAAGGGCCATTTCTGTCTCTTCCTGTCATCCATTTCAGAGGATTTCAGTATCAATCTAATTGCAATTCAAAAAAACTATTTAATATATAATATAAAATATTATTTTGTATAAATATACATCACAAATCAATTATATAAAAAATACAGAACTATTAAGATTATTATGATTAAAAGAGAAATCCAATAGAAAAACAGGGAAATATCTGGCATTTTAGGCCGCGGCTTGCGGCCTGCTGGGCGGCTGTGTTAACCGCCATTTTGGCTTTGAGCAGTCTTCCTTCCTTTCCATTGCTGTCGACTGGAGCTCAACCCCCCTTCCAGCAGGGTGAGACTGGACACTGGGCGTGCTGGAGTGCCACCCTGTTATGTTGGGCATACTTCCCCTTGCTGTGGCCAGTCCCTAGAGGCAGCTCTTTGGGAATGGTTTAGCTGGCAGCCATTTTCTTGTGGCCTGCCGGCGTTTAGCTAGATGACAGCCGCATTCGGTCGGGGTGTGGGGACCAGCAGCGATTTGTTAACCCCTGCGGGCTGCGACCAGCGCTCACTCCGGTTATGCCTGCACTGCCTTGGGACCTGGGATGTCCTGTGCAGCCTTGGCTACCCTGCCTATGCCTCCATACCTGTGGCAGTGGTAAGTGTTTCCCCCTATCCTGATTTTGGCCATGTGGCATCATGAAATGGCTGGGGGAACAGGTCAGAGACCAAGATAGTTGTTTATGTGCCTTCCCTGGGTCCGCAGAGGTTGTCCACCTGCCATAAGGTGCAGTTCCCTATGGCCTGGCAGGCTCTGACTCTGTTAAGTAGGGTGACTCCATTTCCATGTGCGACTTGCTTTGAGTGGTGGACACATAGCATGTCAGAGTCTAATTGCTGGCCTCTGGTGGGGGGACTCCTCCCCTTTATCATTCTCCTGCAGAATAGGCGCTGGTGACCGCTCCATCTAAGGTGGTGTTGGACAACTGCCTGGTTTTAGTCTCGTCTGAGCTGCATAGGCAGTGGCTGTTCCCTATGGTGCCCTGTATGTCGGCTGGGATATCTATGAGATTGTGACCGGCCATTGGTTTTTCAGCATCATGCAGTACATTCCGCAGTTGACAGGGCCCTTCTAAATATGTGGACCAGGTCCTCTGTGGTGGCTCTTTCCATCCCTAGGTTGTGAAAATTAAGCATGTTTCTGGTGGCAGTATCCCCACCCTTTGTAAATCCTGTGGACAATACAGCAGATTTGGTCTTTTGATAGGTGTTTGATTAGCAGCGTAACACTGCAACCTGAGGGGCCCTTGCCCCAGTAACTCAGCTGATTACGGAGTGGTTGACAATGTTGAGTACCTTACAGGTGGCGAGCATTCTTCTGCCCACTAGTCAAGGAGGGAAAGGAACCACGTTGGAAGGCGGGGCCAGCCTTCTTGGCACATATGTGGATTTTTTCATTCACCTAGGCCCTCGACCAAGGGATTCAAACCCTTTAAGACTTCCACAGGCGTTCCTGGTCCATGGATAAGTTCTCCTCGACATGATGGTTGCCCCCACCTGTTCCTGGATGAGGCGTCGCCTTCGCCGGTCGAGCCCGTGGGCCTCCCTCATCTATGTCAAGTGGGTCCGTGAGCTCATTCTCTCAAGTTACAAAATCGTTTCATTCCTTGCCGCCGGACTGACTTTTTGAGTGGTTCTGGGAATTTTAGTCCAATCTGCTCACAGTTCTCAAGACAGACAGGGTTCGCCTGATCCTGGACGTCAAGACCCAGACTGCCTTTCTCCGGATTCACAAGTTCAAGATGGCATCCGTCTGTTTGGTAGTCTCCCTCCACCAAGAGTATTTTCTGTCCTCCTTGGACATCTGAGACGCCTACCTGCACATTCCCATTTGGGAGGGACAACAACGTTTCCTGTGCTTTGCTACTGGGTTCGCACATTATCAATTTGTAGTGCTGCCCTTTTGGTCTGGCCTTCGCTCCCCTGGTGTTTATCAAGGTCTTGGTCCCGGTTCTTGCCTTGTTGAGACGACGAGAGATTGCGGTGATCGTTTGCCTGGACGACTTGCTTTTATGTACGGAGACTCGCTCGTCCCTGATGGACAGTGTGGAGATCACCAATGCATTCCCTACGGGACTTCGGTTGGATTCTGAACCTCAGGGAGTCTGTGTTCACCCTGTCCTTGTGCTGAGAATATCTGGGGCTGATTCTCGATTTGGAGCAGACCAAGGGTTTCTTCTGTTGGACAAACTCCGGAAGCTGCCTGAACAGTTCTGGTCTTGCAAACATCTCTCCCTGTGATTTTTGCATGCAGGTTTTTAGGTCTGATGGTGGCCCCTTTCGAAACGGTGCTTTATGCTCAGTTCCACACGAGCGCACTGCTGAAGGATTTATTATCCAAACGGAACAGGTCTACTGCTTCCTTGGACTATTGGATTCCTCTGGAGCGGTTGATGAGGGCCTCGCCTAAATAGTCTTCCAATCAGCACCCAGCCAAACAATGTCAGCACGGTGGCATATGTTAATCATCATGGAGGCACGTGAAGTACATCAGCGGCGCTGGAGACATCTATTTTTTTTTTTTTCTGCGATGGGCGGAGAAGTTTGTTAGGACACGTTCCATGTGCCGACAACGGCCTAGCAGATCAGCTCAGCCACCAGACACTGAATCAGGGTGAGTGGTCCATGCACCCAGAGGTGTTCCATTGGCTTTGTCTTCACTGGATAAAGCCGGATGTAGATCTTCTGATGTCCTGCCTCAACTGGAAGGTTCCAAGGTTCATGGCGAAATCGTTGGATGTTCTGGCGGAGGCAACAGATGCGTTAGTGGCACCGTGGGATCAGTACAATCTACTCTACGCCTTTCCCTTACTTCCACTGATTCTTCATTTGTTGCGCAGGGTAGAGGCTGAAAGGATTCCAGTCATCCTGGTGGCCCCGGACTGGCCTCGCCGTCTTTTAATGCCGGCGTGGTGCGGTTGGTAGCAAGCGCTTCCTGGCGGCTGCCTCTTCAAGGGGACTTTCTTTCCCAGGGGCCAGTGTTCCACCCTGCTTTACCATTGCTGGCTGTGACGGTATGGCTATTGAAACTCAGGTTCTGATGGATGGAATTGTCTGGCTCGGTGACCCTGACTACTCGTAAAGTTACCTCCTAGAAGCTTTATCTTTGCAGCTGAAGAACTTGTATTATTTGATGTGAAGCCTTGGGGTTCCATCCTTGCTCTTTCTAGGTGTTGGCCTTTCTTCACTGTGAAATGGACCAGAGGCTTGCTTTAAACACGATCGAATGGCAATTCTCTGTTCTGGCTGTTTTTCTTCAGTGTCCCTTGGCCAGGCAATAATTAATTTGCTCTTTCATTCAGGGGGTTCGTCATTTGGTGCACCTATGCTTTCCCCGTTGCCACTGTGGCACTTGAATTTGGTGTTGCTGGCTCTTCAGAAGCCTCCATAATGAGAGTGTTTGTTTGGGATATTACCTTGCAGGATGTTGCCTTCCTAGCCACTATACTTCGGTGGAGCGGGTGTCGGAGTTGGCAGCTTTCTCCTTTTGGCTGCATTTTCTGATCTTACACAAGGATTAGGTGGTGTTTCGATTTCCCCTTCCTTTCTTCAGAAGGTGGTGTCGGATTTTCACCTGGATGATATTCTCCAACCTTCTTTGTGTTCTCGGGCGTCGCATCCTAAGGCGGTGGTCCTGCACTTCTTGACCGTCGTTCTTTCTGTGGTGGACTTTTCGTGTCCTGATTCTTAGTTTGTGCTCTCAATGCCGAAGAATGGCATGACTGCCTTTTTCTGCCACCTTTTCCTGTTGGATTCGGCAGACTATCATGCACTCGTATGCCATTAAGGGCTGGGAACCTCCCTTCCCTGTTATGGCCCATGCCACCAAGGAGGTTAGTGCCTCCTGGGTTTTCCGACTTCAGGCGCCTGTTCATGTTTGCAAGCAGCAACCTGGTGGTTTGTGCACATGTTTACTAAGATCTATAGAGTTGATGTGTTGGTATCCTCCAATGATAGTTTTGGCCGCAAAGCTTATTTATTTATTTATTGCAGTCGGCTGTTTAGGACTTTCTTGCTCCCCATGGGGTGGTTCGAGTGTTGCTATGTTGTCCTGGGTTTCTTCTCCATGGGTCAGTTTGCCCACCCCTCATTGAGGCACTTATTGGGGACATGCCTGTTTGTTCATGGATAATGAAGAAGCTGTCTCCGTCAATGAACGTAAGAGAAAACAGAATTGTTCGTTACTTACCATGAAATCCCTTTTTCTGAGTTCATTGACAGATGGAAATTCTCCTTTGACACTGCTTGGTACTGTCTGGAGGCGTATAGCAGAGAGAGGTTTGTATGCCCAGAGAGGACTGCCCATAGGGGGTGCCGAGTCTTTTTCTGCCTAGTATCCTACTCCTGTAGGTGGGGCTATAACAAAAATCCAATTTTTACCTTAGTAGTTCTAAAGGCTGAAGGTTTTTTACCTTCATGCATTCTATGCATGAAAGTAAAAAACCTTCAGTGTCCAGCTCCACCCTCAGTGTCCCCATCCCCTCTCTCTGCCCCTTTATCCTCACCTGAGCCTGATACAGTGATGTGCATGAGAGCAGAAGCTCTCCCAGGTCTCTGCCTCGTCATCGGCTGAGACACAGCAGCAGAAACCATTGGCTTCCGCTGCTGTCAATCACAGGCAGTGGCGAGAGAGCAGGGGTGGGACCCAGAGGTGCTCTGTGTGTCTCATAGACACACAGAGGAGGCTCGGGTGCGAGCACGAACAAGTGCCCCCATAGCAAGCAGGGGGGAGGAGCCAGGAGTTACCAGTGGGGGACCTGAGAAGAGGAGGATCGGGGCTGCTCTGTGCAAAATCATTGCACAGAGCAGGTAAGTATGACATGTTTGGTTTTTTTTTTTTGTTTTTAAATTACCTTTACACACACTTTACAGCAGAGAACACATTGAGGTAAAAATAAACCTTCTGCCTTTAGAACCACTTTAACTTGAAGTGAAGAAATATTTCAAGTTCAGCCTGGGGGGACAACCATGGCTCCCTTTGTATTATATAGTAGAGTGAGGCAGTGGAGCCACCCAAGGACAGTAAATCCTAGGGTGACAGCCTTCCTCCCCCAATACAGAGAGAGTGTTGTCACCCCTTAAGTTTGTTAAGCACCGGGGGGACACTAATCCAGCCATCACATTTAAAGACTGGTAAGATGCAATATATACACTTTTGGAGGATTCAATATGCTTTAATGATGGAAGGCTCTGAATAATAGTTGGTCCTAAGAGAGGGCTCCTGTTTAATATGTGGTATTACACCAAAAAGCAAACATTTATGCTGTTGCAGCTTACCAGTTCTTAGATGTGATGGCTGAATTTAGTTTTCTTTTTTGGCTTTCTTTCCTTTGTTTTCATCTGGTGATCAGCCACTAACCCCCTTGTTTTTCAACAGAACAAGCTGTCCTGCAAATGTAACAATTAGTGTTGAGACAAACTATTTACCTCTGACAGGGTTGCTTACATTGATCAGCTTTTATTTATGTAAAACCTTTTATCCCAAAAGGAAAAAAAGCAGTTCTGTAACTGCAGGGTGAGCTGGAGTTTGGCTTCAATTTGTTAGTGTATCTAAATCTGCTAGCTAACACTCCCTCCCCACTCCAACTAACAATGCTGCTGTCCAAAGGTGTCCCTGTCCTCCTTCAGCCAAAGTGTAGGAACTGAGTTCTTTTAATTACCTGATCATCAGGTAAAAATAGAAGGAAAAACGCATGGATAGTAGGTTATATGGTTTTTAGTGGCATAGTTCACAACAGTGCGGTCAGAAAAAAAAAATAGAGCATGCTGCATTTTTTCTGCACCGGACTGTACTGGAATGCGTTAAAACACATGAAAAATGCATTGGAACACACTTGGCCTTATTTAAGGTTAAGAAAAAAATGCACTGGTCCGCATCAAAAACGCGTCAAAAACGTGCATGCAGAAAAGCATCCGGAACACATCCAGACTGCATTTTTATGGTGTGAACGGGCCCTTTAAAAAAAAAAAAAAATTCTGCCACCACATTCAAGGATATGTAAGCTGCAATAGATTTGATTTCGGGTTTAGTTCCACTTTTTTTTTTAAATATCTTTTTATTTGAAAAAGTTATCCAATACAGCATATACAGCAATCACATCGAGAAAAACAAAAAAAAACAAAAAAACAAAGACAAAGAAAAAAGAAAAGAAGTACATAGATAGGGACTGTCACTGAAATCATCAGCACAATAAGATCATCAAATATTCCCATAAAGTTCTCTACGTCCGATATATACCAATTCAAAAATATCTATAAGCTGTAACTTTCAGGAAGGGAAGCATGGAAACCATTTCTTTATTTTCCCCTGTCCCCCCCCCCCCCCTTCTCCTCCCCACACCCATCATGCATCCTCACACATACCCTACATCCCTCTCATCCTGTGTCCTCCTCACTCCGCCACTTATCCATCTCTCTCCCAATCCAACCATGCTTTCCATATTTTCTCAAATTTCTTATAGTTACCCCTTTTCTTATAAATATACTTTTCCCTACAGACCACTTCCCTTACTGCATTTTCCCATTCTGTCAATGTTGGGGCCTCCTTCCTCTGCCAATGCTGTGCGATAAGTTTTTTTCCCTGGAACAAGCATCTGTCTCTTGCCGTCTGCACATCCTTTGAGATTCCTCCCTCCCCCTTCAGGCCCAGCAGGCACTCCCTCGCCTCCACCCTCAGCGATGTCCCAAACACTAAGTTTATTTCCCCTACTATCCCTTCCCAATATCTATGCAACTTGGGGCAGCGCCAGAACATGTGGATCAAATCCCCATGCCCCCTTCTGCATCTCTGACATTTTGCGTCAGGTCTCCTGCCCCACTTGAATAGCTTCAAGGTTGTGTAATATGCTCTGTATAACAGATACAGATGAGACATCACTTGTGAGGGCGAGAGAGTGATCCTGGGACCCAGCGCCAAGACCTGATCCCATTGATCGTCAGCTATTGTGCCCACATCCTTTTCCCATCTAGCCCTGTTTTTATTTTCGACCCGGCCTTCTTGAACTGCTGCTTTCAAGCATCCATACATGTCCAAGATCAGACCCTTTGTGGATCCCGCATCGATCAGCTTTCTCAAAGAGGTCATTTCGCACCATACTGGCATTTCCTTCCCAAATTGTGCCTCCAGGGCATGCCTGAGTTGCAGATATCTATAAAATGACCTGTTGGAGATCGCATACTCCTCTACCAGTTCCTGGAAGGACTTTAACCTCCCTGCCCTATATACCTGTGCAAGGTAGTGGATGCCCATGCGGTCCCATTCCTCTACGCGCCCCATTTTTTTAAGCTCGTTAAGGCTATTGTTGTCCCAAAGTGGCGAAAATTCCGCAAAACCAGCATATCCCAGAATTTTTTTAGCTTGTACCCAGACTTTACTCAACAACCGGGTAGTAGGACATTTGGTACAAAATGAGTCTGCCTCTAATCCCTCTGCCACTGTATCATGTCTGGTGTCATTCAATAAGATGCTACCCCCTGCTCCTGCTTCTCTTAGCCTATTACTGCCTCCTATTTGTTGCAATTGGGCTGCCAGGAAGTAGCCTCGTGGATCTGGTACCGCCAGGCCTCCCTTCTCCTCTGGTCGCCGTAGCGTCTCCAGCCCGATCCTGGCCACCCCTTCCTTCCAAATAAGTTCTCTAAATATACTGTCCAATTTTTTGAACCAGTGCTTGGGAATCCAAACAGGAGAGTTCTGCATGACATATAAAATTTGAGGTAGCCAGACCATTTTAATCAGATTGCAGTGCCCGGCGACCGAGAGGGGTAGACGTCTCCATACTTGACACTTCTGTCTCAGTTTTTTCATCAATGGGACTAAGTTTCCAGATATATACTGGCCTGGGTCTCTGGTAATATTAATCCCCAAATATTTCATTTGCCTGACCACTTGGACTTGGGATGCCTGGTGTGGGAGAGGCTCACACATGGTATCAATGGGCAAAATCACTGATTTCTCCCAATTGATTAGTAGCCCAGAAAAATTTCCGAACTCCCTCACTATCCTTATAGCTGTTTCCAGTGACTCCTGCGTATCTGCCAAAAATAATAAAATATCATCGGCATACAAGGCCACTTTATCCACCCCCTTCCTCCTCTTGAATCCCTGTATACCCTGTGCCATCCTTAGAGCCACCGCCAAGGGTTCAATTGCCAATGCAAAGAGCAGGGGGGACAGAGGGCACCCCTGTCTTGTACCCCTGCTCAACTGAAACCACTCCGAGCATTGCCCGTTGATTTTTACCTTGGCTCTTGGCTCGCTATACAGCAGTCTTAGCCACCGAGCGAACCCGGGGCCAAGCTGATATTCCGCTAGTACCTTCCATAAATAATGCCATTCCAGGGAATCGAAGGCCTTGGCCGCGTCTAGCGAGAGAATTGCCCTCCTACCGCTATTTTCTATGGGGATTTGCATATTGAGATATACCCGCCTTATATTCGTGCTTGTGGATCTGTTTGGGATGAACCCAGACTGATCCGGGTGTATTAGTTTAGGAATTATTTTGTTAAGCCTTGCGGCTAATACTTTGGCAAGGATCTTCACATCCGAGCACAGAAGCGATATGGGCCTATATGAGGACATATCTATTGGGTTCTTCCCTTCTTTTAACAGAAGTATTACTATGGCTTCTGCCATAGAGGGGGGCAAAGCCCCCTCCTCCCTAGCCCCATTGAATACTTTCAGTAATAAGGGTAACAATACCTCCCCGTATTTTTTATATAGTTCTATAGGTAGGCCATCCGGGCCTGGGGATTTTTGAGCCGCCATATCTCCAACCGCCCTCTGCAGTTCCTTAAGAGTCAATGGGGCATCCAGCATCTCCCGATCTTCCTCTGATACCGGAATTATCTCCAGCCCCTCAAAGAAACTCTGCATTTCCCCCTCTACATTTACCCTGGAGGAACTATATAGCTTCTCAAAGTATATTTTAAATTCGTCTACTATATCCGGAGTGTTTTTTCTTATTTCTCCTTCCCTCCCTGTGATTGCCGGTACTGCACTCGGAGGGCCATTTGCCTTAATTATCAGAGACAGAGCTTTCCCAATCTTCTCCCCCTCTCCAAAAAAACTCCATCTCTGCTTTCTCCTGAAGTACCCTACTGTACTCTTCTTGCCTCTTCACCCAGCACTCGTGGTTAACTTGGGATGGTGTTACTACAAAATGCGCCTCTGACAGTCTTGCGTTCTCTTTAGCTTCCATTTCAACAGCTTGCGACTGTCTTTTAACATACGCTATTCTCTGGATTAAGGCTCCTCGGATATGTGCCTTCAAGGAGTCCCAGACCACCCCAAGTGAAGCCGATCCTAAGTTTATGCTAATAAATTCCGAAAGCCCCTCCATCATTTTCTCCTCCTCTCCTATAAGTTCAAGCCAAAAGGGATTAATCTTCCAGCTCCCCCTGCCATACTGTCCCCCCACTCTCACGGAGGCAACAACTGGGGTGTGGTCTGAGATGCCTCTTGGCTCATATACTATCTCCTCCACTACATTTAGGGCCTCCTCATTCCCTAGTACGAGATCAATTCTAGACAGGGTGGCATGGGTCCTGGAGTGACACGAATACTGCCTTTCTCCAGGATGCCTCCTTCTCCAGATATCTACCAGTCCTAGTTCATCACAATACTGCAGGAGGGGACTCCTGTTGGCCTCTCCCACTCCAGGCTTTGGCGGGAACCTGTCTATACTCCCATTCATCGTCATATTAAAATCTCCCAGTGCTATTACCGGTATCCCAGGGAAGTCTACTACAAACCTGGCTAGGTCCTCCATTACCTCTGTGCAAAATGGGGGGGGGATATACACATTCGCCAGTATATATCTTCTATTTTCTATTGAACAGGAGAGGAAAATATACCTTCCCTTTTCGTCTACCCTGCTCTGCCCGCAGGAGAAGGCCAGCTCCGTGCTTATCAGTACACTCACCCCTCTCGAATATGAGTGAGTAGAGTGAAACTGCGTCCGGAACTGCTTATTGCTCAAAGTTTCAAGTGTATCCTTCATCAAATGCGTCTCCTGCAGGCAGAGTATCTTGACGTTCCCCCTTTTGGCTATTGAAAAAATGATTTGTTTTTTAAGCTTGTCCCTTACTCCTCTTACATTCCATGAGCATATATTGATCCTTTTACCCGTATCCGGGATTTTACCACTCCCTCCTTTAACGCTCATGGGCCCTTCTATCTAGTACCGTTATGATATTTTAATCCCCTGTCAGGACTAACCATCTCCCATTACAAGTGCGATAAGGGGACACATAATATATCTCCCTATCATTTACCCATCCCACTAATCTGACAACCTGAACCCACTCATATCCGCTCACAGCACTCCCTACCTTCCACCTCTGGTTATATACATACCTCTTCCCCCCAACCCCCCACCCCCCATTCCCCCTCACCCTCCCAGCACCCCCCCCTCCTCCCCCCCTCCCCCATTCTGCCCCCATGCCCGCTTTGGGGCCTAACCCTCGGGCTTCTATTGTGACCTTCAAAAAACTTTTTTGAGGTTTAAGAACAAAAAAGAGGAAAAAAACCGTGAACCGGGCCCAGTAGGGGGGGACTTTCCCCCTCTTGGAAAACCAAACAAAAAAAAAAAAAAGAGCAAACATGTATTTTGTGCTATTACCTTGTGCGTAAATTGTGCATTTTTCTCTATAAATACATTATATTACTATTTACTTAGTCCCCCCTCCCCCACTCCGCTCCCCATTTATCACATCAATAAGAAAAAATCCAGTGAAAAAACGACCCAAAAATAGTACAATAAGAAATTCAAAAAAAGAAACAGGAGAAAGTTCCAACCAGCACTCAACTTCCCTCTCCTCTCTTAATTCTTTCCTCAATATTCTCTAGCCGGGTTGACACTTCATTGGGGGTGGAAAAAAACCTAACTTCTCCCAGAGCTGAGACACGCAGTCGCGCCGGGAACAAAAGGGCATAATTGATTTTGAGTTGTTGAAGCTTACGCTTGCAATCTACAAATTTGGCTCTTTGCCTCTGCAGCTCAGGGGCGAAGTCTGGGTAAATTGAAATTCTAACTCCATTATGCTGGATGTTCCTTAACTCTCTTGCCTTCTGTAAAATAGTGACTTTGTCCCGAAAACACAAAAGCTTAAAAATAAAGGGTCTAGGGTGGCCTCCTGGTGCTAGGGTTTTGGGGCCTATTCTGTGTGCCCGCTCAACAGCAAATGTAGCAGAAAATGAGTCCCTGCCGAACTTCTCCCTCAGCCAGTCCTCCATAAATTGAATGGGGTTGTTCCCCTCACAGCCTTCTGGGAGCCCAAGTACCCTCAGGTTCTCTCTGCGTAGCCTGTTCTCCATACTGTCCATTTTCTGTAAGCAATCCCTTAGTTGGATTTTCATGAGTGCCTCCTTTTGCTTTAATGGGTACACATCATCCTCCATTTGGCTGCATCTCTCCTCAAGTGTTGTTGTGCGGGTGCAAACCGTGCGCACTTCCCCTTTGACCACAAGCAGTTCATCTCTAATACTTTTAAATTGCTCAGACAGCTCGGTGATTGATTGCTTGCAGATATTGACAGCTGTAAGAATATCTTGCAGGGATGGCTCTCTCTCACCTGAGCTGCCCTGGTCTCCCCCTATCGCCCCTTCTAGGCCCAGCTTTTGTTGTTTATCCAGGGTCCCTCTTGAGGCTGAGCCTGCCAGTGAAATAGCTGACGATGGAGCTATCAGAGTCTCATTTTCCTGGGTCTGACTTCTCCTCCCAGGATGTCCCACCTGCTGTTGGCCCCCTCCTAGGTTACTGGGTTTGATTTGGGGTGTGTGCAAAGCGCTCTAGTTTGGTGGCTACTTGGTTTCCCTTCTCCTTGGCGCTGCGGGTTCCGAGACCCCCTGTCCCTTGCTGGACTGGCCCATCCTCCATCCCCTTCTTCCTGGACATTCCTGATGGTGTCCTGATAGTAAGCTGTTTTGCCAATACACCGCGCTAGCCCCCTGCCCTGTAATCTGGGCCTATATAGCCACGGTCCCCTAACCAGGGTATCGGTAATAATGTCTCTTTGCAGCTGGGCTTTTATACTGTGGGTGCACACACAGCCAGCGACTCGCCCCTCCAGTGCTCCGGACGAGATCCCGTGCCACTTAGTCCTTCCAGGGGTTTCCAGCACCGCACAGCACAGCTCAATCCCAGGTGTCAGCGTCCTCCTCTCTCACAGGAACAGGCGCTGCCGATGTATTTCCTGTGTGATTGGGCTCCGTGCGGCTCCGTGTGTGTAGCAGTCCCATCCACAGTCACGTCCGCGGTAGCCTTGGTTAAGTGCTCCAGGCAGTCTCCTAGGTCCCGCACTGTCAGACGCCGGGTACGGAGCGAGGGGAGAGGGCTGAACTCAGTCACGGCGTCCTCTCTCGCCTCTCACCTCAACATCCGGTCACGCCCCCTTAGTTCCACTTTAAGTTGGGTGGGTCATCGGATATTGTTGCCTAATAACCAGCCAATGAAGATGTCCCAGATGATGCAGCACAAGACTGCATAAAGAAAAATAAACCTGTATTTTTTTGTAATGCTGTACTGTAGTTGCAAAAATCACATCCAGTTATTAATGTTTTTATTGCTGCTTTAGGGAAGTTTTTCCATTCTTCCTTGCAATAAGTGCCTAGCTCTTATGCTGCAAATGCAATTGTGCAGTAACCGAAAACTTCAAGTCCCTGCCCAACATAGCACAACCTTTTCCGCAAAACCTCTCAGTCGCAACCACCCTTACTACTGCGCATGCCTGGTGCTTGGCCTGTATTCCTATGAATTACTGGGTGCTGCCATAGGCCCAGCTCTAAGCAGTCAATCAGTAGAATAGCGTGCATACACGGTAGGAGCTGGACACATCTGAGAGTTTTTTGCTGAAAATGCTGTGTGCCATTATTTTTGGCCTTGCAGTGAAAATTTTAAAGTGGGGATAAAGGTAAGTAATTTACTAGGGTGTCTGCTAATCTGAGGGATGTAAACATTCTTGATTTTATTAGGGAGAAACAAGTACAAGAACTGAGGGGAGCAGTTGTAACCAAGACAGTAAGACTCAGAGCGTAATGACTTGTCTGAAATTGCCAACCAGTGAGCTGCAATAGTTCCCTCCATGGAGAGTTTTTCCATTACAAAATTAGACCTTTCTACAATGGGGTCACACCTAAGTTTTTTTTTTTTTTCTTCGAATTCAGGGTGGAAGTAAAACACTTTTTTTATTTTTATTTTTTTAAAGCAAAAGATCAATTTTTATTTTTAAAGGTAAAGAAGAGATTTGAGGTCTTTTTGACCCCAGATCTCTTCATAAAGAGGACCTGTCATCCTTATTTCTATTACAAGGGATGTGTACATTCCTTGTAATAGTAATAAAAGTGTTAAAAAAAAATTAAAGGGACAATATCAAAATGAAAAAGAAAAAAAAAATTAAGCGCCCCCATCTCTCTGTGCTCACGCACAGATGCAAGCAGGCGTTTAAAACATCACCTATGGAGATTTTTAAGTACCGTAGTTTGTCGCCATTCCACGAGAGTGCACAATTTTTCAGCATGACATGTTGGGTATCTATCTACTCAGCGTAACATCATCTTTTATACAAAAAAATTGGGGTATATATTATGTTTTTGTTTTCGTTTTTTAATTCATTCAAATGTATTTTTTCCCAAAAAATTGCGTTTGAAAATACTGTGTGACATAGAAAATTGCAATGATCACCATTTTATTTCCTAGGGTTTGTTTTTTTTTCACACAAATGTAGCTTTTTTTGGTGGTATTTGACCGCCACTGGTTTTCTCATTTTTTCTTATATAAACGAAAAAGACCAAAAAAATTTTGAGAAAAAAAAGATAATTTCTACTTTCTGTTATAAAACATATGTAAAAAAATTACATTTCTTCATAAATTTAGATCAAAATGTATTTTGCTACATGTCTTTGGTTTAAAAAAAAATCCCAATAAGTGTATTAATTTGTTTGTATGCAAGTTGTAGAGTCTACAAGCTATAGTATGTATATGTGAAAATGGATAGATTCTTATGTACCAACGGCCTCATTTCTTAAGGTTACCAAAATTACCCCTTTTTGGAAAGTAGACAGTCTGAGGCATTTTTTTAAGAGGCACAGCGAGTGTTTTGAAGTTGTAATTTTTTTGTCACAACTTTTTTGAAAATGCAGAAATTGAATAAAATTTTTGTGTTTTTTTCACAATTTATAAAAATCTTTTATTCAATTTTATATATATATATATATATATATATATATATATATATATAAAATAAATTTTCCATCCTGCCATTGGAGTACTGTACTGGACACTGTACTTCTCTGGGGGCACCACAGCACGGTACCACTCCATCAGCATTTCTTCCTGGCTAGCACACTTCCACTGCCAAGCAGAGTTTCTCCTCGTGCAGCTCGGCTCCTGCAAAGTATCCAACCTCCTCCACCCCTGCGAGGTTTCCCTATCTCCGGTGTCTGTGACCCTTGTGTGGTCCATGCTGCCCTAGTGGTTATGTGCCTTGCCCCTCGACTTCACATGTGAGTGCATATTTGTTTTTCATGATAAACACTCTTGTTTTCTAAACATACTACATTAGTAGCCTTTGTGCTGGTTTCTTTCTGTTTAATTATTTGTTAATGTGTATGTTTTGGGGACTTAAGCTACAGATCTATTTTCTGAAGTTCAAGGCTCTAGTGCCCTGCTGCAATTTTGTTCTTTCTATTGCTACTATATTAGTGCATAATATTAAAATAATGTATTTATCTTTGAGAATGGGACCCTATGGGGTTGGCCAGGGGGGTGAGTTTAACAGGGAAGTCAGGTGCAGAATTCTCACCAAGAAGCTTGGGTGATTTACCAGCTGACATCTTTCAAAAGAGTTCATTAGCCAATACTCTACTGTATACATTTAGTAGACCTTTATATTTTCATCACAAACTCTCTTACCGTGAAAACGGACTAGATACAATGGTAAATACAAATGTAGTGTAACGATCTGGGGTGATTATGCTCAAGTGGTGTATGTGTTTTCAGGAACACTGGTCAGTCCAGACTGTAGTTTTTAAGGGCGTGGCAGCCCAATTTTATTTAAACGAAACAAACTTCACAGAAAGTCTTCCCTCGCAAGGGGGTTCCACCATCGTATAACAGAAAAACTTCAGCCTCCTGGCTCACTCCCTCCTGGAGCTTATTTGCTCAGCTGCGTGCTACTTGGCCGCGGGCCACATCTGCCTCCTGCAGACATACACGCTCAGACTCCTAGAGACCGCCTGTCTCTCTTTCGTGGAGCCGTGTCCACCTGAAAACCCTCCCGACTCCTAAACCAGGCCACCTGCCTGTAGGGTGGAGCTGTTCCCAAGTGTGAGCCCTGAGCTCTCTTCCTGGGGGGAATATAAACCCAGCCCACGGATGTGAAATCATCATGCCTGTCTTTTCAAAAAACAGGCTGAAGGTGCTAATACACACCGTGACCTGGGGTTGCTTCTCCACAGTAGGTTAATTGCATTTGTGTGTTTATGTTCCCTTTTACTTGTTCTTTTAATGTTTTCCTAATGCTGAATGACTAGATCACGGATTTATGAATGTACTATTATGTGTTAATGTATTAAAACCTTGTTTCTGTGTATAGAATCCATACACTAATCAGCCATAACATTATGACCACTGCAAGGTAAAGTGAATAACCTTGATTATCTTGTGACAATGGCACCTGAAAATAGGTGGGGTATATTGGGCAGCAAGTGAACATGTTGTCCCTTAAAGTTGATGTGTTGAAAGTAGAAACATTTGAGAGCCTTTGACAAGGGCCAAATTGTAATGACTAGACAACTGGGTCAGAGCAACTTCAAAACTGCAGCTCTTGTGGGATGTTACTGCTCTTCAGTGGTCAGGCTTTACCAGAAGTGATTTAAGGAAAGAAAACCAGTGAGCCTGCGACAGAATCATGAGCAGCCAAGGCTCATTTATGTACAGGGGGAGTGAAGGCTGGCCTGTGTAGTCTGATTCAATAGAAGAGCTACTATAGCTCAAATTGCTGAACATAAGTAATGCTGGTTCTGATAGCTTTTAGAATACACAGTGTATTGCAGTTTGTGTATGGGGCTGCATAGCTGCAGATTGGTCAGGGTGTTCATGCTTCATGTCCACAGCCAAATGCACCTACAGTGGACATGTGAGCACCAGAACTGGACCAGCAATGGAAGAAGGTGGCCTGGTCTGATAAATTCAAGAATGGTTTGAGGAACACAACAATGAGTTCAAGGTGCTGACTTGGCCTCCGAATTCTCCAGACCTCAATCCAATAGAACAGGCTTTCTCAAACTTTTAACCCTAGAGGAACCCCAAAAATAATTTTCAGGTCTCGAGGAACCCTTACTAAAACCAATTAATCAAGACTCAATAGGAACAATGCCCCTTATATTGGTTGTCAATAGGAAGAATGTCCCCCTTAAAGTGGTGCTCAGAATGCCACCCTTAAAGACAGCTAAAAAGATATTTGGTGTCATGCTGCTGGCTTTGATAAGTGATGCTGTACCTTGAACTCTGTAGGCATCATCAAATAGGTGGTTCATCAGCCACAGCTCAAGGAACCCCTAGCAACCTCTGGAGGAGCCACAGGGTTCCACGGAACCCTGGTTGAAAATGGCTGCAATAGTGGATCTGTGAAATGTGCTGTAAAACAAGTCCCATTCATGGAGGCCCCACCTTGCAGTTTACAGACTTAAAGGATCTGCTACTGACAACTTGGTGCCTGATACCACAGCATACCTTCAGCAGTCTAGTGGAGTCCATGCCTCAACAAGATATGGTGGGTGGTCATAATGTTATGGCTCATTGGTGTATCTGTATGATAAAGGCAACCTTAATCATCTTATTTCGCCACTGATTGAAAAATACATCTGTATTAATAAATGGTAGCCAGGGACCATGTGATCTAGGCTGGGAAGCTTTTGTGTGTGTGTTAAGTGGTACATTTTTAATTAAACATGGTAGGGATTTATTGAATTTCTTTTACTGACACTCTTTCTGGCAATTCTGAATGGCACCCCACCGAATCTTGGCAATGGACCTGCCTTACAGTGCACAACAAGGCACGGGTGTAGTGCGTAGTGCACTTTGCTACAAAAAATAGTCATTGCACTTCTTTGGTATGTTAAGCACTTCAATTTAATAGGCTGCCTTAACTCAACGCTTGGCAGAACGTATGTTAACGCAGTGCAACAGTCTGAACTCGGCCTTCATGATAGGTTCACTTTAATACACATCACCACAATATCAGATAGACCCACTGCAGATAATCTGACATGTTTTGCACCTGTGCTATTTTGAGTAGTCAGATAAATACATTTATTGTAATAGTTGCTTGTTCTGGGTTACAGTAAATGGCAACAAACAATTTTTTTTAAATTTTTTTTTTTTTTAAGAAAAGGTTTTGTTTAAATGGGAGTTTGTTACATTTATTGGATTGGAATATACTTGCACTGCTTTAGTCACTGAGCCAATTATGTACCAAAGGAGAGAGCTGACTTTATAAAGGTCCAAATATCTGCCCCTTTGATGCATGCCAAAACAGAGCAGCGTGACAGCATTTAATGGGCCGGAACTCCCAGGATGCCGTGGTGAGGCTAAACCAATTATCCGTTAATCTAGAGCATTTGTAATGTGCCAGCTCCCAGTACATTAATAATGCAGGAGAACTGGGGGCTTCTATTAGAACAAAATTAATCGGGGTATCCCACAAAACAGCTGATCTAGAAGTTTCTGATTTTGCAGTGTGGCTTAACGCTTTCGACCACTGTTAAATCTACAGTTGTGCTCATAAGTTTACATCCCCTGGCAGAATTTATGATTTCTTGGCCATTTTTCAGAGAATTTGAATAATAACACAAAAAACGTTTCTTTCACTCATGGTTAGTGTTCGGGTGAAGCCATTTATTATCAATCAACTGTATTTACTCTTTTTAAATCATAATGTAAACAGAAACTACCCAAATGACTCTGATCAAAAGTTTACATACCCCAGTTCCTTAACATCGTGTATTGCCCCCTTTAACGTCAATGACAGCTTGAAGTCTTTTGTGGTATTTGTGGATGAGGCTATTTATCTTCTCAGATGGTAAAGCTGCAAATGCCTCTTGTCAAAAAGCCTCCAGTTCCTGTAAATGCTTGGGCTGTCTTGCATGAACTGCACGTTTGAGATCTCCCCAGAGTGGCTCAATGATATTGAGGTCAGGAGACTCAGATGTCCACTCTAGAACCTTCACTTTATTCTGCTGTAGACAGGTCGACTTGGCCTTGTATTTTGGATCATAGTCATGTTGGAATGTCGAAGTACGTCCCATGCGCAGCTTCCTGGCTGATGAATGCAAATGTTCCAGTATTTTTTGATAACATACTGCATTCATCTTGCCATCAATTTTGACCAAATTTTCTGTGCCTTTGTAGCTCACACATCCCCAAAACATCAGCAGTCCACCTTTGTGTTTCACAGTAGGAATGGTGTACCTTTTCATCATAGACCATGTTGACTCCTCTCCAAATGAAGCGTTTATGGTTGTGGCCAAAAAGCGAAATTTTGGTCTCATAACTCCAAATGACTTTGCCAGATAGTTTGAGGTTGTTTCTGTGCTGTTTGGTGTATTGTAAGCTGGATTCTTAGTTGCATTTGCGTAGCAATGGCTTTCTTCTGGTGACTCGACCATGTAGCCCATCTTTTTTCAAGTGCTTCCTTATTGTGCATCCTAAAACAGCCACACCACATGTTTTCAGAGAGTCCTGTATTTCACCTGAAATTATTTGTGGGTTTTTCTTTGCATCCTGAACAATTTTCCTGGCAGTTGTGGCTGAAATTTTAGTTGGTCTACCTGACCATGGTTTGGTTTCAAAAGAACCCCTCGTTTTCCACTTCTTGATTAGAGTTTGAACACTGCTGATTGGCATTCTCAATTCCTTGGAGATCTTTTTATATCCCTTTCCTGTTTTATACAGTTCAACTACCTTTTCCCACAGATCCTTTGACAATTCTTTTGCTTTCCCCATGACTCAGAATCCAGAAACGCCAGTGCAGCACTGGATGTAAGATGCAAGGGTCTGTCAGGAGTCCAGAAACTCATTGACCTTTTATAAACACACACTAATTACAAGCAAACAGATCACAGGTGAGGATGGTTACCTTTTATAGCTATTCAAACCCCTTTGTGTCAACTTGTGTGTATGTTATCAGACCAAAACCACCAGGGTATGTAAACTTTTAATCAGGGTCATTTCGGTAGTTTCTGTTGTCATTATGATTTAAAGAGTAAACACAGTTGACTGATAATAAATAGCTTGAGCAAAACACTAACCATGAGTGAAAGAAAAGTTTGTGTTCTCATTCATATTCTCTGAAAAATAGCCAAAAAAATCATAAAATCTGCCAGGGTATGTAAACTTATGAGCACAACTGTATATCTGCTTAAATCTATTATCCAGCTCTAACCAAGCCTTGAAAAAAATATTTATACAGTGCCTTGAAAAAGTATTCATACCCCTTGAAATTTTCCACATTTTGTCATGTTACAACCAAAAACATAAATGTATTTTATTGGGATTTTATGCGATAGACCAACACAAAGTGCCACATAATTGTGAAGTGAAAGAAAAATGATAAATGGTTTTCAAAATGTTTTACAAATATGTGAAAAGTGTGGCGTGCATTTGTATTCAGTCCCCCTGAGTCAATATTTTTGTAGAACCACCTTTCACTGCAATTACAGCTGCAAGTCTTTTTGGGTATGTCTCTGCCAGCTTTGCACATCTAAAGAGTTAAGTCTTTGCCCATTCTTCTTTGCAAAATATCTCAAGTTCTGTCAGATTGGATGTGGAGTGTCTGTGAACAGCAATTTTCAATTCTTGCCACAGATTCTCAATTGGATTTAGGTCTGGACTTTGACTGGGCCATTCTAACACGTGAATTTGCTTGATACAAACCATTCCATTGTAGCTCTGGCTGTATGTTTAGGGTCGTTGTCCTGCTGGAAGGTGAACCTCCGCCCCAGTCTCAAGGCTTTTGCAGACAGAAGTTTTCTCCATCTTCCAGTCAACTCTTACCAGCTTCCCTGTCCATGCTGAAGAAAAGCATCCACACAACATGATGCTGCCACCACCATGTTTCATGGTGGGGATGGTGTGTTCAAGGTGATGTGCAGTGTTAGTTTTCCACCACACATAGCGTTTTGCTTTTAGGCCAAAAAGTTCAATTTTGGTCTTTTATGACAAGAGGACCTTATTCCACATGTTTGCTCTATCCCCCACATAGCTTCTCACAAACTGCAAGCGGGACATCTTATGGCTTTCTTTCAACAATGGCTTTCTTCTTGCCACTCTTCCATAAAGGCCAGATTTGTGAAGTGCACGACTAATAGTTGTCCTCTGGACAGATTCTCCCACCTGAGCTGTGGCTCTCTGCAGCTCCTCCAAATGTACCATGGGCCTCTTGGCTGCTTCTCTGATTAATGCTGTCCTTGCCCGGCCTGTCAGTTTAGGTGGACGACCATGTCTTGGTAGGTTTACAGTTGTGCCATACTCTTTCCATTTTCAAATGATGGATTGAACAGTGCTCCATGAGATTTTCAAAGCTTGAGTTATTTTTTTTATAACCTAACCCTGCTTTAAACTTCCTCACAACTTTATCCCTGACCTGTCTGGTGTGTTCCTTGGCCTTCATGATGCTGTTTGTTCACTATTGTTCTCTAACAAACCTCTGAGGGCTTCACAGAACAGATGTATTTATATTGAGATTAAATTACACACAGGTGGACTCTATTTACTAATTTGGTGACTTCTGAAGGCAATTGGTTCCACTAGATTTTAGTTAGAGGCATCAGAGTAAAGGAGGCTGAATACAAATGCACACCACACTTTTCACATATTTATGTGTTAAAAAATTTTGAAAACCATTTATTATTTTCCTTCTACTTCACAATTATGTGCCATTTTGTGTTGGTCTACCACATAAAATCCCAATAAAATACATTTACGTTTTTGGTTGTAACATGAAAAAAATATGTGGAAAATTTCAAGGGGTATGAATGTTTTTTTTAAAGGCACTGTATGCAGTGTGTGTGTATTTGTATGTATGTATGTATGCAGTGTGTGTGTATTTGTGTGTGTGTGTGTAAGCATATATATATAATCACAAGAAGCAAACACATTTTGCCTTGAATTATAAAATGTATTTCACCAGAGAAGACACATGAAAGCCGGTTCAAAGGAAATTCTTTGGGCACTGGTTCCAGTGCCTGGTTTCCTTTGTCTACAGCATAGCTTATCAAAACTGTCAAAATTGTGCAGTTGAGGGTTGCTGAAGCAATACCTTCGAGAGCCAGTCATCATCGTGTGGATATAGAATTTCAGATATTTAATTTTTTTTTTTTTTTTAAGCAGTGCAGATTTTTATATTTACTCACCTACTTTAGCTTTACCTAAATATTCTGAGGCTAATGCCGTGTACACATGGGTGGACTTTTTGACCGGACTGGTCTGACTGGACGAATCTGTCGTACAATCCAACCGTGTGTGGGCTTCATCGGACCTGCAGCGGACTTTTACGGTCGAAAATCGGACTGACTTTAGATTTGGAACATGTTTCAAATCTTTCCGACGGACTCGAGTCCGGTCGAAAAATCCGCTCGTCTGTATGCTAGTCCAACGGACGAAAACTGTTCGTTCGAAAGTCCGTCGGAAAGGCTGTTGGACCTTTGATGCTGAAAAGTCCATTACTCTTCAAGTTGAAAGCTGGTCATAGAGCTGATGGTTGCTACCCTTTCAACTGTCTTACATTCTAACTTGTGCATCTTAGGCCTCATGTACACTGCTGCTGGTAAACAGAAGTTAAGAGGCAGTTGGATGCTTTTTTCAGATGCCCCTGAACTCATCCAATGTTATCTTATGTGTTCATGTACACAGCTTCGTTTAATGTCATTTTTAGGCAGTTGTGTTTAGAGGCTTTTCTTTGAAGGCAAAAAAAAATGACTTTCCGCGTTTAGCCACGTTTTTCGTTTAGATCTGTTTTTAAAGGTGCCCTATTTTTTTTTACATTACAAAACTTAAAAATGATAGCAAATTATGAAAAACCACTAAAAAAAAATATTTAAAAAACTTGTAATTGCTTGCAATGCTTCATAGACCATTTATATACCCCTAATGAGCCCATGATCCAATCCAATACACCACTAGCATTGCTGTTAGCCAAAGTAGAATTGGAATTTGACCCATATGTTAGATTTGAACCAGATAACCCCACCATTGAGCCTGATTCCCGACTCGATCAAACATAGTTGCATGAAATTTAATATCTGGCTTTTTTAATTCCATTTTGCCCTCATGTTAAGTTTTCTAGATAGCTTTGACAATGATTCACAGGACTGTCTCTTCCCCTCACCCCAACCTGGCTGAAATAGTTGATTAATACTGTTTTTTGTGCTTTGGGAGGGTCTTATGATGTTATCTTAAATAAACGCTCCTAGACTAAACGCGGCTAAACGGGCATTTTTAAACGCCGGTTTCAAGCTGTCAGAAAAATCGTTCAGAAGAGGTTGCCTCAGCATCCCGTGTACATTAGGCCTAAGGGTGAATAACAGCATCAAATAACAGTCATTCTGTTGTGTATACATTCCTTTTACCTACAGTGCTTAATTTTTTTTAAAATAGGATACTCTCTCAGAAGTGGACTGTGGGTAAGTTCTTCCTGTTGTGAGAGCAGTAGTTGCCAGATTTTAGATGATATGACTTTAAAGCTGAAGAGTCTGACTCAAAGTAAATAATACTGCATGAGGGGGAGACTTTAACTTTCATACCAAAGCCTGTACAGTTACAGTAATTGAAAACTTTGTATCAGGTCAGTTGACGGAGGTTTACTGTAAGGTCGGAGTTGAACATTGCAGACAAAACAATTTTTAAAGCAGTAGTAAACCGCCAGAAGAAAAAAAATCCAGCTCCCCAGCAGAGTTGGGTCACAATGTACTAGTATGCTCTGCATATTAGCTCATTATGACAGACTTACCTGCACATGGAGCTCTCCAGAGAAGCGATGTCACGGCTCCCCTGAGCGCTTCCATCTTCACCAAGTATTTCTTCCGGGTTCGTGGACTCCGACTGTATGAATTACTCCAGCATGGAGCTCTGGGCCATCCCTTCAGAGCACATGCGTCGGTAAGGTCACTGGCTGCATGTGAATATCTCTTAATTGCTTAAGGACCAGCCACCTGCGCAAATTGCCGTCATTGTACATCGGCCGCTTAGAATAGGAGGTGCTCGCTTTCGAGGTTACGGAGCCGATGCTCGTGGCCGGCGGCCGCGGTGTCTGCCGGCCACCCGCGATCACTCCACAGAGAGAATGGGGATCTGTCAATGTAAACAGATCTCCATTATGTCAGGGCAGTAGAGAGTGATCTGCTGTTCCTAGTGATTAGGAACAGCGATCTCTCTCTAATCCCTGGCAGCCCATCCCTCATACAGTTAGAAACACCTCCCAGGGAACACACTTAACCCTTTGATCGCCCCTAGTTCCCTGTCAGTGACATTTATACAGTAATTAGTGGCTATTTTTAGCTCTGATTGCTGTAAAAATGTCAATGATCCCAAAAAAGTGTCCGATCTGTCCGCTGCAACGTCGCAGTCCTGCTAAAAAAAATCGCTGATCGCCGCCATTACTAGTAAAATAAAAATTAACAAAAATGCCATAAATATATTCCCTATTTTGTAGAAGCTACAATTTTTGCGCAAACCAATCAATATACACTTTATTGAGATTTTTATTTTTTTTTGTTTGTTTTATTTTTATTTTTTTACCAAAAATCTGTAGAATACATATTGGCTGAAACTGATGAAAAAATTAGTTTTTAAAAATTTTATTTTGTATATGTATTATAGGAAAAAGTAATAAATATTAGGTTATTTTTCAAAATTGTCGCCCTTTTTTTGTTTATAGCACAAACCATAAAAACCACAGAAGTGATCAAATACCACCAAAAGAAAGCTCTATATGTGGAGAAAAAAGGACGTCAATTTTATTTAGGTACAGCGTCGCACGACCGCGCAATTGTCAGTTAAAGCGGCACAGTTCTGTATCGCAAAAAATGGCCTGGTCATTGGGGGCAAATCCATCGGGTCCTTAACTGGTTAAACAGTGCAGGTTTAGGAGATGTTCACTAAACCTACAGGTAAACCTTATTATAGGCTTACCTGGAGGTACAAGTTAAAAAGTGGACTTTACTTCCACTTTAATACTTCTAATGAGACAGCAATGTCTGTTCTACATATAAAAGACAAGAGCGGTTTTGCAAATGATTGAACTGAAATAAGAAAATAGTTAATTTGGTTGCATTCAGAGATATAAAAAATCCTCAACTTTAGTCGAAGACCTACAATCCTCTTCAAGACAGTTAATAAAATTACAGCGATTTGTAACAAACATTTTTGCAGTCTTCTGCTCTGTGGATATTGGTGCATTCATTCCAGGCGTTGGTGTTGTAATAGCAGAAAAACTGCTAGAAAAAGCAACAAGCTAAAGGAAGGAAAACCTATAAAATAATAAATATAAAGCATTCTTAACTTTTTGCTATATTGCAACAAAGTGATATTTGTATCACAGAATAGCTTTTTTTTTTTAAATTGTGCTTTTTTTTTTTTTAAATAGCCACTTAGTGCCTGTATATACATTGATGCCTTGCTATAAAAAAAAAAAAAAAAAAACAGACCTCCAGTGCTTTAGAGTACTATGGAGGGCCTGACTGCTAGTGAGTTGCTGAGGAAGGGTGGGCCTTGGCTTAAAGTGTCTTGCAGTCTCGTAGGACAGTCAGAAAACTCCTCCAAGCTTTAACCACTGCTTAGCTGGACACTGATAGAAGTCACAAGACTGCTATATACTGCTGATGAGAAAAAGAAATGTTGCAGTTTATATTTATTAAAATAATTGCAATAACATGTAGTGTGTGTACTGTGGCAGACCAGATATAGTGAATTGCAGGGTCCTGGGTTTAGTAACACTTTGTATCTGAAAACAACAGTTTCTTGTTATTTTGGATCGCACAGGGAAGGGGGTGGAATCTCTGTAATTTTCCTATTGCTGTCCCAAGTTCATGTAAGGGAGATTCACCCTGTCTGTTTGTCCTGGTGACCATTATTCCCAAAAAATGAAAGTGAGAAAAGATCCAAAATGGCAAGTTGTTACCAGAACAAAAATAGAAACAAAATCTTATGTAGCGCTACCCCCACAGGAGCTGCTTAACCACTTCAATTCAGGGCATTTTCATCCCCTTCTTGCCCAGACCAATTTCCAGCTTTCAGTGCTGTAACATTTTAAATGACAATTGCACGATCATGCAGCACTTTACGTAATTCTTTTGGTGGTATTTGATTACCTCCTGTGGTTTTTATTTTTTGCACTATAAACAAAAAAGAGCGACAATTTTGAAAAAAAAAAAAACACATTTTTTACTTTTTGCTATAATAAATATCCCAAATTAAAAAAAAAAAAAAAACAGGGATAGGGATGGGACAATTGTAGACACTCACTCAGGTTGAACTAGATGGATTGGTGTCTTTATTCAACCTTACTAACTATGTAACTATGTACATTTTTTCCTTAGTTTAGGCCGATATGTATTCTTCTACATATTTTTGGTAAAAAATGTTTTAAAAAATCGCAATAAGCGTATATTGATTGGTTTGCGCAAAAGTTATAGCACCTACAAAATAGGGGATAGATTTATGGCATTTCTGCAATTTTTATTGTGACTGTGACATTGCGGCGGACAGATCGCCCACTTTTGACACTATTTTGGGACCACTGACATTTATACCAGGATCAGTGCTATAAATATGCACTGTTTACTGTGTAAATGTCACTGGCAGGGGCACTAGGGGGCGATCAAGGGGTTAAATGTGTTACTTAGGGAATGACTAGGAGAGGAGACCGATCATTGTTCCTATACTAAGAACACACGATCTGTCGCCTTCCCCTGACAGGACGTGGATCTGTGTGTTTACAAGTTCCTGCTCTGTCACCAGCAATCGCGGGTGCCCGGTGGACATTGCAGTTGCCGGGCAGGCGCATCAGCTCCTGAGGGACGCGGCGGGCGCGCGCGCCCTATACCGCCGGGAAGCTGAGGACGTCATATGACGTCCGCCCAGGATGGGAATTCCCACCTGCAGACGTCATATGACAATATGTGGGTATTGAAGTGGTTAAGTATGTTTGTTGCGTACTCTGCCTCTCAACCCCAATAACAGTCTCAGCCATCTCTGGCACACCTGGCAATAGTGTAAGTGCAAGGCCCAATAAGAAATACACACGTTATGATAAAACACAGAAATTGTCTTTACTGCAATATTTTTGTGGAAAAAGAGTAATAAACAGTAATTATATATATATTCAAGTAATGCAATTGGAGAGCAGTAACTGAGATTAAGAGCAATATAGCTCAATACTATATTCAGGCTGCTTTCAGGGGATTCAAAATCTGAGAATAAACCTGTAGTGGAAAAACCCACTATACGCTTTTGCGCTAATAAGCGCCCATTTCGTCTAATGGTATAATGTATCTTACCTATCACTCTATTTCCCTGCATATCCCCAAGTAAACAGACATGACCACAGCTTATGTCCTCATCTCAGCACGACTGCCCCACCGAGCACCGCACTCAGTCTTTTATTCAAAATCAGCAAAAGCAATCACAAACAGAAAGTCATGGCCCCAACAGCCAATCGCTTCCTTCCATGGGAAATGACCTCTCAGGATATGAATGTCAACACGGAAAATCCTTCCAACAGGATGAGTTTATACAACAACCAATGAATAAGGAATAGGGGCGTCTTATGGGCGTGTCTGGACGGGGCAGCGTGTACGATCTCCTGCCCCCTGTCTCTGTAAGCTATCTTCAGCTACACAAAGGAAGCTTGAGATCATGAATGTTGTTCCCAACCACAACGTTTCAAGGACTCCCGTTTTTACCGTTTTTCACGAATCCTTATTCTGCTTTGTTCAGAGAACAAAGCATACCCGGACTATACTACCATCCATTGTGGATAGATTATCTGCAGATGTATACCACGCCCCCCCCCAAACATGTTGATCAGGCATACAGGGGTGACACGAGCGCACATCCACTAAACCGATAATGTCTTTGTAGAGCGAACACATCCCCCCTAGACAATCGTTCTGTGCATCACACAGGGGCCCCTCGCTGGCGGACATATCCCCACTCTGCAAACACTTCTCTGCATCCCCAAAGAGCTTTTCACTACCAGACGGATCTCAACCAGTGTCAGTCTGCCCCAGTCCGCTCTTTAGAGTGGGTTGCGGGAGAACAAACACTGGGAGACACTATGACAATACATATTAAATACGTCTTCATAAAATTTCCACAACAACCCCAAGAACAGAGGCCAGGCAGGAGGAGAGCAGAGGAATGACCCTCTTTATGCCAGGCCTCTCTCTTCTGTCCCCTGACACCACAGGCCCAACTTCAAACACTGTACTCAGATCACTGTTTAATGGCTTAACTTCCCAGATAAACTATCTGGCACCAGTAGCTTGTCCTTTTGAAGAAAGATGAGTTGGTGCACTTAAACTCCTGAATAACAGGGCAAAACAACAAAACTGGCCCGGATTATCAAGTAAAGAATGCAGGATCTTCCTCAGCAAGGTGAAAGGACAATGGTGTCTGTATACAGTGTCTCTGTGAATGGGTGGCCTTATCCTTTAGCCCTGTGGCACTTCAAGTGCCAGCAAGATGACTAACAGCAATGATGTCTGTTTACAGTGTCCATTTAACTCTGTGTGCAGTGTCCTTGTTTCCTGCAAATGGGTGAAAGTCCACTCACCCAACTCTGCGGTCAAGGACCAAATGTATGTTTTGAAACAGGCAGGCTCTTCTAGTGATCCGACTGGTTACCTCACACTGGAACGCTTCACACCGTCGGTGCAGGTGCGTCTGGATATGCACCTGGGATCCCCCTTGTAAAGAAAATGTAAGCGTAGGATAGTTTTGCCTTAACGAGAAGATACTTCTGTAAAAGTAGTGTAATTCTGGGTTATTAAAAATATAGGTTCAATATCGGTCATGCACATATGTTCTTTCATTAGCATTTGAAAAGGACAGAGCCAATTTCTAGGATCAAAGTGACACTTAGATGCCAATAAAAGTTCCCATTACAGTAAACATAGATTGCCACCTTCCTGAGGCCTCAAAGAAAACTGCTAGTCATCTAGGCTACACGGATACACAGGGGGCATTCGCAAGGCTACGGCCAGTCTGCAAACTTAGATTAATTTCAACAGATCTAAGGAACCTAGTTTATCTCTCATAAAAGCTAAAATATTAGCGTCAGAGAGATGAATATAATTCCTTTTGACCGTACACGTGATGGGTTACGTGTGCATTTAACTCTGTATTTTTAGCATGTGTGGAATCCTAGAGAACCACACAAAATCGTTATATGGCGCCTGATTGCGTCAGGCAGGCAGTGATTGGTGCTGTCGCGATCGAACTGGTGCGATGGTATCGGAAATCCTATCCATGACCCAGCAATCAGCGCCGTTCTGGGCCAATTCGAATCTGGTCATTTCAGAACACAAAACATCCTGTGGGTTAAGACAGGAACACACCCCAGGGTTGATTGGCCAAGGGCTAACGTCCAGCCCACATCCATATTTCAATAAAATGGGTAGCCTGAGATATGGACATGGTTCTTCTATGAAGCCAGTTTGAAACTGGGGAGTTCCCACATGTTCCAGTATGCTTCTACTAACGGATAGACTTCGGTAAAGTTTGTTTCTGTTTTTATCCCCTTTTATTTTCATAGCAAATTGACAATTTGTGTCTTTCTGTATTTTTTGTATCTATTTTTAGGTAAATCCTTTTTCTTTGTATATCTTTTATGCACTGCCCACTTTCAGGACATTAAATGATAAAATGAATAAGTGACTTCTGTGTACTAAGCTAGGACTCATCTCTGGAGAGGTTGTTGTATTTTAGGGCCTAAGTACTTGGTCTAAGTTACGTGCCAATCGGTATGCAATTGCACGGCGTGTTGGCAGATTGCATGCAGATTGTACGCTAACAGATCTGCCAGAGGGAGATCTGTGAGTGTGGTGACTCAGCAGACCAGTCTGCGGACAAACTGTTGGGTGGTGGCATGCTATTGTTTATTGTGTGTGGGGACAGTGGGAAGAGTGATTAACACCGGGGTTCAAGGTTGCATGATAGCTGGAGGAACCCTAGAAGCATGTGCCAATTGCTAGACTGTGCCCCAACCCTTAGAATGCACCAGATTGTATGTAAGATATCTATCTGCCTTTGTGTGGTCAGCCAGCTGGATTGGAGTGGAGTCTCCCTCTAATAGTGGCCAAAGGTAGTGCGGGCTGTGAAAGTACCACAGCCAGTCCTATATGCTCAGCAAAAGTTCCCCCTTATTCCCTTAGTTCCTCATATACCCCAGTCACGGAACGCACGTCACGGTTAACTAGTCACCGTGGGCGTGCGTAATCGTGACACCCCTCTCTCAGGCTGGATGACCCAACTGGCTGTGGATGCCTGAAATCATGCGGTGGACTGATGTGCACCTCTCCCCTAGGTCTAATATCTTCCTCTGCCTGTGTAGTCTAAGAAATCTCAGTTCAGCAAGATGGAGTCTCTAGTTCCTTTTGCCCCCAGAGCAGACTGGCTAATGTAGTTCTGTCTCCATAGAAAGCTATGGGGCCGTTTTAGATGGGGACTACATATCCCAGAATCCTTTGCAGCTGCTGCTTGTTAAAATCCTTCTCATTTGCTCCTGTAATTGGCTCTCCTCTTCCTGCCAATAGGGACATGGGAGGGTGCAGAGTGAGCAGCTTGGTGTGTGTCAATGAAGAGAAAAAAAAAGGAGGAGGGGGGGGGGGGGAATTCCCCTGCAGAAACTGACAGGCACTTTTTTTCCTCACAGAAGAAGCTTGGCCAGCTTGGCCAGGCCGTGGGATATACAGGGCACCAGCTACACTTATACTGAAGATACCTCAGGTGACAACTGTATAAGCCCTCGTTCACGTTGAATGCGGCTTTGAAATCGTGCAATTTGAAATCGCACGATTGCAAAGCTGCATGTCAGTGCGACTTGGCCAACATCTGCACAACTTACAGTGGAAGTCAAAAATGAAAATTTTTCTATTAATTATATGTAAAATATCTTTATATTTGACATTATTCATTTTCTGCATAGCTGATTGTGTCGCTTAGAAAGTCTACTCAAAGCCAGACAATTAGCTTCTTCCTATTCTTCGGGGACAACCTTATTTCTGAATTCTGCATGAGGGCATCTCGCTTCCTGAAAACGATGTCCTTCTCTTCTACATGCCCCACCCCCATCCCTCCTCTCCTTTCTAGACCTGCCCACCCCCACCCCTCTTCTCAGATCTCCTCCTGTCTTGATATCCCCGTTTTGGATAGCAGTTTCTCCTGGGGGGGGGGGGGGGGGGGCAGGTTTTGGAAGTATGTTCTGTTTGTTAGAAACATGGTGCAGATTTTCTACAGAGTACAACCACGTGGTTGTTTCTGCATGGCACTGTGTGCATGGTGAGGCATACGCCCAGCTAAGGGATCTACATGTAATGAGTTTAAGGCCCCGTTTCCACTAGTGAGACTTGTCATGCGACTTTAGACACATAGAGTCGCATGACAAGTCACAGCCCATTTATTTCAATGGCAAATGTTCTCATCTGTGCGACTTTGAAAGGGTGCCTGCACTACTTTGATGCAACTTTTGATGTGACTTTGATCCAGAGTGTAAAGTTGGATCAAAGCTGCACTCAAAGTTGCACTCTAAATCGCACAGCTTTGGAGTTGCACTAGTGGAAACTTAGCCTAAGACTAGAGTGCGACTTTGGAGTGTGACTTTGGTTTAACTTTACACTCTCTGGATAAAAGTCGCATCAAAGCATTGCATGTACCTTTTCAAAGTCACTGATTTTCAAAGTCACATAGATGGGAACGGGTGCCATTGAAATCAATAGGCTGTGACTTGTCATGCAATTTTGTGTCCAAAGTCGCTTGACAAGTCATACTAGTGGAAATGGAGCCTTAGTCTACGTTTCCACTATTGTAACCCCAAGTTGCACGATTTAGAGTGTGACTTTGATGCGACTTTACACTCTCTGGATCAAAGTCGCATCAAAGCATTGCAGGTACCTTTTTTAAAGTCACTGATTTTCAAAGTTGCATACATGGGAATGGGTACCATTAAAATCAGTAGGCTGTGTCTTGTCGTGCGACTTTGGACACATAGTCGCATGATAAGTCACGTTTACACTATAGTTTGCACTTTGACAATTCATACTTTTGAAAACTGAGCCTTAGTCTATGTTTCCACTATCGCGACCACAAAGCTTTGATCCAACTTTACACTCTCTGGATCAAAGTTGCATCAAAAGTTGCATAAAAGCATTGCAGATACCTTTTCAAAGTCGCTGATTTTCAAAGTGGCATAGATGGGAATGGGAACCATTGAAATCAATGGGCTGTGACTTGTCATGCAACTTTATGTGTCCAAATTCACATGACAAGTCGCACTAGTGGAAACAGAGCCTTAGTGTGGTTGTGCCTATACTGTGATCATTGTAGACTGTGAGCTGAGACCCCAGAGCACTTCCAGCTACACTGACAGTCCCCCCCCCCCGGTGTCCAGCTCCCTTATGTGCACAGCTATATTGTATATGTGCACTGCACCTCCCATCCCCCTCTTGTGTGGATGGGGCTTTTTATTTCTTAATTTTCTCATGAATTAGGATGTACAAGAGAACACTGGGCGGGAACCTATGATCAGCTCCTCCCATCCTGTATATGCCCACTGGCTACACAGGATCAGTGTCCCTCCCAGGAAGTGATGTCACTAGCTTTCAGTAACCACACCCTCTGGCTGATTTTACTCTCAGAAGCAAGTAGAATTGAAGTCATGTGACAGCACTGGATTCTGCAAAATAAAGGTAGAAAAACCGATTTTTTTCATTTTGAGACATAAGGCTGAACTTAGCTCACATTAATGATTGCTGGGCTGAATTTAAGTGTTAGGGTGGACTTCCACTTAATGCACAGATGTCTATGCAAGATGCACCTGAAATTGGCAAAAGTAGTGCAGCAACTACTTTTTCAAATCAGTGTGACGCCACAAAGCCGGCGTTATACCAACTTCAACGGTTCCATTGCCAACGATAGGGTGCGACTTGGCATGTAATTTGACCTGTCCAATCTCATGACAAGTCGAACCGGTGTGAATGGGGGCTAAGAGAGGATTTCCCTCACTTCCCATTTTGTCTATGGGTCAAGAAGTTAAGGAAATCTCCCCAATGGGAAACGTACAGCAAATGTAAACCTGTCAGGGGGTTCTAACGCATCTCTAATCTATCCAAAGCAAAAAAAAAACTTTTTTTGTTTTTGATCTGCTTTAAGAATTTGATATTTGCATAGAGCAGGTGTAGGCAACCTCTGTGCTCCAGCTGTGATGAAACTACAAATCCCATCATGCCTCTGCCTCTTGGAGTCAGGCCTGTGATTGTTAGGGTCTTGCAATGTCTCATGGGACTTGTAGTTTCACCACAGCTGGAGGGCCGAAGTTGCCCACCCCTGGCATAGAGGAATAGTCAAGATTTGAAGGATGAAACCACCGCTCACCATAGTCGATCCTAGTGTGGATGTATACATGTGAAAGCTTCAGTCAGTGTTGCTCCTCGGGCCATGCTCCCTGACATGTTTCGTCCCGCTCACCGGGGCTTAATCATAGGGGTCCAACAGGGCCCTTCACCTCAGTCTGAAGCAGCACCACCAAGCACTAATGGCCTTCTAGTCAAGCTTTTAAGGACTTAATAGCTGATATAACATATGAGCAACCCTCTTGTGTCTGTTTTTCTGCCCTGTAGTCACTTCAGTAGGTTAAATTGAACACACATTCATTTTAATAGCTTTTATTTCTCAGCTTATCCAGCATAAAAACTAGTTTATTTTTCATATTTGCATTTCATTATAGTTTATTTTGCTAATACCAAGTTGAGTCTCTGGAATACCTAATACTATGGTTTAATTAAAAATTTGTATCACCACAGAGTGATGCTGTGGATACGACACTTTTGTGTATATAATGCCACGTCCCGATAATTTGGATTATTAAAAGATACATTTTTGGATGATGGACTTTATAGGCATAACACAAGTACCGGTGTATATATTAAAAATATATTAATTACAAAAATAGAATCAAGACAATTACATAAAATTTCATAGACTATTCACAAAATGTGCCTATGAGTATAAACAACACACCACTTACATAGAAAGCATTTATCAAAAGATCGGAGGACCAAACAGATCACTCTACAGTATTGCGAAAAATTGAAGAGGTAGTGTGTCATATTAAAAAATTATTATTCAGGAGCTTATGGCGTATTCTATGAACAGAAAAATTTGCAGTTAAGTTCATCACATTTTGTATGTTTATTCAGCATTAACATATAACATTATTGCCTCTGTGAGCTCAGTAATGCCGCACAACCACCCCAGCTCCGGGGGATCCTGACTAGCTGGGGGTGGTTGTGCGGCCTTACTGAGCTCACCGAGGCAATAATATTATATGTTAGTGTTGACTAAACATATAAAATGTGATAAATTTAATTGCAAATTTTTCTGTTCATAGAATACGCCATAAGCTCCTGAAGAAGCGTCTCTTGAATATGCGCAATGTGTAGAGCTGAGTTTTAATATGACACACTACCTCTTCAATTTTTCTCAGTACTGTTGAGTGATCTGTTTGGTCCTCCGATCTTTTGATAAATACTTTCTATGTATGTAGGTTGTGCATTGTTTATACTCGTAGGCACATTTTGTGAATAATTTATGAAGTGTTATGTAATTGTCTTGATTCTATTGTTGTAATAAATATATTTTTAATATATACTTGTTTTATGCCTATAAAGTCTATCATCCATAAATTTAATACTATGGTTTATCTTGGCAGAGCCATGCACTGAAAAATGGAAATGTCAGAATTGCACATGGCTATTTGTATGGGATAGGTACCATAAACATGAAGCCTGCAGGCTGTTGCATTTATGCCGTATCACTAGAAAACAGAAGACATTTGTGTCAGAGGAGATAGACTTTGGCTTCTGTGTTTTATATATCTTGTTTGATTCAGCAGCCTGTCAGCCCACGGTCCATCTGTCTTGCCTGTAATTCCAAGGCTTATGTTTTTGTGTATGTGTTGAGAGTCCAACGTGCAGAGAAACAAGACACGGCAAATAAAACTTGATTCCTGCTAATGTACCTAGTTAAGAATCCAGTCACATATTGTATTTACTTAAAACCCATCTGTGCTTGTTTTACCAGTAATATATACGGTCTGCGGCCTGTAGACTATGCAGAAACAGAGGAGATAAAGTTGGCTTTGCTGCAAGCACAGAAAAACAAGGATCCACTTGTGAAGCTGCCATGCTCTGGCGTAAGTAACAAAATCTGCAGGGTTGTGGGAGACTTTATATGGGGACTAGGTTGGGATTTTTTTTTTTCTGTTTAAACCTTCATTAGCAGGGCCCTCCTATTCCTTCTGTATTGAACTGTATTGTAATTGTACTGTCCCCCCCTCTACATTATAAGGCACAGCATAAACTATTGGCGCTATATAAATCCTGTATAAGAATTCAAACTTAATATAATATTTGTGTGCCTTGCTTTTGCAGCATAGTACATACTCTGTGCCTAAAGGTTACCTGTGCTTTCTCCATGCAGGGAAAAGCAAAGGATTCACTTAAAGGGGTAGTAAAGGCTCACGTTTTTTCACCTTAATGCATCCTATGCATTAAGGTGAAAAAAGATCCGACAATAGCGCCCCCAGTCCCCCCATTTTGCTTACCTGAGCCCGTTCACCTGCTGCGCTCGCCCCCTATTTCCTCTTCGCCGCTCAGCCTGCCCATGGATTGGCTAGAGTGGATGGATTGAAAGCAGCACAGCCATTGGCTCGTGATGCTGTCAATCACATCCAATGACGCAGGCCGCATCACGGGAGCGCGCCCGCAAGAACTAAACACCATGCAAGAGAGCTCGCATGAAGGTGTTTAGTTCTTGCCGCCGAGGGACCCCAGAAGACCAGGTTCGGGGCCACTCTGTGCAAAACGAGCTGCACAGTGGAGGTAAGTATACCATGTTATTTAAAAAAAAATACTTTTACAACCCCTTTAATTGCCTGACTACAATAGCCCCCCCCCTCCCGCCACCTATTTTGGACACAAAAGTGTCTCAATTGACAGTGCTAAAGTCCAGGCTCCTTATCATGCTTGAAAGTGCCTGTGTTAGTCTTCACATTGATTCCTGCAAAGCAACAATGATCCTAGGCTGGGTATGCGCGTTAATTTTTTTTTTTTTTTTCAACCGGTGGGTTGACCGACAAAAAAAACCTGACGTATCCACGCATCAAAAAAACTATGTGTGATGTGGGGATCTCTCCCGCTCTTCTATTGAATTCAGACAGGGGACTCCCCACCCCCCCAACCTGCTGCCAGAATAGACTTGCACTTGCAAGAAGCGCCGATTAAATGCTGGCATTCCAGCAAGACTGCCCGACAGAAGCCGATCATTATACTGACTTCTGTTGAACAGACAGCAGTACACATGTACAGAAAGTCAGCTGTGCGACTTTTGATATGTGTGTACAGGGCTTTAACTTCTTCCCACCGAAGATACGCATCTATGTAGCCTCTCGGAGGGTGGGCTCTAACACCAAGAGGCCACATATGTGTGGCCCTATATAAACACTTTGCTGAGATGAGCTGTATTTGAATTTTTAAATATCAGCGCATCTACTGCCTACTAAGGTTCCAGAATGTATCACTTGAATGACAGTAGTGGGAATTATTGTCACGAAATAGGGCTAAACACAACGTAGACAGAAGTCAATGCCCTTTGTTCAGCCTGGCCCTGTTTAAGAGAGATTTCTGTGGCTAACACAGATGATACTGGGCACCTTGTGTTTTTCTACTTTTAGGCAGAACATTTACTTTTAAACGTTTAAAAAAGGGTTGATCAGATTAGCCTAATAGAAATAGATAGATTTATTTTTTTTTAATAGAAAAAAATTAAAAAAAAAAAATTAAAAAAAAAAAAGAAATTGCGCTAGGTGCATAAAAAATTGTGAAAAAACTGTGAAAAATCCTGCTGCTGTGCACTATAACCCCGATATAAGGGCACAAAAAACAAAATATAATATAGAAAGTGCAGCGCTGGACATGTGAAGTGAATTTATGAAATTTGATAAACAAGTTATTAAAATAATGAAGAAAATTAATCAAAATCAAAAACAGTGACACAATCATACGTATTGGTTATGTGAAGTGTTTCCTAGAACGTGAACACATAAACTAAAAAAGAGTCTTTCCTTATAAAAAATTTTTTTTTTTTTTTTTTTAAGAAAACACATAAAAGTCCACAACAGTGTATTTGATACAAATGTAGATTTCAGGGGTACATTCTTCAATGTTCCATGTTGCCCACCACCGAATAGAAGAATAAGAGGCTTACCAGAAAGCCTGTGACCACCCTTACTCAAGGGGGGTCAAAACAGGCTTAGTAGATATGCGGAAACCACCACAGGGATACTCCAAGGGACACCGATGGATTGGTGCGTCAGGAATCTTTACCAGGTAGCCGACCAGCCAACAACCGCTGTAGATGTTCTCCCAAGTCCTATCCTCTCATGGGGCAAACTTAAAATCTTCCACGAATCCAGTGCAAAAAGGAGTAGTTATAATGCCAGAAGAAATAAAAAAGGAGATGCTCCACTGGTGCAGATAACTTTTGATTTTCTTTTATTGGCAAATAACGTTAAAATAACAAAGAAAATAGAGCAAGATAAAAAACGACACTACCGCCGTTTATTTTAAAATCGCGCATGCGCGGTGCGTGCAATGTTGTCGTTTTTTATCTTGCTCTATTTTCTTTGTTATTTTAACGTTATTTGCCAATAAAAGAAAATCAAAAGTTATCTGCACCAGTGGAGCATCTCCTTTTTTATTTCTTCTGGCATTATAACTACTCCTTTTTGCACTGGATTCGTGGAAGATTTTAAGTTTGCCCTATGAGAGGATAGGACTTGGGAGAACATCTACAGCGGTTGTTGGCTGGTCGGCTACCTGGTAAAGATTCTTGACGCACCAATCCATCGGTGTCCCTTGGAGTATCCCTGTGGTGGTTTCCGCATATCTACTAAGCCTGTTTTGACCCCCCTTGAGTAAGGGTGGTCACAGGCTTTCTGGTAAGCCTCTTATTCTTCTATTCGGTGGTGGGCAACATGGAACATTGAAGAATGTACCCCTGAAATCTACATTTGTATCAAATACACTGTTGTGGACTTTTATGTGTTTTCTTAAAAAAAAAAAAAATTTTTTTTATAAGGAAAGACTCTTTTTTAGTTTATGTGTTCACGTTCTAGGAAACACTTCACATAACCAATATGTATGATTGTGTCACTGTTTTTGATTTTGATTAATTTTCTTCATTATTTTAATAATTTGTTTATCAAATTTCATAAATTTCATAAATTCACTTCACATGTCCAGCGCTGCACTTTCTATATTATATTTTAAATTTTAGTTTGCCTTGGTGCTTTGTATCACCCCACTGGCCTTTTATATGGCTGAAGGAGTCAAGCACGATCGTAGCCTCCCTGGCGGTTTTCCCGAGTGTGGCTCGGGGTTAAAATTCAGTACCATTAGCGGTAACCCCGAGCCACATTCGGGATCGCATTGCAGGATCCTGGGGCGGCGTTACTTACCTTGTCCCCGGGATCCTGCGATGTCACCCCGCTGTGTCTGTGGGCTCCGTCCTCCTCCGAAGCCTCTCCGTGCCAGGCTCCGTTCCCTGCGAGAGGCGCGACGCACGGGGGCGGAGCCTGGCGGCAAATTCAAAAAAATGTAAAAAGCATAACACATACAGTACTGTAATCTTACAGATTACAGTACTGTATGAAATGATTTCACATCCCTTTTGTCCCCAGTGCTTTGTCCCATGCCCTGCATGCAATTTTACATGATATACACTGTTCTTTCTGCCTGGAAACTGGAGATTGTCCATAGCAACCAAAAAGTGTCCCTTTACGTCAAAAGTGGCTTTAGACCAGCTAGAAAACAGCGATAGTAAATTAGAACACTTGCAGAATTGAGCGATAGTGAATTGTGGGGAAATTTATTTTATTACTATTTTTTTTTTTTTTTTAATTATTTATTTTTATTTATTATATTATAATTTATGTTTTTGTGTTTCAAACTTTATCATACCCGGGATATCTACTAGACTCTGGTTTGGACAGATTTAAGTGTGTTATTGTTAAGATTTACAGACCTACAATATAAAACGCCAAATTTCCATGCAAAATAATGGTACCGCTTTCAGCACCTAAAATCCGAAATAATCATACCGCCAGGGAGGTTAAAGTGTTTGTAAAGCCTTTTAGGTTTTCCACCTTAATGCATTGTATGTATTAGAGTGAAAAACCTTCTGTGCTGCAGCTGCCCCCCAGGCCAACCCCCCTCCCCCCCACTTTTTCTTACCTGACCTCGGTCTGATCCAGTGATGTATTCGAGCGCAGCAGCTCCATCCACTGTCTCGCTCCTCATTGGACAGATTGATAGCAGCAGATGCCATTGGCTCTCGCTGCTGTCAATCAAATCATGTGACCCGGGGGCGGGGCCGAGTCCCGCTGTCTGTGCCAATGGACGCAGCAGTGGGAATCGGGAGGGAACCCACATGGGTGCCCCCATGGAAAGCTGCTTTCCCTTGGGGCACCCGATGACTAGGATGGGCTTGGAGTGCCGGCAGGGGACTCCAGAATAAGAGGATCGGGGCTGCAGGTAAGTATAACATGTTTGTTATTTTATTGCAAAAAAAAGAAAAGCTTTACAACCACTTTAACTTCAGTAAGAGGCGTCCGCACATGTCTAACTGCATTGGTAAAATGTATTATCATGTACACGAAGTTGATATTTATACACGCCCTAAATATGAATATAGTACACCTGAATTGAACGCAATACGACTGTTACAGAATGTGACTGTAAAATCTGTACAGTAAATAAATGGAAACAGAACCTTAGTATTTTTTGCTTTAAATGGCAGGGAGAACTATGTCAAATATGGAATATTTATGATTTAAAGCTGGGTGGTACCAAATGAAATGCAAGTAAATTTTTAATGGTGTCTCTTTGGATTGTGTGCTTTACAGCTGAACAGACGCCAATGTAGAGAAGAAGCTATTGTCCTTTTGGCTAGCGGCCTGTCAGCCTCTCAAAAGACTAATCTTACCAAGCTTGCTGCACTTCTAAAGGCAGAAATCTGCTCTAACTACAACAGTTCAGGTGGGTGGCTACATTGTCTGCAAGTATGACGCTTTGAATCTTAAATATGTATTGACCTGTTTGTGGCAGTTGGTGATGTTTTCTGATGTACTGTATCTTCAAATGAAAACATTTCATGCCATATAACCAAACCACAAAAGAGCAGTGAACATGGGTCTCATTTAATGCTAAACTCCAGGATAAGCAGATATTGTCTTATACAAGAAGATGTGTGTTCTGTATAGGCTATGTGCAGTACATTGACATCACTGCAACTTTTACCAAGCAATAACAGTGTTTGCAAAGACATTTGGTGCCCACAAAGTGGATTTTTATCCTTTGCAGCTACTAAAAAAAAAAAATCATATATAATTATAAAATTATATATTTATACAAGTTTTTCACACCTGCATTTAGGATCCTCTGCCATTCCTCCTTGCAGATCCTCCCCAGTTCTGTCAGGTTGGATGGTAAACGTTGGTGGACAGCCATTTTTAGGTCTCTCCAGAGTTGCTCAATTGGGTTTAAGTCAGGGCTCTGGCTGGGCCATTCAAGAACAGTCACGGAGTTGTTGTGAAGCCACTCCTTTGTTATTTTAGCTGTGTGCTTAGGGTCATTGTCTTGTTGGGAGGTAAACCTTCAGCCCAATCTGAGGTCCTGAGCACTCTGGAGAAAGTTTTCGTCCAGGATATCCCTGTACTTGGCCACATTCATCTTTCCCTCGATTGCAACCAGTCGTCCTGTCCCTGCAGCTAAAAAACACCCCCACAGCATGATGCTGCCACCACCATGCTTCACTGTTGGGACTGTATTGGACAGGTGAAGAACAGTGCCTGGTTTTCTTCACACATACCACTTAGAATTAAGGCCAAAAAGTTCTATCTTGGTCTCATCAGACCAGAGAATCTTATTTCTCACCATCTTGTAGTCCTTCAGGTGTTTTTTTAGCAAACTCCATGCGGGCTTTCATGTGTCTTGCACTGAGGAGAGGCTTCCGTCGGGCCACTTTGCCATAAAGCCCCTGACTGGTGGAGGGCTGCAGTGATGGTTGACTTTCTACAACTTTCTCCCATCTCCCGACTGCATCTCTGGAGCTCAGCCACAGTGATCTTTGGGTTCTTCTTTACCTCTCTCACCAAGGCTCTTCTCCCGCGATAGCTCAGTTTGGCCGGACGGCCAGCTGTAGGAAGGGTTCTTGTCATCCCAAGCATCTTCCATTTAAGGATTATGGAGGCCACTGTGCACTTAGGAACCTTAAGTGCAGCAGAAATTTTTTTGTAACCTTGGCCAGTTCTGTGCCTTGCCACAATTCTGTCTCTGAGCTCTTTAGGCAGTTCCTTTGACCTCATGATTCTCATTTGCTCTGACATGCACTGTGAGCTGTAAGGTCTTATATAGACAGGTGTGTGGCTTTCCTAATCAAGTCCAATCAGGATAATCAAACATAGCTGGACTCAAATGAAGGTGTAGAACCATCTCAAGGATGATCAGAAGAAATGGACAGCACGTGAGTTAAATATATGAGTGTCACAGCAAAGGGTCTGAATACTTAGGACCATGTGATATTTCAGTTTTTCTTTTTTAATAAATCTGCAAAAATGTCAACAATTCTGTGTTTTTCTGTCAATATGGGGTGCTGTGTGTACATTAATTAGGAAAAAAAATTGACTTAAATGATTTTAGCAAATGGCTGCAATATAACAAAGAGTGAAAAATTTAAGGGGTCTGAATACTTTCCGTCCCCTCGGGGGGGGGGGGGGGGTGTGTGTGTGTGTGTGTGTGTGTATATATATATATATATATATATATATATATATATATATATATACACATATATATACACATATATATATAAAAAATATATATATTTTTTTTTTTTTGTGTCCAGATTTTTTTGCAAGTTAGGCTCCATGAACACTTGGCTTAAAAAAAATGGCAGTTCCCTTAGCAGAAAACAATGCTTATAGAGCATTTTTTGTACAACGTTTAGGAGAGTTTTGCATCTTTTCTGCCAGAAAGCTCCAATCAGAAATGCAGACCAGAAGGTTTTGTTTTCCTGCCTCTAAACGCTGAGCTCAAAATATGCTTGTAATCATCCTAAAGTGCATGGACACATAGGATAACATTGAGCTGCTTCTACAGGCAGAACACAAAACTCCTGTAGAAGCAGCAATTTTTAAGTCGGTGTGCATGGAGCCTAAAAGTGGGAGTAAACTCCCTTGGGCGACTGCACCATTTAGGAGACATTTACTGGTGACATCATTGGCGCATGCGCTTGGCATACAGTGTTGTTCCTTCAGAGCTCTGTGCCGTGAACAGCGGCTCCCATGCGTAGGGGTGACCTCATCGCAGCTCGTCCAATCAAAGGACCGAAGCCCACCAACCCAGAAGGAAGACCTGGAAGCACATTATAACATTGCCTTGCAGGTTTAAAAAAAAACGAAAAACGGCAGTTTACTACTGCTTTGAGAGCATAATGTGCTAGTATGCCCTCCAGTGGTGCGCTATCACCACTGACAGGGCTTCACCCTGCCTTCCTTCCAGGTTTGCAGCACAGTTCTCTCAATGGATGGCATGGCATTCATGGAGAGTGCAGTGCGCATGTGCCAGTGACATCACTGGCTGCTACTAAAGTAACTAAAAGGTGCACATCTCCTAAAGTAAATATCTCCTAAAAGGTGCACATTTAGGAGATATTTACTGTACCTACAGGTAACTTTTATTATTGGCTTACCAGTGGATCTAAATAAAAGAAAAAAAAAATCTTTACTACCGCTTTTAAAGGATAAACTATACTTTTATTACATACGGTATCTCACAAAAGTGAGTACACCCCTCACATTTTTGTAAATATTTCATTATATCTTTTCATGTGACAACACTGAAGAAATGACACTTTGCTACAATGTAAAGTAGTGAGTGTACAGCTTGAATAACAGTGTCAATTTGTTGTCCCCTCAAAACAACTCAACACACAGCCATTAATGTCTAAACCGCTGGCAACAAAAGTGGGTACACCCTAAGTGAAAATATCCAAATTGGGCCCAATTAGCCATTTTCCCTCCCCAGTGTCATGTGACTCAGTGTTACAAGGTCTCAGGTGTGAATGGGAGGCAGGCGTGTTAAATTTGGTGTTATTGCTCTCACTCTCTCATACTAGTCACTGGAAGTTTAACATGGCACCTCATGGCAAACAACTCTTTGAGGATCTGAAAAAAAGAATTGTTGCTCTACATAAAGATGGCCTGAAACAGAAAAGTCTGAGAGCTGCTCCCTGATATGAGACACCTCCATCCCTATATTGCGTAGAAATACAAAAATTCGCCCCTGGGACTTTAAATGAAGTGTCCATGGTGATCACAGGAAAGTAACAAAAGTATAGGAATGACAACATTTATTGTGATAAATAACATCCAGTACAAGTTATGAACATCGGTGACCCATACATGAAAACAGCAGCATGATAATGGTCCTAAAAACATAGCCATCATGACATAACATCAAAATATAAAAGGGTACAGATATACATGCTACATCTCTAACCCGACGCGTTTCGCGAGCTCTCCTCGCATCATCAGGGGCTGATGTGTATATCTGGTGTCTGTAATAACAGGTAAAGAGTATATTGGAGTATAGGTTATGGTAGGACAACAACATGAAGCCAGAGTAATTAATCCAATACCCACTTGTCAGGCGTGGAACCCCGAGGGGGTGGTCCCCAGCGGGGGGCAGCGGCAATACATCTCCCCCGGGAGCTGAGGGGGAGGAGACCACCAAATGGACATCCAGGATCAGGCAATGGGCAGGCAAGGCAGTTGAAAAGAAAAGAGGAATGAACCCGACTGTCACCCAGGATATTTTTAGGGTGTATTTGCTGTATGAAATAAATAACAAAAATGTATACGTATCTAAGATACTGGCAAAAGCCATATCTAAAAGAAATTGGCAAAAATGTACTTGAATATGAATATGAAGAGTACAGGGTGTTCAGCAGGGCATGAAAGAGCGAAGCAGAGAAGGGGTAAAAATGTGAACTCAAGTGTTACCCATGGGCCTAGCAGGGCATACTCCATGTCATGGCGTATATAAATGTGTATAAATATATTGAGATGGTACATGACATAATCCCCCAAGTAGCCCATGTGTCCTAAATGACATGAGTACCATAGTAAAATACATGGATATATATATTGTATGACTGGGGTTGTTGATGTCGCACTGTAGTAGGAATGTAATATAGTAACCTGAGGTACAAGGAATGCAGGAGTGTCCTGCAGAGCATGGGAAAATGTGATGTGAAAAGGGAAAGTGCATGTGGGGAGAAAAGTGAGGGAGTGGTGAAAAGAAAAAGAAAAAGAAAAAGGGGAGAGGGGGAGAGAGAAAAGAGAGGAAGGAAAGGAAAACAAAAAAGGAATAGACAGCAAAGAAAAAGAAACAAGGAAAAAGGCAGAGAAGAGAAGGAGAAAAAAGCATGCAGATGAACAAAAAGAATGAACAGATAAAGGGAAGTAAAATCAATGACAAATATGGCTCCAGCGTGTACCTATATGAATGAGAGGTACGCTAGTGAAGTGACATAACGATCTGTGTATGAAAGTGGTGCTTACCAGTGTGCTCTCTCGTCAGAGTGTAAAGGACGCCAGATAGAGAAGAAGACTGACCATGCCAAACCCCCGCCTTAAATGCCCGGAAGTCCACCGTAGTCTCCACCCCCAACGTCATACAGACATCGGTGAGGGGGACCGCCCACCACATCCGCCAAAGAGCGGCGGGACGCAGCAGAGGTCCCCGCCCAACGTCAGCTGTTACTGTGCCCAAGAGGTGGGGACACCGCCGTATGCGGAAGTCTCCCACTATAGCACAAGGCATGACGCTATAAAGATGGCCTGGGCTATAAGTAGATTGCCAAGACCTTGAAACTGAGCTGCAGCACAGTGGCCAAGACCATACAGCGGTTTAACAGGACAGGTTCCACTCAGAACAGGCCTCGCCATGGTTGACCAAAGAAGTTGAGTGCATGTGCTCAGCGTCATATAGACGTATGAGTGCTGCCAGCATTGCTGCAGAGGTTGAAGGGGTGGGGGGTCAGCCTGTCAGGGCTCAGACCATACGCCGCACACTGCATCAAATTGGTCTGCGTGGCTGTCGTCCCAGAAGGAAGATTCTTCTAAAGATTATGCACAAGAAAGCCTGCAGACAGTTTGCTGAAGACAAGCTGACTAAGGACCTTGATTACTGGAACCATGTCCTGTTGTCTGATGAGACCAAGATAAAGTTATTTGGTTCAGATGGTGTCAAGTGTGTGTGGCGCAACCAGGTGAGGAGTACAAAGACAAATGTGTATTCCCTACAGTCAAGCATGGTGGTAGGAGTGTCATGGTCTGGGGCTGCATGAGTGCTGCCGGCACTGGGGAGCTACAGTTCATTTAGGGAACCATGAATGCCAACATGTACTGTGACAGCTTCTGAAGCAGAGCATAATCCCCTCCCTCTGGAGACTGGGCCGCAGGGCAGTATTCCAACATAACAGCCCCAAACACATCTCCAAGACGACCTCTGCCTTGCTAAAGAAACTGAGGGTAAAGGTGATGGACTGGCCAAGCATGCCTCCAGACCTAAACCCTATTGAACATCTGTGGGGCATCCGCAAACGGAAGGTGGAGGAATGCAAAGTCTCTAACATCCACCAGCTCCGTGATGTGGTCATGGAGGAGTGGAAGAGGACTTTAGTGGCAGCCTGTCAAGCTCTGGTTAACTCCATGCCCAAAAGGGTTAAGGCAGTGCTGGCCACACAAAATATAGACACTTTGGGCCCGAATTGGACATTTTCACTTAAGGGTGTACTCACTTTTGTTGCCAGCGGTTTAGACATTAGTGGCTGTGTGAGTTATTTTGAGGGGACAGCAAATTTACACTGTTATACAAGCTGTACACTCACTACTTTACAGTAGTGAAGTGTAATTAGTGAAGTGTAATTTCTGCATTGTTGTTGCATGAAAAGATATAATAAAAATATTTACAAAAATGTGAGGGGTGTTCTCACTTTTGTGAGATACTGTATATATGAAAACTGAATTGGCTAAAAGTTCACTCCAGTTTTATAATACATCAGTGAATAAATTAAATTCATCCTTCCATAGTCCAACTGGCTGCTGATTACAGATACGAAAACACCGAAGGACACTTCAACCTTCAGTACAGGTATTCCTGGATCAAAAACAAATCAAGTGCACACAGGCTATTTAATTATATTTACAGTAAGTTTCGACTTGTCTAGAGGTACCCTAAACTTGTCACAAACTTGGGGAATTCAAACTGAGGTTGCTACAATGAATATCACACATCAGACTGATCAGTAGATCATTCCATTCCACTTCCCAAACCCCTCTGATGGTCCTCAAGGCTGCCATATTGCATTAAGAAGTGTCTGAAGGGACAGGAACAAGCCCAACTTCTACAGGAAATAGAGATTTGCATATGAACTACGCAGCCTGTGTCTCAAAACTTACAAATCCATTGACATACAGTTTTTAGTATTATGTATTTTTTCATCATAAGCTCTGTTTGAACTGCTCTGCTTTATAAAATGTTTACTTTAATGTATATTTTCTGTTTTCTATGGTATGCACATTCTATGGTGTTTTTTAAAGGCCCAAAGAGCAAGGAGTTATAAGATTTTGTAAATTTATGGTTGTCCTCTTGTCTTTTAGTAACTCACCTCATTGTTGGCGAGGATTCCATGCTCCGTACCTTAAAGTGCATGATGGGGATGTCAGCCGGCTGCTGGATCCTTCAATATTCTTGTAAGTTGTAGAAGTATTGCCAGCTAATGGCACACATACATTATGTATCTAAAGTGAACCTTTCTATTCAGACCCTGTTGTGCAACATTCCCTGAGCTGCATTGTTGATTGAAGCCCTGTAACATGTAAGACCATTGGATATGCACTCTAAAGGCATTGGTTTCGATCCTTTTTTTTTTTAATTACCGTATTTATCGGCGTATAACACGCACTTTTTTCCCCTTAAAATCAGGGGAAAGTCGCAGGTGCGTGTTATACGCCGATCCCCGCCGATCCCGAGCTGTCACATTTTCAAAATCGCGGACCGCGATTTGAAAATGGCGCCGCCGGATCCGAAGTACACAGAGCCGGTCCTCGGCTCTTTCCGGCGGCTCTTGTTTACTTTCGGCTCCACTCGTAGTCCCGAGCGGAGCTATCCGAACCTACTCGGATAGCTCCGCTCGGGACTACGAGTGGAGCCGAAAGTAAACGAGAGCCAGCGGAAAGAGCCGAGGACCGGCTCTGTGTACTTCGGCGCCGGCGGCGCCATTTTCAAATCGCGGACCGCGATTTTGAAGCCCTGGAAGCAGGGACAGGGGATCCCAGGCTGCACTGGGGCAAGGCTGCACTGGGGCAAGGCTGCACTGGGGAAGGCTGCACTGACAAGGCTGCACTGACAAGGCTGCACTGACAAGGCTGCACTGACAAGGCTGCACTGGTGAAGGCTGCACTGGTGAAGGCTGCACTGACAAGGCTGCACTGACAAGGCTGCACTGACATGGCTGCACTGACATGGCTGCACTGACATGGCTGCACTGACAAGGCTGCACTGACAAGGCTGCACTGACAAGGCTGCACTGACAAGGCTGCACTGACAAGGCTGCACTGACAAGGCTGCACTGACAAGGCTGCACTGACAAGGCTGCACTGACATGGCTGCAATGAAGGGCATTTAAATGTAAGTTTTTTTCCCTTCAACTTCCCTCCTAAAAGTTTTTTTTCCTTAAAATTCCCTCCTAAATTGGGGTGCGTGTTATACGCCGGTGCGTGTTATACGCCGATAAATACGGTAGGTATTATTTTAACAGAACAGTCAGGTCAGTTTTTTTTACAAACCGTGTATGAAAGTATAGCAAAACACATATTGGTAACCAGTTACTATGTCCACCAATCACCAATGTTAAATTCAGGATTATATTTTAGAAGAACACCTAGACAGTACACGCATTCTCATATAAAGAGTAATTGTGAAGTACATGGAGCTCCAGCACATTGAAAATACAATACAAACTGTCAGGTGGTTTGATCCCATGGTTTTCTAGAATTACACAGGGTTGGGAGGATTAATGTAACTACCTAGCCAAGGTAGCAGTTGATGGGGGTTAAAATGGAAAGGGAGAACAAACTGTATAGTTTTGAGGGCATCCTCTATCATTTAAAGCGTGGATCACCAAAATGTGGCCTACTGCAAGATTTTATTCGGTCCCCTGGAAGAGGGGCCTCTTATGTAAGTGGACACTCTATTGTAAGGGGGGGCTTTGATGGGGACTCTGATGTAAGGGAGATCTGATAGAGATTCTGATATAAGAAGGGACTGTGATAGCCTAAGCTTATCTGGAATGTATTTACTTTATTTTATTGAGGTTTTGTGCTGTTGTTCTAAATCATATCATGCTGTTTACCTATACATTTACAGTATATACATTTATAAATTGAACGGTACCTTTAAAGGATTCTTTAAAGTACAGTTTATTCTTTCTCTGTGCTGATACTGTAAGTCAGCTTTTCTGTTTCCAGCAAGGAAATAAAGCGGTAAACCAAAATGTAATATATTGCAACTTACCAATTGTAAGATGTGATGGCTGCATTCGTTTTCTTGCTTTTTCCCCTCTGTTTTCACCTGATGATTTGGCCAGTACTGCACCATCCTGTCTGGATGAAGGAGCGCAGGGGGCACCTTTTGGACAGCATAATTGTCTGTCTTGGGGGAGCGAATTCTGAACTTCAGCTAATACTTTATAATCAGCTACAACAGCAGTTTTTTCCTTTTTGGGATAAAGGTTTTACAGAAATAAAGCTGATCATTTTACCACTGTCAGTGGTAAATGGTTTGTCTCATCACTGTAACTGATACATTCTCCTGGAGAGCTTGTTCTGTTGAAAAACAGGCTTGCTTGTTGGATTACTGGATGACAATATAAGAAAGAAAGCCTAAAAAAGGATTAGTAAGCTGCAATATAATACATTTTTGCTTTTGGGTTTAATACATCTTTGAATTGCGTCACTGGGCAGAGAGCTGAGGAAAGGACAAATATTAGAGGAGTTAAGTGTTGCATGGCATAGTTGCAGATTTTGAAAGTATAGTGTCTAGTGAACCCATATTCCACTTGTAAAGATTAGTATGGTTTAAGGGCCCTGGTTCTTACGTATGCATTTTTTAGTGCATTTTCAGTTTTGCAGAAACACACTACAGTCCATTTAACATGGTTTCCTATTGGTCACGTTCAAGTCTGTGCATTTTATGGAAAGGGCAAGGAACTTTTTTCTAGTTTTTAGTTCCATAGACTTCAATGAATCAAAAACTTGTATTGAAAAATGCAAAATGCACCTGCAACCTGCAAAGGTGTGAATCAGGCCTAAGAGGATACCCCAAGTCTGAGGTTCTTGCAAACCTTTCCAGACTGCAGCAAAGTGTACATATGCTGCTCTGTCTTGGTCTTAGAAGGTAGAACCCCGACCCCATCTTGAGCTTGTTGTGGCCCATGTTCTCTTTATTCCTCTTTGTCTTTGTGGAACTATGAAACCAGTGGACCAGCTATAAAAGAAGAGTGAGGTGCTAGCAGATAGCAAGTCAGGAGGTTATTGGTCATTAGTGTGTGATTTCAGGTTGTATTGATCAAGATGCCTGGTGGGAGCTGCACACATCGCTGTCCTAGCCACACGCCCTGGTTCGGACCAGTAAAGCTACTGTATATCAACTTGCCCTGAGCCAACAGCACACTAAACACTTTTAGCACCATAAAAAAAAAAAAAAAAAAATATATATATATATATATATATATATATATATACACACACACACACACACACACACACACACACACACACACACACACACACACACACAAAAGTGAGTACACCCCTCACATTTTTGTAAATATTTTATTATATCTTTTCATGTGACAACACTGAAGAAATTACACTTTGCTACAATGTAAAGTAGTGAGTGTACAGCTTGTATAACAGTGTAAATTTGCCATCCCCTCAAAATAACTCAACACACAGCCATTAATGTCTAAACCGCTGGTAACAAAAGTGAGTACACCCCTAAGTGAAAATGTCCAAATTGGGCCCAATTAGCCATTTTCCCTCCCCAGTGTCATTTAACTCGTTAGTGTTACAAGTTCTCAGGTGTGAATGGGGAGCAGGTGTGTTACATTTGGTGTTATCGCTCTCATTCTCTCATACCGGTCACTGGAAGTTCAACATGGCACTTCATGACAAAGAACTCTCTCGGAATCTGAAAAAAAGAATTGTTGGTCTACATAAAGATGGCCTAGGCTAAAAGAAGATTGCCAAGTACCTCAAACTGAGCTGCAACACGGTGGCCAAGACCATACAGCGGTTTAACAGGACAGGTTCCACTCAGAACAGGACTTGCCATGGTTAACCAAAGAAGTTGAGTCATATTCAGCGTCATATTCAAAGGTTGTCTTTGGGAAATAGACGTATGAGTGCTGCCAGCATTGCTGCAGAGGTTAAAGGGGTGGGGGGTCAGCCTGTCAGTGCTCAGACCATACGCCGCATACTGCATCAAATTGGTCTGCATGGCTGTCGTCCCAGAAGGAAGCCTCTTCTAAAGATGATGCACAAGAAAGCCCGCAAACAGTTTGCTGAAGACAAGCAGACTATGGACTTGGGTTACTGGAACCATGTCCTGTTGTCTGATGAGACCAAGATAAACTTATTTGGTTCAGATGGTGTCAAGTGTGTGTGCAGCAATCAGGTGAGGAGTACAACAGTCAAGCATGGTGGTGGGAGTGTCATGGTCTGGGTCTGTATGAGTGCTGCCGACACTGGGGAGCTACAGTTCATTGAGGGAACCATGAATGCCATCATGTACTGTGACATACTGAAGCAGAGCATGGTCCCCTCCCTACAGAGACTGGGCCACAGGGCAGTATTCCAACATGAGAACAACCTCAAACACACCTCCAAGATGACCACTGCCTTGCTAATGAAGCTTAGGGCAAAGGTGATGCAAAGCATGTCTCCAGACCTAAACCCTATTAAGCATCTGTGGGGCATCCTCAAACGGAAGGTGGAGGAGCACAAGGTCTCTAACATCCACCAGCTCTGTGATGTTGTCATGGAGCAGTGGAAGAGGACTCCAGTGGCAAGTGGAAGCTCTGGTGAACTCCGTGCCCAAGAGGGTTAAGGCAGTGCTGGAAATTAATGGTGGCCACACAAAATATTGACACTTTGGGCCCAAATTGGACATTTTTACTTAGGGGTGTACTCACTTTTGTATATATATATATATATATATATATATGTGTGTGTGTGTGTGTGTGTGTGTGTGTGTGTGTGTGTGTGTGTGTGTATGTATATATATATAATGTGTGTGTATGTAAATATATATATATATATATATACACACACAGTCAGGTCCATAAATATTGGGACATCGTCACAATTCTGATCTTTTTGGCTCTATACACCACCACAATAGATTTGAAATGAAACGAACAAGATGTGCTTTAACTGCAGACTTTCGGCTTTAATTTGAGGGTATTTACATCCAAATCAGGTGAACGGTGTAGGAATTACAACAGTTTGTATACAGTTTCAGTTTGTGCCTCCCACTTTTTAAGGGACCAAAAGTAATGGGACAATTGGATGCTCAGCTGTTCCATGGCCAGGTGTGTGTTATTCCCTCATCCCATTTACAAGGAGCAGATAAAAGGTCCAGAGTTCATTTCAAGTGTGCTATTTGCATTTGGAATCTGTTGCTGTCAACTCTAAATATGAGATCCGAAGAGCTGTCATGATCAGTGAAGCAAGCCATCATTAGGCTGAAAAAACAAAACAAACCCATCAGAGAGATAGCAAAAACATTAGGTGTGGCCAAATCAACTGTTTGGAACATCCTTAAAAAAAAAAAAGAACGCACCGGTGAGCTCAGTAACACCAAAAACCCGGAAGACCACGGAAAACAACTGTGGTGGATGACTGAAGAATTCTTTCCCTTGTGAAGAAAACACCCTTCACAACAGTTGGCCAGATCAAGAATACTCTCCAGGAGGTAGGTGTATGTGTGTCAAAGTCAACAATCAAGAGAAGACTTCACCAGAGTGAATACAGAGGGTTCACCACAAGATGTAAACCACTGGTGAGCCTCAAAAACAGGAAGGCCAGATTAGAGTTTGCCAAACAACATCTAAAAAAGCCTTCACAGTTCTGGAACAACATCCTAAGGACCGATGAGACCAAGATCAACTTGTACCAGAGTGATGGGAAGAGAAGAGTATGGAGAAGAAAAGGAACTGCTCATGATCCAAAGCATACCACCTCATCAGTGAAGCATGGTGGTGGTAGTGTCATGGCGTGGGCATGTAATGGCTGCCAATGGAACTGGTTCTCTTGTATTTGATGATGTGACTGCTGACAAAAGCAGCAGGATGAATTCTGAAGTGTTTCGGGCAATATTATCTGCTCATATTCAGCAAAATGCTTGAGAACTCATTGGACGGCACTTCACAGTGCAGATGGACAATGACCCAAAGCATACTGCGAAAGCAACCAAAGAGTTTTTTTTTAAGAGAAAGAAGTGGAATATTATGCAATGGCCAAGTCAATCACCTGACCTGAATCCGATTGAGCATGCTTTTCACTTGCTGAGGACAAAACTGAAGGGAAAATGCCTCACCAGGGATGAAACCCAGCGTCTGGTGATGTCTATGTGTTCCAGACTTCAGGCTGTAATTGACTGCAAAGGATTACCAAAGGAAACCAAGTATTAAAAAGTGAAAGTTTGATGGATGATTGTTAATCTGTCCCATTACTTTTGGTCCCTTAAAAAGCGGGAGGCACATATACAAACCGTTGTAATTCCTACACCGTTCACCTGATTTGGATGTAAATACCCCTCAAATTAAAGCTGAAAGTCTGCAGTTAAAGCACATCTTATTTGCTTCATTTCAAATCCGTGGTGGTGTATAGAGCTAAAAAGATTAGAATTGTGTCGATGTCCCAATATTTATGTACCTGACTATGTGTGTGTGTATGTGTGTGTGTGTGTGTGTGTGTGTGTGTGTGTGTGTATATATATATATATATATATATATATATATATATATATATAATATACACACACACACAGTGTTACATTCTTACAGTATTCAGTCTTTTGAACTCTACTCTGTTCTATTAAGCCTCACAGCATGGTTCAGCAGGCTTTTAGTTGTGCTTTTAGCCAGGACGGTGCATTAACTTATTTTTGCTCTTGCCAGTTATTGAAGATGTACTTGGCAAAATAGAAATATTATGGATTTTTCAACTGAATTTATTTTTTTAGCTAATTGGATATGGAAGCTGTCCTAACCCGTAAGATGCTTATAAAGAAATAAGAAAAAATCCCCAAGCCTAGAACTTGATGGCTTTACATAGCAGGTAGTGCTTTTTAAAGACATGATATAACAGGCACCTGTATGTAGGATTGGGTAGATTTTAAGAAATATTACTTAATATGACTCTTAGCTGCCAAACATTTGGAGAGAGTTTTATTGTTTTCTTTAGATACTCTTCTTTCCTAGCTCCTTGCATTCTAATCTAGTTTGGTGACCCTTCTGTATAGGTGCAATAGAGGTGTTGAAGCTAAAACATGCCTAGAAATGTTTCCATTGTGCAGTGGCTGGAGTACTCGCTGCTCAGTCTATTTTCTGCTGAGTGCTCTGCCTGTAGGGATCCCAATTATTGCAGGAAACATTGCTAGGTTGTAATGACTTTGGGAGAATGTAAGTAGTTCTAAGTGAAGACCAGTGGAGCTTCTTTAACTACCAGCACATCTGTGCAGAATGACTATATTTCTCTCTGCATAAGGCTAGCTGAGAATAAAGCTGTTAGTCATTTGAGGACTTTGTAGTTTAGAAAATGTTTTGGGTTTACTATATAAACTTTAGCCACGCTGCTAAATCACAACTGAAATGTATGTGAAGTTTTACTTGTTAAATGTTTGTAGTTATGATTCACACATTCCTGCCACCCTGCATAGGCAGGTAGTGGTGTCCTCTTTCTGGGTCAACTGACTGCTTGTTGGACCATCATAGAGCAATATCATTACACTATTGCGATGAGTAAAGAAGTAAAATCGGGCTTATATATTTACCTCTTCAGATGAAAATTCTTCTCCAGCCTTCCTACAGTGTTGGACACATGACCAAAAGACTATGCATTTGGGAAGGGGGAAGGGTTCAGATTGGCTGATCATTCCACTAAACACCTCAGTCATTAAATCTGAACAAAGCAGATACACTCACTGGCCACTTAATTAGGTACACCTTGCTAGTACTGGGTTTGACCCCCATCCAATCCTTAATTCTTCATTGCATAGATTTAAAAAGGTGTTGGAAACTTTCCGCAGAGATTTTGATCCATTTTGACATGATAGCGTCATGTAGTTGCTGCAGATTTGTCAGCTGTACATCCATGATGCCAATCTCCCATTCCACCACATTCCAAAGGTGCTCTATTGGATTGAAATCTGGTGACTGTGGAGGTCATTGGAGTACAGTAAACTCATTGTCCTGTTCAAGAAACCAGTTTGAGATACTTTGAGCTTTGTGACATGGTGCATTATCCTGCTGGAAGTAGCCATCAGAAGATGGGTAAACTGTAGTCATAAAAGGATGGACATGGTCAGCAACAATACTCAGGTAGGCTGTGGCATTTAACCCCTTACGGACTGCCCGCTGTCCTTATACGTCGGCTGTTTGAAGAGGAATATCGTCGTTATGGCAGCAGCCAGCTGCCATAACCCTGGTATCCTCTTCTTCAGCGGGCGGTCCACTTTCAGATAAAAGGTACAGATCACTTTTATCAGCGGCGGGAGAAGGCCCCCACCTTCCGCCACTCTCCGGTGCCCTCCGGAGGCGATCGGATCCTGTGTGGCATGGAGCTGAATGAGGGCAAGATGGCCTCCACGCGGCTCCATACCATTGTCAAAACATCACTTCCGCCCATAGCTTTTAAAGCAACATTTTTATTTATTTTTTTCAATTGACATTTTTTTTTTAATTATTGAATTTGTGTGTAAATATGAGATCTGAGGTCTTTTTGACCTCAGATCTCATATTTAAGAGGTCCTGTCATGCTTTTTTTACTATTACAAGGGATGTTTACATCCCTTGTAATAGCAATAAAAATGACGCAATTTTTTATTTTCTATAAAGAACAGTGTAAAAATAAATGGTAAAATAAATAAGAAAAAAATAAATAAATTTTTTTAACTTGCCCCGTCCCGCCGAGCTCGTGTGCAGAAGCAAAAACATACATCACCATCACCCACATATGAAAACAGTGTTCAAACCACACGTGTGAGGTATCACCGCGATCGTTAAAATGAGCGCAATAATTCTAGTCCCAGACCTCTTCTGTAACTCAAAACATGCAACCTGTAGGAATGTTTAAACTTTGCATATGGAGATTTTTGATGGTAAAAGTTTGTCGCCATTCCACGAGCGGGCGCTTTACTTTCAATTTACTCTGCGTAACATCTTTCACAATATAAAAAAAAATTGGGCTAACGCTACTGTTGTCTTATTTTTTAATTCAAAAAAGTGTATTTTTTTTTTCAAAAAATGCGCTTGTAAGACCGCTGCGCAAATACAGTGTGACAGAAAATATTGCAACGACCACCATTTTATTCTCTAGGGTGTTAGAAAAAAAAAAAAATATATATATATATATATATATATATAATGTTTGGGGGTTCTAAGTAATTTTCTAGCAAAAAAATAATGATTTTAACTTGTAAACAACAAGTTTGAAAAATAGTCCCGGTCTTAAAGTGGTTAATCAACGCTCAATTGGTGCTAAGTGTGCAAAGAAAATATACCCCCAGCCTGGAGAATGGAGCCATGATTTCATGTTGTTTATGCCAAATTCTACCCCTACCATCTGAATGTCACAGCTAAAATCGAGACTCATCAGACCAGGTAAAGTTTTTTCAATCTTCTATTGTCCAATTTTGGTGAGCCTGTATGAATTGTAGCCTCAGTTTTCCGTTCTTAGCTGACTGGAGCCCATCTGCTTCAAGGTTCGATGTATTGTGCGTTCAGAGATGTATTCTGCATAGCTTGGTTGTAACGAGTGGTTATTTGAGTTACTGTTGCCTTTCTATCCTCTCAAACCTGCCCATTCTTTTCTGACATCAACAAGGCCTTTTCGTCCACACAACTGCCGCTCACTGGATAATTACACTTTTTCGGACCATTCTCTGTAAACCCTAGAGATGGCTGTGTGTGAAAATCCCAGTAGATCAGCAATTTTTGAAATATTCAGACCCGGCCATCTGGCACCAACAACCATGCCATGTTCAAAGTCACTCAAATTCCCTTTCTTCCCCATTTTGATGCTCGGTTTGAATATCAGCAAGTTGTCTTTACCACGTCTAGATGCTTAAATGCATTGAGTTGCTGCCATGTGGTAGGCTGATTAGCAATTTGTGTTGCCAAGCAATTGAAAAGGTGTACCTAGTAAAGTGGCCAGTGATTGTATACCTGTAGTGTTTACTTGTCTCACTCCAAAGCCCTGAGTGTCATTTTTCTCTGGTGCTTCCATCCTCTGTTATCAGCATGTTATTCCTACACATGAGATAAAATGGTGACGGAGGAAGGGAGCTCCAGCACACAGCTTATCTGTTCACAACACAGCTCTGCATCGTTCCTGTACTGTGTGTGAAGGAGGGTGTGGTCCTTTCCTCTAGTCGACTCTAACACACTGTACAAGAGCTCTAACTGCAGCTCCCTGCTCCCTCCTCTGTGCTCCTGACAGATGAAGAAGAGTTTTATCTAAATTCAGCACTTTTGAGGGAATGTAAAAAAAAAAAGAGAAAACTGAATACAAACAAGTAAAACTTGTTTTACTTGTAGGAGGATTTGTTTTATCTGGGAGTATCACCTAAAGCTAATCACTTCACTGGGTATATGTGAGGGTTTACAACAAGGGTGCCCAACCAGTGGCCCGGGAGCCTTCTGATGTTGTCCGTGACCTTCTGCTCTAGGATGGCGGGTTGGCAAGCCCAGGATGCCTACCCGGTATGCCAGAGCATCAGTGTTGTGAATGAAGCCAGTGGTAGAGGAAGCAAGCAGCTGCGGAGCAGAGCTGCATAAGCTAATACTTCCTGTATAGTGCCAACTCCTATCACAGGCGGAGTGAAACCAAATGCACTCTGCCTGGGACAGCAACAGCCGGTGATACCTGAATGGAATGCTGTTATTAAAGGTAAGTTTATTACTAAAATCACAGTTTATATATGGGCATATCTGTTCTGCAGTGGTTTACTGGGCTGTTTTCAAACTGATCCGCAGGTGTGGCGCAGTGCACCTGTGGCTTACCTGCACTAAACCATAGACTTCTGGTTTTACCTGCGGGTTTGGTGCCCTTTCAGAAAGTGCACTACACCTGCAGGATATAATAGAATTCTATGGCAAAGTACAGCTAAGCCACAGGTGCACTGCACTGCACTCTCAGTGTGGGTAGACCGCAGACCATCAGTGTAAAAGCAGCCTTACACCCCTTTCACATGATCGGTCTGACCCAATTGGACCCTCCATTCACCTCTATGGAGAGGCAGATGTAAACAAACTTGTGTCCGTTTTACACCCGCCTACCTCCAATCCGATCTGCTAAAAAAACAGAAGTGGATCAGTCCCCTTCCATCTGATTGGATCAGAGGGCCTATAGAGTAGAGTGGGCTGTGTCTGTGTCCGCTTTGCATCTGCAGAGTGGAAGCAGACCTGTCATCCACCCACTCCGCTCATTGTGGCCCGAGGCTGGTTACTAAGTCACTTAAGTGGCCCTCACTCTTCAAAAGGTTGGGCACCCCTGGTTTACAACCACTTTAAAGTTTAGGCTTCCTTTAACATAGTGTTAATAGTTAACAGTATAACACGATTTAGAATGAACAGTGCCCAGTTCTAAGGACATTCATAGTCTCATGTAGGAATCGGTGGTCTGTGTAGAGAATAGCAGGCTTTGTGAAACCTGCTGAAATTTGGATATTGCATAGCAGCCTATCCCCTTCAATCATGTAAACCCTTTGTTGCCTCTTAATATTCTAGTCTGAAAGATTGTCTTGGTCTTTATTTCCTTTTGGAACATCTACAGAGTAATTGGACACAGATTTTTTTTAGCAAAGCTGCAATTTTGCATCACTTTTTTGTTAGGTGAAATATGATAATTTTCAGCTGAGGCTCCAACATTTGTACTGTGATCATGGCTTTTACAGAAGGTCTGCAATGCGTATAAATACAAACACTCCTGTACACACTACATTGGGCTGGTTTAAAATTTAAAAAAAAGGCTGCAAGAGATCTAAATACTAGAGAGAAGTTTATAACAATCTAGAGAGTTATTGATTCCCTGTGCAGTGTATGATAGATATTACATTTAATTTTTATTCTTAGGTTAACTTTCATGTGGTTACCTTTTCAGCTCTGTATCACTTAAAGTGTTACTAAACCCAAAACCACAAAATCAGTCTGTATATGTAGGAAAGCATGCTTGTTATACTCCACATTGTGTAAAAAGGTTGTTTGATACTGTCTTCCCTGATCCTCCCCGTCTTCCACTGTCCCCAATCCATCTCCTGATAAGACAAAACCTTGGAGTCACTCTGAAGTTTGTGTAATGCTAGAGAGTTTTTTTTTTCTTGGTAGGTGCATGTGATCAGCACAAGGCCAATCAGCACTGTCCATACAGAGGGACAGGGGTCCTGCAGCCTCATAGGACAGTCAGTGTAGAATGAAAACTCTTCCTACAAGCTTTAACCAAACACTGATAAAAGCTGCTGCTGATGACAAAGTTTATATTTACAAAAAATTGCATTCCTGTTTAATTGTTGCCACTAAGAGGGTGTTTGATGTTATTAGATATTTTATTATTGTTATTACCTAATATACAACCTTGCAGGTAAGTTACCATCGAGCTCATAAGCCACATCTAATGCTCATGTACACAATTTCTCTTGTGTTTGTTCAGGGGTGAAGGCCTGCCTGGAGTCACGTGGCCAAGAGCCAGGAGAAGCACATGAGATAAAGGGTGGACCCCACAGAGCTCGACTCAACCGAGAACAGCTGGTAAATGTTTTTATCTTCATTAAAGTTTGTATTTTCAGGTTTCTTTGACCAGCAAAAGCTTGTTCTGCTGCAATAAAATTACATTTTAAGGAGCCAATTATGGCCACTGTTAATGTAAGATTTGTGTTCCGTAATAAACAAGTAAGAATATGCTCATTTTAACATTCTTGCCTTTATTTCTTATTGTGGAATATTAGCAAGGCTTCCCAGAAGTCAAGGGCAGCTTTTGTGTCTGGAATTTAATGACTAGTACAAATCTGGTGAATAACCCACAGGCTCTTTATTGCTTCCAGGGAGTTAGACAGACCTAGGAGCTCAAGGGTATTGCCTATATTCTGTAGCTAGTATTGGGAAGTCTCATTCTCCTGTTAGATTTCTTATTTTCAGTTAGACTGCAGAGATTACAGCAGGAGCTGTGACACTCCCTGGTGGCCAAATGAACAGGGAATTGAAGTAATAAAACTTCCATTTAAAAATCTTGAAGGCCTCGTAGATTGAGACCACCTTCTTTAGAGTGACCTAAGCAATTGAGTAAAGAAGCTCCTTTGCTCACTGAGTTTTAAAACTGTCATCTTGATCCCAGTATCATTACCCAGTGAATTATTCACCTGGAACAAGAATTTAGCCAGTAAATAAAAAATAAATAAATAAAAACAACCCTTGCCTGAATGCTTTTGTGGTAGGCCAGTGATTTGCTGGCATACAAGGAGTTATAGTGGTTGTAAAGGCAGAATTTTTTTTTTTTCATCCTAATGCATTCTATTCATTAGGCTAAAAAAAACCTGTGTGCAGCAGGCCCCATCAGCCCCCCTAATACTTACCTGAGCCCCATCTCAATCCAGCGATGTTGCGCAAGAGGGTCGTCTGTCCGGGACTGCCTCCCCTCATTGACGGAGGCAGCAGCGGGTGCCAGTGTCAATCAACGTGAGTAGGCCAGTGAGGAGAGAGAGGGGGCCAAGCCGTGCTGCAGCTCCATGTCTAAATGGACACACAGAGCAGCAGCTTGGCTCAGGTGCCCCCATAGCAAGCTGCTTGCTGTGGGGGCACTCAGCAGGAGGGAGGGGCCAGGTGCGTGGCGAGGGGCCCGAGAAGAGGAGGGTCTAGGCTGCTCTGTGCAAAACCAGTGCACAGATAAGGTAAGTATAACATGTTTGTTATTTTTAAAGAAAAATCACTTTAAGTGCAAGGAGTTGTATGTCACCTTCTGAATCTTCTTCAGATCTCTCTATTGTTTACAACTTACTAGTTTACTGAGCGTGGATATTATAGCTTTTTCCATACTCTCTTGCTCCAAGAGGAGAGAGAGGCTCTGCTACACAGCAGTCCCTCTGCCCAACCCTCCTCTCCCCTGTCCATTCAGAGAAACTTTGGATTTTCTGAATGGGTTCACAGAATGCAAAGCGTTCTATGATTGGGCAAGGGGAAGGGAGATGTGGGACTCCTTTAGTGCAAGCAGATTTGAAAAATGTGTTTTTTCCTGGAGTTTTTCTTTTACACCCTTACCACCTTACATGTGCATTACATTTATGTATTTGGTTTTAAAGGTGAGCTGTTCTCATCAGTTTTTTTTCCTGGAATTCTTTAACCCATTATGTACTGCTGTACATTTTTGAACAGCGGATTGGCGGCCCTTTATTTATTCAGTGCTGTTTATGAAAAGCACTGGATAAATAATCGTTAGGCAGTCGATCCGCTGAGTGATCACTGTACTACACTGACACTGTACTCAGATGAGGGGCTGGGTACCATACGATTGCTGTGATTGGTTATCCCCTTACAACAGGGGAAGAAGAAAGATCGTGTAATTGTCAATGGGAACAGAATAAATGAAACAGCATGTAGGGATAGGTTTTATTAACCCTTTCATGCCCCCATCCCCTCCTCTTCTACACATACTATCTCTATGCTGTTGTGACCTGTATATTAACCCTTTCATCTCCCCGATCCTCCACATCTGAACATTAACCCCTTCATTGCCATGATGCCACTGTATGTGACCAATACATTACAACTCCTTCACTTCCTCCTTGCTCTGTGTATGACTTGTACATTAATGTATCTAGTGCACCATTACCAAGCTCTGTGTTTAACCCACTCAATACCGGAATGTTTCTTTATTTTCAAAGAACCTCTAATAGTATATACAGTATATCTATTCTGTCTGTTATTCTCAGAGTGGATTAGATATTTTGCTCTCTAACCATATAGTTGGCTATTTTTATTTACCACTGCATAGAGATATTTAAGAATAAATTGCCTTTTTTTAAAACTTTACATATTAACTAAATTATACACCCACTTTTTTTTTTTAAGGTTATTAATCGATTAATCGAAACAATAATCAGCCAACTAATCGATTATGAAAATAATCGTTAGTTGCAGCCCTACCTAGAGTTAAGCTTTAAAATAACAGTTGCCTACACTTAAATTTTAAATATGCAGAACATAAGCTTACATTTTACCCAGTTTCACCAGCAATATGACTGATAGTTGCTGTATGGGTTTCGGCTCGGTTCACACTAGTGCAGGCCGTGCGTTCCAGGTGCAGGTGCGGGAATCGCATTGAGACGCGTGGGGCTGCCATTCATTCTCAGTGGGTGCGGGAACCACAGGGAAACTGCAGTCAAAAAGACTATGCAGTGTCCCTGTGGCCACATTTAAAAAAAGGTGCATGCTCATTTTTTTTTTTTTTTTTTTTTTTTGTGCGGTTCACGCAGCACAGCACTTCATTCAAATAAATGGGCTGCCATACCCAAGCAAACACGGGACGCACGGCCCGTACTAGTGTGAACCAAGCCTTATGGTATAACCAAAACAGGGCCTGGGCTCTGTGCAAAAGACTTTCAAACTGCTGAATAATCTTCTGTGACTGATCTTTGTAACATTTTCTATATGAAAACATTACAATTATTGTGCGCATACCACAGAGTCATGCTTTATATACAAAAGTATTCTACCATAAGCATTGTTGTCATTAGCACACTTATTTTTCAGTTCACTAATTCACTAAATATAAAGATTATCACCTTGTAGACTAAAAATAATGCTAAGATGATGCTCCTTAGATAAATAATAAAAAGTGATTCATAAGAAAATAAATTTAACAGTCAAATGCCCATTTCATGCAAAAAATATTTATTCCTTCCGTAAGTGTTGTTTATGTCCCTGAATTGAAGATTTCTAGGTAAATAATTGTTTATAGTTACTGCCCTAGTGCATTGGGTTTATAATGGCTCATCATTTTTACAATAGGCAGGTGTACAAATTAATCCACAAGACTATTCATATACAGTTGGCCATAGCAGCCCATAACTTTGGCTGGACTTACTGTAGAAGATGTCTTGTATCTTGGTATGTATGTAAATATAGTGCCTTTGCCCCTAGGATCTTACTTTAATTTTCAGTTGAGAAATTCTAGTTCTTAATACCGATTTAATTGCTTTGGGCAACTTAAGCATTTTTATTTTTCTGTTTTTCTTTTTAAATTACACACTCTGTTCTATATTCCTGTATTGTAAGCAGTGGTAGACTTTCACTCTTGTGTCCAGCTTTCTAAGAAGTGTCCTTAAGCGCTATGAATAAGTTCCCTGCCTCGTGTAATTTTTTTTGTTTTTTTTTTTTTTTTTTTTTTTATTGTATTTTTACTTAGCTTCCGAAACTACTGGATGGATGTCATTTTTATTTCCTGGGATCCTTCAAAGAACATAAAAAGGAAGACTTGACTGAGCTGGTCAAAGCTGCTGGAGGACAAATTCTCATTCGCCAACCAAAGCCTGATAGTGACGTGACCCAGACTATTAACACTGTAGCTTACCATGCTGATGCTGACTCTGATCAAAGGTTCTGCACACAGTATATCATTTATGATAAGACTTCCAAATATGTCCCACGCATAGTACGCCAAGGGAAGGTCTGGTTTGCGCCCTCAAATTGGCTTATTGACTGTATTACCTGCTTTCAGTTGCTCCCTGTGCAATAACAAGCCACGTAGACCCAAACAAGATACAAGTATAACTGGCTACCTATGGTGCTGTTCCTCAACAGTACATGAAGCATTTTCATATTGCTGACAGTTTTGTAAATTCTTAATAGAATACAAAATAAACAAAGACACTGCATACTCTGCTGGAATAACATTTGAATATAATGTTAAAAACTGAAAGCTGACGGTGATTCTGTTTTTGTCATTTTTTTAACTACATGCAACATTTTTTTTAATTCAAAGGGTACCAGTTTTTAAACTTGTAATGACAATTGTGAAAGAAAAATATGTGACTTTATAGTGTTACTAAACCCATGCTCGTATAAATAATGCATCCGCAGCACAGACAACATACAGTGAGGGAAAAAAGTATTTGATCCGCTGCTGATTTTGTACGTTTGCCCACTGACAAAGAAATGATCAGTCTATCATTTTAGGTAGGTTTATTTTAACAGTGAGAGACAGAATAACAACAAAAAAATCCAGAAAAAAACGCATTGCAAAAAAGTTATAAATTTGCATTTTAATGAGTGAAATAAGTATTTGATCCCTTTGCAAAATATGACTTTGTACTTGGTGGCAAAACCCTTGTTGGCAATCACAGAGGTCAGATGTTTCTTGTAGTTGGCCACCAGGTTTGCACACATCTCAGGAGGGATTTTGTCCCACTCCTCTTTGCAGATCCTCTGCAAGTAATTAAGGTTTTTCGAGGCTAACGTTTGCTAACTCGAACCTCCAGCTTCCTTCACATATTTTCTATGGGATTAAGGTCTGGAGAATGGCTAGGCCGCTCTAGGACCTTAATGTGCTTCTTCTTGAGCCACTCCTTTGTTGCCTTGGCCATGTGTTTTGGGTCATTGTCATGCTGGAATACCCATTCATGACCCATTTTCAATGCTCTGGCTGTGGGAAGAAGGTTCTCACCCAAGATTTGACAGTTCATGGCCCCGTCCATCATCCCTTTGTTGCGGTGAAGTTGTCCTGTCCCCTTAGCAGAAACCCCCCCCAAAGCATAATGTTTCCACCTCCATCTTTGACGGTGGGGATGGTGTTCTTGGGGTCCTAGGCAGCATTCCTCCTCCTCCAAACACAGCGAGTTAAGTTGATGCCAAAGAGCTCGATTTTGGTCTCATCTGACCACAACACTTTTTCACCCAGTTCTCCTCTGAATCATTCAGATTTTCATTCGCAAACTTCAGATGGACCTGTACATGTGCTTTCTTGAGCAGGGGGATCTTGCGGGCGCTGCAGGATTTTAGTGCTTCACGGTCTAGTGTGTTACAAATTGTTTTCTTTGTGACTATGGTCCCAGCTGCCTTGAGATCCTTGACGAGATTCTCCCGTGTAGTTCTGGGCTGATTCCTCACTGTTCTCATGATCATTGAAACTCCACGAGGTGAGATCTTGCAATCTCCAGACCAAGGAGATTGAGTTATTTTGTGTTTCTTCCATTTGCAAATAATCGCACCAACTGTTTTCACCCTTTCACCAAGCTGCTTAGCGATGGCCTTGTAGCCCATTCCAGCCTTGTGTAGGTCTACAATCCCTGACATCCTTGGACAGCTCTTTGGTCTTGGCCATGATGGAGAGATTGGAATCTGATTGCTTTTGTGGACAGGTGTTTTTTATACAGGTAACAAGCTGAGATTAGGAGCACTCCCTTTGAGAGTGCTCCTAATCTCAGCTCGTCACCTGTATAGAAGACACCTGGGAGACAGAAATCTTGCTGTTTGGGGATCAAATACTTATTTCACTAATTTAAAATGCAAATCAATTCATAACTTTTTTTAAATGCATTTTTCTGGCTTTTTTTGTTGTTGTTCTGTTTCTCACTGTTAAAATAAACCAATAAAATTATTGACTGATCATTTCTTTGTCAGTGGGCAGATATCAACAAGTTAACCAAACTCCAGCACAGGATGGAGTTTAGTTTAGTTAGATTTGTCAGTGGGCAAACATACACAATCAGCAGGGGGATCAAATACTTTTTTCCCTCACTGTATAAAACCGCTATATACCTTTTCCGACCAGCGGTATACAGTGGTAACGCGACATATAGCAATGTCCAGTCGAACGCTGAATGTTCTTGTAAGAGGGAGGCTTCATTCTTCTCTGACTTGTCTTTTGATGCTGACTGACCCCTGAACCCTCTGTCTGGCCAGCACTAGCTCCAATCAAACAGGAAATGTTCTTTTCCAGCCATAGAGACCAAACTGCATGTGCAGACTGACTCCACTAACTCGTTCTTATCTGGCTTTGTTATGAGGACAATGTAATAAGAGGAGGATCTGTGCATACAAGATCAAACAGACTTTTTACACAATGCAGAGGATTAACCCCTTAGGTTCTACAGTGAGTATAACGAGCATGCTTTACTGCATATACAGACTGATTTACTGTTTTGGGTTTAGTAACACTTTAATGGTGCCAAACCATCTCAGGAGTAAAGAAACAAAAATTGAGTTAAAAAATGTATTATTTTTTTAAAATTCTCAACATCTGGATGACCATCTGTGAGTAATTATTTTTTGCTAACCCTTCACATTTTTGTTCTTTTCCTGTAGTTTTGTAACAATAATGATTAATCTTGTCAATACCAGAATGATGTTTCCTGAAGAAGCCGAAACTGAAACGCGTTGAGATTTTACAGCTGTTGTATCAGTGTTCTTTTGCATGTGTCATCTTTCATACGAGTATGCTATTGTCAGCTTTAATTGAATAGCAGCTATTAATGTCAAGTATAACCCTCCTCTTTTTTATGTATACATTTTCTGAGCAATGTTTTTTTTTGTGGTGGATTTTATTAAATTACATTTTATTTTAACCACTTGATGACCAATGACATACCGGTACATGGCTGGTTTTCAAGTGGTTATACAGGAAGGATGCCTTCAGCTGCTGCTGGATCAGGTGGGGCTCTTCCCCAAGACCTCCTGTGTAAATCTAAAGTGGTAACCTGTAAGTGCAATTTCTGATCACTCATAAAGAGAGCTACAAGCTGGTGACACACTTTTTTACACAACATAAATAACCATGCCATACCCTCTTTTTCAGTGCACCTAGTGCAGAAAATTGGAAGATTAGTCAATTATTCTCTAGAGGGGGCTCCCAGAGGCTTAGTGAAAGGACTGCATCACTTTTAACAACTGTTGGGGTTAGGTGTTATCCACATAAGCAGTGCTTTGTTTACAAGGATGGACCCAATTCATAGACTTGCATTGTGAAGATGAACAGTAGAGTACAACCTTTTTGTATTGAAGAAGGAAGCAATGGCCAAATATGGGTGCCCCATGTACATATAAAATTACAAATTATACATAAAAATAGTTTTCAGAATATTAACACACATTGATAGGATTACATAAATCTTGCTGATAATTTTTGTTCATCTTATCAAATATTGTAAAATAAACAAAGGTTTGCTTTAATGGCTTCATGTGTTGGTAACCTCCTGCTATTCATCTCAAATGTGTGTAAATAGACAAATGACTGACATTACTATCTGCTGTGGCCACTGAGTTAACTCTGCCTACACAATCTTCTTGTCTTTATCATGCTGTTTCTGTTAAAAGTGTGAGAAAATGAGTAAGGTCAAATAATTTGCCCTCTTATGTGCTGCAGCCAGAAGCTGTCTAGTCTATCTGGAAAGCTAAAATCATTTTCAGCTTTAACCAAGTGTAGATGATGTATTTTTCAAACTATGCAATTCATACCTAACTTTGACTCATTTGCCTCTAAAGTATTGACAAACAACCCATGTGAGAAGACTGTGGTGGAAATAGCTTTAAGCCAACCATACATAAATTGAAATTTGGTGAGTTCAGCACTGACAGGCCAAAGTTTGATCTATGTATGGGCACGCTGGCTGTGCACAAGTCGGTCTATACAGTCTTTTCTGTATAACCAGCCTGTTGGGTTTTTCCTAAACTATTAGTTTTACTGGCTATAGCCAACAACACTAATCATTGTGTTCTGTGGGCAGAGAAGGCTCCCCACCAGCAGAGAACAATAGCACTGCAAGAGGGAGAGATTCTCCCATCAACACAGTCCGGAATCTAGCAATTTTCTTTCCTTCCACTCGTACTGGAAGGAAAGAAAATAGCATAATAGACAGTGGGTATAGAAAAGAATCACCCCCCTTTTAACTTCTTGCCTACTGGGCACCTTTACCCTCTTCCTGCCCAGGCTGATTTTTAGCACTGTCGTACTTTGACAATTGCACGATAATGCAACACTGTACCCAAACAAAATTTCACCATTTTTTGAGACACATAGAACTTTCTTTTGGTGGTATTTAACCACTGGAGGCTTTTATGTTTTGTTACAAAAACCGAAAAACATAAAATTTTGGGGGGGGAAAAAAAAGTACATTTTCTCCTTTACTGATGAAGCTGTACTAATGACACGGCACTGATGAGGCAGCACTGAAAGGCAGGGCTGACGGGCATCACTATTGGGCACTGATTGGCATCACTGTTGGGGCTGTACCTATAATCAGTACCCTGATTATTTGTGCAGATCTCCCCTGTGAAAAAATGCAACTGAGCGGCTCTCCTCACGCTGCCATTTCGCCGGCATTTCCTTGTTTACATGTTATCAGCTGTGATTGGACACATCTGATCACATGGTCAAAGAGCCTCATCGTTGGCGCTTTACCAGGATCAGTGATGCGCTATGACCCAGGGGCTGAGCGCACTACCGAACGGCGCACATCCAGAGTGGGACAACGTCATCCCAGAATGAGAGAGCCACTACCTGCTCGTCATTTGACAAGTTGTAGTTGGAAAATTGATTCCCCCCAACCACCTTTTACTGTAATTACAGCCTTCAGTCTGTTGGAATATGTCTCTACTAATTTTGCACATTTAGACTTTGCAGTATTTGCCCACTCTTCTTTGCAGAACTGCTCAAGTTCAGTTAAATTTGGTGACCATTTGTGGACTGCAGGCTTCAAGTCATTCCACAAATTTTTAATGGGGTTCAAGTCAGGGCTCTGACTAGGCCATGCAAAGACATTCGCCTTTTTCTCCTTCAACCACTGTGTGGTCACTTTTGCTCTGTGCTTTGGGTCATTGTCCTGTTGGGAGGTAAACCTTCCCTTTGACAACTTTCTGGCAGAGGGCAGCAGATTTTCCTCAAGGATTTGATAGTATTTTGCCCCATCCATTTTTCCTTCTATGGTGACAAGTGCTCCAGCTCCTGCTGCAGACAAACACCCCTATAACAGGATATTACCCCCCCCCCATGCTTTACTGTAGGAATGATGTTCTTTGAATGGTGAGCTGTATTGGATTTCCGTCATACATATAGTTTGTTGTGAAGGGCAAATAATTAAATTATAGTCTCATCTGACCATAAAATGTTTTTCCTTGTGCCCCCAGAATCTTCAAGGTGCATTTTGGCAGAGCAGAGTTGTCACTGCATGTGACCTTTCTAGAGGAGGGTCCTTTTCTTCTTGCAACCCTCCCATACAAGCCACATTTGTGGAGAATATGTGATATTGTCACATTCACACAATGGCTACCCTGTCATAAATTCCTGCAACTGCTTCAGAGTTGCTGTAGACCTCATGGTATCCCCTCTGACCAGTTTCCTCCTGGCTCTTCCATCCAGTTTGGAGCGACGTCCTCTGTGTTGTACCAAATACCTTCCACTTCTTAATAATAAACTTCAGCGTGCTTCTAGGCATTAATAAATCCTTTGACGTTTTTTTTGTATCCATCGTCTTACTTGTGCCTGTCCACAACTTTATCCCCGAGCTCTTTTGACAGTACCTTGCCACCCATAGTTGATTGTTTGCTTCAGTTGCACTACCAGGGACTGAAATGCTCCAGGAAAACTCTTTTCATGCTGAGCTAATCAAAATGACAGCTGATTACAGTTTAAAGTCAGATGGCTTTGTGCGCCATTGAAAAGGTGATTAGCTACACCTGATTGAGTTTAAGAGTAATTTTTAGGATGGGTTGATTCTTTTTCCAACTCAGTGATTCTGTTTTCAATATTCTTTTCCAACAAGTTGGTGTTATATATTTTACTTGGATGTTATAAGTTGCACTGAGTAAATACAGCTGGATAAAACAAAAACTGTGTCTGTCTTAATTTCAGGCAACAAAAGGTGATTATTTTAAGGGGGGGGGGGGGGTGATTCTTTTCTATACCCACTGTATAGCCTGCCTTAGTTGCAAATTGAACAAAAGCACTGCTATGAAACTAGTATAGGGCAAGTCAGGTTATGTGCTTGGGCTGATACATACAAACAGATCAGCCCACAGTACAAATGACACAGCTGACGACATCAGCTGATGGTGCCCTCCAACACTTCTTCCAAGACATGAAAACATTATAGAAGAAACATTCAGCACTGTTCTCCAAAACCACTTAAAATCTTATTAAACCCCAAACCAAAAATGTAATAAAGTTGTACTCATAAGTTTACATACCCTGGCAGAATGTATGATTTCTTGGACATTTTTCAGAAAATATGAATAATAACACAAAAAAACTTTTCTTTCACTCATGGTTAGTGTTTAGCTGAAGCCATTTATTATCAATCAACTGTGTTTACTCTTTTTAAATCATAATGGCAACAGAAACTACCCAAATAACCCTAATCAAAAGTTTACATATCCCAGTTCTTAATACCGTGTATTGCCCCCTTTAACATCAATGACAGCTTGAAGTCTTTTGTGGTATTTGTGGATTAAGTGCTTTATCTTCTCGGATGGTAAAGCTGCCCATTCCTCTTGGCAAAAAGCCAACAGTTCCTAGAAATTCTTGAGCTGTCTTGCATGAACTGCACGTTTGAGATCTCCCCAGAGTGGCCAGGGCCAGATTAAGAGCATCATGGGCCTGATGCTAAGGATTTTGGTGGGCCTTTTTATGAAAATAAAATGAAAACGCAAACAATTTTTTTATTAAATAAAGAGAGAGAGAGGGGTGTGGGAGAGTGGTTGAGAGAGAGAGGGGGTTGGGGTGATAGCGAGATGGGAGGCTGAAAGAGAGGGGAAAAGAGAGAAAGGGGGGTGAATGAGAGAGAGAGGGGGTGAGATAAAGGGGAATAGAGAGAGGGTGAAGGAGAGAGAGGGTGGTAGGAAAGGGGGGTGAGAGAGAGAACAGGGTGAAAGAGAGGGGGGAGGGGGAGAGGTGAGAGTGAAGGGGTGAGTCTGAGGGGGGCACAGCATAGTACATTACATGGGGGGAAATAGCACAGTACATTACATGGTGGATACATGGATACAGCACATTTAATGGTGGGCAAAGCACAGCACATTACACGTTTGGCACAGTACATTATATGATGGGCACAGCACATGACATGGTTGGTACTGCACAACACAGCTCATTTCATGGTGGGCACAGCACATGCACACGGTCACAGGACCTTATATGGTGGGCACACCACATGATAAGGTGGACACAGCTGAGCACATTACAAGTGGGCACAGCATATTATATGGTGGGTACTGCACATGGCATGGTGGGCACTGCATGACACAGCACATTACATTATGAGCACAGCACATTAAATGGCGGGCACTGCACATGACATTCCATTGGGCACATTGGTGGACACGACACAGCACATTACATTGTGAGCACAGCACATTAAATGGTGGACACCACACATGACATGGTGAGCCCTGCACAGCACATTCTATTGTGGGTATTGCATGGCACATGCCATGGTGGACAATGTACAGCACATTACATGGTTGGTACAGCACATTACATGGTAGACACTGCATGGCGCAGCACATGACATGGTGGGCACTGCACAGCAATTTACTTGGTGGGCACTGCACATGACATGGTGGGCACTGCATGGCACAGCACATTACATGGTGGGTACAGTGCATTACATGGTGGGCACTGCATGGCACAGCACATGATGTGGGCACAGCGCATTACATGGTGGGAACTGAATGGCATAGTGCATTACATGGTGGGCACAACACATTGCACTGGCATGGGCCTATGTTGAGGGAGGGGCCTGGAGCTGCAGCTCCACTAGTCCCTATGTTAATCCAGCCCTGAGAGTGGCTCAATGATATTGAGGTCAGGAGACTGAGATGGCCACTCCAGAACCTTCACTTTATTCAGTTTTTTTTGATAACATACTGCACTCATCTTGTCATCAATTTTGACAGATTTCCTGTGCCTTTTGTAGCTCACACATCCCCAAAACATCAGCGATCCACCTCTGTGTTTCACAGTAGGAATGGTGCACCTTTCATCATAGGCCTTGTTAACTCCTCTCCAAATGTAGTGTTTATGGACAAAAAGCTACATTTTGGTCTCATCACTCCAAATGACTTTGTGCCAGAAGGTTTGAGGCTTGTCTCTGTGCTGTTTGGCATATTGTATGGGGGATACTTTGTGGCATTTGCGTATTAATGGCTTTCTTCTGGTGACTCGAGCATGCAGCCCATCTTTCTTCAAGTGCCTCCTTATTGTGCATCTTGAAACAGCCACACCACTTGTTTTCAGAGAGTCCTGTATTTCACATGAAGTTTGTGGGTTTTTCTTTGCATCCCAAACAATTTTCCTGGTAGTTGTGGCTGAAATTTTAGTTGGTCTACCTGACCGTGGTTTGGTTTCAACAGAAAGCCCTCATTTTTCACTTCTTGATTAGAGTTTGAACACTGCTCATTGGCATTCTCAATTCCTTGGATATCTTTTTATATCCCTTTCCTGTTTTATACAGTTCAACTACCTTTTTCTAGCAGATCCTTTGACAATTCTTTTTCTTTCCCCATGACTCGAATCCAGAAACGTCAGTACAGCACTGGATGAAAGATGCAAGGATCTGTCAGGACTCCAGAAACTCACTGACCTTTTATACACACACATCCACACACAAATTACAAGCAAACAGATCACAGGTGAGGATGGTTACCATTAATAGCCATTCAAACCCCTTTGTGTCAACTTATGTGCATGTTATCAGGCCAAAATCACCAGGGTATGTAAACTTTTGATCAGGGTCATTTGGGTAGTTTCTGTTGCCATTATGATTTAAAAAGAGTAAACATAGTTGATTGATAATAAATGGCTTCAGCTAAACATGAGTGAAAGAAGTTTTTGTGTTATTCATATTCTCTGAAAAATGGCCAAGAAATCATAAATTCTGCCAGGGCATGTAAACTATGAGCACAACGTTTTTGGGGGGCTTCTCCTCTCTTTTTTTCATCTGGTGATCTGTCCAGAAATACACCTCATTTATTACAGTACCTCCACTCTGGATGAAGGAGCACAGGGGTAGATCATACTATGACATATTATAGACATGCTTGTACAGCACCATTGTCCGTCTGGGGGAGAGAGAGAAGTGTTAGATGTACTAGCAGATTTTAATACACTAACAAATTAAAGCCAAATTGTACATGGCAAAAATTAAGGGCCGTTCACCCCTAGTGCAGTACTTCTTTTTTTCTGCATCAAAAACATGGAAAGTAGGTTATTTGGGTTCCAATGGCATAGTTCACACCAGGGCAGTGCATTTCAAATCCAGGGAAAAAAAATACAACATGCTGCTTTTTTCCTGCAGAGAACTGTATTGGAATGTAAAAAAAAAGTATAAAAATGCTTTAAAAATGCACCGGACCCCAGTACAGTGAAAAAACAGGAAAAAAAGCATCTAGAAAAGCATAAAACATGTTAGAATTGCATCCTGAATGAGTTTGGAGGACGTTTTTGTGGTGTGAACAGACACTAAAAACAGTAAACAATATAAAAAGTACAGAACCGCAAACAACGGTATGGAAAAAGTATATAAAATATAGTATAAATATTGTTTGTGTATCCCACTTATGTTTGAGTACCTACACATCTGAATTATAGGTGGGAGCTTGACTTTCACATATAGTGTTCCTCTGTGGTGCTGCCTTTTAAAGCATTTATTCTATATTTTATTCATTTTTTCTACATGTCTCTGTTTAGTTTTTAGCATTCTTTGTATTTTGTACATGATTTATTGATTTAGATTTTTACCATGTGCTTTGTTATTTAGTACCATATTTAGCGACGTGTAAGGCGACTGGGTGTATAAAACAACCCCTTAATTTTCCCATTTAAAACATAGGTTTTGGGCTATATTTGCCATATAAGTCTACCCCCCTTCTGAGGCAGCACCATTTAAAGCATTTGTTAACCCAAAAAAATAAAAATAAATATGTTCCCTTAAAGCATGTTATACAGCACAGTGCTTGTGCTGCGTCATTTGGACCCCGTATCACCTGAAATACCTGGCTGGTCCTGCCTGGCTATACCCTCTCCTCTGCAAATTGACCACAATAATAATGGCTGCTGATCCCTGACACCGTGGTCAGTTTGTTTACCTCCACCGACCCTGAGGAGACATTATAACATTATGCCCGGGCCTCCAAGGGTCATAGAGATGACTGGGGACCATCTGGTCACCAGAAATCTCTGGTAAACGTCCGGCGGCGACCGATTCATTCTCCGGCTCACTGATCGCAGGGGCAAGCTGGGAGAAGCATCAGAGGGGCATCCCCTCCCATCGCCTGTAAGAACGATCAAGCGGCTGAACTGCCGCTATGATTGTTCTTATGGTGCACAGAATCACCAGCTAAAAACGATGATATCTGAATGCCTGTAGCTGCAGGCATCATTCAGATATCCCCACTCAAAGTCCAGGACGTCATATGATGTACCTTGGGTGGGAAGTGGGATTTGATTTAAATAATATTAATTAAAATGGTTATGACTTACCAGTACTTAAAATCCTTCATCATGTTCATCCTCTGACATCATAAGTTCACCAATGACATCTTGTGATACATTTGTAAGATAGTCTTCATATGGATCTAATTCTGAAACAGATGGTTTGGCTTCAGCTTCGGCTTCTCCTTCATCTTGCCAAAAGTAGTCGTCCTCCATACCATCCAATGAATTTGATATGCCACACTTCTTGAAAGACTTTATTACTGTTTCTGCATCAATATCATTCCAGGCTTTTATGACCAAGTTACACAAAACATCCAACTGTGGAGCACACGTTTCCTCCTCTTGTGAATTACTTCGTCGCTAACCATCCACTCATTCCACTGTTGTCGAATGTGATCTTTAAATGGCTTGTTTAGGCACACATCCTGTGGCTGTACCAACAATGTCAATCCTGCAGGAATAACTGTCACATCTGTGTTTATTCTTGCCAGCCTTTTCTTTGTGCTGGTAGTTAAATGAGCCCTGAACATATCCCACACCAGTAGGCTACGTTCTCAATGTAGTCCACCTAGTCGCCTACTCCATACATTATCAAGCCATAGCTTTACCCCTTCTTCATCCATACAGCCTTTTTCATTCACATGTACAAAAACTCCAACAGGGAACTTGATTTTAGGCATTGTTTTTCTTTTAAAAATAATCATTGGTCTTAGTTTGGTGCCATCAGCTGTACATGCTAGTACCAGTGTAAAACTGGACTTCTCATGTCCTGTTGTTTTAATTAACACTGTTTTTCGCACCTTTTGAATTGACAGTTTTATTTCCAACCATATCAAAATTCATAGGTGTTTCATCCATATTTCCGATATTATTTAAGACATAGCATGTTCCTTGCGCTGTTGTATTAAATATCAATGGAAATTACTTTGCCGTCGAGATCAGCAGGTAATTTTTGTGCAATTTTGGTTTTTTGCCTCAGGACCAGATTATGCCTTTCCAAGAACCTAGTACACCAGGATACAGTGGCCTTAAATCCTTTGCTTTGATCTGGGTTAGATTTGGCCCACTGAAGTGCAAACATACGTATGTAGTTTTGTGTCATTACATAACTATTTTGACGATGCTCATGCACCATGTCTGCTACATGATTTTCAAGTTTTGGTCAATGTGGGGTGTCTCTTCATAGTGTACAATTGTCCCTTGGCATACTCTTTAATGCATCTTCATTTGATTTCCAGTCTCTGACCATCTTTTCTGTTACTCCATATCGTCTTGCCAGCAGCACAGTTATTATGTTCCTTGGCAACGTTTACAACTTTCAGCTTGAAACTGGTTTTATATTTCCTTCTTGCTAGAGCCATGATGGGGTCTTGTCTACCAGCCATTTTGTTTATACCCACTAATCTGTCAGCGCGCTTGATGTGTGGTAATACTGTATCCATGGTAGCTTTGGCTACATACAGTATACCGCGCTGAGCCAATCACGGCGAGCGATGTATTCTGTTAATGAATACAAAGCCAGTTCGGATTGGCAGAGGTTGTAACATAATCAGCCCGCCTCTCTGGCTTTGTATTCATTAATAGAATACATCGCTTCCCGTGATTGGCTCGGCACACTATACTGTATGTAGCCGAAGCTACATACAGTATTACCTCACATCCGGTGGGCTGACAGATTAGGGACGTTTGTTTTCGGCCAAAACAAACTAAAGGTTCACATTTTATACCCCGCATATAAGATGACCCCTGATTTTTGGGAAATGTTTTAAGTATAAAAAGTTATCTTATACGCCGGAAAAAATACGGTATATCTGGTTTCCTCTGGACTCCTGGTCTGTATTTACCTGTATGCCTTCCTGAGATGGATATTTAAAGGAGGAGTGTGTACAGCTATAATTAAGGCCAGTATTGTCCAAAATGCTTCAGCACTGCTGATATCTTTACCCTGTTTTTTTAGGTTGGTTCAGAAAAGAGTGCCAGCCTTTTCTTTTATTTGAGATTTTAACATACTCAATTGAATTGTTTATTTGCAGTTTGCCAGCTCTACGTTGATTTGCTCAGTCTGCGGCCAGTTGTTTTGCCAATTTCTGGTTGCAGAGTATGACACTGCTTTACTTAATGGCATTATAAAGACTACTTGCAACACCCTTGAATATTTTCAGAGCTTTCTAAACTGCTTTTTTCCTATCATAAAACAAATTATAATTTGTTTTTATTATGACCAGCAATATAAATGAAAATAAGTTTATGCTATAAAAAAAAGTTAAGTAATTGCTGTACAGTATTGTGATCTGCTCATATATGCAGTGAATAAACACAATGCATCCTCTGTGTAAGGTGTAGTTTTAGGCTGTTAGTACTACAGCGCATTATTTATGGAACAAACTTTACTTGAAGAATCATGTCGTTTTCCATAATGAGAACATTCATCAAAAAGCGAGATATAAATTACTGGTTATGTCCTCTAATTAGAGGATAACTCCAAGCAAAACGCAAAATTCACTCATAAATATGCAGTGATTGATTATTTACCTGGGCTCTTAATGCATCATTTTAAAACAAAAACCATATTTTTGATTTTTTTGGACTTAAGTCATAGTATGGGATTTTCGGTATGTTCGAACAGGGGTCTTCAAATGTTTCAGTATGAGGGCCTCATTGTACATTTAAAAAATGTTCACAGGCCAAAAAAAAAAAAATCTATTTTATAAATGAAAAAATCAAATACAAATGATTAAGTCTTACGTGGAGTTTTTTGTACTCAACATATGATTTAGAATAACAGGAAGGAACTCTGATATAAGGGGGAACACTGACAGACTCAGACTCATTTAGAGTCCCCATCATTAAAGAGGAAGTAAACTCTCCCACTCTGTTGCCACTTTTCTTCTAGACCATTATATGAAGTTATAAGCAAACATCACCCATTGTAAATAAGCCTCAATCGCATATTACTTACATTTTATTAAAACTTTTATAAATTATTTATCCAGGGATTAGGCTGCGCCATTTTAGGTATTGTTTCCCAAGTCTGCACTGCAAATTACTTCCGCCCTTCCATGTATGTCTTGCTGCATTCTCGCACATGCGTGATCGCGTCTTAGCCAAGCCTCCGTTTCGATCCGACGTTGCTATGGCGACCGTGCTCCGCCGCTCATAGCCGACCAGACAGTGCAGAACTACACAGTAGTTTTGCCATTCTCATATTGTGTGCCTGTCAGGCTGCTGTATGCTGTGGCTAAACACTGCTATGCTATGTAGTCCAAAGGCAAAGTATGCACCCCATGTAATGTCACATGGGGTGTAGCAGGAAGTTCAGAAAGAATCTGAAGTCTCATGGGTTTTGAGCGCAGTGCCACTGGGAAAGGAAATCGCTTCCACAGCATCCTGTCAATGGAGAGACTGTGTAAGGGCACTCAGAGTGTGCCGTGAAAAGCGGAAGAGATGTTCATGCGCAGGTGATGTCACTACACAGAATGGGACGGATTACAAGAAAAGTAAGCAAGTAAGAAGACATTCAAGCAGCAACCATTAGGGTTTTTTAAGCAGATTGAAATGTGATAAAGTTGTGGGGGAGAGGTTACAACCACTTTAGCCAGCTATACATGGATCAGATTTGGTAACAAACAAATGGCCACTGCCCCCATCTATAATTGGCCTTAACAGCAAGGAGCACATGGAAGGGAAACGCATACAAAACAAGACCAGAGAAAATTCCCAGCTCAACTCGCCAACCAAATTATCCTGTCTAATATTTTGCATTAAAAACAGGTGTTTAGTTGGCACACACATGCGTAAGCTGCAGCGTCGCGCCAAGGAATCCTGATATTCCTGCAGCCTTAACTCTTGTAAATTTCTGAGAGCCTCCACAGTGGAAGCACATGCATTCTAATGGATAGATGGAGATAGTCCACCCCTCCTTAAAGGCACAGGAGCACACTGGACACCCAGCACATAGCACAATGGCAAAAAAAGCTCTGCAGCTTATGCATGTATTTGCAAATGTGTGCTAACTAAACCCCTGTTTTTATCGCAAACTGTTAGACAAGATAATTTGGTTGGTAGCAGACTGGTTGGCGAGTTGAACTGGGAAATTTCTCTGGTTTTGTTATGGATCAAATTTGGCCTTTTAAGCAGAGGCCAGCCAATTTTGATCTATGTATGGGCAAGCTAGTTGTACAGGGGTCGATCTAGCCGGCAGCGCTGATAAGTGTATTTGGACAGCTGAGAAGTCTCCCTGCTGTCAAAATACAAAGGCTCAGTGGGACACTTCCCCCATCCATCTCAAAGACACATAAGAATTGTTACTGCTGACTTGTTTTGGATGATACAAGTGACAGAGCAGCCTTCCTTACCATACAATAGGGTATTCTGACACTTCACCAGGTGAATATCTGTGCCAACCTAACAATTCAGAAAGTATTGAAACAAAAATAGGGATGCCTATGGACGGAGTGGCCCAACTGTCTAATCTTTTCAACAAACTTTTATGAAAAAATACAATTAACACACAACACATACTAAATCAGTAACACATTCCACCAAGATCTAGCCCCCTTCTATAGCCCAATTTGTTTGTATAATGTGAAAGATGACGTTATGCCAAGTAAATAGAAAGCCTGAAGGCGGTGATTGGATTTCGGGGTCCTGTATGCGGCTAGTCCCACACATGTGGTATCCCCATACTCAGGAGAAGCAGTAGAATGTATTTTGGTGTGTAGTTCCACATATATCCATGGCATCTTCCAGCAATATATCATCTAGTGACAACTTTGTGCAAAAAAAAAAAAAAAGTGTAATTTTCCCAAAACTTGTGGCAAAATATTAAATATAACATGGACTCAACATGCCTCTCAGCACATAGCTTGGGGTGTCTACTTTCCAAAATAGGGTCATTGGGGGGAGGGTGGGTTGTGCTATCTTGGCATTTCATGGCCTTTGAAACTGTGATAGGTAGTGAGGAAGTGAAATCACCATTTTACGCCCTTAGAAATCCTGAAGGCGGTGATTGGTTTTTGGGGTCATGTATGCGGCTAGGCTCCCAAAAAGTCCCACACATGTGCTATCCTTTTACTCTGGAGAAGCAGAAGAATGTATTTTGGTAAATCCACATATACTCATGTCATGTGTAAGCAGTATGTCATTTAGTGACAACTTTGTGTAAACAAAAAAACAAAAAAAAAAATTGTAATTTTCCCAAAACTTGTGGCAAAATATAAAATATTCCATGGACTCAACATGCCTCTCAGCAAATAGCTTGGGGTGTCTACTTTCCAAAAAGGGGTCATGTGGGGGGGAGGGGTTGAACTGTCCTGGGATTTTATGCATAACATTAGAAGCTTATCCCACACATCACCCACTCTTCTAACCACTTGAAGACAAAGCCCTTTCAGACACCTTTTATTTACATGAAAAAAACCTTTTTTTTTTGCTAGAAAATTACTTTGAACCCCAAACATTATATATATTTTTAAAGCAAAGGACCTACAGATTAAAATGGTGGTTGTTGCATTTTTTTTTCTCACAGTATTTGCTCAGCGATTTTCCAAGCGCAATTTTTTTGGAAAAAAAATATTTTTTGAATTTTTTAATGCACTAAAACACACTATATTGCCCAAATGTTTGGTAAAATACAAAAGATGATCTTAAGCCGAGTACATAGATACCAAATAGGACATGCTTTAAAATTGCGCACAACCGCACAGTGGCGACAAAATTTATACATTTTTGAAAGCCTTTACAGGTTACCATTTTACATTTTTCAGAGGAGGTCTACTGCTAAAATTACTGAATCGATCTGAGATTCGCAGTGATACCTCACATGCATGGTGCAAATGCTGTTTACATATGACACGAGATCGACACTTACATTCGCCTTTGCGTGCAAGCACGGGGAGGTTGGGTGCTTTTTTTTTCTTTTTTTTTATAATTATTTATTTTGCTTTTTTATTGTATTTTTACACTGTTCCTTTATTTTTTTTTTATTTTCATTGTTATCACAAGGAATGTAAATATCCCCTATGATAGCAATAGGTAGTGACAGGTACCCTTTTTTTAAAAAAAATTGGGGTCTATTAGACTCTAGATCTCTCCTCTGCCCACAAAACATCTGACCACACCAAGATCGGTGTGATAAGATGCTTTCCCAATTTCCCAATGGCGCTGTTTATATATGGCAAAACCAAAGTCATGAAATGATTGTAGCTTCTGGTTTCTTAGGCCCTAGAGATTAGAGCTGTTCTGGTCTTTGATTAGCTCTATGGTCAGCTGGTGGAACCACCGGCTGCATTCTCAGGTTACCCGGTGGGACAGGAGAGCCTGAGAAACCATGGAAGACGGTGGGGAGGGGACGGTCCTTCCCACTGTTTGTAAAAGCAGTCTAGCAGCTAATTAGCCGCTAGGATTGCTTTTACATGAAAGCTGACCGCTGGCTGAAAAGAATGATACCAAGATGATGCCTAAACCTGCAGGCATCATTCTGGTATAACCACTCAAAGTTCAGCAACATACCAGTACGTTGCTGGTCCTTGTTGGGCATATATGGTAATGTTCTTTTTTTTCATGTAGCCTGTGGGCTGAACGTAAAGAGATTGATCGGTAGGTATGCCCATCATTAGAATACCGCACTGCATCCACCCACTTTTAATGATGGGCATACATGCACTGGTTTTTTTAAAAGGTGGTGAAATAACCTCCTACAGCGCTGGAGTCGCTGATTTACGTATCGTGAGAGCAAACGCTGTTGCTGTCAATATAAATAAATCAGTGCTGCAGCTGAATGGCGTAACTGAAAAGCAAACAATGGTAACAAAACATTAACTCAATAAAACAACAACAATCTGTGCCAAAAAAAAGAGTAAAAAATATATGCCGAAGCATGGGGGCGATCCACCCCTAATGTTAGGGGCAACTTGCCCCTCCACCCCTGCCTCCATGCTACCTCCTACAGCGCTGGAGTCGCTGACTGATTTACATATCGTGAGAGCAAACGGTGTTGCTGTCAAGATAAATAAATCAGTGCTGCAGCTGAATGGCGTACCTGAAAAGCAAACAATGGTAACAAAAAATATTAACTCAATAAAACAACAACAATCTGTGCCAAAAAAGAGAATAAAAAATATATGCCGAAGCATGGGGACGATTAATAAATAAATAAATCAGTGCTGCAGCTGAATGGCGTACCTAAAAAAAAAAAAAAAAAAAAAAATGGTTAACGATAATATACAGTAACCAGTAAAGTATAAAAGAATTACATACCTGAAAAGCAAACATGATAAAACATAGTAACAATAAAACATTGCAGTTAAAAAATGCAGTAAAACAGAGCAGAACAATAGAGAGAGAATAACAATAAAACGACAACTATTTTTGGCTTTTTTATTTTATTTATTTTTTTTTTACTTTTTTTTTTACTTTTTTTTTTTTACACCTTTATTTGTAACTGTAACTGTATTGGTTCCAGGTTCGGGTCTCTCAAATACGACGACATCTTTGTAGACCCTGTGAAAGTGTACCCTAGACTGTGCTGTACCCTATGCTAATACTCCACTAGTGTGTGGTAGCATTGGAAACAGTCACCAATACAGAGACCAGGTTGGCCAGGACAGTAGGGACAATAATAGCGGGTGTCACGCCTATATGCACGTTTTCTGCAGACACGACATCTTCTTTGGGGTGATCATTGGGTAGAGGTACCAGGGAGGACATACAGAAAATGCCTCTCATGCAACCAGCTTACTGCATTTTCAGTGAAAAGTTGGGGCACAGCACCGTCTGGAAACAGAAGGGCTGTGATAATCCCTTCCTGGAATTTAAGGAAGGATCCAGTTCGTCCTGACTCTTTTTATAGCATATAAGCGTTCAGCAGAGCCAATTGAAATAAGTATACAGACACTTTTTTTTATACCAGTGTCTGGCCTTACGGGCAATTAAAGTACAGCGCCATCAACTGGTCGTTGAGGTCCACCCCTCGCATATTAAGGTTGTATTCGTGGACACAGAGGGGTTTCTCCACAACACCAGTCACCATTGGAATTTGGACTGTCGTATCTGCGTGAAGGGAGGATAGAACGAAAACATTCTGATTATCAGTCCACTTCACTGCGAGCAAATTATTACACTTCAAGCAAGCTCTCTCTTCCCCGTATAAGTCAGGATTCTACAAGCAGTTGGGGGAAGCCCCGGCGATTAGATCACACGGTGCCACATGCACCAATTCCATGATCAAACAAGTGACTAAAAAGTGGCACGTTCATGTAATAATTGTCCACGTACAAGTGGAACCCCTTACCGAATAAGGGTGACACAAAGTCCCAAACAATCTTGCCAGCACTCATTATGTAGTCTGGGCAGTTTTCGGGCTACATGTGACTATCTCTTCCCTCATAAACCATAAAACTATATGTATAGCCTGTTGCCCTGTCACAGAGCTTATACAACTTGACCCCATATTTGACGCGCTTGCTGGGGATATACTGTTTGAAAGACAAGCGGACAAAAAATGTAATCAGGGACTCCTCAACGCAGACAACTTAATAAATTAATAATAAACAAGGCTGAAAACTGTTGGTTGAAGTGGTTTATGAGGGCCCGAATTTTGTGGAGCCGATCGTATCCAGGATCACCCCGTGGATGACAGAGTTCCTTGTCATTAAAATGCATGAACCGCAAGATCTGTTCGTATCTAGCCCTGGTCATGGAAGCAGAGAACACGGGCATATGGTGATTTGGGTCAGTGGACCAATATGACCGCAACTCACTTTTTTTGGTTATGCCCATGAGGAGGGATGGGCCCAGAGGGTCTTAAATTCGGAAACCGTAATAGGTTTCCAATCTGGCAAGGGTCAACTGGGGATTAGCGGCGATAAATTGACCAGTATACAAATTGCTTTAGTCCATAATAGATCTATAGAGATCTTCCGTGAAAAACAGTGAATAAAAATCAAATGACGTAAAATCATCTGTTTCCACTTGAATTCCGGGTTGGCCAGTGAATGAGGAAAGTACAGGTGCTGTAGAAGTGGTGGGCTCCCAATCAGGGTTAAATAAAAAATGTGGAATCGCGCTAGAAAAAAGCACCTGTATGTCTGGTGCACCGGCCGATAAGCACCAAGACAAGCCCATCCTACTGCAAACAGCAACAGCGATACGAGGCGACGCAAGCATGTCGCTCTGCCCTATGCGTTTCGTAATAGAATTACGTCGTCCAGGGTTGGCATATTCTGCTGGAATGCATTATGGGCTAGACGGGCCTGTCTTTGTCTTCTTGGTGGCTGCGGGACACTACTTGTTCTAGCCACCGCACCAGCTTGAACTGCACTTACTGGACTCGCCACATCACTACATGATACTGCAGTGCTGGATGTACGACCAGGGTGTACTAGGCCGCTGGTGCTTGCCAGTTCACCAGAAGGATGAGCGGCACTAGTACTGGCTCTTTGCTCCATAGGAGAGCCCTGCAGTTCTTGCACCTCAACAACAGAGGAACGGGGCCGGGAACGCCTGACCTTAGCAGGGACAACTACACCATCATCAGAGCTATCTGTCAGGGTGCCGCTGCTGTCTACCGGTTTGTATACTGAGCCTGAATCTGCCAGTGAGGTGGCTTCCCCTTCGCTCTCATCTGTCATGCTCAGCAATGTGTAGGCCTCTTCGATAGTGTACCTCTGATTGGACATTTTGGCCTTTAAATTATTAGGTACAAGTGGGGCGTGGCCTGGACGGCAATGTGAGCGGACGCGTCTGAGCAGAGCTCCGCTAGTGTTATATCCTGTTAGCGATCTCCTGCACATCTCTTACCGGCAAACCGACCCACATCGAGGGAAACTACTCCAGCCGCCCCTGGTCTAGCATGTCTCCACCGAAGAGGAGTAATGCGGCATCCTCCTCCCTAGACAGGTACCGCCGTGTAGACCGGGACCTGGGGGGACAAGATGGTGCCTCGGCAACATCTCCTGCAGCACAACAAGCAGAACACGAGGCAGCAGACACTAATAGAGTCCTGGAGGCGATCTCGGTATGCCAAGCCACACTGACCTCTAAAATAGAGGAAGTAAAGGTGGACATTTCGCTGATTCGCCAGGATATGACTAAGATCCGGGAACGGGTCACAGAAACGGAGACCAGGATAAGCCGCGCGGAGGACATAATTCACCCCCTACAGCACAGCCAGGAGGATATGCAGCGTCAACTTCAACAACTCGCTCAGAAACATGACGAGCTTGAGAATCGGGCCCGCAGATCTAACATACGGTTCATTGGTTTACCGGAGGGCTCGGAGGGCCCTGACCCAGCCACCTTTTTGGAAATATTCCTCATTAATGCATATGGCAGAGAGGCCTTTTCTAATACATTTGTCGTGGAACGTGCCCACCGTATGCCTGCCCGCCGCCCCCCTGAAGGCGCACCGCCGCGCACATTTATAGCAAAGCTACTGAGCTTCAGGGACCGGGATGCCATTCTCCGCCTGGCAAGAACCAAGGGGAATATACCGTTCCAATCGGGTCACGTGATGGCCTTCCCGGATTTCTCAGCAGAAGTTCAAAAACAGCGAGCTTGCTTTGGAGAGATTAAACGACGCTTAAGGGCCCACAACCTGAAGTATGCAATGTTGTTTCCGGCCCGCCTTTGGGTAGTGGGAGAGGATCGTGCACATTTCTTTGAAGACCCGACTCAAGCAGTGGCCTGGCTGGATCAGCAAGAAGCAGAAAGGAATCGCCCCGCCAGCTAATCTTTCGGCCCTACAGGTCCGGCGTTTGTAAGTTGCCTTATTTACTTCTCTCTCCCCATGAACAGTGACTTCCATACTATACCCACAAAGGGCCTTTAATCTACACATGTGACCATTATGTGTATGGGATGATTTACTATACACATCTGAGGAACTCAGGGATTGCATGTCCAAAAGGATTTGCCTAAAACACATCAACTTCATGAGTCTGTTAAGTGCACAAGCGAAACTTCTTCCTTTCCCGGTGCACAGTCCTGACTGGCAGACTGTACTTTCACAAGATAACATCCTTGCTAGAAAGGCCCTTTACAGTTCTCGGAGGTATGGAAGGGGAGGACATATGCTATTTTGAGCTGTTGATTTTCCTTTTTCTTTCAGTTACCAATTTATAGATATGTCATGTATGATTACTATATATCACGGCGGAGTGGTCGGTTGGAAATATCTATATACCGACCACTGCTAAGTAATGCCGTTTGTCACTTGCATTGCTAATTTTACACCAGTGTTTGTTCACCCTCACTGGTGGCGCGTATTCTGCTAATTAAAGCGGTGCCGTGCCCCCAGTGGACGAAGGTTAAGATGGTGCGTGATATATTTGTCTATATGAGTGGACGGATACTCTTGCACAATCGCACAGGTTTTGGGATGTATGCCCCAACCAAGTTCGGGAGGTGGAGGGCAGGGAGGGGGGGTGGGGAAATGTTATATGTTATTTTTATGGTTATTGATAGATGGCACAACAGCAAGTACTGATAGATACCCTATAAGACACAGTATACGATTGTATGGATGGGGGACCTCTGGGTGGTGGACATCAGTGTCCCGGGCACACCTCAGTGACATGCGTCTCAATCATTTTAAACAACTTAAACATGACTAGCATAAAGTTCCTAACTTGGAACGTTAGAGGGATCAGAGATACGATCAAACGATTGGCGATTTTTGGTTGCCTTAAATCATATCGTGCCGCCATTACAGTCCTGACTGAGGCGCATATCACTGGACATCTTCAGAGCGCCTTAAAACGCCCGTGGATAGGATGGTCATATCATGCCACCCACACCCCATACTCACGAGGGGTCTCAATCCTAATAGCTAAGACCACCCCATTCAGCTGTATATCAGTAAAGACTGACCCTCAGGGCAGATTTATCTTCCTGCACTGCACCATATCAGGTACACAATATCTCATATTGGCGTTTTATATACCCCCACCGTACACTTCTACTTTGATTAATGAGGGACTTCTATACATGACACAACACCCCTTATTACCAGCCATCTGGCTTGGGGATTTTAATATGGTATTGGATCCATCCGCGGATAAGTTACAGGTGAACCGGGACGCTCAGCCCTCTAGCACTACCAGACTTGAACGCACACTGACAGAATTCTCTCTTACAGACACGTGGAGACACCAACACCCGGGTGACAGAGCATTTTCCTGCTTCTCTGCGTCACACTCCTCCATGTCACGAATAGACATGATACTCACCTCAGACACTCTACTCCCTCTACTAACAGACTCAGGCTATCACACAAGATCCCTCTCCGATCACGCCCCATGTTGGGCCACTTTGACATTATCCCCGCCGACAGGGCCTAGGTTGTGGCGCCTCCATCCCTTCTGGCTGTCGGCTTTGGGGGATCAGGAAGACATACCGGGAGAATGGCAACATTTCTTTAACACCAACAATTACACCGCTTCCGTGGGCATGGTCTGGGAATCATTCAAACTGCACGTTAGGACCCTACTGACAGTTCGCATAAATAGACTAAAAACCACCTCGAGCACACTACTCCACGAGACGACCGAGAAACTAGACGAGATTACAAACGAATTCAACACAGACCCCACACCTGACAAAGCCTCAGCAATTAAACTGTATACCCGAATGTTAGATCAACTGCACTTTGAAAGGGCTAAACAAAAACTATTTTTCACAAAACAAAAAGTATTTGAACAAGGTGAACGGGCGGGTAAACTATTGGCGTATTTGGCTAAACAGGATACTAGGCCCCCTGTGGTTGTCTCCCTGAGGGGCACAGGTGATGCATTGTTCACTGATCCCAAAGCGGTGGCGGATACTTTTAGGGCATACTTTGCAGATCTGTATTCATCTAAGGTGCAGGTCACCGCAGAGGAAACTAGGGTATTTCTGCAGGATGTTCCCCTTCCCCAAATCTCGGAATCACAATTGGAGGCCCTTGAGGCCCCGCTTACCGTGGACAAGATCATGGCGGCTGTGGCATCCCTGGCGCCAGCTAAGGCCCCCGGGATGGATGGCCTGCCACTAGACTTCTATGCAGCCTACTCAGAGGTACTGGTGCCTGAACTATTAAGGTTATATAGTCACATTTTTGAATCTGAGTCCCTTCCCCACTCACTTAGACAAGCGGTGATTATAGTGCTTCCCAAACCAGGTAAGGACCCCCTGTATCCTGAATCCTACCGCCCAATTTCATTACTCCAGACCGACATCAAGATCTTGGCAAAGATATTGGCCATGCGCTTAAACCAAATCATTTTATCCCTAATACACCCGGACCAGACAGGATTCATGCCCGGGAAAAACACGGCTATGAATTTACATCGATTATATATGAACGTCTCGGCGGTGCATGAGGAAATTGGAGGTAGGGTAGTGGTGACGTTAGACGCTACCAAGGCGTTCGACTCTGTGGAGTGGGGATACCTTTGGGAGTGTTTGAGGGGGTTTGGGTTTAGACCTAATTTTATAAAGTGGGTTAAGTTACTTTACTATTTACCTGAGGCCAGTGTGTCGGTGAACGGGAGAACATCTGACCCATTTCCCCTTGAAAGAGGGACTAGACAGGGCTGCCCACTTTCCCCGCTCCTGTATGCTTTGGCAGTGGAGCCACTCGCCATATCCCTTAGGAACAACCCAGAGATACAGGGCCTTAGAATGGAAAATTTGACGGAAAAGGTCAGTTTATACGCTGACGACATGCTCCTATATCTGGAGGATTCAGGACCATCACTACAGGCTGCCCTCAACACAATTGAAAACTTTGGAAAACATTCGGGATTACGAATGAACTGGTCAAAGTCACAAATTCTCCCCCTAGATATTTCGCCGCCCACTAAAATATCAGCAAATCTTCCTCTGCAGAGGGTGGCATGCATTCAATACCTGGGAATTAAAATAACTAGGGACCCCATGGAATTTTTAGACAACAATATAGAACCACTCTTTTCCTACCTTAAATCACACATGCAGGTATGGGCTCGGCTCCCATTGGGGATCATGGGTAGGATCAACCTTATTAAAATGATCATAATGCCAAAATTTCTATATGTTTTCTGGAATTCACCAATACTTATTCCCCTCAAAGTCTTTAAAACAATCGACAAGCTCATCAACTCATTTGTCTGGGACACATGTAGACATAAATTGGCATGAAACACTCTTAAAAACCCTACCACATCAGGAGGAACGGCCCTACCCGACTTTCACTCATACTATATAGCCGCACAACTGTCTCATTTTTACTACATTCACAACACAGACAGTGCCAAGTACCAGACTCTGGTTTGCAACAAACCCAATAAGGATACCCATACCCCCTTGCAGGTTTTGTTCAGGGGTAGATCAGGTGGGAGGGGAGCAGTTGGACGAGGACCCCTACTGAAACAGCATAAATGCGTATGGGAGATAGCATTAAAATTGATCGGTGCAGATTTTTTTCATTCTCATACTCCTTTGTGGCACAACCCACAATTAAGAGAATTGCTTTCGATTCCTGGGGTGGTCAGATGGGCTACGAAGGGTATAATTTTCCTCCACCAGGTAATCACCCCATCGGGAGTAAGAGACTTTAACTCTTTAAAAACTGAGTTTCAATTGCCTCCACATATGCTATTTAACTATAGACAACTCACACACGCCCTACAAACACAATTTGCTACCGGATACCCAAATCCACAAGTGTTACCCCTGGTGGATGTTATAACGGGTGCAGAACCAACTAAATTGATATCAACTTTGTACTCAGCCCTTCGGGCGCGCGCGGTTGCGGGCATAATTGAGACAGCAAAAATTAGATGGGAAGAGGATATAGGCCCAGTGGAGAATGATGATTGGGACGAGGTCCTAGAAAATGTTAAAAAGGCCTCCCCCAGGCTTCCAGAGCGTATGACGCAGTTATACATAATCCACAAATCTTATCTCACACCAGCTAGAATAGCCAAATTCTCCCAAACCCAAGACACTCAATGTCCAAGATGCACAAGCTCATCAAGCTCTTTCTTCCACCTTATATGGGTTTGCCCAGTTATCCAAACTTATTGGAATCAAATTATTAAATTCCTCCATGATGAAATGGGCTCCCCTGTTCAGGTGGATCCAAGGTTATGTGTACTAGGGCTGCTCCCAGATGTTACCATAGACAAATTCACTGCTACTCTTCTATATGAAACACTCTTTTGCGCCAGAAAATTGGTGGCAAAACACTGGATGAGGGCCTCCCCTTCTACTTTTCAGGAATGGATTAAAACGGTGAACCTGTCCCTACCTTACAAAAAGGTTATATATAAACACAGGGGATGTCTAGCTAAGTACAATAGGATATGGGATAAATGGCTTAACAACACCAACACATGTGATGCATAAATAGATGTATAATAAGAGGATCGGTGCTGGGAGCTGCCCTGGGATCTGTACAGCTGTGTTAATATACCCTGGGAAGGAAAGTCGGGGAAAGATTGTGTCTTATCAGCGAGCTTTTGATTGCCATTATAAAAGTGCCAGAGTTTTTATTCTTAGTTTTCTTTAGTTTATTTTACAAAAAGTCTGTACATGCATGTAAAAACTACATAACCACTCAGGAAATAAGTATAGAGTATAATATGCTTGTATGCTATGTACATGTATGTTTTTTTACCAATAAACTTGTTTATTAACAAAAAAAAAAAAAATTATTAGGTACAACTAGTGCGACTCACGGGCAAAAAAAAAAAAAAAGTACCTGACTGTCAGCGACTGCTTCAATCGCTACCAAAAAAACTTTTATGCCCCGTACACACGGTGGGATTTTCCGACAGAAAATGTGTGATAGGACCTTGTTGTCGAAAATTCCGACCGTGTGTAGGCTCCATCACACATTTTCCATCGGATTTTCCGACACACAAAGTTTGAGAGCAGGATATAAAATTTTCCGACAACAAAATCCGTTGTTGGAAATTCCGAACGTGTGTACACAAATCCGACGGACAAAGTGCCACGCATGCTCAGAATAAATAAAGAGATGAAAGCTATTGGCCACTGCCCCGTTTATAGTCCCGACGTACGTGTTTTACGTCACCGCGTTAAGAACGATCGGATTTTCCGACAACTTTGTGTGACCGTGTGTATGCAAGACAAGTTTGAGCCAACATCCGTCGGAAAAAATCCTAGGATTTCGTTGTCGGAATGTCCGAACAAAGTCCGACCGTGTGTACGGGGCATTAGTGTTCGCAGGGATCAGGCGTGACTCTGCGAACGCTGCAGTTATGTGTGCTGTGTTTTGTAAGTGACAGTGATCAATTGATACTGCACTTGGGTGGGCTGGGCTGGGCGGAGGGGCTAAACACAGGTGCTAGCAGGTGTCTGGGCTGATCCTGCTAACGCTGCATTTTTGGGAACCCTAAACTATTGGGGATGCTAGTATAGATCTGATCAAATCAAAGATATTGATCCGTTCAAACACTATACTAGTAAGGGAGGTGTATGGTGCGTGCTGACGCTAACCCTAACTGACGTTAAAACATAACTGATGTCACCCGGCGGGTGATCAGGTGGTTAAACCTGTATTAGGTAATATACGTCAGGTACCATGACGCTATAAAAAAAACTAATTAACCAGCGTCACCCGTGACACTAATATAGGTGACAGGGGGAGAAAGGGTTAACTAGGGGGTTAAAACCTTTATTAGGTAATATATGGGGGTACCATGACGCTATAAAAACCTGACGGTGAAACTAACCAACTAACTGGCTAACTAGCGTCACCCATGACACTAATACGACGATCAGAAAATAAATCTACTAGTGACAGGGGGTGAAAGAGTTAACTGGGGGGTGATCAAGGGGTTAAACCTTTATTAGGGGGTACCCTAAAGCTACCTGGGCCTACTACTAGCTGCTCTAACGCTAATTAGTGTAGTGTTGGTGCAACTCACGTTTGTATGTCCTCTCACCTCTCTCTGGAACCGAAAAGGATTCCACGAGTGGAGGTGACATCACTTTATATATACCGTATATACTCGAGTATAAGTCGTTCCGAGTATAAGTCGAGGCCCTAATTTACCACAAAAAAAATGGGAAAAACTTATTGACCCGAGTATAAGACGAGGGTGAGAAATGCACAGCTACTGTAAGTGGAAAAGAGGGTCAACAATGCCCATTTGCAGCCTCACTGTGCCCATTTGCATGCCTCACTGTGCCCATTTGCAGCCATAGGTCCCCCGAACTTCAAACTCGGTAGTTAAGGGTTCCTAGATGCCCCCTAGCTGCAGCCAAAATTTGAGGTCTCTGAACCCAAAGGGTCCCGAAATGACATTGCTGCAGATGGACACAGTTGACCGACTTTGGGACCCCCGTATCCCGGGGTCACTTAGTGCTAGGAACCCCAAATTTGGTGTGCCAACCCAGTGGAACTAGCACCATAAAATATCCAAAGCTGGGATTTCTAGCACCAAGTGGCCCCAAGATACAGGGCCCCAAAAATAGGTTCAGAAAATGTCAAGCACTTTTCTGCAGCAGAGAATGACATTTTCCGAACCTATTTTGGGGCCCTGTATCTCGGGGCTACTTGGTGTTAGGAACCTCAGCTTTGGATATGTTATGGTACTAGTTCCACTGGGTTTACACACCAAATTTGGGGTTCCTAGCCCCAAGCGGCCCTGAGATACGGGGCCCCAAATTCGGTTCAGAAAATGTCAAGCACTTTTCTGCAGCAGAGAATGACATTTTCCGAACCGATTTTGGGGCCCCGTATCTCGGGGCCACTTGGTGCTAGGAACTCCAGATTTGGATATGTTGTGGACCCAGTTCCACTGGGTTAGCACACCAAAGGGTTCCTAGCACCAAGTGGCCCTGAGATACGGGGCCCCAAAGTCGGTTCGGAAAATGAAATTTTTTGCTGCAGAAAAGTGCTTGACTCGAGTATAAGTCGAGGGGGGCACTTTCAGCACAAAAAAATGTGCTGAAAAACTCGACTTATACTCGAGTATATACGGTATATATACCGTATATATATATATATATATATATATATATATATATATATATATATACATACACACACACACTCTGCATCCAGTGTAGCCTACCTATAGTGCATTCCGTGGTGTACTGTTTCGAATACACTTCAGGCGGTGTATTTATATATATATATATATATATATATATATATATATTCACAAAAGTGGGTACACCCCTCACATTTTTGTAAATATTTTATTATATCTTTTCAAGTGACAACACCAAAGATATGACACTTTACTACAATGTAAAGTAGTGAGTGTACAGCTTATATAACAGTGTAAATTTGCTGTCCCCTCAAAATAACTCAACACACAGCCATTAATGTCTAAAGCGCTGGCAAAAAAAGTGAGTACACTCCTAAGTGAAAATGTAAACATTGGGCCCAATTAGCCATTTTCCCTCCCCAGTGTCATGTGACTCATTAGTGTTACAAGGTCTCAGGTGTGAATGGGGAGCAGGTGTGTTAAATTTGGTGTTATCGCTCTAACTCTCTCATACTGGTCACTGGAAGTTCATTATGGCACCTAATGGCAAAGAACTCTCTGAGGATCTGAAAAAAAGAATTGCCGCTCTACATCAAGATGGCCTAGGCTATAAGAAGATTGCCAAGACCCTGAAACTGAGCTGCAGCACGGTGGCCAAGACCATACAGTGGTTTAACAGGACAGGTTCCAATCAGAACCGGTCTCGCCATTGTGGCCCAAAGAAGTTGAGTGCACATGCTCAGCATCATACCCAGAGGTTGTCTTTGGGAAATAGACATATGGGTGCTGCTAGCATTGCTGCAGAGGTTGAAGGGGTGGGGGGGTCAGCCTGTCAGTGCTCAGACCATACGCCCGCACACTGCATCAAATTGGTCTGCATGGCTGTTGTCCGAGAAGGAAGCCTATTCTGAAGATGATGCACAAGAAAACCTGCAAATAGTTTACTGAAGACAAGCAGACTAAGGACATGGATTACTGGAACCATATCCTGTGGTCTGATGAGACCAAGATAAACTTATTTGGTTCAGATGGTGTCAAGCATGTGTGGCGGCAACCAGGTGAGGATTACAAAGACAAGTGTGTCTAGAGTTAAGGAAAGTGGTTGGAGTGTCAAAGTCTAGGGCTGCATGAGTGCTGCTGACACTGGGGAGCTACAGTTCATTGGGGGAACCATGAATGCCAACGTGTACTGTGACATATTGAAGCAGAGCATGATCCCCTCCCTTTGGAGACTGGGTCGCAGGGCAGTATTCCAACATAACAACCCCAAACACACCTCCAAGATGACCACTGCCTTGCTAAAGAAGCTGAGGGTAAAGATGATGGACTGGCCAAGCATGTCTCCAGACCTAAACCCTATTGAGCATTTGTGGGGCATCCTCAAATGGAAGGTGGGGGAGCGCAAGTTCTCTAACATCTACCAGCTCCGTAATGTCATTGTGGAGGAGTGGAAAAGGAGTACAGTGGCAACCTGTGAAGCTCTGGTGAACTCCATGCCCAAGAGGGTTAAGGCAGTGCTGGAAAATAATGGTGGCCACACTAAATATTGATGCTTTGGACATTTTCACTTAGGGGTGTACTCATTTTTGTTGCCACCAGTTTAGACATTATTGGCTGTGAGTTATTTTGGAGGGGACAGTACACTGTTATACAAACTGCACACTCACTGTACACCCACTACTTTACATTGTAGCAAAGCGTAATTTCTTCAGTGTTGTCACATGAACAGATATAATAAAATATTTACAAAAAATGTGAGGGGTGTACTCACTTTTGTGAGATACTGTATATACTCTGCATCCAGCGTAGCCTATACCTACAGTGCATTCTGTGGTGTACTGTTTCTAATACACTTCAGGCGGTGTAATATAATATATATATACACACACACATACATACATATATATATATATACATACATACATACATGTACACACACACACACACACACACAGTCTGGTATATCTATATCTATATATATTTATACTCTGCATACAGTGTAGCCTATAGCTACAGTGCATTCTGTTGTGTACTGTTTCTAATACACATCAGGCGGTGTACACAGTATCTAATACAGTGTGTACAGTTTCTACTACACTTCTGGTGGTGTACACAATACAGTGCAGCTGTAGTACAGTTGCTAATACAGTGCAGGCCGTGTACACAATATCTAATACAGTGTGTACAGTGTCTACTACACTTCTGGTGGTGTACACAGTATAAAATACAGTGCAGCCATAGTACAGTTGCTAATACAGTAAAGGCGGTGTACACAGTATCTAATACAGTTTGTACAGTTTCTACTACACTTCTTGTGGTGAACACAGTACACAATACAGTGCAGTCGTAGTACAGTTTCTACTACTTTTCTGGTGGTGTACACAGTATCTAATACAGTGTGTACAATTTCTACTACACTTCTGGTGGTGTACACAGTACACAATACAGTGCAGCCATAGTATACTGTAGTTTCTACGACTTTTCTGGTGGTGTACACACTAATACAGCTTGTACAGTTTCTACTGTACTGGTGGTGTACACAGTACACAATACAGTGCAGCCATAGTACAGTTCCTACTACTTTTCTGGTGGTGTACACAGTATCTGTCAAGTATCAGGTGTGACCAGAGCTGTGTGGACAGCAACAGAGGAACAAACACAGGTAATGTGAAAATATATGATTTATTAAAGATAAGTGAATAAATATAAATACAACCACCTCCAATATCGCTCAGTGCACAACAACCATTACCAAACAGAAACCTACAAACAATAATAGTAACAGACAAATATATATACGTAATTGGGAATACCAGAATCATAAACAGGGCCAGGCCAGGGTCGTCAACGGGAAGTCAGCAGCTTGGGAAAGGGAAAACAAACAGGACAAGGAGAGGATGGATGGATCCCAGGAGGGACGGGTACAGGTAAAAGGCACAGGGTACAGGTAACAGACAGAGGAGGAGTCCCCAGAATTATTTAAAAACAGTGTCGGTACATGCTATTGGAGGATTCGCAGCGATTTGAAGGCTCCGATGTTGGTTCCCAGGTTGAGGAAGGGAGTAATGTGAGCCTAGTTAGAGGGGGTGCCCAAGAAGGACAAGAAACTGGCAGTTATGTTCCCCCAGCTGCAGCATACTGCCAAGTTTGCTCCAGTGACGAGGAGGGGGGGATAATGAGGTCACTGACTGTACTTGGGTGCCTGAGAGAAGAGAGGAGGAGGAGGCACAGCTCCAACGAGGCAGGATGTCCTCTAGGGGGCAGCTTAAGGACAGCCACCCTATTGCATCACACCGCAGAGCTCCGCAGGTACAGGGTGCTGCTGACTCCCCGCTGACTTTTAAAAGTTCCTTGGTGTGGGCCATTTTCGACACATGTGCAGCAGATCGCACCATTGCTGTTTGTAACCTATGTCTGAAGCGGATCAAGCATGGTCAGAACAGCAGCTGCTTGGTCACCACATGCTTGACCAGACATATGACGACCTGCCATGTAGTCTGTTGGCAACAGCACTTGAAAGACCCACATCAAAGAAAAAGGCGGACTTCTCCTTGCTCCTCATCTGGGATCTCCAACCCCGCTATACCTCCAGTCCTCTCAAAAACCTGCACTGAGAGGAAGGAAGGTATAGTAAACAGGTGTCCCAAGTACTTGCAGCCAATCTGCTAGCAGTACACCACCATCTGATTTTAGCAGGCAAATTTCCCCACCCCAGTTAAACCGTAAAAAGAAATTCGGTCCCAGCCATCCACATGCTCAGCATCTAAATGCTAACTTGGCCAAATTGCTAGCACTGCAACTGCTAGCTTTTTAGCTGGTAGACTCTGCCCCCTTTCGTGAATTTGTGGAATGTGCTGTACCTCAGTGGCAGGTTTGTGTGTTTTTGGTGTGGAATGCTGCATGGTCCAACCATACATACATATATTGTACTTCGATTGCTCTGTCATGGGAATCCATGCACTGTCCATTCATCAGTGTTATGAGGCTTTCCTACATAGCCCCACATATAGACCCCAGAGCTCCCATATTGTGCGATTGAGCAGGTTCAGAGATGAAAGCCCCTCCTACGTGTGAATCCTGATGTGTACTATACTTTAGAAAAGACACAAACTGTATATGTGTTAGGTACCTGGTAGTTGAGCCCGACTTGTAGGAGAAGACCCCTCTTACAACGCTGGTTCAGGAGCCACTGGAGTGGGAACAGTGGTCTCGTGAGCACAGTGGGTAGGAGTGCCTGATAGAAGTTGCAGCGGCTGGCACCGGAACTAAGTAGAGATCCTCCAGGCATGGCTGGGCTGCAGATAACGACAGGCAGAAGAGGATCAGCAAGCTGGAAGGCCGGAGATGAAGGAACAGCGGCAACTGGAGCTGGATGAGGAGGCCGGGAATACAGCAACACCAGGCAATAGGCAGAAGGCAGAGTCAGACAGTCCGGGTTGGCAGGAGATCAGGCAGATAAGTTCAAACGGGCAAGCAGCAGAGTAGTCAGACAAGCAGGAGTTCAGCAACGGGTCACAGCAGAGATAGGCAGAGTCAGGCAGGCTGGGAAGGATTGGAGATGGTAGAAGAGTCAGGCGAAGCCAGGTCGGATATAACAGCAAACAATCAGCAACAGAGCAACAACAGATACAGGAACACAGGTAGAGAGCTGCAGACGAACAGCACTGCATGAGTGCAGCTGTGGCATTCTTAAAGGCTCCTTGGCGCCAAACAGCGCTAGCGCGCGCCCACGCACGCGCGCCCGGGGAGCGCGCCGGTGGACACCAGTAGGCAAATTCTGCTGCATAATTCTGGGGAGACCCCGCGTGCGCATGCATATTCCCCTGAACGGTACCAGCACATCCCTGACATTATGCCATGCTATTTCAACTACTGTGTTTTATACTTATATACTCACCCATGTATTATTTTTGTTCTTTATTATTATTTTGTTGTTATTAGAAAAAACAGCTCGCTTCAATTAACCCCTGAAGAAAGAATTAAGTATTTACACCTATATTCCGAAACTTGTTGGGAATATTGTGATTACACACTTCACCTGATCTTGTTTTGAGATCACCTGTGTGTTCCAGAATCTAGTTGCTGCTTATTGATCAAATCTGATTTAGGCTGGGTTCACACTGCTGCGGTGTGGGAACGCAGCGAATTTACTGCGGGTTCCCGCATCGCACCAACTCGCACGGCAGTTCACACTGCCATATGCGAACTGCTGGGGAGTGTCATACAATGTTACCGACACCCCCAGTTCAGCTCGCATATTGCACTGCGAACTGACAATTCGGACATGTATCGGATCGCATAGGTGTGAACACCCATGCGATCCGATTCTGGTCCGAACAAAAAAAAGGGTCCTGTGCGAGTTTGGACCGAATGCGGTGCGATGTCAGCCATACTATCTGTATGGCTGATATCGCACAGCACAGACATCGCATGTGATGTGAACAGCAGTGCGCTGCAAATCACATACGATGTCTGCCACCGCAGCAGTGTGAACCCAGCCTTAATTGTTTTTAGGTGTTCATACCTGTGTATCAACCTTATTATCATTTGTACCCAATACATTTTTTACTTACTTATTCTGGTTTACCTCCTTTGCCTGTACAATCCCTGGGGCACCTCTCTTTGCAATTTCCACACGTAGCAGAGGGCCATCAATGAGTACCTGTGCAAGTATGGCACCAGGACGGGGTCAGGGGAGCTTGGCTTCTTTTTGCCATGCCAGTGGCTACTGATCAAGGATGCATGCACTATCCTGTCACCATTTGAGGAGGCCACAAGGATGGGGAGCAGCGACAATGCATGCATCAGTGACGTCTAGTCTTCCTGTTGGAGCACACGCTTCATGGAATCATGGACAGGGCACTTGAAGCAGAACAGCGGGAGGAGGAGGAGGACTTCCTTACCTCTCAAGGCCCCCTTTATCCAGATAGCATTCCTGCAGGCCTGCCAAACACACAGGAAGAAGAGTAGGAGGAGGAGGATTGTGTTAGCTTGGACGTGGAGGATAAAACTCAGCAGCAGTCTGCAAGGGATGGTTTTCAGTCCCCAGAAACCCAAGGAGTTGTACGTGGCTGGGAGGAAGTTGTTACGGATCATGTGATCTTTAGTGACCCAGAGGACTCAGAATCAAATGCCTCTGCAAACTTACGCTGCATGGCTTCCCTGATTCTGCAAAGCCTGTGAAAGGACTCTAGAATTTGTGGTATCAAGGAGAGGAATCATTACTGGCTAGCAACCCTTCTTGATCCACGTTACAGGAGTAAAGTTGCAGAACTCATCCTGCCTTCGCAGAGGGAGCAGAGGATGAAATATCTTCAGGAGGCCTTGAAGAAAGGTTTCTGCAATGCATTTCCAGACCGTGGAAGGTTACAATTTCCTGGTGCTGGACAACGCGTTGCTGAGGCTTCGTTCAGTCAGAGGAAGAGTGGTGGAGAAGGTGGCTGGCTGACCGATGCCTTTAAACAATTTTTCAGTCCTCAGCGCCAAGGTCTGATTGGTTCAAGCAACCATCGCCAGAGTCTGCATTACATGGTGCAGAAACATCTAGGGGCAAGAGCAGACTTGGAGACCTTTCCAACAGAGCATCCACTGAGTCTTGAGGATGGACCACTGACCAGAACTTGCTCAATATGCAATTGAGCTCCTGGCCTGTATTGCATCCAGCGTTCTTTCTGAACGCACATTCAGTGCTGCTGGAGGGTTTGCAACGGATCGTAGAGTGCGCTTGTCCATAGACTCCAGACTCCGTTGATAGGCTCACATTCATAAAAATGAATCAGTCTTGGATCAGCATCTATCAAGCACCTGATGCTGATGTAATGATTGAATTTTCTTTGGATGTGGGATCCCTTGAAGACTGCCTATGCTGACTACCCTATTCCTTCTCAATCTTGATGATGCTAGCTTCCAACAATATTTTTGGTTTAGGGCACCACCACTACCACCCAAGGCCCAATTTTTCTGCCCCTGTTTAACAGGGGCATGTAATTACAATTTTCAATCCAATATTTCACAGCAGGGCCCATTCCTGCGCCCAACAAGAGTATCTGTGAGGGGTTAGAGTGTTGTGGCACCACGACCACCCAAGGCCCAATTTTTCTGCCCCTGTTTAACAGGGGCATGTAATTACAATTTTTGATATAATATTTCAACGCAGGGCCTGTTCCTGCACCCAACAAGATTAACTGTGAGGGCTTACAGTGTTGTGGCACCACCATCACCCAAGGCCCACTTTTTCTGCCCCTGCTTAACAGGGGCATGTACCGTATTTATCGGCGTATAACACGCACCGGCGTATAACACGCACCTCTATTTAGGAGGGAATTTTAAGGAAAAAAACTTTTAGGAGGGAAGTTGAAGGGAAAAAAACTTACATTTAAATGCCCATCATTGCAGCCTTCTCAGTGCAGCCTTGCCCCAGTCCAGCCTTGCCCAGTGCAGCCTTGTCAGTGCAGCCTTGTCAGTGCAGCCTTGTCAGTGCAGCCATGTCAGTGCAGCCATGTCAGTGCAGCCATGTCAGTGCAGCCTTGCCAGTGCAGCCATGTCAGTGCAGCCATGTCAGTGCAGCCTTGCCAGTGCAGCCTTGCCAGTGCAGCCATGTCAGTGCAGCCTTGCCAGTGCAGCCTTGTCAGTGCAGCCTTGCTAGTGCAGCCATGTCAGTGCAGCCATGTCAGTGCAGCCTTGCCAGTGCAGCCATGTCAGTGCAGCCTTGCTAGTGCAGCCATGTCAGTGCAGCTATGTCAGTGCAGCCTTGCTAGTGCAGCCATGTCAGTGCAGCCTTCCCCAGTGTCCAGTCCAGCCTTGCCCCAGTCCAGCCTTGCCCCAGTCCAGCCTTGCTGAAGCCTGTGAGCTTCAAAATCGCCGACCGCGATTTGAAAATGGCGCCGCCGGCGCCGAAATACACAGAGCCGGTCCTCGGCTCTTCTTGGCGGCTCTCGTTTACTTTCGGTTCCACTCGGACGGTGAGCGGAGCTATCCGAAACTAGCCGAGTATACTCGGCTAGGTTCGGGCGGCGCTCGAGTGAAACCGAAAGCCGCCGAGAAGAGCCGAGGACCGGCACTGTGTATTTCGGCGCCGGCGGCGCCATTTTCAAATCGCGGTCAGCGATTTTTTAATTCTGACAGGTCAGGATCGCAGGGGATCGGCGTATAACACGCACCCGCGATTTTTCCCTGATTTTAAGGGGAAAAAAGTGCGTGTTATACGCCGATGAATACGGTAATTACAACTTTTGATATAATATTTCAACGCAGGGCCCATTCCTGCGCCCAACAAGAGTATCTATGAGGGGTTACAGTGTTGTGGTACCACCACTACCACCCAAGGCCCTAGTTTTCTGCCCCTGTTTAACAGGGGCATGTAATTACAATTCTTGATATAATATTTTATAGCAGGGCCCATTCCTGCGCCCAACAAGCGTAACTGTGAGGGCTTACAGTGTTCTGGTACCACCACCACCAAAGGCCCAATTTTTCTGGCCCTGTTGAACAGGGGCATGTAATTACAATTTGTGATATAATATTTCACAGCAGGGCCCTTTTCTGCACCCACCAAGAGTAACTGTGAGGGCTAATGCCCCGTACACACGGTCGGACTTTGTTCGGACATTCCGACAACAAAATCCTAGGATTTTTTCAGACGATGTTGGCTCAAACTTGTCTTGCATACACACGGTCACACAAAGTTGTCGGAAAATCCGATCGTTCTAAACGCGGTGACGTAAAACACGTATGTCGGGACTATAAACGGGGCAGTGGCCAATAGCTTTCATTTCTTTATTTATTCTGAGCATGCATGGCACTTTGTCTGTCGGATTTGTGTACACACGATCGGAATTTCCGACAACGGATTTTGTTGTCGGAAAATTTTATATCCTGCTCTCAAACTTTATGTGTCGGAAAATCCAATGGAAAATGTGTGATGGAGCTTACACACGGTCGGAATTTCCGACAACAAGGTCCTATCACACATTTTCCGTCGGATAATCCGACCGTGTGTACGGGGCATTACAGTGTTGTGGTACCACCACCACCAAAGGCCCAATTTTTCTGCCCTGTTTAACAGGGGCATGTAATTACAATTTTTGATATAGTATTTCACAGCAGGGCCCGTTACTGCGCTCACCAAGAGCAACTGTGAGGGCTTACAGTGTTCTGGTACCACCAACACCTAAGGCCCAATTTTCTGCAGGGTATATAGGGAAGGCCGTATGTTATATATACTGCTCTCCAGAGTATATAGTGCCTGGGGGACCTCCAAGCCATTTTTTTTTAATTTCTGTGCGGGGTTCCCCTTAATATCCATACCAGACCCAAAGGGCCTGATAATGGACTGGGGGGAACCCATGCCATTTTTTTCAATGATTTTCATCTATATTGCCGGGACCCGACAATACATTACAGCCGCGAGTAGTTTTAAATTACATTTATTCCTTTAGAAATGTCATTTTGCTGTGGTAATGTTCTAAACACGGGAAAAATGCGCTACTTTACAAGCATACTAAGGACACCCCCCAGGTACGATATTTAAAGGAATATTTCATTTTTATTGTTTCACTTTAAGCATTATTAAAATCACTGCTCCCCAAAAAAATGCGGTTTTTAAAACTTTTTTTTGCATTGATACATGTCCCCTGGGGCAGGACCCGGGTCCCCAAACACTTTTTATGGCAATAACTTGCATATAAGCCTTTAAAATGAGCACTTTTGATTTTTCATGTTCGTGTCCCATAGACTTAACGGTGTTCACGTGTTTTGCCTGTTCGTATGTTCTGCTGCGAACCGAACTGGGGGGGTGTTCCGCTCATCTAAGTGGATGCAATGTCATTTGTAATTTTAGCCATCCCTACATAAGGTAAAAGGCAAACATTTACTTTGAGCTTTACCATTCTGCTAAGCTATATGAAAATCACGCTTATGTAATATCATTTTTGTTAGCAAACTTTGTTAGTTAAATTTTGAGGTTAATATTTTGGAATGCACAAAAAAGTTAGCAAAAACTATAGGAAATGCATTTTCTCTTTTAAGTTTACAGTAGACACATTTCCTAGCTTGCCAGTGATGTAGCATAAGCACAGGTAACGTGCAGCCTTCAAGCTGTTGTGGGTAGTGTTGCATGCTGGGTCTTATAATTAATAGATGTAACACTGCAGGTTGTCTACCCTGACCTGAATCTTCAACTGTTAATCTTCCTGGCCACTGGAAATATTTTAGATTGGTAGCACTCTTGTGTCCTCCCTCTTTGTGACCTTTTTAAAGGGGTTGTAAAGGTAAAAATTTTTTCACCTTAATGCATTATATGCATTAAGGTGAAAAAACTTTTGACAATACCGCCGCCCCCAGCCCCCCCGTTTTACTTACCTGACACTTCGAATCTCCGCTGCTCGTTCTCGTCATCTCTATTGCAGCTCAGCCTGGTCGCTGATTGGCTGCAGTGGATGGATTGAAAGCAGAGCAGCCATTGGCTCGTGCTGCTGTCAATCACATCCGATGACGCGGCGCGCCAGGGGGCGGGGCCGAGTGATACAGCGAGCGGCTATAGCCGCCGGCTGTATCACGGGAGCGCGCCCGCAACAACTAACCACCATGCGAGGGAGCTCGCATTAAGGTGGTTATTTCTTGCGGGGAGGAGCTGAAACAGCCGCCGAGGGACCCCAGAAGAGCAGGTTCGGGGCCACTCTGTGCAGAACGAGCTGCACAGTGAAGGTAAGTATGACATGTTAGTTATTTTTAAAAAAAAATAAAATTACCTTCACAACCCCTTTAAATTGTGACAGGGTGCGAGGAGAAGATCCCCTGCCTGTCGTCACACCAAGGGGAGGAAGGGGGGGGGGGTTTAGGGGGAACTGGCAGCAGGAGAAGGAACATGTTAAATGCTCTACCCTGAATATGAGTGGAACATGTAACATGTTTCAAAAGGTGAACTTAGCCTTTAATGCCTAAAGGATTAATTGAACACTACTTATCTTAAATGTTTATATCCAAAAGATTTTGCATGTGTTATATATAAAGATGCTTGCAGGACTTTTTGTGACGCCCTGCCAGCGCACCGCTCCAGTGCGAAAGCCCTCACTCGAGTGAATGGAGCCGCTTCTTTAGGGCGTTTTTCATGCGCTATTTTTAGAGCTGTAGCGCCTAAAAATGCCCAGTGTGAAAGGGGCCTAAAAAAAGTCCTGCTAGCAGCACCTTTGGAGCGGTGAAGGAGCGGTGTATAAACCGCTCCTGCCCATTGAAATCAATGGGACAGCGCAGCTATACCACCAGCAAAACGCCGATGCGGTGACGTTTTGCCGGCGGATTTAACCCCTTTTTGGCCGCTAGCGGGAGTTAAAACCGGTAGTGGCCGAATCCCACCGGTAAAGCAGCGCTAAAATAGCGCCTTTTTACCGCTGCCGTCTGCACCGCTCCAGTGTGAAAGGGGCCTGAGGCCCCTTTCACACGGACGGACCTTTCAGGTCCGCCTCGGACCTGCGGGCCTGAATGGACACTCCATAGACCTCCATGGAGGGTCTGATGTCAGTGGTGACATGTCCGCTGACATCTGACCCACTCCAATCCGAAAAAGTGTAATGGAGGAAAAACCTATTTTTCCATCCGTCTGCGGATCGGATCGTGTGACGACGGACTCTACGGTCCGTCATCATCCGATCCCCCATAGAGGAGAGCAGCACTCTGACAGGTCCGTCCCTGCACAGTGTGCAGAGACAGACCTGTCATCTGCCTGCTCAGCGGGGATCGACGGAGCCATCCCTCGCTAAGCAGAGCGGGCTCCGTACAAGGACACGTCCGTGTGAAAGAACCCTAAGGCCAACGTGTGTATGAGGCTTAAACACCAGAAATTCAAGTTTTCATATCTTTAAAGGTCAACATACACTGGACAATCAGTTAGATCTTCCATAAATTAGATTCAGTGCAAGAGCCTGTTTGATTTTATACAATTAGAAGTAATTCTTACAGTGCATCTTCCTATTACCGCTTTAGCCTAATGCTCTGTTTCCACTATTTCAACCCCAAAGTTGCGTGATTTACAATGTGCTTTTTCAGCTTGTTTTCCACTATTGCGACTTGTCATGCCACTAGGGACTGAAAAGTTGCATCACAAGTTCTACCCCATGATTTACAATGAGTACCGTTCATATGTGTGCGACTTGTTTACGCCCCTGCTCACATGCCGTATACACAGCGGGCACACATCTTTATTACAGAAATCCATATTCGGCATGAAAATTAACCACATGCTTACTGGGCGCTTAAACTCCCCTGTTGTCCAGACTAGGGATGAGCTTCGAGTTCGAGTCGAACTCATGTTCGACTCGAACATCGGCTGTTCACCAGTTCGCCGAACAATTTGGGGTGTTTGCGGCAAATTGGAAAGCCGCAGAACACCCTTTAAAAGTCTATGGGAGAAATCAAAAGTGCTAATTTTAAAGGCGTATATGCATGGTATTGTCATAAAAAGTGTTTGGGGACCTGGGTCCTGCCCCAGGGGACATAGATCAATGCAAAAAAAAGTTTTAAAAACTGACGTTTTTTCAGGAGTAGTGATTTTAATAATGCTTAAAGTGAAACAATAAAAGTGTATTATTCCTTTAAATTTCGTACCTGGGGGGTGTCTATAGTATGCCTGTAAAGGGGCGCATGTTTCCCGTGTTTAGAACAATCTGACAGCAAAATGAAATTTCAAAGGAAAAAAAGTCATTCAAAACTACTCGCGGCTATCCATGAATTGCCGGTCCGACAATACACATAAAAGTTTGTTGAAAAAACGACATGGGAATTCCCCACAGCGGCCCGAGAAGAAGGGAAGAAGATGCCGCGGAGGAAGATGCCGGACGAGATCACCGGAGGAAGAACCAGAAGAACCAGAAGAAGAAGAAGAAACCGAAGGAAGATAGAAGAAAGAAGAAGCATTTAAATAAAGGAATTGTCAAAAACTGTCTCTTGTCATTTTTAACATTTTTGACACTTTTTTTGTGAAATGGTAGGGGTACTTTTGTACCCCCTTACCATTTCACACAGGGGGGAGGGCCAGGATCTGGGGGTCCCCTTGTTAAAGGGGGCTTCCAGATTGCGGGGGGGGCGCTCTCTCGTCTCCCCCTCTTTTCCTGCGGCCTGCCAGGTTGCGTGCTTGGATAAGGGTCTGGTATGGATTTTTGGGGGGACCCCACGCCATTTTTAAATTTTGGCGCGGGGTTCCCCTTAAAATCCATACCAGACCTGAAGGGATTTTGAGGGGGACCCCCACGTAATTTTTTAAAAAAATTTTGGTTTGGGGTTCCCCTGTGGGGAATTCCCATGCCGTTTTTATCAATGAACTTATATGTGTATTGTCGGACCGGCAATTCATTAATAGCCACGAGTAGTTTTAAATGACTTTTTTTTCTTTGCAATGTCATTTTGCTGTCAGACAGTTCTAAACACGGGAAACATGCGCCCCTTTACAGGCATGCTATAGACACCCCCCAGGTACGAAATTTAAAGGAATATTACACTTTTATTGTTTCACTTTAAGCTTTATTAAAATCACTGCTCCCGAAAAAACGGCCGTTTTTAAAACTTTTTTTGCATTGATCCATGTCCCCTGGGGCAGGACCCAGGTCCCCAAACTTTTTATGACAATAACTTATAAGCCTTTAAAATTAGCACTTTTGATCATTCATGTTCGTGTCCCATAGACTTTAACGGTGTTCGCGTGCTCGAACAAATTTTTTGCCTGTTCGCATGTTCTGGTGCGAACGGAACAGGGGGGTGTTTGGCTCATCCCTAGTCCAGACCAATTTTCAGCGCTGATGCACTTTGAATGACAATTGCACGGTCATACTTAGCCAAATGTTTTTTTTTTTGTTTTTTTTAAAAGTTCCCACAAATAGAGCATTCTTTTGGTGGTATTTGATCACCTCTCTGTTTTTTTTCTTTTGTTCCAAAAAAAAAGAAAAGACAGATTTTTATAAATAATTTCATGTATTTTTGGATATTTTGATATTAGATTTTGCAAACAGGTAATTTTTCTCCTTCATTGATATACGCTGATGAGGCGGCACTGATGGGCACTGATTGGTTACACTGATAGGCAGCACTTCTTGGGACCACTGGTGGGCATTGATAGGTGGCACTGGCAGGTGGTACTGGTGGGCACAGATGAGGCAGAATTGCCTCTTCGGCACCAATGTCCCTTGCACCTAAGCCGGTGATCAGCTTTTATTTTTATCCTCATGCTGTCAGCGTGAGGAGAAAAAATAAACAATTAGCGAGCTTTAGTTTACATCATGTGATTGACTGACAGCCTAATCGCATGGTAAGTGGCCGGGATCAGCCCTTACTTCGATCTGTGATCACCCGAGTCTCAGTGACTCAGTGCGCCCTGCAGGGAGCACACGGGGAGCCCGTCCTATGACAGCCTCCCAGAAATTCAGGTCCACGCTGTGGCCGTCGTTTGGCTATAGCACAGACACCAAGTGTTTAATAGAAAAACAGATGCAGATTTCTAGGACTGGCCAAAAATATTGTTTAGAGTCAAAGGCAACTGATGACTTTCTATTAAAGGTCTAAATGGGCCATTAACATGCATCACAATTGAACTTAGGAATGTCTTTGCAAAGTTAATCTAATTAAAATCCTTTCTTATTTTTGCTTGGGGATAGACTGCAGAGGGATTAGAAGTTTTGTCAGACGTCTACACCCCTGATAGGGTGAAGACACCTCCCAAATTTTGCCAATTTCTCATTCAAAATTATTCACTTCCTGTCACATAGCCAAACAGGAAGTGAGGGTAAAACCCTACCAATGTATATCCTTGGGGACACACAGCTCAATCTATAGTTTCCCCATTCGGGAAATTGCACTCTAGCATTTTGCCATGTACATCCCAAATTATTATGTATCTTGGGGTTCATTTACTTAAAGGTAAATCCACTCTGCACTACAAGTGCACTTAGAAGTGCAGTTGCTGGAGATCCGAGGGGGACAAGCAAGGAAAAGAAAAAAACTGCATCTTTGCCTCTACATGATTGGATGATAAAATCACCAGGGCTTGCCCTCTGATTTTCATCAACTACACTTGTATTGCAGAAAGGATTTGCCTTTAATAAACCCCAAAATACCTAATAATTTGGGGTGTACACAACAAAGTGCTAGAGTGCAATTTGCATAATGGGGACACTAGTTAGATTGACCTGTGTGTCCCCAAGGAAAAATATTGTTAGGGTTTTACGCTCACTTCCTGTTTGGCTATGTGACAGGAAGCAAAGCCAATTTTAAGAAAAGGGACACAAAGCCCAACCCTAAAAAAATAAAAATAAAAATCTTGATTTCCCTCAAATGTCCACAATTAGAATAGGATTTTCTTCAGCTTGATTCTAAATCAGTGCTTCTCAACCCTGTCCTCAAGTACCCCCCCCAAAAGGCCATGTTTGCAGGTTTTCCTTCATCTTGCACAGGTGCTTTAAATCAAAGTCAATGGCTTTATATTTTGGACAGCTATTTTAGATGAGATACATTTCCGAAACAGGTCCTGTCAGGGGGGTACTTGAGGACTGAGGCTGAAAACCACTGCTCAAAAAGAAAATTGAATACTTACCACTCTGCAGCATACGCACAATCCATGCATGTGCTACCATGAAGGCACCAGGAAAGGAACTTAAAACTAAAAAAAAAAAAAAAATAAAAAAGGGATTTGTCTAAGACATGTCAATCAGCCTAGTTAAGCTGCAGCTGGGAAATCCGTTGCATGAAAAGAACACACATAAAACATAAAAAATTTGAAACAATTTTATTGGTCCAAAAAAAAAAAAAAAAAAAAAAACACAGGACTTGGAAAAGAAGCAAGGAAAGCAAAATGCACACATGTATGTTAATTTGAGACACTAACAGAATATGTTTGAGGTTTGACCCTTTTGCAGTGTAAATTAACAGGAGTTAAAAGGCGTGCACCCACAAATGGACATCTATTGAGGATTAAAACAACATTAGGCACAACATCTTGAGAAAGAATTTTAAAAATAATGCAGCACAGACAGTTAAATCAAAGTGAACGTAAAAACAACAAAAATTGCCAATATAAAAAAGATTTCATGGTAAAATAACCATCACCCAAAAAATACAACAAACCAAAGTAACAAATAAATTGCATAAAAACACATCTGTTTTGCAACAACATAACAAACAAAATACATGTGTTAGAAACTTGATAAGGACATCCAAATGTACTCTCTTGCTGCCTCCCACACACAATCTTGGCTCTTTTCAGGGCAAAGTAAAGAATGCTATCTGCAAGCTTTATATAACATAGGTTTGTCTGCTAATGAGGCATTTGCAAACACATGGACAGTCCATGAAACACACAAAATGCAAGTTCACCCAATGTAGAGACTGAACTTCAAAGTGAGTACACCTGTTAAGGATGTCCTTAAATTACTAACCCAAAAAACACACTCTGACCATGCCCAGAAACATCCAAGTGCTGTTCACACACAAAAAGCACCACCAAAAAACAAGTCCCTGAGCATGCCCAGAACAACCCAAATGCAGCTAGCACAAAATAAGCCACCCCACTGTCCAAAATTAAGCACATCATCCAGCATGCACCAAAATTACAGATGGGACAAAACACCCCCCAGTCCAGGGGGGCAACTAAAGAGCCTTACATGTGCAAACGTTATAGAACAAATACAATTGCAGTCTAAGGGAACTGACTTGGCAATTTTACTAGTCCCCACTTGGCTGGCTTATCTTCTAGTTATTGGCCTTAAAATGGGTATGGGGGCCCAGGTCCCACCCTAAGGGACATATATCAATGTCACCAATTGGACAACCCCAAAAACGAAACAAGGAGAAATGCCTTTAAATATGCCTAAGTGCTTAAGTGCTTAAGGGCCAGTTCACACCAATGCAGTCCAGTGCATATTTTATGCATCAAAAATGCATGGAAATTTGGTTATATGGTTTTCAATGGCATAGTTCACACCAGTGCTTGCAGTTCCAGTGTGTTCCAGTTCCAGAAAAAAAAAAGTAGAACATACTGCATTTTTTCTGCACTGGACTGTACTGGAAAGAACGCATCAAAAACGCACTGGGGCCAAACGCCTAAGGGCCAGATCACACCATAGAAACGCAGTCAGGATGCATTCCAGGTGCTTTTCTGCATGCGCGTTTTTGATGCGTTCCAGTGCGTTTTTGATGCAGTCCAGTGCTTTTTTCCCCCCTCTTTTTTCTTAACCTTAAATAAGGACAAGTGTGTTGCAGTGCGTTTTTGGTGCATTTAGATGCGTTCCAGTGCATTTTTGATGCATTTTACAGCATTCCAGTACAGTCCAGTGCATAAAAAATGCAGCATATTCTACTTTTTTTTCTGGAACTGGAAACGCACTGGAACTGCAAGCACTATGAACTATGTGAACTATGCCATTGAAAACCATATAACCTACTTTCCATGCGTTTTTGATGCAGAAAACAAACGCACTGGACTGCATGTGGTGTAAACTGGCCCTTAAGGAATAAAAGTTATTTAAAACTACTCACGGCTATAATGAAATATCAGTCCGGCAATACACATAAAAGTTCATTGTTCACCGAATTCAGCATTAAGAAAAAAAAAACAAAATTAAGAAAAAAAAAATGTGTGGGGTTCCCCTGAAATTCCATACCAGGCCCTTCAGGTCTGGTATGGATATTAAGGGGAACCCCATGCCAAAATAAAAAAAATGGCGTGGGGGTCCCCCTCAAAATCAATACCAGGCCCTTCAGGTCTGGTATGGATTTTAAGGGGAACCCCGCACCAAAATTTAAAAGAAAATGGCATGGGGGTCCCCCTCAAAATTGATACCAGGCCCTTCAGGTCTGGCATGGATTTTAAGGGGAACCCCGCGCCAATTTTTTTTTTTTTAAATGGCATGGGGTCCCCCTAAAAATCCATACCAGACCCTTATCCGAGCACGCAACCTGGCAGGCCGCAGGAAAAGAGGGTGGGACGAGAGAGCTCCCCCCCCCTCCTGAACCGTACCAGGCCACATGCCCTCAACATTTTGAGGGTGCTTTGGGGTAGCCCCCCAAAGCACCTTGTCCCCATGTTGATGAGGACAAGGGCCTCATCCCCACAACCCTTGCCCGGTGGTTGTGGGGGTCTGCGGGCGGGGGCTTATTGGAATCTGGAAGCCCCCTTTAACAAGGGGACCCCCAGATCCTGGCCCCCCTGTGTGAAATGGTAAGGGGGTACAACTGCTGGAGGGCACATTGCAGGGGCTTCTATCCCTAAAACTTCTATCACTTGTAGAAAGTGATTCTTTCTACAAGTGATATGCACTTCAATCTCTGCTTCAAGTTCTGCCTCACCTGAACATTCCTTCTCCGTCTCTTTACAGGTATGTGTCAGCTCAACCACATCTTCCACCGTTAAATGAAATTGGCATCTGCTTGCTGTCTGTGTTCGTGTGTGTGTCTTTGGTATGTATCAGCTCAACCACATCTTCCACCGTTAAATGAAATTGGGATCTGCTTGCTGTCTCTGTGTGTGTGTGTCTTTGGTATGTGTCAGCTCAACCACATCTTCCACCGTTAAATGAAATTGGGATCTGCTTGCTGCCTCTGTGTGTGTCTTTGGTATGTGGCCTTCTCTATTTGTTTCCCTGTGTGCATAACCATGACGTTGTTTTTGTTGCTCTGGACTATCTTACCTAAGTTTTATGTGTTGATCTTATCTTGGCCTCTGGCCTCTTGCTATTCTGACTTTAGAAGCAAAAGGTCCACTTTGATTGTTAGCCATTCTTATATTCACTCATGATTAATTAACAAACTTCCACCCCACCTTCATAGCAGTATAAATTTGAGCATCCTTAAGGGGTCAGCACATTGCAGGGGCTTCTATCTCTAAGTGATTTTTTCTACAAGTGATATGCACTTCAATCTCTGCTCTTCAGCGATTGCAGGAAGCAAACAAATATAGCAAGCTGCACTGGAAAGCACCTAACAGACTGCAGGTGACCCTGTCTCTCTATTAAGCTCTTCTTCCACTCTGTAACATGCACTCTCTACCACTGCTTCTGACACTCGTGTCCTCTCTCCTCAAACTCTCTTACCTTCACCCCCCCCTCCACCCGCCTGCTTATACATATCACCCTGCCTTCTGTCCTCTCCTTACTACTGTTCCTACCAACTCTTGCTCATTCTACATCCATATACTGATAAAACCTCCAGTACTCTGAGACATGCCCCTTCACATAAATCAAATTACCTCCCTCACCCTCCTGCTTCTCCTAATCTCTGGTGACATATCCCCAAACCCTGGGCCACAATCATCTGTCTTTGCCCAACGCTCCCATCCCCCTACACCCTCTGGCAGGAGCCGCAACCCACAGAACTTGGTCTCTATTCCTCTTTCCAAAACCGGCCCCCCTTTTCCTGTGCCCTTTGGAATGCACGCTCTGTCTGCAACAAACTCACTGCCCATCACGACCTCTTTATCACAAATTCCTTTAACCTACTTGCCATTACTGAAACCTGGCTTCATGAATCAGATACTACTTCTCCTGCTTCCCTCTCCCATGGGGGCCTTCTCTGGACTCACTCCCCCAGACCAAGTGGACGGAAGGGAGGTGGAGTGGGAATCCTTCTAGCTCCATGCAGCACCTATCAGGTACTTCACCCACCTCCCTCTCTGATACTCTCCTCTTTTGAGGTACATTGCATTTGTCTATTCTCTCCCATTTCTCTAAGAATTGCTGTCATCTACCGGCCCCCTAGACCAGTATCAGCCTTCCTTGATGACTTCTCTGCCTGGCTACCCTACTTTCTCTCTTCTGAAATCCCCTCAGTTATTCTCGGTGACTTCAACATCCCTGTTAACACTAACACTACTATTACTTCTAAACTTCTCAGTCTAACCTCATCTATTGACCTGAAGCAATGGATACAGGCTCCTACCCACTCCAACGGCAACACCCTTGACCTTATCTTCTCCTATCTGTGCACTCCGTGCAAACTTTCCAAAAATCCTCTCCCACTCTCTGATCACCACCTTATTAGTTTTGCTCTCTCCCTGTCTTCCGCCTCTTCTCCCTCCAACCGCCTAACAGTTACACGTAGAAACCTTCGCCACCTCAACCCTTCTCTTCTCTACTCTGCTACTGATCACCTCTATGACAAAATCTCACCTCTGTCCTGCCCCAACCTAACCACTTTCATCTACAACAGCTCACTGTCTTCCTCCCTATACAAGCTTACCCCCCTCACTACACGCAGTAATAGGCCCCGACTGCTCCAACCCTGGCAAACAGATGACACCAGAAGTCTCAGAAAACGTAGCCGCGCTCTTGAGCGCCTGTGGCATAAGACTAAGATCCAGGAAGACTTCACACAATATAAATCTTCCCTCCTGAAATACTATTTCTGCCTTCACACTGCCAAACAGACCTACTTTATCACACTCATTAACACCTTCTCATCCAGTCCACGTCAACTCTTCTCTACCTTCAACACTCTACTCTGTCCTCCACTGCCTCCACCCACCAACTCACTCACTGCCCAGGAGATCGCCAATCACTTCAAAACTAAGATTGATTCAATTCATGAGGAGATCGCCAATGCGCAAAAACCTCCCCATGCAACACCCTATGTCCACAGATACAATCATTACTTCCCTCATTCAACCCTGCTACTACTACTGAGGTTGCTAAACTTTTATCTAACACTCATCTAACCACCTGCCCCCTGGATCCTGCTCCCTCACAAATGCTACGCTCACCCTCTGACTCGATTCTACACTCTCTAACTCACATTTTCAACCTCTCTCTCTCGTGGCATCTTCCCAAACTCTCTAAAACATGCGCTAGTCACCCCCATACTTAAAAAGACTGGTCTACAACCGACTAAGTGACCATCTGACCATGAATAAACTTCTTGATCCCCTTCAGTCCGGTTTTCGCCCTCAACACTTCACGGAAACTGCTCTCCTTAAACTCTTAAATGGCCTACTAACGGCTAAAGCCAATGGACACTATTCTGCACTACTTCTCCTGGATCTGTCTGCTGCCTTTGACACAGTGGACCACCCCCTCCTCCTCAATAAACTCCACTCCTATGGTCTCAATGACTGTACTCTTCGCTGGTTCTCATCCTACCTATCCCACCACTCCTTCAGTGTCACTTACAACTCTGCTTCCTCCTCTCCTCCTCCTTTCTCCTTTGGGGTCCCCAAGGTTCTGTTCTTGGACCTCTCCTTTTCTCAATCTACACCACCTCCTTGGGTCAGTTGATTGCCTCCCACGGCTTTAAATATCATCTCTACGCTGATGACACCCAAATCTATCTCTCCACCCCCCAGCTCTCTCCATCTGTCTCCTCACGCATTAGCAACTTACTAGCAGACATATCAGCCTGGATGTCACATCACTTCCTCAAACTCAAACTATCCAAAACTGAGCTCATGATATTTCCTCCCTCAGGTGCCACTTCCCCTGATTTCTCTGTCAATATCAACGGCTCAACTATCAACCCATCTCCCCACGCCAAGGTCCTAGGTGTAATCCTGGACTCTGAACTAACCTTTCGACCCCACATTCTATCACTATCCAAAATTTGCCGCCTCAATCTCCGCAACATCTCCAAGCTACGCCCCTTCCTAACCAATGTCATCACAAAGCTTCTAATCCACTCCCTGGTCATCTCCCGCCTCGACTACTGCAACTCCCTCCTCATTGGTTTACCTCTAAATAGGCTATCCCTACTTCAGTCCATCATGAACGCTGCTGCCAGGCTCATCCACCTCACAAACCGCTCAGCGTCTGCTACACCCCTCTACCAATCCCTCCATTGGCTGCCACTCAGTCACCGAATTAAATTCAAGATACTAACTATAACTTACAAAGCCATCCACAACCTGGCCCCCAGCTACATCTCTAACCTAGTCACAAAATACCAACCTAATCGTTCTCTTTGCTCCTCCCAAGACCTCCTGCTCTCAAACTCCCTTGTCACCTCATCCCATGCTCGCCTTCAGGACTTCTCCAGAGCCTCTCCTATCCTCTGGAACGCTCTACCCCAATCCGTCCAATTTTCTCCTACTTTATCCACTTTCAGACGATCCCTGAAAACTCATCTCTTCAGAGAAGCCTATCTGGCCCCCACCTAACAACTGTACATTTATCTTCTCAATCAGCACATCACCCACAGTTATTACCTCTTGTATCTCTTGACCTTCCCTCTTAGATTGTAAGCTCTAAGGAGCAGGGCCCTCTGATTCCTACTGTATTAAAGTGTATTGTATTTGTACTGTCTACCCTCAAGTTGTAAAGAGCTACGTAAACTGTTGGCGCTATATAAATCCTGTATAAAAATAATAATAAAAAAACAAAAGTACCCCTACCATTCCACAAAAAAAGTGTCAAAAATGTTAAAAATGACAAGAGACAGTTTTTGAAAATTCCTTTATTTAAAGTCTTCTTCTTTCCATCTTCGGGTCTCCTTCCTTCCTTCCTTCCTTCCTTCCTTCCTTCCTTCCTTCCTTCCTTCCTTCCTTCCTTCCTTCATCTTCTTCTTCCTCTGCTTCTTCCTATGATCCTCGGCTTTTTGCTCCAGTGTTCTCATCCGTCATCTTCTTCTGCGGCGTCTTCTTCCCTGCTTCGTTCTTGGGCTGCTCCGCATCCATGATGGGAGGCTCCCGCTGTGTGACGCTTCTCGTCTTCTGACACTTATATAACGGAACCGTGCTGCAGAGGGGGCGGGGTCACCGGGTGGCCCAGCACTCCGTTATTTAAGAAGTATCAGAAGAAAAGAAGCGTCACACAGCGGGAGCCTCCCATCATGGATGCGGAGCGGCCCGAGAACTAAGCGGGGAAGAAGATGCCACGGACGAAGATGCCGGACGAGAACACCAGAGCAAGAAGCCGAGGATCGTAGGAAGAAGCAGAGGAAGAAGAAGATGGAGGAAGAAACCGAAGGATGAAGGAAAGAAGGAAGAAGACCCGAAGAAGATGGAAAGAAGAAGGCTTTAAATAAAGGAATTGTCAAAAACTGCCTCTTGTAATTTTTAACATTTTTGACACTTTTTTTGTGAAATGGCCCTTACCATTTCACACGGGGGGGGCGGGATCTGGGGGTCCCCTTGTTAAAGGGGACTTCCAGATTCCGATAAGACCCCCACAACCACCGGGCAAGGGTTGTGGAGATGAGGCGCTTGTCCTCGTCAACATGGGGACAAGGTGCTTTGGGGGCCTACCCCAAAGCACCCTCCCAATGTTGAGGGCATGTGCCCTGGTACGGTTCAGGGGGGGTGCTCTCTCGTCCCCCCCTCTTTTTCTATGGCCTGCCAGGTTGCGTGCTCGGATAAGGATCTGGTATGGATTTTTAGGGGGACCCCATGCCATTTTTTAAAAAAATTTTGGCGTGGGGTTCCCCTTAATAGCCATACAAGACCTGAAGGGCCTGGTATTGAATTTGGGGGGAACCCCACGCATTTTTTTTTCTTAATTTTGGTTTTTATCAATGAACTTTTATGTGTATTGCTGGACCGACATTTCATTATAGCCGCGAAGTGAACCAGCATAAAAAAAAAAAGTGAAGAGGTGCGCCCGTTCAATCTATGCAAATGCATTTACGTTGCTTGACATTTACTAAGATTTTGCCAAGGCACTGAGTCAACATATCTGAACAAGCGCAAATGCCATTTGAGCATGTGCAGTGCATAAATTCACCTCCCGCAGTTCTAAATGTACTTGCCGGCACAGCCGGCTTGTTCAGAAAAGGTTACTTTCTCATTCTATTTTGGGCATATTTGTGACTTGGGCAGATAGTACTATACTTCCTCACATCCCCCCACATCACCCCCATAATATTGGCACTTCCAGCTTGTTTAAATTTTAAATTAAAGATGCCGTGCACCATGTCTATAATGGCGTACCAATTGCCTCTTCCTGTGCGCCGGGAAGGGGGGGATTGCGCTGTGTTACCGGCCTCGCCGTGCGCTGCAACTCATGGCGCAACCGCTTCATAAATCAGCCCAATTGTGTTGAAAAAAACAAAACTCAGCTGAGCTTTTGGAAGGTTTGCCCTTTCGGTCCCATTCAGGCCAATGGAATAAGGATTCTTTTATAATGCAGCAAGGCATGCTTGACAATTTCCTGGCCCATCCTCCCATCAGCACATAACGGGTTAACACCTCCTTTGGAGCCCCCAATGACCACATGTTCCAAGCTGAATATAAAAGACCAAACCAAAAAAGTCCTGCGAGCCACAATGGTCCAATGCCCAAAGCACACCAATACTCAGCTGCGAACGCAGATCACGTTTCATATACCATGCACGCTAATAATGATGGAATTATGCGCTGCGCTAAAGTAAACACAATATACTGTACAATCTCTGGAATATGAGATGTATATAAAAAATCTATTTAACTGAATATACAATCAATCAATTGCTGCAATTTCAAATCTGGAGTACAAGTGAATGAATACCATAAAACAATATTAGTGAATCCATACAAAGTAAAACATGTAAAGTGCAATGTGCATAGAAATATATACTATTATGCTAAGTATATAAGTGCATAAACAATTACATAAGTGCTTGGTGCTTTATAATAATCATGAAGGATATACTAGTACATGATCCCAAAGTGATATGTGAAAAAGTCCCTTATAACAGCATTCAATTAGTGCATATAAACAGTGTCCATATATGCCGTAATCCACCATGCTCATAACACTCCAGTGCTGCAAACCATGCTCCGGTGCACTTCAGTGGCCCCCCTAGGTTAATGTGCTCACCTCAGAGCGGGGGGGATCCCCCTGAGGAAGGCACGTGATCCCTGTGCCGAACACACATAGGGGAGGGGCCAGGACAGAGGGAGCAGCACGGAGTCTGTACAGGAGTAGCATACCATACCGTGCGCCGTACCTATTTCAAACTGTCATTTTGGAAGCTGATTTTAGAGCACTGACGCACCAGCAATATGTGAGTACCCCAGTGTGGGGAGTGTTATTCTCTCAATAAACTTTCCCAACAGTATCACACTATATAGTTTCTCTTTTGTCCATTTCTACGGAGCTGTATTGAACCAAGCTGGAGATTAACGACTGGTAAATCACTGCTGAGCCCGGGGGTGGCTCCAAAGCGTGTTTGGACTCAGTGTAGCAGCTGGGTCACACGCTCTGAGGTGAGCACATTAACCTAGGGGGGCCACTGAAGTGCACCGGAGCATGGTGGATCACAGCATATATGGACACCGTTTATATGCACTAATTGAATGCTGTTATAAGGGACTTTTTCACATATCACTTTAGGATCATGTACTAGGATATCCTTCATGATCATTATAAAGCACCAAGCACTTATGTAATTGTTTATGCACTTATATATTTAGCATTATAGTATATATTTATTTCTATGCACATTGCACTTTACATGTTTTACTTTGTATGGATTCACTAATATTGTTTTATGGTATTCATTCACTTGTATACCAGATTTGAATTTGCAGCAACTGATTGTATATTCAGTTAAATTGATTATTTATATACATCTCATATTCCAGAGATAGCACAGTATATTGTGCTTACTTTAGTGCAGCGCATAATTCCATGCATATAAAAGACAGCCCCTCCCCCAACTAAGATGTTCTTTTTTTGGTCATGCTCCAGGCCACATGCTGATTGCAGTTGGTAAGTTATTTGTTTGCTGCACCCCCCCCCTGCCGAACCTACCCCTCCATGTTCAGCCTCTCATGGAGTTGGAAGACCCAGAATGCTGAAAGTAAATCTTTCTAAAAACTGAGGTGCCTTGTGCCAAGGCTGCGGGCGAAATTATGCTTAAACAGCATTGATATATTGTACAGGTGTGGTATTATAAGAGCTCTGCAATGTCATCATTGCCTCTCCCTTTTGTTTTTATTTTCCTGTCTTTTTTTTATATGCAGCGCACCGCACTGCTCTCCTGGCTTTAATGTCAGTCTGAGAGCGGCTGTGAATGGTGTCACAGAGTGTGGGGAGATGGGTAGCACAAGATGGGAACCGCCAGATGCCATACAATGGTGTAACTGATTTTGGAGGTCTGCAGTTGGGAGGGCTTCTCTCCCTTTTTCTCTGCAGGCCTGCCAGGTAAAGGACTTACCTCAGATTCTGGCTGAGTCTCCTGTCTGTCTTTGGATGTGCTGTCCTGTCTCTCTTGCTATGCTGTGTACTTCTGTGGGTTTGACAGTCTGACTGTTTTTTGTCTCAGACTCTGACTGTGTCTGCTGTCTGCCTTTGGAAATGCTGCCTGAAGCTCACCTGCAGAAACTTCTGAGGGAAGTGGACGAAGGAAGATGGTTCTTAAAGAGACAGGGTTCCATGTTTTTTGGTGAGAGGTAATATGCTTTTTTCCATATATTTTATGCAAATATGAGCTTGCCACACCTGTTAGTGGCACAGAAGATTAGCAAAGGTAGGAAGGGCGACGTGGGACATGGTTGTTAAAAGAGTGCCCGAGGAAAATATGCAAATTAAGGTGTTTTGCATTATTTTGGGAGCAGAAACCCTGAACGCAAACTCTCCAAAAAACATAAGACCCGCCAACGATCACAGGATGACGACACCTAACAGGTTGTCACGTTCATTAAACATGTGGTCAATACACTCTAAAGGAGTTGTTTCCACTTACCCTGTGAAGGGACAGAATCCAGGAAATTGGCACATGCGTTTATGCCAGCATGATAGAAGATGCCTTGCCAAGCTCAGGGTGCATTTTGGGCCTGCATGCAGTCTGCAGTGGCAGAGCAATGAAATTGCACAGGTTGCCTCACAAGGATGGGGGTTGTGCAAAACTCTAAGACCTATTAAGGCGGCTATAGCAGAAAGTATGCTGCAAATATCAACGCCACAAGCAACACCCATAATGATAGAGCGTAAATTGCTCATTCATGAAGGATGGTCTTTTCCCATAATGGCAGAGCGTAAATCGCTCGTTCATGAAGGATGGCCTTTTCCAATAATGGCAGAGCATAAATAGCTGATGGAGGATGGCCTTTTCCCATAATAGCAGAGCGTAAATCGCTCATGATGGACGATGGCCTTTTCCCAGAATTGCAGAACGTAAATCGCTCATGGTGGAGGATGGCCTTTTCCCAGAATTGCAGAGCGTAAATCGCTCATGATGGAGGATGGTCTTTTCCCATAATGAATGGGAGAATGGAAGCGGAAAGGGTTTTCCTCCACTAACGGGCAAGCAAAAAATCTGAGCAGAGGTCTGCTCTTTTCTTCAGATTTACCAATATGTGAATTTGCAGCTTTACTGGCTTGAGACGCAGGCTACAGTGCTTACATTGCATTGGCCTTCTGGAGTATTCTTCGATGGGCATCTGGATTTATTAGCATGGGACAGCTGCTCTTAGTTTAAAAGCTACGCTGGATTGTTTGTGTATAAACTTCAGCTTGAGCTATTAAGCTCTGTAAATACTGGCCTTTTTTATTGGATGTAAAGAAGAAAGCATAAAACATATGCAAAGAAGTCAATGCTCCAACTGCTGGCTGGAATTAAAATTACATTTTTGGAGCCTTGTACCATGTGAGGTACACAAAATATCTATGACCTTGAAGGTGCAAAATATTTTTATTGTAACAAGCAATAATCAAGGGAAAAAAAAGAAATCTTGAGTCTGTAAAGTAGTCACTGCCCCAAAAGTCAATGCTCTTTAGAGCCACCATAGGCTGAAATTTCAGCTCCAAGTTTCTTGGGGTATGTCTCTATTAATTTAGCACATCTAGCCACTGGGATTTTAGCCTATTTGTCAAGGAAAATCTGTTCCAGCTCCTTCAAGTTAGATGGGTTGCGCTGGTCTACAGCAATCTTTGAGTCATACCGCAGACGTTTGGATTGATGTCTTGGCTTTAACTAGGCCATTCCAAGACACTTATTGTAAATGTTTCTCTTTAAACCACTCCAGTATAGCTTTAGCAGTATGTTTAGGGCCATTGTCCTGAAGGAAGGTGAACCTCAGTCTGAGGCTCCAAGCTCTGGCAGACTGAAACAAGTTTTGCTTCAAATATTTTGTGCCACCCATCTTTTCTTCAATCCTAACTAGTATTCCAGTTCCTGCTGTTGAAATGCATCCCCACATCATGATGCTGCGAACACCATGCTTCACTGTGGGGATGGTGTTCTCATAATGTTGGGAAGTGTTGGGTTTGCACCATTCGGCGTTCCAATAATGGCCAACAAGTTCAGTCTCATCTAACCAGAAGACCTCCTTCCATGTGTTTGGGGAAGCTGCCACATGCTGTTTGAGGAACTTCAAACTTGTATTCTTTTTTGTTTTTCTTTAAACAATTACTTTTTTTTCTAGACACACTTCATAATGTCCTGCTCTGTGGAGTGTACAGCTTAAAGTGGTCCTGTGGACAGATCTCCACTGTGGACCTTTGCAGCTCCTTTGGTGATTTTTATTTTAAATATCTTTAAACTATTAGCTCTATGCATTTGTGTCTGCCTGCCCTCATACACTGGTTGGTTAACCAGGGTGCCTTCAGGTTTTTTTAGGGGTGCCGGGGCAAAATGCCTGAAAATTGTAAGCAAGCCATCAGGTGGACCATACTGGCCTTTTAGCTACACAAAGCCACAGGTTTTCATTATGCACCATTACAACCTTCCAACTACTGGTGTCCCAGCAACAAGTGATGTCATGGGTTGATAAAGAAGATATCGGGCTCCTGCACAAGATCCTTGTTTGCCCCTTTCCTAGGGTCACATTAGCAGAGTGAGGGAGAAGAGAGACATTGGAATACTAGTCAGCACCAGTGTGCAAAGGTGTATATATTTTGGAAGAATAAATCACCTGTAATGTTGGGTGTCCTATTTATGTGTATGTTTTTGCGATATGTACAACTATTAGCTTCATTTTTTACATTTTAGAATGGAGTGCATCCCGATTTTGCAGTATTTTAAGGGGTGCCTTGACTGAAAAAATGTAGAGAAACACTAATCTAATCACTTTGGGTGCTGAAGTGTCATTTCATAACTTTGAATTTGCTCTCTTAGCATATAGCTAAATTAATTTTCTAAGTTCATTCTTCTAAATCTGTTGATATTTCATTTCACATATTGTATACAGCATTTATCTGTCATGGCTTAGACATAGAAAATATAACCAGATGTACTGGAAGTTTCTTTATGTATGCTAGAAAATGTTAGGGGCTCAATGGAAAACAGAAAATGTTTATGGCTCATTTGCATGATGTATTGTAATAGCAATAAATGTACTAAGCAGTAAAATAAAACTGTAACAGATGAACCGTAAAGCCTGTGACTCAACCTTTCAACCAATACTGTCTCCCAATGTTCCAGGCAACAGAACGTAGAGATGGAGGCAGCCACCAGTGGGGGTGCTATAGTAAATAAAAAGAAAGTAATCTGAGCACCTGTTTCAGGTCTTCAGATATTACTCATATCCATTTTGCTAAGTTAGAAATATTGCAAACTAGTGGCTTACTCCCTGGAAAGCAGGGAGAACAACACAGCCATATTAGAAAGTAAAAGGGGCACACATTACACATTGTTAGGCACACGGTTAACCCCTTGATTGTCCTTAAATATTAACCCCTTCCCAGACAGATATTAACCTTTTCCCAGCCAGTGTCATTATACAGTGTCAGTGTACACTATTATCACTGATCACTGTATTAGTGCCATCCACGGCATCCGTATCAGTTAGTGATCCTCCCAGATAGTGTCTGTTAATGCCCAGCAAGAGCATAGTGGCCGCAAAGGCATCCAGTGCATCCGAGCACCCAATTCATCCAACTGTACAAAAATGTCTCAGCCACCCCAACCTATACCTGGCCTTTGCAACAAGGTGCACATGGAAAGGCAATGCACATCACAAAGGATTTCCCAGCACACTTACCAGCCAGCCTGCAAAACAACCAAATTGACCCTGTCTAAGTTTACATTAAAAGCTGTGAATTTGGTTGTTTTGCATGCCTTTGCTGCCATTGTGCTCTTGCTGGGTGTCATGTGCGTCCCTGTGCCTTTTAAGCACTTGCCGACTGCCTCACGCAGATATACTGCGGCAGAATGGCACGGGCAGGCAAAATCACGTACCTAGGACGTGATCTGCCTCCCGTGGGCGGGGGGGCCTACCAGACCCCCCCCCGGTGCCCGAGGTGGGGGGAGACCATTCATTCATGGCCCCCCCTTGCAATCGCTCCCAGCCGATTAAATCCTTCCTCTGCTGCTGTATAGTAAACAGCAGCAGAGGAAGTCATCTCTCCTCGGATCGGTATTTTCCGTTTCGGTGCCGAGGAGAGAAGACATCTGAGTGAGTTGCACAACACAACACACACAGTAGAACACGCCAGGCACACATTACACCCCCCATCACCCCCGATCACCCCCTAATCACCCCCCCCCTCACACTGACACCAAGCAGTTTTTTTGTTTTTTTTCTGATTACTGCATTGGTGTCAGTTTGTGACAGTTATGCCCCCGTACACACGGTCGGATTTTCCGATGGAAAATGTCCGATCGGAGCATGTTGTCGGACATTCCGACCATGTGTGGGCTCCATCGGACATTTTCCATCGGATTTTTCGACACACAAAGTTTGAGAGCAGGCTATAAAATTTTCCGACAACAAAATCTGATCGCATCAATTCTGACCGTGTGTGGCCTGTTCCGACGCACAAAGTGCCACGCATGCTCAGAAGAAATTCCGACATGGAACAGCTTGGTCTGGTAAACTTAGCGTTCGCAATGGATACAACACTTTCGTCACGGTGCAATGTTAAAAATGGTTTAATACAGCGCACTCTCTTCTTCTTTATAATGTGAGAAGAATGAAGTAGTTTTGCTGCTCATATTCACACAGACTTCTCACAAACTTATTTCTTTATTATTTAGCGGGATTCCCTTAATATATTTAGATTTGTCACATCTGACAACATTTTTTTTGTGTTGGAATTTTTTTTTTAGGTTTTAAGGCAGATTCTTTTTTTTTTGGTTTGTCTTTTTTTCAAGGCTGATCTTTGATTTATTGTATTTTTATTTTTACTCCAGAATATTTTTGTGTGTGTTTTGTGTGTAAAGTTACCACAACACCATTGATATGTTGTTCTATTTAATCTGTAGGAGATTGTTTGGTGTTGTTGTCTCTTGTTAATTTCACATTGTACTTTAGAAATGTACCTGAATCCTCACCAACAAACTGTCCTTTTTGGATGAAAACACACATAGGAGAGTATAATTTTCCCCAAAAAATAATTTATTAAGGGCTCACAACAAAGAGGGAGGCAGCACTGGAGAAACAGCAGAAATGGGTGAAGCCTTGGACCCCCAGGGCACACATCAACTATTTTCTAGCAAAATTGGTGGCCTGAGGAGTCCTTATCTAAGGGAGTGCAGTCTGGTCCAGAAGTCCCAGAGATCCGGAAAGCAGCAGATGACATCTGTGTCCCCAGGCTGTGGTCATACAAGAGACTGCAACTTTTGTCAGACCAGACTGAACCCATGGCCATCACTCTCTGGTCTTCTTTCCACGCTTCCTTCCACGCTGTGGCTGTGGTGGTGGAGTTGTGGCAGCAGGAGGAGGAGGAGGAGGATGGTTCAACTCAATCACGTCGGTCTTGGGTGTGATTTCGCCACTCGACCCCTTAGTTAGGACATTATAAAGAAGTTGCTCACACATGAGGCGTTGACCCTCCTGCATGCCCTGCAGTTTGGTGGCAGCCATGCAGGCAAAGGCCTCTTCAGGAGTGGGTAAGGATCGGAGGGACGCAGAAGCCTCCTGAATGAGCCTGAGCGCAGAATCCTGCATGTGAGTCGCCTTCCTCGCTCTTTTGTATGGAAGGCGGAGGGGAAGAACCTGCGATTCGGTCAGGCTTCGACTTGTCCCAGGCTTCTCCTGGCTGACACTTAGCCCCGCCTCCTCCTGGCAACAACTTAGCCCCGCCTCCTCCTGGCTGCCACATTCCACAGCCTCCTCCTGACTGAGGTCTTCCTGTGTATGAAAAAGGGACATAGTTTTAGTTTTTTATTCATCAATCACACACAATTTTCACCTCCTGACTGTTGCAAATTGAATGTTAATAAATATAACAGACTATCCTTCTGAGTCCAGCATTTTTCATTCTTGTCCCAATTTTGGGTGCCCACTACTGTCTATTGATATGTAAAACACTTTTTTCAATCAGCAATTAGTGATCAATAATAATATCTAGTAAAGATCATTTCTTTATTGACCAGAAATCTATAGAAGAATGCTATACCTGGCTCAAGCTGGGCTCTTCCACTTCTTCCTGGCTGAAAGGCCCAGGTTGGACATCGGAAGCCTCAGCTGGGGTGGAAGGAAGAGTGGAAGGAAGAGTAGAGAGGGATTTCCTGACTTCAGTCTGGTCTGACAGAAATCGCAGTCTCTCATAGTACCACAGCCTGGGGACATAAACGTCATCTGCTGCAGCTCTGGACCTCTGGGAATCCGTGACCTTCTTGCGCTCCCTAAGATAAGTGCTCCTCAGGCCACCAATTTTGGCTTTTAAATAGGGGATGGTTGATGTGGGGACCACCGGCTTGACCAACTCCAGCAGTTTCTCCAGCGCTGCCTGCCTCTTTTGTTTATGATTATAATGGGGATGTCTCACCTGCCACAGACAGGGCAGCTCCCTGTATTTGTCTATGAACAGGGGGAGGAAGTTGTGGTCATTGAAGCCATCCATTTTCTCTGCAAGACACAACACAAGACAAACCCTAAGGTCAGGCCAAACTCTCCTAATCTTGTTACAATATAGGCTTCAATTTAGAAGCTGTATAGACCCAAGTTTAGATCTTACCTTTGTTAGCACGGCGCCTCCGATGCTCCTTCCTCCGCTCACAGATCACACGTAATACGCGCGCGTGTTACGCTTTATACACACTGCGCATGCGTGTAACTCCGTCCGCCCCTGACGTTCTTTCTAGTCTATTCCCCGCCCCTTTTCGTTCTGCGCAGTGCGGGAAGAGCACATGGCGGATACACTGCAGGTGCGTGCTAATTACAGGAACGAGGAGGAGGAGGAGGAGGAGGAGGAAAGCCCGGAGCCAGAAACGTCCCGATCCAGAAGGAGATTTAAGGCCTCAAATATGGCCTTTGGGGAGATGTTGGAGATGGTTGACATCCTGAAGAGGGCCGACTATGATGGGAAGTATGGACCTTACCCCAACCCCAATGTCCGAAAGGCCAAGATCATGGCGAAAGTGGTCAAAAGTCTGCACTGGCATTTCGGGGTATGTCGATCGAAAGATCAGCTCAGGAAGCAGTGGTCGGACCTGAAATTATGAGAACACGAGCAGTACAGAAAGATCCGGAGAGTGCTGCAAAAAAGTAAGTAGTTGTGCTGTGTTCCTATTCTTTTTTTTGTGTTTTTTACGTTCGTGCTGCTCCATGTGCTTTTCTTACAAGTGTATATTTTAAAATGGCAACTTTCATGTTCATGGGCACATTATTCGTTCGTATCAAACATTTTTCTTTCGGCCTATAAAACACCATTGTTTTGGCCATATGCATTTGGCCACATTTTTTACGCCCTACTTGTATGAAACTAATTTGGTTGTGTAGATGTGTTTGTTACTAGAATGAAATGCAAACTAGATTCTGTGTAAGGAGGGGACACTGAGCAGCTGTTTTCACATCTGGACACTGGAGCACTAGTGTGGGACACCAGAACACCATTTTTATTAGGGGGCCCACACAGGTGCTCCAGTGTATACTATAGGGGGGGTCTCCATCTGTGAAGCTTGTACCAAACAGGTAAAGTATTGAAGCTTGACAAAGGACACTGAAAATGCTACATTTTGGAACTCTGCCAAAATAGATAATTGTACCCCACTTCCAAGCAATGTTTCCTATTTATAGTTCTGCCATCAAATATCTGTGTGCTAAGTATACCATTTTTGTTTTACATAGGGGAGAAAAGACTCGGAGGACACCCCTCATCCGAGGAGACCACAGACCCCCCACCTCTGGAAGAAGGGGAAATACCCCCAACCCAAGAAGAGCAGGAGGAAGAAGATGTGGTGGAAATTGTCACCACAACAGGTGAGTGTCTGCGACCACAGGCTCAGGTAAGAGAGGGATGCCGGCATATTTTTGATACCTGTTTTTGTTTGGTTTCTCTCTTTTTAGGTGATCGTGATGTTGTGGATCGAGATCCTTTCACATCAGAAAGTGCCCAGATCCTGATCGGGGAGATCATGGGGTGTAATTTACAATTGGAAAACCTCAAGAAAAACATCAATGATGTTATTCAAAAAAATAAAAACATCATTGATGTTTTGGGGCGAGTTTAAAACCCCTTCAAACCCCATTGTTTTTTGTGTGCTACAATGTAAAAAATGTTTTAGCGATTTTTAGAAAAGCCAAGTTTGGAGGATGCACACAGTGTGCCAACATGTGCTATCTGCCATCACGGTAGATCAATGGATGCATTTTGGGGGGTGCAACCCCTTCCTCAATAATAAAATAGCTGAGAGGAAGGGGTTGCACCCCCAAAACACGTCCCTTGATCCCCCGTGATGGCAGCTAGCACATGTTGACATTGGTAAATTTGTGTGCATCTTCCAAATTTGGCTTTTCCTGGGGTGACTTCACCCCATCTGAACGCAATACCAAACACAGTTCCTAAATAATCATGTCTGATATTGCCTTCAAGTTCTACCAAATGTGAACTTTGTAAGTTCAAGATTTGTATCTTTCTTGTTGGTTTTACACATGCCTGTTTTATCTTAAATGGACATTTCTATTTTTTATAATGCCCCCCCAAAAATTGTTATACAACAAACATGTTGGTTTGCTTTTAAAACCTTTTCTAAATGCACATGTGATTGTGCAGGTATTAAAAAGATTGTTAATCAAGAATGTGTGGATAATTGTCTCAACGCTACAACACTTTTGTGGTGATGTAATTGCTACTTTCTGTGAAAATGGGGGTTATTTCCTAAGGGCAAATCCTCTTTGCACTACAAGTGCAGTTTCAGTGCAGTTTCAAGTGCACTTGTAGTGCAGTGTCTTTGCCTTTAGTAAATAACACACAACAGTGCTTTGTATAAGGTTACACAATCACGCCATTTTCAGGACTCCCCACATTTCTGTCAGGGTCAACTAAAACAAACACAAGCAGTAAATGTCAACAAAGATTTGCTTTTTTTTTTTTATTTGATAAAGGCTTCACAAATTTGCTGGCATATTGATTGCCCCCCTACCCGCAAAGAACTCAAGGTATCTTAACCGGACATCACGGGCACTCAGGAAGGGCAAGCCAGGACGGCCACTTTCAAGCGCCGTCAGGGTTGTTTCATTTAGAATTCCGGCCTCAGGCCCAACTGAGCCAGCATAGTTGGCAGAATGTTGGCGTAAAAAGTTATGTAGAACACAGCACGCCAGGATTATATGATTAAGTTTATACTCCGCCATATGGATGGGTGTCAGAAATAGGCGGAACCGGCTGGCCAGGATTCCAAATGTGTTCTCCACCACTCTTCTGGCTCTGGCCAGCCGGTAATTAAATACCCTCTGTTCTGGGGTGAGGGTCCTCATAAGATGGTCCCCCAGCGCAAATTCCCCAGCGCCATTCTGGAGACGCCTGTAAAACTCTGTCTGGGCGATGACTCCACCATCGGACATCCGGCCATTCTTCCCCACGTCCACATACAGGAAGTCGTAATTAGCCGACAGCACCGCCAACATCACAATACTATTGAACCCTTTGTAATTATAATAGTACGACCTCGAGTTGGGTGGTGGGACGATGTGGACGTGTTTCCCATCAATTGCCCCTCCGCAGTTAGGAAAGTCCCACCGCTGGGCAAAGTGGGAGGCCACAGTCTGCCATTCCTGCGGCGTGGAAGGAAACTGTTGAAGAAAAAAAACAAAAATGAGTATTTTTGCACATAAACATGGAAAGCAGATTAGACACAAACCTTCTTGGCCAACATCCAGATAACATTTATTAAGGGGAATTTTACAACACCAAAGTATAAGGTACACCTATCATATTCCCCCCCCCCATGGGCCATTTCTAACATTATAGGGGGGGGGGCTCTTGGACAGGTAACCCTCTTCACTTCATTGAGAGATGAATGCCTAAATAATGGGTATTACTTGGAACAGCCCCTCCTTAGTTACACTATTGCCAGCCCACTGGACAGGTAAGAAGTGTCATAATACAAAGATATACATACACACTGTACACATTTGAGCACATTTGGACATTCTGCTATTACCTATCAAGATAATAATAGGATACAAAAACTTTAAACAGTACCATTTGAAAGTATACAGGCAGGCCCTTGCACTACATGCTTTGGGGAATTCATCCATACATCTGACCACAAAAGAGATGGGTATAGTGTGTATGGGTTTGGCAAAGTCAGCAGATAGATGATTGAGGATAGATAGAGAATTGGGATCAGATGACTTAGCAGTTGGGGGGAGGGAGGGTTAATAAAAATGATTTGGGGACACCACAAAAAAAAGCCTCTGGCACTCTGCCTGAATTTAAAGCACAAATCAGATTTGTTAACATTTTAGGGGGTGTTTGGGGTAAAGCACTACTATGGAGCTGATAAAATACATTGTTAAGTGACTACATGAGGTAAATATAGGGCCAGGAGAGCATGCTGGGGAGGTAAGTGAAGGCAAATATGTATGAAGGACAAAAAAAATAATTACAGAAAAATCCAGCACGCATGAGAACAAAGGGGACATTCACAGCATATTACAATCATGGTAATTAGGGAATGAGGAAAGAAATACAATATATTATCAAACATTAAATACAATAAAATGTGATATTAAAGGATAAAAATCCTACCTTCATATACTCCTTCTGCAGGACCTGGATGATGGCAGAACAGGTCTCTGGGATAATGATACCCAGAGCCTGGGGGGAAATGCCTGTCGAGAACTTCAAGTCCTGCAGGCTTCTCCCCGTCGCCAAGTACCGCAGGGTAGCGACGAGCCTCTGCTCCGGAGTGATGGCTTGCCTCATGCAGGTATCCTGCCTGCTGATATAGGGGGTCAGCGAACCCAACAAACGGTGAAACACGGGGTCCGTCATCCTGAGAAAGTTCCTGAAATCATCAGGATTATTCTCACGGATCTCACGGAGCAAAGGCATATGAGAGAACTGGTCACGCTGAAGCAACCAATTCTTGGTCCATGAACTCCTCCCCACCCTGTTCATGGACTGGACTTGTGTCAAGGTCAGGACCCCAACACCAAGCCCCCGCACAGCACGAACTCTACGAGGAGTACGTATATGCAACATGGCTAGAAAATGGTCGGCTTCTCAGAACGAAGTAACAGAACGCACTGAAGAACAGCAAGGCCTGTGAAGAGCGACCTGAAAAACAGTAACGAACGAACAAGAACACAATGACTAATTAAAGTCACGCGTAGCTTGCTTGCACGCACTGAAGAGCAGATACAAACCCACAAGCACAAACTGAACCGCAGAAAACGATCTGAAAGCCACGAGTCTGAAAAAGCGCGAATCGTCTATCACCAAACTTTTACTAACACGAGATTAGCAAAAGGAGCCCAAAGGGTGCCGCGCTTGGTTCTGAACTGGCCTTTTCTAGTCTCGTCGTACATGGTGTACGTGACCGCGTGGTTGGCGATCGGAAATTCCGACAACTTTGTGCGACCGTGTGTACGCAAAACAAGTTTGAGCCAACATCCGTCGGAAAAAATTCTAGGATTTTGTGGTCAGAATGACCGATCAATGTCCGATCGTGTGTACAGGGCATTAGTGTGGTAGGGCAGTTAGTGTTAGCCCCCTTTAGGTCTAGGGTACCCCCCCTAACCCCCTAATAAAGTTTTAACCCCTTGATCACCCCCCCCTGTTGCCAGTGTCACTAGGCGATCATTTTTCTGATCGCTGTATTAGTGTCACTGGTGACGCTAGTTAGGGAGGTAAATATATAGGTTCGCTGTCAGCGTTTTATAGCGTAAGGGACCCCCATATACTACCTAATAAAGGTTTTAACCCCTTGATTACCCCCTAGTTAACCCTTTCACCAGTGATCACCGTATAACTGTTACGGGTGACGCTGGTTAGTTAGTTTATTTTTTTATAGTGTCAGGGCACCCGCCGTTTATTACCTAATAAAGGTTTAGCCCCCTGATCACCCGGCGGTGATATAACTTAGGTTTTAGGGTCAGATAGGGTCTGCATCGCCCCAGGCAGCGTCAGGTTAGCGCCAGTACCGCTAACACCCACGCACGCAGCATACACCTCCCTTAGTGGTATAGTATCTGAACGGATCAATATCTTATCCGATCAGATCTATATTAGCGTCCCCAGCAGTTTAGGGTTCTCAAAAATGCAGTGTTAGCGGTATCAGCCCAGATACCTGCTAGCACCTGCATTTTGCCCCTCCACCTGGCCCAGCCCAGCCCACCCAAGTGCAGTATCGATCGATCACTGTCACTTACAAAACACTAAACACACATAACTGCAGCGTCCGCAGAGTCAGGCGTGATCCCTGTGATCGCTAACAGTTTTTTTGATAGCGTTTTGGTGAACTGGCAAGCACCAGCCCCAGGCAGCGTCCGGTTAGTGCCAGTAGCGCTAACACCCACACACGCACCGTACACCTCCCTTAGTGGTATAGTATCTGAACGGATCAATATCTGATCCGATCAGATCTATACTAGCGTCCCCAGCAGTTTAGGGTTCCCAAAAACGCAATGTTAGCGGGATCAGCCCAGATACCTGCTAGAAACTGCGTTTTGCCCCTCCGCCTGGTCCAACCCAGCCCACCCAAGTGCAGTATCGATCGATTACTGTCACTTATAAAACACTAAATGCATAACTGCAGCGTTCGCAGACTCAGGCCTGATCCCTGCGATCACTAACAGTTTTTTTGGTAGCGTTTTGGTGAACTGGCAAGCACTAGTGGCCTAGTACACCCCAGTCATAGTCAAACCAGCACTGCAGTAACACTTGGTGACGTGGCGAGTCCCATAAGTGCAGTTCAAGCTGGTGAGGTGGCAAGCACAAGTAGTGTCCCGCTGCCACCAAGAACAAGACAAACACAGGCCCGTCATGCCCATAATGCCCTTCCTGCTGCATTCGCCAATCCTAATTGGGAACCCACCACTTCTGCAGCACCCGTACTTCCCCCATTCACATCCCCAACCAAATGCAGTCGGCTGCATGAGAGGCATTTTCTTTATGTCCTCCCGAGTACCCCTACCCAACAAACCCCCCCAAAAAAGATGTTGTGTCTGCAGCCAGCGCGGATATAGGCGTGACACCCGCTATTATTGTCCCTCCTGTTCTGACAATCCTGGTCTTTGCATTGGTAAATGTTTTGAACGCTACCTTACACTAGTTGAGTATTAGCGTAGGGTACAGCATTGCACAGACTAGGCACACTAACACAGGGTCTCCCAAGATGCCATCGCATTTTGAGAGACCCGAACCTGGAACCGGTTACAGTTATAAAAGTTACAGTTACAAAAAGTGTAAAAAAAAAAAAACACAAAAAAATATATAAAATAAAAAAAAAATAGTTGTTGTTTTATTGTTCTCTCTCTCTCTATTCTCTCTCTATTGTTCTGCTCTTTTATACTGTATTCTATTCTGCAATGTTTTATTGTTATTATGTTTTATCATGTTTGCTTTTCAGGTATGCAAATTTTTTATACTTTACTGTTTACTGTGTTTTATTGTTAACCTTTTTTTTGTCTTCAGGTACGCCATTCAAGACTTTGAGTGGTTATACCAGAATGATGCCTGCAGGTTTAGGTATCATCTTGGTATCACTCTTTTCAGCCAGCGGTCGGCTTTTATGTAAAAGCAATCCTAGTGGCTAATTAGCTTCTAGACTGCTTTTACAAGCAGTGGGAGGGAAGCCCCCCCCCACCTTCTTCCATGTTTTTCTCTGGCTCTCCTGTCTCAACAGGGAACCTGAGAATGCAGCCGGTGATTCAGCCAGCTGACCATAGAGCTGATCAGAGACCAGAGTGGCTCCAAACATCTCTATGGCCTAAGAAACCGGAAGCTACAAGCATTTCATGACTTAGATTTCGCCGGATGTAAACAGCGCCATGGGGAAATTGGGAAAGCATTTTATCACACTGATCTTGGTGTGGTCAGATGCTTTGAGGGCAGAGGAGAGATCTAGGGTCTAATAGACCCCAATTTTTTCAAAAAAGAGTACCTGTCACTACCTATTGCTATCATGGGGGATATTTACATTCCCTGAGATAACAATAAAAATGATTAAAAAAAAATAAAAATGAAAGGAACAGTTTAAAAATAAGATAAAAAAGAAAAAAAAAAGAAAAGAAAAAAAAAGCACCCCTGTCCCCCCCTGCTCTCGTGCAAAGGCGAACGCAAGCGTTGGTCTGGCGTCAAATGTAAACAGCAATTGCACCATGCATGTGAGGTATCACCGCGAAGGTCAGATCAAGGGCAGTAATTTTAGCAGTAGACCTCCTCTGTAAATCTAAAGTGGTAACCTGTAAAGGCTTTTAAAGGCTTTTAAAAATGTATTTAGTTTGTCGCCACTGCACATTTGTGCGCAATTTTAAAGCATGTCATGTTTGGTATCCATGTACTCGGCCTAAGATCATCTTTTTTATTTCATCAAACATTTGGGCAATATAGTGTGTTTTAGTGAATAAAAATTTTAAAAAGTGTGTTTTTTCCCAAAAAAATGCGTTTGAAAAATCGCTGCGCAAATACTGTGTGAAAAAAAAAAAATGAAACACCCACCATTTTAATCTGTAGGGCATTTGCTTTAAAAAAATATATAATGTTTGGGGGTTCAAAGTAATTTTCTTGCAAAAAAAAATAATTTTTTCATGTAAACAAAGTGTCAGAAAGGACTTTGTCTTCAAGTGGTTAGAAGAGTGGGTGATGTGTGACATAAGCTTCTAAATGTTGTGCATAAAATGCCAAGATTGATCCCAAATGACCCCATTTTGGAAAGTAGACACCCCAAGCTATTTGCTGAGAGGCATGTCGAGTCCATGGAATATTTTATATTGTGACACAAGTTGCGGGAAAAAGACAATTTTTTTTTCTAAAAGGGTGTAAATTTTTGATTTCACTCCTTACTGCCTATCACAGTTTCGGAGGCCATGGAATGCCCAGGTGGCACAAACCCCCCCAAATGACCCTATTTTGGAAAGTAGACACCCCAAGCTATTTGCTGCTAATTTGTGTCAAAATATAAAATATTCCATGGACTCAACATGCCTCTCAGCAAATAGCTTGGGGTGTCTACTTTCCAAAATGGGGTCATTTAGGGGGGGAGGCATCTGGGCATTTTATGGCCTTCAAAACTGTGATAGGTAGTGAGGAGTGAAATCAAAAATGTATGCCCTTAGAAATCCTGAAGGCGATGATTGGTTTTCAGGGCCCCGTACGTGGCTAGGATCCCAAAAAGTCCCACACATGTGGTATCCTCGTACTCAGGAGAAACAGCTGAATGTATTTTGGGGTGCAATTCCACATATGCCCATGGCCTGTGTGAGCAATATACCATTTAGTGACAACTTTTTGTAAATTTTTTTTTTTGTCATTATTCAATCACTTGGGACAAAAAAAATAATATTCAATGGGCTCAACATGCCTCTCAGCAATTTCCTTGGGGTGTCTACTTTCCTTGTCAAAAGAAGTTTATTGAGTATACAATGTTATAAAGATACATAAAGTAAGTTTACAAGGATCTATAAAGTAAGCTCATTGTTTTACAGTAGGGTTTATATCGGTAAATATCATGAAATTTCAAATATTAAACATTGGGTTCACGTAAACCTAAATTAAAGATATATATCATTTCCTTAGTTACTTTTGTAGGTATTTAAATGATTTATACCTACTATACATATTGTTTACAAGTAGAGTGTATATAGGTCAAATAAATTCTGATAATGAGCTTTAATCGTAAGGTGGAGAAAAGGAAAGAGAAAGAAGAAAAAGGGTTGAAAGGTAGAGGTATGGTCCACAAGGTTGTCCCGCTCGTCAGCTTATTATTCTTTTTAGTTCTCTTTGAAGCCTTAGAATGGGTGTCTCTGTAAGTCATTTAATCTGTTACCATGGCAACAGGACAGAGTCATTGAAGTTTGACAGGAACTGTTGTTTTATCCAAGGATGCCAAAGTTTTTCAAATTTTGGAATTTGATTTTGATCGATGGCTACCATCTTAGCATGGGACATTGTATTATTCATTCTGTGAATTGTTTCTGCTAGTACCAATGTAGGAGAATTCCATGCCTTGGCCACTGTTTGTTTTGCAGCCGTTATTAGTTGGATCATAAGTTTGAATTGAGATAGTGTTAACCATTCCGGTTTTAGATTAAGTAAATTTAAATATGGATCTGGTTGTATTATTTTTTTAAATATTTTAGATGCAATCACGAAGACTTCCTTCCAGAAGGTTTGGATTACTGGGCACGTCCACCATATGTGTAAATATGTGCCTATTTCTGGGCATCCTCGAAAACAAAGAGCTGAGGTATTCGGTGAATATTTTGCCACTCTAGCGGGTACAAGATACCAGCGAGTTAGGACTTTATAATTTGTCTCCAGTGCTAAGATGTTGGGTGAAGATGACTTAGATGTGAGCCATATGTTAGACCAGTCCATGTCTTCTAAAGTTTGTCCCAGGTCCTCCTCCCACCTCTGAACGTAAGAGGGTCTATTAAGATTTGTACTCCATATAATTGATTATAAAGTGATGAAATTGTACCTTTAGCAAATGGATCTTTTGTACAGATTGATTCAAAAATGGATAATTGGGATAATGGTGTATCCCCCTTTAGGAATGGTGTATAGAAATTTTTGATTTGGAGATATCTAAATATCTCAGAGTTTGGTAGATCATGAAAGGAATGATTTAGATGCTATGAAGTCATTTAGTGTCTGAATGCCTGATGTTGTCCAAGCTTTAAAAGAATTTGGGTAGATCCATGCCGGATAAAAGGCCGGATTTCTGATAAAAGAAAGGAGAGGATTGTGTGGAGATTGTAACTGATATTTGGTTTTTAGTTTATCCCAGAGAGATAAGAAGTGTTTAGTTATGGGATTATGAATTTTAAAGCGGTCTTTAGGATCAAGCCATAATAAATTTGATATTAATAGAGGGTCATTCTCTGAAGCCTCTATAAATACCCATAATGGGATTTCCTGTTTTGCATGGTATTTGGACAGACTGGCCAAATGTGCTGCTCTGTAGTAGTTAGTAAAATTAGGGTATCCCAGGCCTCCTTTATTTTTGGGAAGATGTAGTGTGTGTATAGGTATACGTGGTTTAGAAGAGCCCCATATACGAAGTTGCTCTTTTTTGTACTATTCTCAAAAAATAGGAAGGAATTGGAATAGGGAGGACTCTGAATAGATAAAGCAATTTGGGTAGAATAGTCATTTTGATTGCATTAATCTTCCCTATCCAGGATAAAGGAAGTTGCGACCATTGTTTTATTAGATTTGTGATCTGTCTTAATACAGGAGGATAATTGGTTGAGAATAAGTCAGAATGAGATGCTGTTAAATGAATTCCAAGATATGGGATTGATTTTTCTGCCCATGTGAATGGGAGTGCAGCCCTAGCCGGGATCAATTCCATGTTTGTGAGTGAAATATTAAGCATTAGGCATTTCTTAGGATTAATCATAAGGCCGGATAGGGCTGCAAACCCATCAAGAGCTGGTATTAAGTTAGGACCAGAGACCTGTGGTGATGATAGGAAAAGTAATATATTGTCTGCAAATATACATAATTTGTGTGTAATACCTCCTACTTCAATGCCAGTTATAGTTTGGTTTGTTCTGATGTATTGGGCCATGGGTTCGAGTATAAGGGCAAATAATAAGGGAGATAATGGGCAACCCTGTCGGGTACCTCTTTCGATATTAAAGGCTTCAGATTTGTATCCAGCATATTTTATATAGGCTTTGGGTTTATTATATAATGCTTTGATCCATGTTAAAAAGTGGGGTCCAAAACCCAATTTTTGTAATGAATATTGCATATATTGCCAGGATACTGTGTCAAATGCCCTCTTAATATCGAGAGATAGAAAACATAAAGGGATTTTCCGTTTTTTAGCAATATGTGCCAATAACACTGCCCTGCGTATATTATCGCCTGCCTGTCTATTTGGCATGAAGCCTACTTGATCTCTATGTATTAATTTTCCTATAATGCTATTGAGGCGTTTTGCTATTATTTTTGCTAATAATTTAATATCGAGGTTTAACAGAGAGATAGGCCGATAATTCACACAGGAAGTATCATCAGAAAGGGGTTTTGGGATCATACAAACAATTGCCATTAGTGTTTCTTGACGAAAAGAATGTCCATCTAGAAGTTTGTTAAAAGTTTCAGTGAGAATGGGAGAGAGTATTTCTGAGAATGTTTTATAGTATAAAGCCGAGTAGCTGTCTGGGCCTGGTCTTTTGTTAAGTTTTAGGTCTTTTATGGTGTTAGCAACTTCATCTATAGTTATAGGCTCATCCAATCTGCTTTTTTGATTCTGAGATAACTCAGGTAAGGTTATTTTTGAGAAGAAGGATTCAGCCTCTGTAGGATTAAATTCATTGTTTGTCTTGTATAAAGTTGCGAGATGTGAGTGAAATTTATGGACTATTTTAACTGGATTACAAGTGTAAACATTTTTTGATAATTTCAAACGTATTGGTTTGAAAGATTTGTTAGTTGAATTTAATGCCCGAGCCAAATATGTACCTGGTTTGTTTGTATTCATGTAGAAATTGTTTTTGGAGCGTTTGAGGGATTTATCAACTGACTCAGTGAGAAATAGATCGTATTCCAATCTAGATTTTTCCAGATGAGATTTTGTACTCTGAGATGGATTATCTTGAAATGATATGTAGGCTGCATTAAAATTGAGTTCTAGTTTTTTTGCTAGATTTTTGCGTTCCCGTTTAAATAGTGCCATTTGTCTTTGTATTGTACCACGCAAGACAGGCTTATGAGCTTCCCACAGTGTTATTGGGGAGATGTCTGTTGTATTATTAATTGATATGTATTCCTTTAAAGCTTGTTCAATGGCCATCTGATGTAGTGGGTGTTTGAGCATTATGTCCGGTAAGTACCACGTTGGGTCATGCGCTTTTGGTATGGCTGAGGCTATAGTAGTGTATACTGCATTATGGTCAGACCACGGAATCGGAATTATATCTGATGCAATAATTTCTGGTATCATTCCTATTGTTAGAAAAATATGATCTATTCTGGTGAAGGTTTGATGAGGGTGCGAGAAATAAGTGAATTTCTTTTTCATTGGGTTACTTTCTCTCCATGAATCTACCAGATTGTATTTGGAAAGAAGTTGAGAAAAAGGTAATCTAGAGGTTATTTTGGATGGTGTAAAAGGTGATTTATCTAGAAATGGGAGGAGGACCTGGTTCGAATCCCCACACATTATCACTGTTCCTATTTTGTGTGTATTAATCACTTGTAATATATGTGAGAGGAATGGTGTAGGTTGTTTGTTAGGAGCGTAGTAGGAAATCACCGTGATTGCTGTATCCATTATATAACCCATGAGTATCAGGTATCTACCTTCTGGGTCTTTAATTTCTGATGATAAGGTGAATGGTGTGGATCGGTGAAATGCAATTAGAGTTCCCCTTTGCTTGGTACAGGCAGAAGCCGTGTAAATTTGTTGATAAAAAGGAGAAATATATTTTGGAGTAGAATCTTTGGTGAAGTGTGTTTCTTGGAGGCATACTATGTGAGCCTTCTTGTTATGGAAAGTACGGAAGGCTTTGGTCCTTTTTTGAGGGACATTTATTCCCTGAACATTCAGGGAAAGTATATTCAGTGGTGCCATGGCAATAGATCAAATAGTTTTGACTTACTTTTTGTTATGCAGAGCTGACTGCGCAGATCAACCTGTGTGGACTGAAGAGATGAATAGATAGAAAAGAAACCAGTGAATTCTGGAGTAAAGAGTAAACAAAAAACATATGAGATTAGATGATACATTGTATAAATTATTTTTTGCAAGTAATCACAATTTACCCGTGAAAGAGAATAAATATCTCTCTCAGGGGAATAAGTGCCTTCGTCACACTCCCACATAATATGGTTGGGAGAATGAGGAGGGCTAATGGGGGTACACGGATCTTCCGCTTACAGGAGAGAAGTGCTATGTCAAAAGACATCAAAATGATGTTTCATTAATTGGAGTGCAGAATATAGTTTTTGTTGAAATTATTTATTCCAGGGTGGTTGTATATGGTTAGTCTTGCCCTAGGCTAAATAATTCAGTTAGAAAGGTACTGTTAATAACTTTGGTATTGATGAAAATAGTTTGAATTATTTTGTGATTTTAACCCTTTTAGAGTAAACAATTACATATTTTATTCATATGTAACTGTTTAGATATGTTAACTCATAAAATTGAGGTTGTATTGCTTCAGATTAGAATAAACAAAAACATAATTCTAGGAACTAGTTAGGTAATAATATATTTGTTCTAAGAAAAGAAAGAAAAAGCTTCCATTACTTCTGGATTATTGAACATATTTGTCCTAAAAAGTAATAAATCTATTGTTATTACCTGATAATATATAACTGAACAAGAATTTCCTTATTTCACTTATATATTCTAAGGCTATATGAATCAGAAGTAATAAGAAATATAACTGGAATGTAACATGATCCCACACAGTGTGTGACTATCAGAATGCAGTTACATTCAGTTATAAATATAGTTTTTTTATAGAGAACCATCTCTTAGTATAATAAATGAAGAGATATCAGGAATTAGGATGTCAGTCCATTGAATCTTCTTGGTCCATGGATGATGTGGCATAACGGCCTCTTTTGTGAGAATGATGATTCCCACTTTGTTCTGAAATTTTCTGGGTGCTGCCTGAAGGTGAAGATGATGCCATTCTTCTGCGTGTGGGAGTGTTGCTGCTTGTGGGTTCTGTCAGATTTAATTTTAAAAGGGTTTGTTGTAGTTCATCTGCTGATCTGCTTCTGTAAATTGTACCTTGGTAGTTAAATCTGACTGAAAAGGGGAAGCCCCATTGATACATAATGTTGTGGCGTTGCAGTTCCATTAGTTGGGGTTTCATGGATCGTCTTTTAGTAATAGTAAGTTGGGATAGGTCAGCAAAAATTTGATAATTGTGTCCTTGAAAATTAAGTTCCTTTTTTTCTCTTGCAGCAATTAGTATTTGTTCTTTCGTTCTGTAATAATGAAATTTTGTGATTATATCACGTGGGGGTCCATCTTTCTTTTTGGCTGTGAGGGCTCTGTGTACTCTGTCCAGTTCTAAACGTTCAATAGGGATATCTGGCTTTAGTTCTTGTAATAGAGCAGTAATAGTAGATTGCAGGTCTGTCACAGTTTCAGGTATTCCCCTTATGCGCAAGTTTGAACATCCGGCTCTATTTTCGTAATCTTCGAGCTTAGTTTGAAGTATTAAATTCTCTTTTTTTAATTGTTCCAATTCTGTTATATTTTCTTGGGTTGTAATTTCAATTTCATCCATTTTTATTTCTAAGGCTGCGGTGCGGTTTCCCAGCTCTCTTATTTCTTTGGTTAGGCTTTTTGTTATTTGGTCTGAGGTTTGTTTTAAAGCCTTATGAAGCATCTTTTCAAATTGTAATAATATTACTGGGGATACTGAGGAGGCTTGTGGAGAAGTTTGTGAGAGGATTTGTTCTGTATCTGACTCAAATGGAGAGTCTTGCTGTGACATTTTCTGTCTGTGAGAGCGCCCTGATGCTGTATCTTGTGAGGTGACTGGAGCTGCTTCAGCTGCAGTGAGTGCCTGTGAGCTCTTTGTGAGGTGATTTTTATTTCTGCCACGGTTTCCTCCTAGTACCATATTTCCTGCCCTAACTTTCACAGTTTGTTCCCTGGGGCAAAAAGGTTCAAATGGATACCTTTTGAGCCTGCAGGCTCCGCTTTGTCCTTCTCTTCTCTCCTCAGCGGTGTGGAGCTCTAACAATGCATGTCTGCTCTGCTAGGCTCCGCCTCCTGCCCCCCCGGGGTGTCTACTTTCCAAAATGGGGTCATTTGGGGGGGGTTTGTACTGCCCTGCCATTTTAGCACCTCAAGAAATGACATAGGCAGTCATAATATAAAAGCTGTGTAAATTCCAGAAAATGTACCCTAGTTTGTAGACGCTATAACTTTTGCGCAAGCCAATAAGTATATGCTTATTGACATTTTTTTTAACCAAAGACATGTGGCCGAATACATTTTGGCCTAAATGTATGACTAAATGTGAGTTTATTGGATTTTTTTTATAACAAAAAGTAGAAAACATCATTTTTTTTTCAAAATGTTTGGTCTTTTTCCGTTTATAGCGCAAAAAATAAAAACTGCAGAGGTGATCAAATACCATCAAAAGAAAGCTCTATTTGTGGGAAGAAAAGGACGCAAATTTAGTTTGGGTACAGCATTGCATGACCGCGCAATTAGCAGTTAAAGCGACGCAGTGCCAAATTGTAAAAAGTGCTCTGGTCAGGAAGGGGGTAAATCCTTCCGGGGCTGAAGTGGTTAAGGAGGGGTTGACTCCCTTTAGGCATACCTGCCCTTAATCTATCCATTCTCATGTGTGCTCCTACTATGGAGGCTCTGGAAATTGTGCAAACAAAACCCTTTGCTTTTAATGTAAACTGTTAGACAGGGCCGATTTGGTTATTTTGCAGGCTGGCTTGTAAGGGTGCTGGAAAATCCCTTGATTTTTTTGTAGTGTACACTGCCCTTCCATGTGCATCTTGCTTCAAAGGCCAATTATGGGTTGGGATGGTTGCCACATTTTTGTACAGCTGAATAGCAAAAAATGCTCTTTTCGTTAAGGGGGTAAAACCTTCTGGAGGTCAAGTGGTTAAAAAACAAACATGCTCTGTGCAATGGTTTTACACGAGCAGCTCCAGAAAACCTTTGCTGGGGTTTCCCACCGGTACACTGGGCTCCTCCTTCCTTCTGAGTGCCCCATAGCAAGCTGCAGTTGTCAATAGACACACACAGTGCAACTTAACACCACCCCTGCACCCTCCTCACAGTTGATTGAAAGCGGCAGGAGCCAATGGCTCCCTTTGCTGCCTCCATGGCCAGTGAGGAATGAGCGAGCAGCGCAGCTGCTCTGAATCAAGATTGGGCTCAGGTGAGTATTTAGTGAGGGCTGGGGGGTTGACCAGATCACAGAAGGTGAACTTCTACCTTTACAATTGTTAAAAAAAAAAAAGCTCACCCCTACCACTGGGGTTCAGCCCACCCCTACCTCTGGGTAGATTCTATTACAGATTTTGTCAGCAGCTCCAGTACAGGTGAATCTGAACTTGATCAGTGCTGTCTGAATTATTAGCATAAGACTTGGGGTCCTGCTGTTGAGGGAGGGACCACTCTATGTTCATTCTCAAAATGGTCAGCTACAGGGGTACAACAATTATAAATCCACAGAAATGTGTTTAAATGACTGAGCCCTGCTGTTTTGCATTTATATTGTTCATTTTTTTTTCAATTTTTTATTTATTTATTTATTTATTTTATACATTTTCTTATTATCCAAGATTTGTCATTAAAAAATTATAATTGGAAATGCTAATACTTTGCCCTTGAAAATTAAAAATAAAGATGGACAGAAGGATGTATGGATGTGTGTGTCGGTCAGAATATAGCTCCTGTCAGAAGATAGCAGGGTAGGCGTTCCGTAAAAAACATGAGACGCGTTTTTTGCCATAATTAAAAATAAAATGTTTCAAACCAATGGCTGGAAATCAATAACACTTATTTAGGATTATGAATACTTGCTGTAGGATGCTGTGATGTTATTATATATTAAATTAACCAAACACTGTGATCATACCTCTTGTGCTTTTTGACATGGTACTTCAGATTTCAAGAATGCTTTTGTATCCGCTTCATCAAAGATAAATGTCACATACAGCACCTCATTTACTAAAGTTTGAAGTGAAATTAACCTGTTTATAGGTCAAACATCAAATCAGGTGAAAGTAGATTGTTTTCAAATTACTCAGCTCATAACTTAATGTCTAATATGAACACAGGTGTACTGCCATACATTCTTTAGAAAATCATCCTTTACCTAGTTAGTATATAAAAAGGAAATGCATAATGAGAGATATACAGTATAGATTGTACACATCATTTATTATGGAATGCTTTGCAACCTTTTGTCTCTCCATGGCAGTGACTCTGTCACAAATAAATGTAATTTTACTGCACAAGATGTTCTGTAATTATTTCATAGTACACCCCCGCTATTAACTGCTTTGATACATGTTGTAAATTAAATCTGTAACTATTAAATCTGTAATTAACAGTAAATATTTACAATAGAAAATATTATGTATGCAATCACATTAGAGGATAAGTATGATATGCATGATTAGATTATCAGGCAGCTGCAGTATTTACAGTTAGTGTACTGTGTCCTCTGCACAGTGTGCACCTAAAGCTACCTGAAGAAAATTGCTGTTGTTCTGATCCTATTAATACCACAGGCAGGCAGCTGCAGTATTTACAGTTAGTGTACTGTGTCCTCTGCACAGTGTGCACCTAAAGCTACCTGAAGACAATTGCTGTTGTTCTGATCCTATTAATACCACAGGCAGGCAGCTGCAGTATTTACAGTTAGTGTACTGTGTCCTCTGCACAGTGTGCACCTAAAGCTACCTGAAGACAATTGCTGGCGTTCTCATACTAATAATACTACAGGTAGGCAGTTGATTCTGCTAGCTGCAGTTTAAAAAAAAAATATATATATACACATCAAAGCTTTGTGCAGCTACATCTAATTGCAGGACTTTAGTATGTCTGGAAGGCCAACAAGGAGAGGCAGACAGTCACAAGCCAATAAAAGAGGGCAAGCAGGCTCTGTGTCTAGAGGCAACAGTGCTGGTCGTGGAGATGGTGCATCCTCATCAGCTCGGCAGCTGGCCATGTTGAGCCGCAACATGCAGAAGACTTGGTAGAGTGGATGACCAAGCTGTCCTCATCCTCCTCATCCTCTCTCACCCAGGCTCAGGGTACTTTGTCTGGCAAAGCAGCTGCCAACGCGGCCTCTTCCCTCGGCTCAATGGCATCAGTCACTCCTTCCCTAGCCCCACCATGTCCTCCTGAGGAGTCCCTCAAACTGTTTGACCACAGTGTTGGGTACATGCTCCAGGAGGATGCCCAGCATTTTGAAGGCTCCGATGATGTTACCCAGCTAGAGGAAGGCAGTAACGTGAGCCCAGAGAAGGACAGCAATCTGGCAGTCATGTTCCAACAGCTGCAGCATACTGCCAGGTTTGCTCCAGTGATGAGGAGGGAGGGGATGATGAGGTCACTGACTCCACGTGGGTGCCTGATAGGAGAGAGGAAGAGGAGGAGGAGGGGGCACATCTCCAAGAGGCAGGATGCCCTCCAGGGGCCAGCTTAAGGGCAGCACACCGACTGTATCACACCGCAGAGCTTCGCATGTGCAGGGCGCTGCGGTCTCTGCACATCATTCCAAAAGTTCTTTGGTGTGGGCTTTTTTGAGACGAGTGCATCACATCCCACCGCTGCTATTTGTAACATATGTCTCAAATGTCTTGTGTGGTCAAAACATCATCCACTTGGGCACCACATGCTTGACCAGACATATGTCGACCTGCCATGCAGTTCATTGGCAAGCGTACCTAAAAGACCCACACCAAAGAACAAAGTGGTCCTCTCCTTGCTCCTCATCAGCTGGGATCTCCAACCCCATTATACCTTCAGTCCTCTCTGAAACCTGCACTGAGAGGAATGAAGGTGTAGAATTAGGTGTGTCACAGCCAAGTACTTGCGGGCAATCTGCTATCGGTACACCGACGTCAGATTGTACCAGGCAAATTTCTCTGCCCCAGCTGCTGCACTGCCGAAAGAAGTTTGCTCCCAGCCATCCACATGCCCAGCGGTTGAATGCTAGCTTGGCTAAATTGCTAGCACTTCAACTGCTACCTTTTCAGTTGGTAGACTCTGCCCCCTTCCGTGAGTTTGTGGAATGTGCGGTTCCTCAGTGGCAGGTTCCCAAATGCCACTTTTTCTCACAGAAGGCGATTCCGGCTCTCTACCGGCATGTGGAAGGCAATGTCTTGGCCTCGCTGGACAGGGCGTTCAGCGGTAAGGTGCATATTATCACTGACTCATGGTCCAGCAGGCATGGACAGGGACATTACCTATCTTTCACCGCGCACTGGGTGACTCTTCTGGCAGCTGGGAAGGATGCAGGACAGGGTGCAGTAGTGTTGGAGGTTGTTCCGCCACCACGCCTCCAAAATTCTACTAGTGGTGATTCTGCCACACCTCTCTCCTCCACCCCTCCTCTTCTTCTTCCTCCATGGCCTCTTCCTGTGCTGATTTGTCCTCTGAACTAGCGGTGCTCCCTAGGCGTTCAAGGGGCTACGCAAGCATGCAGGCAAAAAGATGCCATGCGATGCTTGAGCTTGTGTGCTTGGGGGACAGGAGCCACACTGGGGCAGAGATTCTGTCAGCTCTGCAGGGGCAGGTTCAGAGGTGGTTGACGCCACACCAGCTTAAGCCAGGTATGGTGGTTTGCGACAATAGCACCAACCTCCTCTCCGCCCTCCGACAGGGACAACTGACCCATGTGCCCTGTTTGACTCACGTCCTTAACTTGGTGGTGCAGCGGTTCTTGGGCAGGTACCCGGACTTACAGGATGTCCTGAGGCTGGCCAGGAAAGTCTATGTGCATTTCCGCAGGTCATATAATGCCAGTGCTTGGCTGGCTGACCTCCAAAAGGAATTTAACCCGCCCAAGAACCGCCTAATCTGTGACATGCCCACCAGGTGGAACTCAACGTTGGCCTTGCTGCAGCGGCTGCACAGCAGAGGGCCATCAATGAGTACCTATGCGACTATGGCACCAGGACAGGGTCAGGGGAGCTTGTTTTTTTTTTTCCAACGCCAGTGGGCTATGATCAGGGATGCATGCACTGCCCTGTCACCATTTGAGGAGGCCACGAGGATGGAGAGCAGTGACAGTGCATGCATCAGTGACACTGTCCCTCTTGTACACCTGTTGGAGCACACGATGCGTGGAATAATGGACAGGGCACTTGAGGCAGAACAGAGGGAGGAATAGGAGGACTTCCTTACCTCTCAAGGCCACCTTTATCCAGACAGTGTTCCTGGGTGCCCGCCGATCTCACAGGAAGAGGAGGAGGATTGTGTCAGCATGGAGGTGGAGCCTGGCACTCAGCATCAGCAGCAGTCTTCAAGGAATCATTTACAGTCCGAAGAAACCCATGGACTTGTATGTGGTTGGGAGGAGGTGGCTGCAGATCATGTTGTCTTTAGTGACCCAGAGGACTCTGGACCAAATGCCTCAGCAAACCTACGCTGTATGGCCTCCCTGATCCTGCAAAGCCTGCGGAAGGATCCTCGTATTCGTGGTATCAAGGGGAGGGATGATTACTGGCTGGCAGCCCTCCTTGATCCACATCACAGAGGGAGCAGAGGGTGAAACATTTTCGGGAGGCTTTGCAGAAAGGTTTGTGCAATGCGTTTCCAGAGCCTGGGATGTTACAATTTCCTGGTCCTCCTGGACAACGTGTTGCTGAGGCTTAGGTAAGTCACAGAAGGAGCGGTGGAGAAGGTGCCGTCTGACCAATGCGTTCAGACAATTTTTTAGTCCGCAGCCCCAAGGTCTGATTGGTTCCAGCAACCATCGCCAGCATCTGATACACATGGTGCAGGATTACCTAGGGGCAAGATCAGACTTGGACACCTTTCCCACCGAAAATCCTCTGGGTTACTGGATCTTGAGGATGGATCACTGTCCAAATAAGCTACTGGCCTGTCCTGCATCCAGCGTTTTGGAATGCACATTCAGTGCTGCTGGAGGCTTTGTAACCGATCACAGGGTGCGCCTGTCCACCAAATCAGTTGATCGGCTGACCTTCATAAAAATGAATCAGTCTTGGATCACCAGCTACCAAGCACCTGATGCTGATGTAACCGACTGATTTTTTTTTTAATGTGAGATCCCTGCCTATGCTGATGCTGAGTGACTATCCTGTTATGCTGAGAGACAATCTTCTTCCTCCTCAGTTTTCATGCTGATAGCTTGTAAGAACATTTTTGGTTCTGGGCACCGCCACCAGTGGCCAAGGCCCAATTTTTCTGCCCCTGTTTAACAGGGGCATATAATTACAATTTTTGCTGCAATACTTTGCAGCAGGGCTCAGTCCTGTGCTCCAACTATAGCATTTGTGAGGGGTTGCAGCGTTGTGGCACCAGTGCCTAAGGCCCAATTTTTCTGCCCCTGTTCAACAGGGACATGTAATTACAAATCTCAATCTAATATTTCACAGCAGGGCCCATTCCTGCTCCCACCAAGAGTAACTGTGAGGGCTTACAGTGTTGTGGCACCAGTAACACCACCACCAAAGGCCCAATTTTTCTACCACTGTTCAACAATGGCATGTAAATACAATTCTTGATCTAATATTTCACAGCAGGGCCCATTCCTGCGCCCACCAAAAGTAACTGTGAGGGCTTACAGTGTTGTGGCAACACCAACACCTAAGGCCCCAATTTTTTCAGAGTATATAGGGCAGGCCCCTACTTTCAAACATCCAACTTACAAATGACTCCTACTTGCAAACGGAAGGAGACAACAGGAAGTGAGATGAAATCTACCCCTAGGAAGGGAAATTCTCTCCTGTAGGAGTGAATATGGGAAAAACTTGTCTCCTCTTCACTGATGCTTTATCACCAATCCTTGTTTCACTAAAAAACCCAAATTTAAAAAAAACATTTGTCATTGGGACAGAAAGTGAGGTGAAATCTTCTGAAGAGGTGCACAGATAGAAAAACAAATGTTACGGGAGTGATAACCCTTCCCTATGTTTTCCAAAAAGCTTAAAAATAGATTTTTTGGCTGGAGCTACACTTTAAAAATGTACCAGTTCAAAATTACAAACAGATTCTACTTAACAAGAAACCTACAGTCCCTGTCTTGTTTGCACCACCTGTATACTGCTGTTCAGAGTATATAGGGCCTGGGGGCCCCACGCCTTTCCTTTTTTTAATTTGGGCGCGGGGTTCCTCTTAATATCCATACAAGACCCAAAGGGCCTGGTAATGGACTGGGGGGGGGGGTGGGGGGTACTCATGCCGTTTGTCTTACTGATTTTCATCCATATTGCTGGGACCCGACATTACATTAAAGCCACAAGCAGTTTTAAATTACTTTTATTCCTTTAAAAATGTCATTTTGTGCAGGGACTGTTCTAAGCACAGGAAACACACACCACTTTACAGGCATAGACACCCCCCAAGTACGATATTTAAAGGAATATTTCACTTTTTTTTTCACTTTAAGCATCATTAAAATCACTGCTCCCGAAAAAAATGGCAGTTTTTAAAACTTTTTTTGCATTGATACATGTCCCCTGGGGCAGGACCCGGGTCCCCAAACCCTTTTTAGGACAATAACTTGCATATTAGCCTTTAAAATTAGCACTTTTGATTTTGAACGTTCGAGTCCCATAGACTTTAATGGGGTGCGAACCAAACCAGGGGGGGTGTTCTGCTCATCCCTAGTGAAGAGGTTACTCGCAATACAAACATTTTCACATGACAGAATACAACGTCAGTATATATAGTATATTCTGCACATACAGTTATTGTCTGACAAAAAAGTGAAATTGGCTGTCGAAAGCACCATACTAACGATCCGAAAATCGTCAGACAGCTCGTCATACAAATTTTTCCATCCGATTTTCATATCGTGTGTATGGGCCTTAACTACTTTTGATGCAAAATTTATAGAATTTGTGAGACAAAAAAAACATTTTCTGTCTAATGTAGTGATCCAACAAAAGGGCCATTTTTTTCTAAGCTAATCCAGTTTTGCATTGCCAGATGATTAGTTAGTCTTTTTATGTCTAGTCTCAGTGGAAGTGGGCTCCTTTGGAAATTAATTTGCCCCTTTTCCTTCTAAAGAGTTGTCTCTGGTGTCCCTATTGGTGGGTTTTTAATAGGGATGCACCGATACCCTTTTCTGACACAGATTACAAGTACCGATACTTTTTTCAAGTACTCGCCAATACCAATTAACGATACCTAGCACCTAGGAAGAGTTGGTAGAGGGTTGGTTTGGGAGGTGGGGAGGTTTGTTAGGGAGTTGGGTGAGGACGGTGGTGAGGGTAGGGTGGGAGAGGGGGAGTAGAGGGGTAAGTGAGGGCAGGGTAGTTGAGGGTGGGGTGAAATGGGGATTGTGGAGTGGGAGAGTTTGGATGGAAAAGGCTGTGGTCACTGGGGGGAAGACATGGGGGCAGAGGTGACAGCTGATGGAGGGAAGGAGAAGGCAACACAGGGTGGGCAGGGGTCAAAACGCAGGAAGGGCACAGTGCTGGGCAGACAGGAGGACACAGTACAGGGCAGGCAGGAGGGCACAGTACAGGAGGTTAGGAGGGCACAGTAAGGGAATTAGGAGGGTATAGTACAGGGGTCACTGCTGGCAGTGCACTAGGCAGAGCTCTGTCTCCCATTCCTGCATTGTACACAGCCTAAACACAGGCATAACTCCTGCTCCACACACAGCACACACTGGAGCTGCAATCTGATTCCTTACGGCTACAATGTGCACAGTGTATAGCTAGCTACTGGTTGTAGTTCCGACCTGTGAAATTCCATGGTAGCAACAGCAACTTAGTTGCAGTAGCTAGCTATACATTGTGTACATCCTAGCTGTAAGGGAATGGGATGTGAAGGAGGAGATCTTAGTGCTATGCTCAAGATGTGTACCATGCAAGATAGGAGACTGCCGGCAAGCGTCAGGGGTGGTCGAGGGCTTGGAAGGGGGGAACCTACCCCTCCCCAGTACCCCCCTAGATCCGGTCATGATCTTACCAGTGCTGCTTGTACTGGAGGGATGTCTACTGCTCTGATCCTGCTGCCTTTCCTATTCACCCCCTGTGATTGAAGCACAACAGATCCAGCCAACATAGGCAGTAGTAACTTGCTCTGCCTCAGGGGTTCCTCCTTAAACCCTGCAAAGTGCTAGAGAAGCGCTGCAAACTGCGGGGGTGGTGGGGGAATGGCAGGAGGCCCCCATGCACCTGGGGCTCCTGGGTAGTGCCCAGATTGGCCCATGCATTAAGATGACCCTGCGCCAGAGAAAACAGCTGGCCGGAGGGGAGGAGGCGTTCTGCTCTCAAGCTGACGTCGCTTCCGGTATTGGTTTTGGATTTTTGGAGCATTTTTTGCGAGTACCGATACTCGCAAAAATGCCTAGTATCGTTATCGGTACAACCCTAGTTTTTAACTCTAAAATGTGCTATTTCTTTTTATCACTTTTTTTCACGGGGACAATGGTCATTAGCACAAATAGAGTGGTGAATAATTCTGGCAGGGAAACAGACAACAATAAAAACAAAATCCTTCTCAACTCTATCCAAAACAAAAAAAAGTTTTACCTAGAGACATACTTTAAAAAAATGATCACTATTATATACTACTCAACTGAGTTAGACCTCAAACTCAACTTCTAAGCCAGGACTGAGTATAACCTATAATGCAGCTCAGTTGTTATTAAAGCAGTATTAAATCAAAAAGCAAATAATTATTATAGTGCAGGTTACCAATTGCATTTATTTTCTTTTTTGGCTTTCTATCTTCAATTTTCATCTGGTGGTCCAGCCAGTAAGTCTGTTTATTCTCAAAAGAACAAGCTACCCTGCAAATGTAACAGTTTGCAGGAATGAGACAAACCATTTACCACTGGCAGGGGTGCTTACAATGATCAGCCTTTATTTATTTATGTAAAACCTTTATGATAAAAGGAAAAAAAAAAAGTTTGCCATAACTGCTTATAAAGTATTATGCCCTGTACACATGACCGGTTTTGCCGTCGGAATAAACTCTGAAGGTTTTTACGATGGAGTTCTAATGGAATTCCGCTCAAGCGGTCTTGCATACACACCAAATTCCGACCGTCCAGAACGCGGTGACGTACAACACGTACGACGGGACTAGAAAACGGAAGTTCAATAGCCAGTAGCCAATAGCATTTGTCTCGTACTTGCTTCAGAGCATGCGTCGTTTTTGGTGCGTCGGAACAGCATACAGACAAGCATTTTTTCCGATAGTAATTTGTTCCGTCGGAAAAATATAGAACATATTCTCTATCTAAGTCCGTCTGAATTTTCGACAGAAAAAGTCAGATGGGGCATACACACGGTCGGAATATACAATGAAAAGCTCCCATCGGACTCTTTCTGTTGGAAACAATGTGTTAGTGCATTTAAATCTGTGATTATATTTAACACTCCCCTTCTCCCCAGACTGACAATACTGCTGTCCAAAGGTGCCCCTTGTGTTCATTTATCCAAAGTGGGGGCACCCTAATACTGGAGGTGTGTTACTGGCCAGATCACCAGGGTATAAAACAGAGGCAAAAAAGCTTAAAAAAAATGAATGCAGTCATCACAGCTAATGACTGGTAAGCTGCAATATATTACAATTTTGGTTTTGGGTTTCATACAAATTTAAGGACACAACAGTATGATCCCATTAATTCTAAATGGTTGAATCTCAAGCTGGGCTTGTAATAGGGTTGCACACAGTATGGTTTCCAACCGGGTGGGTTTAGTTGCATCCGGTAATGTGCAGGCTGGTTACATTCTCAGACTGTTGCATCTGTATAATGAGTAAGTCTACTGAGAGCTGGTGAAGATAAGAGATGCCATATGTTGCTGATGCTGACATCAGTGAGCTCTCCACACTTCTAGTGTGACTATTATCTTTAGCATTTTGCACTGATGTTTGTGTGTAATTCATCCTGAAGTGCAGCCAGAATATCTGATGAGAAAAGTGACAAAGGTGACACTCATACTAAAGCCCCTGAGGCAACAATTAAGCAGATCATATAATACATTAGATTTATTTATCTGGTCCACTGAATGCTACAGATAGAGAAGGCTTAAAATGGTTTTGCAACAGAACAATCATATAAAAAAAAAAAAAGAACTGGATAATGTTATTATACTTCTATACGGACGTGTAACCCTTTTGTAACAGGTGCTGTTCAAATGTAGCAGCCAGAAATACACCAAGTTCTTGATACTGTCAAATATTTGCATTAAGACCCTGTTCTAGATAGTAATGTGAGTTCCACAGTAGGTGGGGGGAAAGTACTGTACCTTAACTGTATTTGATTTATTATTTATGGAAGAAAAATGAGGTCATAGGGCTTAAGAAAACCAATGATGAAGGATGAACTGTTGTGTCCTGTCATTCACTCCTCTCCCCCATTCGCATTAGGTGTTGCATTCTGTAAAAATACAGGAACCATCAGCCTGCAGGATGTGAGATGCACTTCATTACAGGTAAGTTATGGGACTGCAACTGCCCTGGGAAGCTGGAAATATCTGAAGTAGACACCGCTACGCCAGTGATCTCCACTAGCTTCAAGCTCCTGTGTTGAGCAGCCAGTCTGATGCACTGTGAACACAGGATGTCGCCACTCAGCATAGGTGTTGTTCATGGAATGATTTGCATTGTCTGAAGTACGCATAGTGTTCTTTGATGGGACAAGGTGGAGAGGCATGGCGGTGACCTCACACTCTCCATTTCATCCAATCAGAGGATGCTTTGCATCCATTCAAAAAACGCAAAGCGTTCTCTCTATAATGCCTGTGCTGAGCAGCTGACCTCCTGTGTTTAGAATGAAGCAGACCAGCCAGCCACTCAGCACAAGACCCCGAAGCAAGTGATCACTGGAATAGCAATGTCTACTTAACTTCCAGGGGCAGCAGCCAGGTATAGTATATACATACACTCACCAGCCACTTTATTAGGTACACCTGTTTAATTGCTTGGTAACACAAATTGCTAGTCAGCCAATCACATGGCAGCAACTCAATGCATTTAGGCAACTAGATGTGGTGAAGACAACTTGCTGATGTTCACACTGAGCATCAGAATGGGGAAGAAAGGGGGATTTACTGTAGGTGACTTTGAATGTGGCATGGTTGTTGGTGCCAGAGGAGTTGGTCTGAGTATTACAAAAACCGATCTACTGGAATTTTCATGCACAACCATCTTTAGGGTTTACAGAGAATGGCCTTAATAGGAGAAAATATCCAGTGAGCGGCAGTTGTGTTGACGAAAATGTCTTGTTGATGTCAGAGGTCAGAGTAGAATGGGCAGACTGGTTTGAGATGATAGAAAGGCAACAGTAACTCAAATACGACTTGTTATAACCAAGATATGCAGAATACCATCTCTGAACGCACAATACCTTGAAGCAGATGGGCTACAGCAGCAGAAGACCACACTGGGTGCCACTCTAGTCAGCCAAGAACAGGAAACTGCGACTACAGTTCGCGCAGGCTCACCAAAATCAGACAAAAATATTAAAATATAAAATATTGGAAAAAACGTTGCCTGGTCTGATAAGTCTCAATTTCAGCTACAACATTCAGATGGTAGGGTCAGAATTTGGCATAAACAACATGAAAGCATGGATCCCTCCTGCCTTGTATCAACGGTTCAGACTAGTGGTGGTGTAATGGTGTGGGGGATATTTTCTTGGCATACTTTGGGCCCCTTAGTACCAACTGAGCATTGTTTAAGCACCACAGCCTACCTGAGTATTGTTGCTGACCATGTCCATCCCTTTATGACTACAGTGTGCCCATCTTCTGATGGCTACTTCCAGCAGGATAATGCACCATGTCACAAAGCTCAAATCATCTCAAACTGGTTCCTTGAACATGACAATGAGTTCACTGTACTCCAATGGTCTCCACAGTCACCAGATCTCAATCCAATAAAGCGCCTTTAGGGATGTGGTGGAATGGGAGATTTGCATTATGGATGTGCAGCCGACAAATGTGGAGCAACTGTGATGCCATCATGTCAATATGGACCAAACTTTCTGAGTAATGTTTCCAGCACCTTTTTGAATCTATACCACAAAGAATTAGGGCAGTTCTGAAAGCAAAAGGGGGTCCAAACCAGTACTAGCAAGGTGTACCTAATAAAGTGGCTGTTGAGTGTAGTTACATTGGTCCATGTTGGACCAATGTAACTATGTATAAAATATCTATACCTAGAATTCATCTATAACTTCAGCTTTAACCACTTAAGCCCTGGACCATTTGGCTGGCCAAAGACCAGAGCACGATTCGGCACTGTGTCGCTTTAACTGAAATTGCGCGGTCATGCGACGTGGCTCCCAAACAAAATTGACGTCCTTTTTTTCCCACAAATAGAGCTTTGTTTTGGTGGTATTTGATCACCTCTGTGGTATTTTTTGCGCTATAAACAAAAAAAGAGCAACAATTTTGAAAAAAATGCATTATTTTTTACTTTTTGCTATAATAAATATCCCCCCAAAAAATCGCAATAAGCGTTTGATTGGTTTGTGCAAAAGTTATAGCGTCTACAATATAGGGAATAGTTTTATGGCATTTTTATTAATAATTTTTTTTTTTTACTAGTAATGGCGGCGATCAGCGATTTTTATTATGACTGCGACATTATGGCAGACAGATCGGACACTTTTGTCACTATTTTGGGAACATTCACAATTATACAGCGATCAGTGCAATCAAAATTCATTGACTATTGTGTAAATGTGACTGGCAGTGAAGGGGTTAACCACTAGGTGGCGCTGTAGGGGTTAAGTGTGTCCTAGGTAGTGATTCTAACTGTGGGGGGGGGGCTATGTGTGACACGACACTGATTACCACTCCCGATTACAGGACGCTGTGATCAGTGTCATTAGGCAGAACGGGAAATGCTTGTTTACATTAGCATATCCCTGTTCTTCCTCTCCGTGAGACGATCGCGGGTATCCCCGCAGACATCGAGTCCGCGGGACCCGCGTTCACACTCACGTAGATCCCCATGGCACGCACGCAAGCCGCCTCTTAAAGGGCAATGTACAGGTGCGTTAATCTGCCTGTACGTGCTCTTCTGCCGCAGTATATCTGCGTGAGAAGGTCGGGAAGTGGTTAAATACACATCTTCAGCACTTTAGAATAGATCTGATGTTGCTGAAATCAGCTCAATCAAATAAAATGCTGATAAATGGCTATGGTTTAATGCATTTCACATATATGCTTTTTTCTATACTGGCATGAAGTTTTTCTGAGAGATTTGCTTCCCCCCCATTACTGCAAAACATGATGTTTGGTTGATTGGCTGCCATCCAAATTGCCAGTTCTATGTGTGGATCTGTATGTGGTAAAACATCAGAATTAAATATAGGCTTCTTCATAGGCAGAGACTGATGCATTTGGTTCAGTGCTTTTTCCTATAGCACTTGAGGATCTGTATACAATTATAAATAGGTAAAATAAATATTGGACTACTGACCCATAGTTCTACACTGACAGCAGTGCCCATGAACTCTAATGGCATCAGTAAATTATCAGCTGATACGGTGGAAGCAGAATGTTTGGCTTGTAGCGTGCATGTTTTTTCATTCCATTGCTGAGAAAGACGTGCTGCTGTGTTAAGTCATATTATTGTGTAAATAGCAAATTGTAGGATTTACATATGGCAGGTTTATAATGGTAGAGAAATCATTTTTAGCCTGCCAGTGCCCACAGTGTAGGCGGAGGTTTTCAATGCTTGTCCCAAGAGATAAATATTTCAGCGGTATGCAAACGACACATTGTGCCTGGAATAGTCGCTGCGCATGAGATGGTAAGGTAATGTGAAATATTCAGAGATGGAAGTCTTTAATATCTTTTGCAAAACAGTATTCTGTGTAATCATTCTCTATCACTGTATGTTCATTAGGCCAACACCTAGAAACTAAGTCTAATTATTTGCTTGATGGGCCAGCAGGAATGAAGCATAGGCTGACCAGGCATACTGAGATTTGCAGTTCCACAGCACTCATTTGACTATAAAAAAAAAAAACACCACTACCTGTACGCTAACATTAGTTTTGTGGGGTTGAAGGGAATGAATATACAGGTAATATTAAAGTGACCTCAATGGGAATCTGTCACTTTGTCCATTGACAGCAAAGTGACAAGAGCTCTTAAAAGCCCTTTCCCTTGTCCACTGACACTCACCTTCTCAGTGCTCTCCCATAATCTCATTCCTTTGTTAGAGCTCAAGATGTCATTCTATGGCCTGAGCAGCTAATTGCCAGGCCCAAATACTGTCACATGGGAGAGGGGAGCAGGTCATTAAGCCTAAAAAAGAGTGCAGTGCATGTAAACTAGACAGTGACCATAGATGATATATAAATGATATAATACAATGCTTGAAAGTGAATCTATTAAATTAAACATTAAGCAAAAAAAAAAGTGACATTTTGCACTTTAAATAGTGTCTATAAATGTCCAAAATCACAAACCGTGAGAACACTGTAAACCACAAGAGAAATTGTGAACATTAATAAAATACAAAGGAGAAGAAGAGTCCCACACTCCATGATGAAGATGGAAAATGGCTACTAGGAAGCCAAGGTGACATCAAACACCCTCACCAAAGGCTTACCGAAATGCCAGCGACCTCCTAGTTAGAGTGGTCAATGTACGCTATGGCACAGATCCTGGAGATGACCTCATACAGGTTGAAAACTGGATGATGGGAACTTTTATGGCAGTGACTTTGCAGACACTTATTGCAGCTAAAAAGCAAGGGATCATCAGACTCTATGATCCATCTCAAGCTTTTTGGGCTAAGTCTGGGTACTGGAGGAGTCCCTGTGTGAGCTGTGCCTATATTGCCTTTCCATCCTTTGCCTTGGAGTTTGTTCCTACGGTTTAAATGAGTGTACATTGACCATTCTAACGGGGGGTCACTGGCATTTCGGTAAGCCTTTGGTGAGGGTGTTTGGTGTCACCTCGGCTATCTTAGGAGCCATTTTCCATCTTCATCACGGAGTGTGGGAATTTTCTTCTCATTTGTATTTTATTAATGTTCACAATTTTTCATTTCTCTGGTGGTTTACATCAGTGTTCTCACAGTCTGTGGTTTTGGACATTTATGGACACTATTTAAAATGCAAATGTCACTGTTTTTTTTCTTTATTGTTTTTTGCTATGTTTAATTTATTGATTCACTTTCAAGTATTGTTGCGATTTAGATATCAGTTATGGTCAATGTCTGGTTTACATGCGCTACACTTTTTTAGATCTTTATAATGGTGCCTAGTATCAAAGATATAGTGTCCAGCTGCATTAATATCTAACCACGAGCACAGATTTTTCTTTTTAGTATTATAGGTCATTAACCCGGCTGAAGCTACAGCACAGATTTTGGACCTTACACAATGCTTAGACTCAAGGCTCTGGTAAATGTACAGTGGTGGTAGAGCACAGTGAGTTTAAAAAGCAGTGCTTCAACAGGACCTGTAACCTTGCCTGAATTGGCAAATAACACATTTCCTTAACAAAAAAAAATAAACAAAAAAAACTTCACAACTTTTCTATACAGAAGGTGAAAATGACAGCACTTCTGACTGTAGAAAAATTAACCAGGGCCTCTTTAGACTGAGTGTACTTGCTTGTGCCTAAGGTAATGCTCCTTATGGGGCGTACACGCGGTCAGACTTTTCGACCAGACTGGTCTGGTCGGATGCCGACGGACCAAATCCGGCGGACAATCTGATCGTGTGTGGGCTTCACCGGACCTTCAGCGGACTTTTCCAGTCGCAAATCTGACAGACTCTAGATTTGGAACAGGCTTCAAATCTTTACGTCGTAACTCCGCCGGACCCAGAAATCTGCTCGTCTGTATGCTAGTCCGACGGACAAAAACCAACGCTAGGGCAGCTATTGGCTACTGGCTATCAACTTCCTTATTTTAGTCCGGTGTACGTCATAACATCCCGTCAGACTTTGGTGTGATCCTGTGTAGGCAAGTCCGTTAGTTAGAAAGTCCGTCAAAAGTCCGTCGAAAGTCCGCTGGAAAGTTTGTCGGACCAGTCCGGTTGAAAAGTCCGCCCGTGTGTACGCGGCATTACATGCTGTCATTACAGAATCAGAAAATTTATTTTACATTAACAATCATAAAATGAAACAGAGTTGTAGCTCCCTGACATTAAAAAAAAGGAAATTCCATGCACAGTTTAAAAAAAGTTTCCCCTCCTTGTTGTAAACCCCTTCTCCTTATTTTTCATGTTACCTTTTTAATTCAGGTAAACTCCACTATAGTTGGTTGACATACCATAATATTAGGCTGATATTAGGCCCCAAATCAGCGGTAGATTAATAATAATGTTCTACTATTGAAAAGAGCACCAAATATACTAGCGACTACATAAATTTATATATATAATGTAGATTCTTGTTTAGATAGGTAACTATTAATTTACTGCATTGATCTGTCTTAATTTAATTCTTAACTAAACAATTATATGATGTAATATGCAACAAGAGATATACTTTCCTGTAATAAGATTATCTTAATGTAAAATTTTTCTCTTTAACCATTACATTCAATGTTTTTTCTGATAATCTAATAAATACATACCGTAACTCCCAACATTTATTCCACAAGACCTCTAGCATTCAAGAGCCGCACAGATCGAGGAAAGAAGCTATTCCCCAACCTAGTAGTTCAAAAGCCAATACTTCAATACCACCTACCAGACCGTAGCAATGTATACCGAGAATTACCAGGATGTGAAGTGTCTTCCAATATATTAATAGCTCTCTGAAGACACTTCCCCCAGTTCATCAATACATGGTAGACTAATTCCTGCAATAATCTTCTGTGCATTTTTTATTACCCTGTGCAGGGCATTTATGTCATGGATTGTGCATGATCCTTGCCACAAAGAAATGTGATAAGTTAGCACACTTTCAATGGCAGCTTTATAGAAGCTAAAAAGGACCCGCTCTGAAAAGCCTGCCCTCCATAGCTTTCTCAAGAAGTACAGTCTCTTGTGAGCCTTGTCCACCAGACGGGATATATGCCCCGTCCATGATAGGTCCTCCCTAATTATTGTTCCCAGGAAGCGGAACTCCTCAACCCTCTCAACCTCCATCCTATTAATCACCACTGGCTCATAGCTAATATCCCATACTTTCCTAAAATCAATAATAATCTCCTTTGTCTTTGCTACATTTGACTGTAAATTGTTCTCTTTGCATCATCCAACTAGACTTTTAATATCCTGGCGACATGCTGACTCGTCACCGCCCCTTATTTTCCCCAATAACATGTGTCATCAGCAAATTTTAACACAGATTCCACCTCGGAGTGAGAAACACAATCATAAGTGTATAAAGTACTTTTACCCTCTGCTGCCTATCAGCCAGGAAATCCAAAATCCTGTTACAAAGCTTTGGGCACAATCCCAAAAAGTTCAGCTTAACAACAAGTTTTACTGGTAAAATTGTGTTAAATGCTGAACTAAAATCAATAAAGAACATGCAGGCATAACTATTCTTATTCTTATTTTCCAAATGAGACAACACAGAATGCAAGGCCAATGCAATGGCATCCTCTGTAGATCTATATTCCCTAAACTGGTAGCTATCTACCCTGGGGGAATACGCTGTTTAATATGATTATAGAATACTTTTTCAAAGGACTTCATTATAATGGGAGTCAGGGCCACAGTAGATTGGAAGAAGTCACAGTGCTAACAATGAGCATCCACAACCAGGGGCTCCTGTGGATGTCTTGAGAAAGCCTGTGTCATGCTCTTAGGACAGTTTTCTTAAAGGTAGTTCCTAAAATGACAACTGGTTGCATCCAAACCATGCAGCAGGGCTTGGTTCTAAAATCAGCATATGAAAGGAGTAGAGATCGGGGTATTGGAAGAGAAGAGACACTGATGTGTACAAAGTAATGTGCAGGGTGCTGCTAAATATAATGGGGAAATAACATGATGTATAAGAAATGTGACACTGAGCTGATATGTAATAGTATGGTATTCTAAGCTAGTAAGTAATAATATGTCACAGAGCATCAAGCTGGTATATAATAATGTGTAAAGCATACAGGGAGGCATAGATAGCAAAATTAAACTGTGCTTAAGATATCAAATGACCTAATATACAGCTGCACCACTCTAGTGAGATATTATCACAAAACAAGAATACATGAAAATTGTGTTGCACTAAAAAAATTTAAAAAAATCTTTAAAAAAGTAATTAAAAATATTCATATAATAACATAAACATAAACAGTGAGTCCATGAGTCACCAGCGTAACAACAGATAAGTGAACAAGTATCTTGACTATTGAATCACCAACAGAATCCTCGACCTTGTGATTAAACCACCACCAATCTAAAGATGTGCTCTTACCAGAGAGTGTTGACCACCTATTATGGGGGTCAAGGATCTTGTATCTCAGATGCTCCTACACCATTAGGTAATGCACATACAGAAGACGGGGGAGATCAACAAATCCTCTTGTTCCAACGGAAGCACCAAATGGCATACCCCAATGAGAATTAAGATGCCAAAATAGTGTAAAATCTTTTGCAACAGGATTTTATAAAAGTAATGCACTTAAATGTCAATGGCTAAAAACAGCCTGTGTAATATGGGCACAATGGTATTCATGTGCTTTCATCTGAACGTGATGACGGGAAATTACACCAGTCATACAGGGAGGCATGAATTATAAATTCTAGCCCTGTAAATAATAACAAGGCACATTTGTATGTTTTGGGTTGCTTTCTATATGCTTTGGGGTGTTATTCAAAATGAAATATGGATTGCATTAAAGAGCTGTAACTCCCTCCTCCCCAACAAGTATCCGCATAACAGATGTGTTTGGTAAAACTATGAGGAGGAATGATCAAATACAACAACAAAAATTAATTTTTCTACCTGTAACAGATGTTGCCAAATGAATGGAGACTCTATAAACACTACGCCCCACTGCATTACACTTCAAGCAGAATCTAGCTGAAATCTGCTGGAAAACTCAAATAGTCACTACAGCAATTTTATTTGAATCTTACACAGTAAGGTAAATCTTTACTTTGCTGATTAACTCACCAGATTCCACTGATACTGACATCTCAGATTTGGGTGGAATTTTAGAAGAAGAGTTTGCTGTAAATAATTTTGTTGCTTGGCATGAGTGAATATTATTTTTGCTACCTCATTGCCTAAACCAGTCAAGCTCAGATTTTTCCTAAAGTACATTGGCTCCCAACCTGTTATGTCTTTCCATAATGTGGATCAGAAGTTGTCTCATTTCAAGTAAGCAGGAGAAAAATCTGACACACATTCAGTGTAGGAATGGAAGGCAACAGGCAGAATTACCTGGGGAATGGGTTTTCACTGTAGTTGACAGTGGAAATTGGTGAATAACAGCAGTTTATTGGACAGTATATCTGTTAAAGTGATTGTAAAGCTTTATTTTTTTTTTAAATAAAATTATAAACATGTCATACTTACCTTCCCTGTGCAATGGTTTTGCACAGAGCTGTGCCAATCCTCTTCTTCTTTGGTCCCTTGCTGGCACTCCTAGATCCTCCTTTTCAGTGAGTGCCCCCATAGAGAGCTGCTTTCTATGAGGGCACTTGTGCAGGCTCGATCTCTAGCGGCCCTGTTTGCACCTATAGACACAGACAGCACAGCTCCTCCCTGTCCCCCGCTCCCTCAGCACACTTAATTGACAGCAGCAAAAGCCGATGGCTCCTGCTTGCCATCAATCTGCCCTGTAAGGAGGGAGAGAGTGGAGAGAGCCTCTGCACTTGGGCACAGAGCTGGATCAAAATTGGGCTCAAGTAAGTAAAAGGGGGGAAGGGGGAGATCCTGAAGCACAGGTTTTTTTTTTTTTACCTGAATGCATTACGATAAAAAAACCTTAAGGCTTTAGAACCACTTTAACTGCTCTTTTTGCACTGCTAAACCATATCATGGAGTTATGGTCCAGGAATAAAGAGCAGCTTGACATGACTTGACATGTTAGGCAGCATCTATGCAGGTAATTGTATTATTTCTGTACTAACAAACACAAATGTAAGCACAATATATTAGCCTGTTAGTGTAGAGGTGTATATATTATTGTTCTGCCCACCAGATGTTTTATACTGGTTATTTGTACCTGCGTTGTTACATTTACATGCAAAATGTGTAATTTACTTAAGACAATCATATGTGGTGTGCAGGCTCCATCTAGCGTTCCTTTTTTGGTATTGCTGCAGTTCTGTTTTATTGTTGTATTGTATGTGTAACTAAGCAAGTTGTCAGCAAGCAGGGAATTCTGGGTAGAATCTGTGTTGCTATGGCCATTTGTATAGTCTTTATGCAATAATATAGAGTTAGGTTTAGTAACAGCATATGTTTACAGAGGCCCTTCCCCCACTAGTGATATGTAAATAACTGAGACAGGATGTACTTTGCAGGAAGTTGGTGGATGCAGGAAATGGGTGGGAGGGGCTTGGGGAGAGGTGGAAGAAGAAACATGTGTTTGGGACAGAGAGGTGGTTGGGAGGACAAAAAGGAAGACATGGATGCGAGGAGCTCGATAACTTTGGAGACGCTTTTGTGAGTTGGACTCTGAGCAAGGAATTATGAAGGACACCTTGACCCCTAAGTTAAGTAACTGTTTAGTTTACTTAATGTGTACATATTGTACATGCTTATATTTGTAGGCATATTTTGTAAGCTAGAAGTTGTGTTGTATTGTGCATCCTACAGTTTGTACGTGCAGATTTTTCCCTGTTTAGTAAAGCAATGATACACTTCAGAAGTCTAAGCTTCCTTGGTTTTACCACAAGAACTTAATAGTAAACGGAAAGCATTACAGAATCTTAGCAGGAAGTGAAACAGCACCATTTTGTGAGAAGACATTCAGGAAACAACACAGGTATTTCTCTATCTATCGCCATCATCCCTTAGAAAATTAAAAAGTAAGTTTTTACCATCCCATCTTGTACTGTATATCGTTGTTTATGCAATGTATGCTGTATTGTATGCAATATTATACTTATTGAGGACTATTTCTGTTATTTTGTAGTTTCACCTGGCTTGTTCTAATAAAACTGAGATCAAAGAAATATGGTATCTACAGTTATTGGGATAAGTAGGTTTAGCTATCTGCTCCTTGAGACAGAACAGTGAAATTTTTAAGCTGACCTCTGAAGGGAAGATAAGCCAACTTCGGAAGTCTGTACAGCCCGGGGCTACGCAGTATCCATACAGTCAGAAGCCTTAAAGATAAAGGCCTGCGGCAGGCGAAGCAAGCAGCCACAATACACAGAGACGCGCTCTGTCAAGCAGCAACGACACTAGAACGGTCTCTATACAGCAAGACAGCTTCTTCCCCGCAGCCATGTCTCACAGTGGGACATCTTCTTACAAAACACGTTCACGAGCAAGCTCATCTAAGTCATCTGTTGCAAATGCAGCAGCTATCGCCCGTTCAAAAGCCGAAGCACCAAAAGTCAGGGCCGCATTCGCAGATCAAGAGTTGCAGCTGAAAAAGGAAAAGGCCTGCCTTAATGCAGAAAAGGTGAGACAGGAACAAGAGAGAGAGAAGGAAAGAGTACACTTGGAGCAAGAGAGAGAAGGAAAGAGTACGCATGGAACAAGAGAGAGAGCAAGAAAGAGTACACATGAAACAAGAGAAAGAGAAGGAAAGAATATGCCTGGAAGAAGAGCTAGCCCAGCAGGAAGCATCTCTGAAATTGCAGCAACCTATCTTAGAAGCTAACATGGAGAAGCTGGCAGTAGAAAGAGATTCTGCTGCCGCCATTGCAGAAGCAGAGGCTTAAGAAGCAGCCGTCTATGATAAGCCAAGAGTAGGCAGCAGCATACCGGGTCTAGAAGAGGACCAACAAGATTCTTCACAACGCACGTCAGATTATGTCTACCAGCACTGTGACCCAAGCAGCATCCCACAACAAGAAATTAAATATGACGTCAGTGAGTCACATCAAATAAAGCAGCAACAAGACGACCTGGGACCCTAGTGCTAGAAGCAAGAAAAATCTGACAAAGTTCCAGACTTTCCAGTTCCAACCAAACCTTCTACTCCACAAGATACCCAGCCTTCATACAAGCATCAAACACCAGTCTTCACTCCAAAGGTGTATGCAACAAACGGGTACGAACTGCCAACCTTATGTAAGTTTGAACCCAGCGCGCCTAAAGAAGAGACTTTTACCAGGTATGCCTTTACACCGCATCACAATACACCAGCAGCCTACCCCAATGCCAATCAGGCTACTGTAGACTTTACCAAGTTCCTGGCCAAAAGAGAGTTACCCAAGGACTTGTCAAATTTAGTGATCGCCCTCAACACTAAAGGGCGTGGCGATCCGCTTTCCAGAGTGTCATTCAAGGTCTAGATCTATCCTGCAGGAACAGATAGAACTCCTCGTAAAGTGGCTTGGCAATGATTCTGCTGAACATGCCAAAAGGATCAGAGACATTATTATAAACCACCCTGAGATAGGCCTTACAAACATCTGGAACAGACTGGATAGATGTTATGGCTCACCAGAGGCTATAGAGAGTACACTGTTTAAAAGGATAGAAGACTTCCCAAAAATACCTAGCAGAGGTTACCAAAGACTCAGAGAATTCAGTGACCTGTGTATGGAGTTACAAGTTGCTAAAGCAGAAGGATACTTACCTGGCCTTTTTTATCTTGACTCTGCTGGAGGTATTAACTCCTTAGCACAAAAACTTCCTTATGAGTTACACGAAAGATGGATTACTCATGGCTATAACTACAAACGAAAACACAATGTGCCTTTTCCACCCTTTAGTGAGTTTGTGGGCTTTGTAGACAGACAAGCAAGAATAAAAGATGACCCCAGCTTCCTTTTTCCAGTGTCTTATACCACTTCTTCTGGCGCTAAACATCTAAGAGCTCCAGTGGCAGTGCATAAAACTAACCTTTCTTCCCACAGATTTGCAGAGTCTCAGCCAGAGGATCAAGACAGCGACCCTACTAAGTTCTGCCCTCTACATAAGATGCCACATCCTCTTCTGGAATGCAGAGCCTTCAGGACAAAGACCATCCAGGATCGCAAAGCTTTCCTCAAAGAAAACAACATCTATTACAAGTGTTGCTCTTTGTCCACACATTTCGCCAAGGACTGTAAGGTCAGTGTCAAATGTACAGAATGTGACAGCACAGAGTACAATACAGCTCTACACCCAAGGCCTACTCCAAGAACTTTCCCACCTGTTCATATGGACAAGGAGCAAGGCGGGGAGACCAAAGACTCTAGTACAGATGCAATAGCAATCACTTCACAGTGCACTGAAGTCTGCAAAGAAAGTACAGGTGGCAGATCCTGCTCTAAAATCTGTCTTGTGAGAGTTTATCCAAAAGGACGCAGAGACAAAGCATTTAAGCTCTATGTTATCTTGAATGATCAGAGTAATAAGTCACTAGCTAGATCTGTGTTTTTTGATATTCTAAACCTTAAAGGCCCCAGCAGCCCTTACTCCCTTAGGACTTGTGCAGATACAGTGGAAATGGCGGGAGAAGATCTGACGGCCTACAAATTGAATCTATGGATGGTAAGACATGCCTACCCTTACCGACCATAATAGAGTGCAACCAGATGGCAGACAACAGATCAGAGATTCCCACACCAGACGCAGCAGCTCACCAGACTCACTTGAACCACATAGCACATCTCATACCAGAACTAAATGATCAGGCTCAGATAATCTTACTCCTAGGGAGGGATATCTTGCAAGCCCACAAAGTAAGAAAACTGATCAACGGTCCTAAAAATGCTCCATAAACTGGATCTCGGGTGGATCGTTATAGGTGATGTTTGCCTGGGAGGTACACACAAACCTGCATCTGTTAATAACCTGCTCACTAGTACCCTCGAGAATGGTCGTCCTTCTCTTTTCCAACCCTGTCAAAATCACATCCTCATAAAGGAGCTACCACACAACAACCCTGTACCTCGTCCCTTCTTAAGTCCCCTCTGTGACAGCAATACCTATGACAATGACCAAAGCAACTTAGGAAGCACAGTATTCCAGAGAACAAAAGAAGATAACCAGGTAGCAATGTCTATTGAGGATAGGCTCTTCCTAGAAATTATGGAAAAGAGTATGGAGAAAGACGGGACTAATAGCTAGGTTGTACCTCTTCCCTTTAGACCACAAAGACGACGTTTGCCTAACAACAGAGAACTAGCATATAAACGTCTCACTTCTCTAAGACACAATCTTCAAAGGAAACCAGAGATGAAAGAACATTTCTTTTCCTTCATGGAAAAAATATTCCAGAATAGTCATGCTGAGATAGCCCCAAACCGCAAAGACTCAGAGGAATGTTGGTATTTACCCATACTTGGGGTCTATCACCCTAAGAAGCCAGGGCAGATTAGAGTGGTGTTCGATTCCAGCGCCAAACAGGAGGGTGTCTCTCTAAATGATGTCCTTCTCTCTGGCCCTGACCTTAACAACCGACTATTAGGAGTACTTCTTCGCTTTCGCAAAGATTCAGTCGCATTCATGGCAGACATACAACAAATGTTCTATTACTTTCTTGTTAAAGAAGAACACCAAAACTTTCTGAGGTTTCTCTGGTTCAGGGACAACAACCCCTCTGGAGACATCACAGAATACCGCATGAGGGTGCACATATTTGGCAACAGTCCTTTCCCTGCAGTTGCTATATATGGCCTCAGATACTCTGCTAGAGTGGGAGAGTTAGAGTATGGGTCAGATGTCAGACAGTTTGTGGACAAGGATTTCTATGTAGATGATTGCTTGAAATCACTACCCACAAATGAAGCCGCAATCAGTCTCCTCAAAAGAACTCAGGCAATGCTTGCATGTTCCAACTTAAGACTCCACAAGATTGCTACCAACAGTAGAGAAGTTTTAGAAGCCTTTCCTGTCCAAGATCATTCTAACGAGTTAAAGGACTTAGATCTAGGCACAGACACTTCCCATGCAACGCAGTCTTGGTTTGCTTTGGGACTTAAGATCTGACACGTTTACTTTCCAAGTAAACACAGAAGAAAAACCCTTTAGCCGTAGAGGTGTCCTGTCTACCATAAACAGCCTGTATGATATCTTAGGCTTTGCAGCACCTGTCACCATCCAGGGTAAGGCACTACTTAGAGATTTCACCTGTGAGTCACTAGATTGGGATCACCCTCTCCCCACCGACAAGAAGAACCTATGGCTAGAGTGGAAGGACTCACTAACAGCTCTATCCAACCTTAAAATTCCACGACCATATGCTCCTCTGTCATCTGCTGACGTTCAGATGCAAAGACTTTGTGTGTTTTCGGATGCTTCTGTTAAAGCAATTGCTGCTGTAGCTTATCTGAAAACCATAGACACTAAAGGACAATGCCACATAGGGTTCGTAATGGGGAAATCAGAACTTGCACCACTTCTCGAACACACCATACCCAGGCTGGAAAAGCAAAACTGCACATGGATCTTCAACCCACCTCACTCTTCTCACATGGGAGATGTTTGGGAGAGGATGATAGGCATAGCCCGCAGAATCCTTGACTCTATCTTCTTACAAGTAGGAACTGCAAGGCTTACTCACAAATGTTTAGTGACATTTATGGCAGAGGTTGCAGCTATCATTAACGCCAGACCTTTGACATCCATTTCAAATGACTCTGAAGATCCAGTGGTTCTCACACTGCCATGTTACTCACGCAAAAGACTAGTCTTGCCGGTGCTCCAGCTGGAGAGTTTTGTGAGAAGGACCTTTACAAATGTCAATGGAGACAAATACAAACCCTTGCCAATACTTTCTGGAACCGGTGGAGGGAACAATATATATCTACTCTACAAGTAAGGAGAAAGTGACACACTGAAAAGCCTAATCTTAAACCTGGTAATGTTGTGCTCATGAAAGATTGCCAGGCACTAAGGAATATGTGGCCTTTAGGTTTGATCACCAAAGTACTGCCAAGCAAGGATAATCATGTCCGTAAGGTCGAGGTCAAGATCTTTCAACAGAATGAGGCTAAAGTATTCTTGAGACCAGTGACCAAACTTATTCTGTTGCTTTCTACGGAGTTAGTTTTAGTGACATCACTTGATGTCATGCGGGGAGTGTTCTGTCCACCAGATGTTTTATGCTGGTTATTTGTACCTGTGTTGTTAAATTTACATGCAAAATGTGTAATTTACTTAAGACAATCATATGTGGTGTGCATCTAGCGTCCCCAGTTCTGTTTTTTTGTTGTATTGTATGTGTAACTAAGGAAGTCGTCAGCAAGCAGGGAATTCTGGGTAGAATCTTAGCAGGAAGTGAAACCATTTTGTGAGAAGACATTCAGGAAGCAACACATGTATTTCTCTATCTATCGCCATCACCCCTTAGAGAACTTAAAAAGTAAGTTTTTACGATCCCATCTTGTACTGTATATCGTTGTTTATGCAATGTATGCTGTATTGTATGCAATATTATACTTATTGAGGTCTATTTCTGTTATTTTGTAGTTTCACCTGGCTTGTTCTAATAAAACTGAGATCAAAGAAATATGCAATCTACAGTTATTGGGATAAGAAGGTTTAGCTATCTGCTCCTTGAGACAGAACAATTATATATCCACATTATAGTGTATTTTCCTGTTCTGTTAAGGGAGCCATACATACTAGTGGCAATCTAACAAGGTGTTTTAAACCTGAATTCCAGGTTGACTGAGTCAGATAAATATTCATAACTCAGTGAATGTAATTCTCACACTGATTACTGGAATCTCCCCAATAGTAACAGGCAGAAGCACTCAACACTGAGCTTAGGAGGACCAGCCTATCCCAGGAAAATAATGTACACATAACTCATAACATAAATCTGCAAAACACACTAAATTGAATTAGTACACTCCAGCTTAGGGCAAGTTCCTACATGAATAAATACACAATTGTGTTAAAATAAGATTTTTGTACTTACCAAAGAATAATTTCCTTGGAGTCCAGTGGGGGACACAGGAAGAGTAAAAATCATAAACCAGTGGATGGGTTTATGATTTTTACTCTAAAAATCATAAACCAGTGGATTACCTTTAGACAGACTAGACGCTGGCAAAACTCCTGTGTCACGTACCTGGTTGGAGACTGAAATGACAAGGTCGGCCTCTCTTGTATCTCCAGTCCAGAAGCAGAACAGCGAGAGCCGAGGACCAGGAGGGATACGAGTGCCTGCAGCTGCGGACCCGGAGACTTGTGGCTGAGGATGCGATCTTTGGTGAGTAGATAAACCGTCAGATCAGGATAAGCGGTGCTGCGCCAAGGATCAGCTGGGCTTAAGGAGGCACTCCACAGGAACTGTGCTGCTGGAATGTCAGGTGAAGTAAAGTCCCTGGAATACTTGCAGCAGGAAGTCGCAGCTGGTTTCAGGACTGTGATTGCAGGCTCTTGCAGGATAGCAAGGAGAAACGCCAGAAGCAGGAGCAGGGTCTCGAGGGTAGCCAGGTTCGGTAACAGGCGGTCAGCGGGGTACAAGGCAGCAGGCAGAAGCTAAGTCACATGGATAGCCGGGTCTGGTAACAGGCGAGCAGTGCAGTGCAAGGCAGAAGGCATAAACAGAGTCCAATGGGAAGCCAGGATCAGAAACCAGTAGTCAGAGCAGAAACAGGATCCAGAAGCAGAGTCAAGGCAAGCCAGGTTCATCAATAGGTCACAAGCAGGTAGTAGCAGAGTTTAGGTATCAGGGTACAGCTGAAGACCAGTCAGCACCGGTCTGAGGGAAGAGCACTTCTTTAAATAGGCCGGCTGGCGCCAACTGGCATTATGGGCGTGCTCCTGCGCGTGCACGCCGTCCGTCGCGCACGCGCATTGGCATCTGCAGCCGTCCGTGTGCGTGCACATGCACGTGAGTGCGCACCGGACGGGAACTAATAGTTCTCTTACATTGCCCCCCCCCTTGCGGGCAGCCTCCGGATGCCCACTAGGGATCTCTTTTCCGGGTGAAACTGAAGATACGCCTGGATCAATTGAGGAGCATGTACATGTAGCCTCAACCTCAAACTCTTCGTTACCTTCAACAAGCAAGGGTGGAGGAATCTCAGGTTCTCGATCAGGGAAGTGATCAGCCACAGATCGTTTTAAGAGAGATACGTGAAATACCGGGTGAATCTTCAAATTTGCCGGCAGGTTGAGCTCAAAGGCAACAGCATTAATCCTCTTCTTTACTGAGAATGGGCCAATATACCTTGGTCCAAGTTTATTAGAGGGACAAGCCAACTTTAGGTTCGTGGTGGAAAGCCATACCTTATCCCCTGGTTTAAGGTCCAGGTTAACCCTTCTCTTCCTGTCATAGAACCTCTTATTATTTTCCTGGGACTTGGTGATGGTTTCTTGTAGGAGTTTGTTGTTGGACCTCCAGAACTCTAAACGATCTTGTACTGCCGGAACTGAAGATTCCTGGGGAACATCAGGCAAAAAAGATGGGTGAAATATATAGTTCGCAAAAAAGGGATTTTGATTGCAGAGTGTATAGAGTTATTGTATGCAAATTCTGCTAATGGCAACAGAGAGACCCAGTCGTCTTGTGCAAATGAAGAAAAGCAACTTAAATACTGCTCCAGGGTCTGGTTTGTCCTCTCTGTTTGACCGTTAGTCTGTGGATGGTATGCAGATGACAAACCGTGTTTAATGCCCAAAGCTTCACATAAGGATTTCCAAAATCGGGAAGTGAATTGTACCCCACGGTCAGAGGTAATGTTAGCAGGAATACTGTGAAGGCATACAACTTCCTTGATGAAAGAAGAGGCAGTCTCTGCAGCAGAAGGGGTGCCTTTCAGGGGCACAAAGTGGGCCATTTTGGACAATCGATCCACGATCACAAAAATGGTGGTAAAGCCTTCTGATGGGGGTAGTTCGACAATAAAGTCCATGGCAATCATGGTCCATAATTTATCAGGGACAGGAAGGGGTTCCAAAAGATCCCAATTTTTGGCTCTATCAGTCTTGTTCCGAAGACACGTTGTGCAGGATTTAATATAGTCCCTGCAATCTTGCACCAGGTTTGGCCACCAGAAGGAGTGAAGGATGAGATTTGATGTCTTATGTGCTCCGAAATGACCTGCCAAGGGATGATCATGACACATGTAAAGCACTGCTGAGCGTAAATGCTCAGGAACGAAGATCTGTTCGTCATGAAAGTAGAGACCTTCTTTCAGCTGAAGGTGGAGATCTTGAGGTGGAGAATGGTTTTGAACTGCTGACTTAATTTGAGGAATGAGGTCCATCTGTAACAGAAGAAAATTTTTAGCTGGTAGAATGGTATTGGGCTCAGAGGGAACCTCAGTGTCTTGGAACATACGAGAAAGGGCGTCAGGCTTCCCATTCTTGGATCCAGGCAGATAGGTAATATGGAAGCAGAACCTTGCAAAAAAAGAGGGCCCATATGGCCTGGCGGGGTCTTAATCTCTTGGCTGCTTTTAATTATTCAAGGTTCTTGTGGTCGGTGAACACAAGAATGGGATGTGCTGCTCCTTCAAGAAGATAGTGCCATTCTTCCAAGGCAGATTTTATAGCCAGTAACTCCCGATCACCCACGTCATAGTTCCTTTCTGAGGCACTTAGTTTTCTGGAAAAGAAGGCGACAGGGTGAAGTAATGATTTTATCCCCTGTCGTTGAGACAGTATGGCTACCACAGCAATCTCGGAGGCATCAACCTCAAGAACATAAGGCAAAGTAGGGTCAGGGTGTCTCAAAATGGGTGCAGATGTGAAAAGGCTCTTTAACCTCTCAAAAGCAGCTTGAGTTTCTACAGTCCATGTGAAAGTTGTGCATGATCTGGTTAATTGTGTAATAGGGGATATGATACCTGAGAAGTTCTTGATAAATTTCCTGTAGAAATGAGAAAATCCCACAAATCGCTACACAGACTTTTTATCAGTGGGAGCCGGCCAGTCGAGTACTGCAGATACTTTCTGTGGATCCATGGCAATCCCATCCGCGGAAATAATGAGGCCCAGGAACTGGATAGTAAGTCTCTCGAACTCACACTTTTCAGCTTTGGCATAAAGGTGATGTTTCCTTAGTCTGTCTAATACCTTTTTGACATGGACTCGATGTGCTTCAAGGAAGGAGGAGAAGATTAGTATGTCATCCAGGTAGACAATAGTAAATACATCAAGGAAGTCCCGAAAAACATCATTCACAAAATGCTGGAAGGTAGCTGGTGCGTTACAGAATCCGAAGGGCAACACTAAATATTCAAAGTGCCCAAAACGAGACCTAAAGGCCGTCTTCCATTCATGTCCTTCCTTAATTCTGATCAGGTTGTATGCTCCTCTTAGATCTAATTTAGAGAAAACACGTGCTTCTCGAAGTCTCTGAAACAGTTCAGGGATAAGTGGCAGGGGGTATCGGTTTTTAATCGTTACTTTATTTAAGTCCCGGTAATCAACACAAGGCCGGAGCGTGTGATCCTTTTTTTCGACAAAGAAAATTCCTGCTCCAGCGGGGGAAGAGGAAGGCCGGATAAAGCCCTTATCAAGGTTTTCTTTAATGTACTTTCGAAGTTCCTCCAGTTCAAGCTCAGAGAGAGGAAAAATTCTGCCAAAGGCAATTTCAGCGCCCGGCAAAAGTTCAATAGGGCAGTCATACGGTCTGTGAGGGGGGAGAGTGTCAGCATTCTTCTTGTTGAAAACATCCAGGTATTCATGATAAACGGATGGCACAAGTTTAAAAGTCTCGGAATCTGCACTGATGCAGAGGAGTGGCTCTCCGGAACTAGGTATAGGAGGGAAGCAGTACTCCTTGCAATAGTCAGATGAAAAAGACACTTCTCCGGATGACCAATTGATGAGAGGATTATGTGCCCTCAGAAAGGGTTGCCCAAGAATAACAGGAAAAAGTGAGGATGTGATGACATCAAGACGAAGGAGCTCCCGATGTCCAGAAGTGGTAAAACAGGGAATAGGTACAGTCTCTAGCGTAACAGGTCCAGATTTAATGCCCGTACCATCAGCTAGGTGAACCGAGAAGCTGTTTTTCTTGGTACATAAAGGTAATTCATGCATAGTTGCGAAAGAAGAGTCCACAAAACAGCTACAGGCCCCTGAGTCCACGATGCCAGAAACTGTGAGAGTCTTTCCTGCATACTGGAGAGAGATTGGCAGTAAGGTGTGGTTCTGCCCAGGGTTTAGGGAAGCAACCGTATGAGGTGGAGAAGATGATCTCCTAAGGTGTCTTCGGGGACAACATTGCAGAAAATGTCCTTCATCACCACAGTAAAGGCAGAGTTTGAGCTGGTGATGACGAGATCGCTCCTGTTTGGACAGAGGAGGTCTCGGGAAGCTGGTGTGTGCGACCCTCTTAACATTGGCTGTGTCTTTAGGCATAGTTGCAGAGGAAGAAAGTAACTGGGCCTTGGGCTGTGCAGGTAACAAATGAAGGTTTCCGGTTCTCTCGGACTGTCTTTCACGCAGGCGGCGATCAATCAGAATGCAGAGATGAATCAAGTCATCCAAGGAGGTGGGTGCATCCACCCTGGCCTGTTCATCCTTGATAGCCTCTGACAGGCCGAGACGAAACTGAAAACGTAGCGCAGAACTATTCCATTTGGTATCAGCGCTTCATAATCGGAAGTCCGAAACATAATCCTCCACAGGCCTGGGGCCCTGTTGCAGATGCCTTAAGGTGGTTTCGGCAGTCTGTTGACGGAACGGATCAGCATACAGTTGGGCCATAGCGGCAAAAAAGGAACTTGCAGAAGCCAAGACAGGATCACGTTGCTCCCGGAGTTGGTGAGCCCAGGCCTGGGGTTCTCCCAGCAGCAAGGAGATGAGGAAGCCTACCTTCACTTCTTCGGTAGAAAAGGTGCGGGGTAGTAGAGAAAAATAAAGCTCACAGGCATTCTGAAAAGTTCTGAATCCTTTACGGTCGCCAGAGAAGCGCTCGGGTAAAGGTACTCTAGGCTCAGGAGGGTAAGAAAGTCCCACATGATTACAAGTTGTGATTCGTGCAGCAGAATCCATGACTCTTGTAGGCACGGTGGTGGAGACTGGACAGGATATTGACTGTAGTTGGTTGTGGAGTTGAACAAAGTCCTTATGCAACCCTTGTACCGCATGGGAAAGTATGGTAACAGTCCGGCAGAGGGTTGACAGAAGAGAGAACTCCCTTTCAGACTCCATTACTGGCTGGCTGGTACTGTCACGTACCTGGTTGGAGACTGAAATGACGAGGTCGGCCTCTCTTGTATCTCCAGTCCAGGTCCCGCTGGAAGCGGAACAGCGGGAGCCGAGGACCAGGAGGGACATGAGTGCCTGCAGCTGTGGACCCGGAGACTTGTGGCTGAGGATGCGATCTTTGGTGAGTAGAGCCAAAGCTGGGCTTAAGGAGGCACTCCGCAGGAACTGTGGTGCTGGAACGTCAGGTGAAGTAAAGTCCCTGGAATACTTGCAGCAGGAAGTCGCAGTGGGTTGCAGGACTGTGATTGCAGGCACTTGCAGGATAACAAGGAGAAACTAATTAAATGAACAAGGGGTTAATATGGCACACAATGGAGGTAGCCAAGTACATATAACTAAAAATGGTGGGGGGAAGGGGGTGGGTTGGGGGTTCCTGAGAAGGGGAACTTGGTGGTGGTAGTTAATGTTTCACAACAAGTTCAGGTATTAGTCCATGTAAGGATAAAATGATGCTGAATAAATGAAAGGCAGCCAGTCTATAAAAGCTAAAAGAAGCTCTGGAACAATAAAAAAGAAAAGGCTCTGTGCCGGAGGCTCTGAGGACCCTCGGCACCACCGGAACAGCTACCAGGACCCAGGTCACAGGACTCACATCCCAGGAACCCCCCCACTGGCCCGTGACACCCACATACCCCCAGAGCACGCGGATGAAACTACTTTACATGCTGGTTTTTAGCAACTCAAATGTGAGTGTTTTTATCTATTGTAATAAATATTTTTAACATACATGCTGCACTTAGAGGGCGCCGTCCTTCTTTCTTTTTTATTTTTATTTTTTAACAAGGAGAAACGCCAGAGGCAGGAGCAGGGTCTCGAGGGTAGCCAGGTTTGGTAACAGGTGGTCAGCTGGGTACAAGGCAGCAGGCAGAAGCGAAGTCACATGGATAGCCGGGTCTGGTAACAGGCGAGCAGTGCAGTGCAAGGCAGCAGGCATAAACAGAGTCCGATGGGAAGCCAGGATCAGAAACCAGTAGTCAGAGCAGAAACAGGATCCAGAAGCAGAGTCAAGGCAAGCCAGGTTCATCAATAGGTCACAAGCAGGTAGTGGCAGGGTTCAGGTATCAGGGTACAGCTGAAGACCAGTCAGCACCGGTCTGAGGGCAGAGCACTTCTTTAAATAGGCCGACTGGCGCCAACTGACATTATGGGCGCGCTCCTGCACGTGCACGCCGTCCGTCGCGCACGCGCATGCGCATGCGCATTGGCATCTGCAGCTGTCTGTGTGCGTGCGCATGCACGCGAATGTGCACCGGACAGGAACTAATAGTTCTCTTACATCCTGCCTCTAACTTTCATGCTTCAGTTTTGTAAGCAAGCAATATTTAAGGCCAAAAATTAGAGGGGAGAGATCAGTGGACTCAGAAAAAAAAGATTTTAAGGTAAGTAGAAAAATCATATTTAATTTATTGTCATCCATTGAGGGACACAAGAATTCACATACATCTGGGACGTCCAAAAGCAGTTCAACTGAGGAGTGGGTAAACTCTACTGGGAGATGTAACAATGCAGAAGCAAGAGCCACAAAGTAGTATAGAACACCATTATCCCTATATTTTAATATAAATGGATCAAAAATAATTCAGCTGAGAATAAAAGATGGGGCAAGGCAACACTTGAAAACATGTGAACTTGGCCAAGAACTGCTTTGTGAAGAAGGAAAATATATATGCATATACTATATATATATATATATATATATATATATATATATATATTCAACATTAAAGGAAAAAGACTTACACCTAAGGAAGCTTGCTCTGTTGATTAGGCAGGATTGAATGGATATTTTTTTATAAAGCGGAAATCAGCCAAAAAACTGACAGTTTGGCAGGAAACAGTCAACTGTGCACAGCTGTCTTTTCTAGAGAAGCTAGACTCATGACTGGCTTCCGATGACTGGGCAAGCTGGAAAACCAGCATCTGATCAGCACTGGCAGTCAATGGCGGGGGCAGTCCCCCAGCCACAACACAAAGGCGCAGTGGGGGAGATCACTGCACTTTGCAACATCGCTTGTGTTTAGTAGGGCGATTTTAATTGCTAGTGTGTACCCAACTTAAAGTGATTGTAAAGCTTTGATTATTTAAAAAAAAAATAACAAACATGTCATACTTACAGTACCTTGCAAAAGTATTCACCCCTTGGCATTTTTCGTGTTTTGGTGCCTCACAACCTGGAATTAACATGGATTGTTTGAGGATTTGCATCATTTAATTTATAGAACATGCCCACAACTTTGAAGATTTTTTTATTTTATTGTGAAGCAAGCAACAAATAGGACAAAAAAAAACAGAAAAAGTCAATGTGCATAACTATTCAGCCCCCCAAAGTCAATACTTTGTACAGCCACCTTTTGCGGCTATCACAGCTCCAAGTTGCTTTGGATAAGTCTCTATGAGCTTGCCACATCTTACCACTGGGATTTTTGCCCATTCCTCCTTGCAAAACTGCTCTAACTCCTTCAAGTTAGATGATTTGTGCTTGTGAACAGCAATCTTTAAGTCTGACCACAGATTTTCTATTGGTTTGAGGTCTGGGCTTTGACTAGGCCATTCCAACACATGTTTCCCCTTAAACCACTCAAGTGTTTAGCAGTGTGTTTGGGGTCATTGTCTTGCTGGAAGGTGAACCTCTATCCTAGCCTCAAATACACACAGAGTGGTACAGTTTTTGTTCAAGAATATCCCTGTATTTAGCACATATTTCCATCAACTCTGACCAGTTTCCCAGTCCCGAATGCTGAAAAACATCCCCACAGAATGATACTGCCACCACCATGTTTCACTGTGGGGATGGTGTTCTTTGGGTGATGTGATCTGTTGGGTTTGTGCCAGACAGCGTTTTCTGCGATGGCCAAAAAGTTACATTTTAGTCTCATCAGACCAGAGCACCTTCCTCCATACATTTTGGGAGTCTCCCACATGCCTTTTCGCAAACTCAAAACGTTTCATTTTGTTTTTTGCTGAAAGTAATGGCATTCTTCTGGCTACTCTGCCATAAAGCCCAACTCTATGGAGCGCACGGCTTATTGTTGTCCTATGTACAGATACTCCAGTCTCTACTGTGGAGCTCTGCAGCTCCTCCAGGGTTACCTTAGGTCTCTGTGCTGCCTCTCTGTTTAATGCCCTCCATGCCCGGTCCGTGAGTTTTGGTGTGCTGCCATCTCTCGGCAGGCTTGCTGTTGTGCCATGTTCTTTCAATTGGGTTATGATAGATTTGATGGTGCTCCTAGGGATCATCAAAGATTTGGATATTTTTTTAGAACCCAACCCTGACTTGTACTTCTCAACAACATTGTCCCTTAGTTGTTTGGAGAGTTCCTTGGTCTTCATGGCAGTGTTTGGCTTAGTGGTGCCTCTTGCTTAGGTGTTGCAGCCTCTGGGGCCTTTCAAAAAGGTGTGTATATGTAATCATGTGACACTTAGATTGCACACAGGTGGACATCATTTCACTAATGTGACTTCTGAAGGTAATTGGTTGCACCCGTTCTTTTTATGGGCTTCATAACAAAGGGGGTGAATACATGTGCACATGCCAATTATCATTTTTTTATTTCTGAAAAATAGTTTTATGCATATATTTTTCAAATTTTACTTCACCAACTTAGACTATTGTGTTCTGATCCATCACATATAATTCAGATTAAAAAAAAACATTGAACTAAAGGCTGCAATGTAACAAAATAGGTAAAAAACCAAGGAGGGTGAGTACTTTTGCAAGGCAGGCTCCATATGAGACAGATTACAGTCCACAATCTTGTATGGTAAATTTCCACAGCGCTCAAACCCAACACATTTCACAATAAGCAGTCACTTCTTCAGGGTAGAATGCTGAGATATGGGCTTGTTCATATCATCCAGTCTGTTGCAAATATACAGTATGTCTAAAACTACAACTGAAGACTCTTCTATAGTCATCCCAGCAGGGTACTAATATGTATTGTACAGCATCCATTCACCCATATAAATAGGGGCAATCCTCAGCAACTGCTGTTCCCCTTTCCAAAACTCCTCCTTCCAATAGCTGCAGGTAAAATGGTATCCAGGTACTGATAAAGATGGATCATCAGAATCCATTCCATATGGTATAATGTATGTTACTGGATGAATTCAAAGTCTCACCCTGGACAACATAACTTTCTGCTGGAAATAGCTGCAAAGCACAACATAAGTCATGTTTTAGTAACATAAACTATTTTTAATGCATGTAGCCAGGAGCTGGCTAAAATTGGCTGCGTTATCAGGAGACACTCTGCAGCACTTGCTACAGTGAGGCTGCTCCCTCTAGTGCTCAGCCTGGACTCTATGTTGTCACACCTCAATGCAGAGTGAATAAGATCTGAGAGTGGATCAAATAGTGGGACATGTAGTCTAAAGAGCCAGGTTTTGTACTGAAGTCGGACTGCTATGGACTAAATGTACTATCCAGCTGAAGAGAGAGAACAGAACGCTGAGATTGGTCTCTTGGGACCTGGGCCTTCTTCTATAAGCAGTGACCGGGACAGTCAGAGGAGTGCGAGTCGGTGCTGCGGCCTAGGCAGCAAGGAGAGTCTCCGGCGAGATTGTAGAGCTGCGTCCGCCATCAGCAGTTCCGGTCAGCCTGGTGGCAGTCAGGAGACCGCTCTCATTGTCTGCAACTTAGATCTGCCTGAATCACTGTGTGCAGGGTGTGCGGTCGAGCACCCCTTTTCCTGATCACAGCATCCGCAGGAGCCTGCTTTAGGACCTTCCCACCATTCCTACAAGCCTAGTGTCATTTGGATTGGTGAACGGGCAGAAGCCCACCCTATTTGCACCCCAAGAGACACTACATGTACCTTTACTTTGCTTCTCTCATCAAAGCCTCATAAAGGAGACAAATTTACTCTGCTTCTCTTATTCGAGCCTACTTAAGGAGACAATGTACACTTGCTGTTACAATCTTCAATGTTAAAGCTATACTGGGCCCTTATATGAGCTAGTTGAAGACACAGAACACCTGCAACAAAAGGACGCCTCTTGCTTCATCCCCCTCCACTAAAAGGATATTTGGTACTATATTGCCCATATCTTCAAGGAACTCTTTCTTTTAGGGACCAGTGTCTTATAGTTTGTAAATAAACTGTGAAGTATTTCTAAACATTTGTGTTCATTCTGGGGTTGTGGCAGCAGGGGCAGAGGGGAGTAGTCTGATACCATTCCGGCCATTCTCCTTCCCTTTTACTTACCTATGGTCATAGGCCTTATTTAGGTTACAAGTTACTTTTGCTTTTTCTCATTGATATCCTATGGCTACCTTTATTCTTTTTATTGTACTAAAACTAATAACTTCACAGTTGCCTATGCTATACCCTGTTGGTCTGCTAATTGCAAAACATTAAGTAAAGAATTATTTGTTTACTGCATCATACTTTGTTGTCTCCATTCTTAAAGTCAGAAATGTCTGAACTCAGGGTGTCAGAGGGGTCGAGAGACTTGCAAGGTCAGGGCAACCACTGGGGTCAAGCATCTTTAAGCCCTCCCTATGGGGGTAGCGCTACATGTATATGTACAATAAATTATGATTTTATGAATAACTGTCTTTGTTAAAAATTTACTATAGAGGTACATATAAAATCCAACTTTATGCTTCCACCCATACGTGGGGGGGTTTCCACTTAAGGGTTAGTTGTCACCCAAAAATGGATTTTGCAATTTTCTTCTGGATTGGTAACTCCTTAATTGGATCCACATTTCACTGGAAACCAGCACCCTGAAACCAGGAGCCTTTGCAGCCCAAGTTTGTTTGCCACAAGGCTGAATGAGTTGACATGGTTAGTCTGTGCAAAGACAGACTCGGGGACTGCGGAGTCTGGATAGTCAGGTTTCCTGCAAGGATAAACTTTTGTGTATTTTTGAAGTTTAATATTTTAATATAAGTGAGCAAAAAGCCCTGAAACGTACTTCACTGGCTGGACTGCAGTTGTTGAACGGCGCTACACTTGAGTGAACCCCCACAGCTCTAAAAAAGTAAGGTCCTGACTGGAACAGGAAGGGTCATTCTTAAAGGTTTGGATTCAATCAGTCATTGCAGAAGAGGGTGGAGAGTTGCAACAGTTAGTTCAAATTTACAGAACAAGAAGATCCACACAGGGTAGGGACCATGCACCCAAAATATCGGTATTTATACAAAACATGTTTTCATATGATCCATGCTGGCCAAGAGTAAGGAGAGTGTTTCCAGTCTTCCTTTGGGGAGTTTTCTAGATAGGAGGATACAGGACACGCGGGGTCTCCTACAAAATCCAATCCAGACCAATACTGGATGTATCCATACCAAATCCATGCCAGATGTGCAATAAATCCAACATGACACACATCATCCAGCAATGTCAATCCATTGTCAATCTCGATGAACAATGTTCCAGCGACCCACCTACACAAACACAATGGACTCTTGCTGCAAATGACAGCTCTCCCTATAATTGCTATGTGCTAATCATTTTGGAGTATCCCATGCCCTAACCCCTCTCCTGTTTCTTCAAACAATAAACCTTGAACCAGTTGTTACCAGTGGCCCCTTTAAATAATTACCCAATAAAAATAAATAAATACGAAAGTGCATTTATACTATAACTTTACATTTTTTTACTGCTTTCTGTCTTAAAAACATTAAACAGAGTTCCAAAAAAACTAACTTTTCACTTGTAATCAATGGAATTGATCTCTCTTCCAAAGTTTATCATAAAGCTTAAATTTAAGCTCTCCCAAAATGACAATCAGAGCCCATGACCCTAACCTTTTTTTTTTTTTTGTCTGTGATTGCAACTTTTTATATCGGTAAATGTTCACAATCATGGACACTGACTTATGTTTTGGGTGCATCTGCCTTCTGCTGTACAAGGGAGTACAGAGATGGAGAGCAGAAGAAGAGCCTGGGAACTGCTCAAGGAGAGCTCTAATTAAAAAAATGACTGTTTACATGTTTCTAAGTATAGAGAGAACTGTATATGGTCTTTAAACTTTAGATCTTGGGATTGGCAGCTCTAGCTTGCTTTGCAGTGGAGAAATGATTACACGTTTGACTCCCATATTTTTGATCTGAATGTTTTCTATTCCTTTCAACCTCTTGGGTCGTTAAATGTTTGCTCCTTTTTACATGGTTTATGTGGATATCAGGATATACTATGATGAGAAAAAAGTTGTGTATAAATGATAGCAGGCAAAGGCTAAAATTCTTGTACATGTAGGGTCAGTGTACATGGGTGACATGCCCAAGAAAAATGGCGTGCATTTTAAAACAGTTTGGAGCTTACATTACATAAATTTGGCATGCATTTACCAAGCCGCTTATTACACTGTATGGAAGAATAAAAATAAAGCAATATGATGCTTAATAGGGACATATCTAAACTCACTAGGCCGATATGTTTGAAGTTCAGCTTGTGTGACAATCATGGCTACCCCAATATATATAGATCATAAAAAGGCCTAGATATGAGGGAACTAGGTATATGTTGTCTGCAATACTACCAGGAAACAATAAAGGAAAACCCTAAATCTAAGGATTGGCAAGCTGTAATATATACCGTATCTCACAAAAGTGAGTACACCCCTTACATTTTTGTAAATATTTTATTATATCTTTTCATGTAACAACACTGAAGAAATTGCACTTTGCTACAATTTAAAGTAGTGAGTGTACAGCTTGTATAACAATGTAAATTTGCTGTCCCTGCAAAATAACTCAACACACAGCCATTAATGTCTAAACCGCTGGCAACAAAACTGAGTACACCCCTAAGTGAAAATGTCCAAATTGGGCTCAAAGTGTCAATATTTTGTGTGGCCACCATTATTTTCTAGCACTGCCTTAACCCTCTTGAGCATGGAGTTCACCAGAGCTTCACAGGTTGCCACTGGAGTCCTCTTCCACTCCTCGATGACAACATCACGGAGCCGGTGGATGTTTGAGATCTTACGCTCCTCCACCTTCCATTTGTGGATGCCCCACAGATGCTCAATAGGGTTTAGGTCTGGAGACATGCTTGACCAGTCCATCAACTTTACCCTCAGCTTCTTTAGCAAGGCAGTGGTTGTCTTGGAGGTGTGTTTGGGGTCGTTACCATGCTGGATTACTGCCTTGCGGCCCAGTCTCTGAAGGGACGGGATCATGCTCTGCTCAGTATGTCACAGTACATGTTGGCATTCATGGTTCCCTCAATGAACTGTAGCTCCCCAGTGCTAGCAGCACTCATGCAGCCCCAGACCATGACACTCCCACCACCGTGCTTGACTGTAGGCAAAACACACTTGTCCTTGTACCCCTCACCTGGTTGCCGCCACACTCGCTTGAAACCATCTGAACCAAATAATATTATCTTGGTCTCACCAGACCACAGGACATGGTTCCAGTAATCCATGTCCTTAGTCTGCTTGTCTTCAGCAAACTGTTTGTGGGCTTTCTTGTGCATCATCTTTAGAAGAGGCTTCCTTCTGGGACAACAGCCATGCAGACCAATTTGATGCAGTGTGCGGTGTATTGCCTGAGCACTGACAAGCTGACCCCCACACCTTCAACCCTTGCAGCATTGCTGGCAGCACTCATACATCTAGTTCCCAAAGACAACCTTTGGATATGATGCTGTGCACATGCACTCGACTTCTTTGGTCGACCATGGCAAGGCCTGTTCTGAGTGGAACCTGTCCTGTTAAACTGCTGTATGGTCTTGGCCACCGTGCTGTAGCTCAGTTTCAGGGTCTTGGCAATCTTCTTATAGCCTAGGCCATCTTTATGTAGAGCAACAATTCTTTTTCAGATCCTCAGAAAGTTCTTTGCCATGAGGAAGCATGTTGAACTTCAGGTGACCAGTATAAGAAAGTGAAAACAATAACACCAAATTTAACACACCTGCTCCCCATTCACACCTGAGACCTTGTAACACTAAAAAGTCACATGACACCAGGGAGGGAAAGTTGTAATTGGGTCCAATTTGGACATTTGCACTTAGGCGTGTACTCACTTTTGCTGCCAATGGTTTAGACATTAATGACTGTGTGTTGAGTTATTTTGAGGGGGACAGCAAATTTACACGTTATACAAGCTGTACACTCACTACTTTACATTGTAGCAAAGTGTCATTTCTTCAGTGTTGTCACATGAAAAGATATAATAAAATATTTACAGAGATGTGAGAGGTGTACTCACTTACAGTATATATAATTATTTATTTTATTTGGGGGGAGGGGGTAGATTTTATTTAAATCAGTAGTAGGGTAGTTTACCATTGATTAATGCAGGCATTTTGGAGGTCTTTTTAAGTTATTTAAATAACTATAAGTAAACTACATATGCTCAATAGGAGTATCAGGATTGGAAGTGACAACCTTAGCAAATTAAATTTAGTGTTACTAGTCTACTTTAGGAACTTTGGTAGAAGGTAGTTATTGGTTTCTCCCAAAGAAAGTCTTATTGACATTTCTTCTTTCAGACACTTTTTGGTTATATTTTTCTTAGCAACCCATTACCATTATCTTAAATTTTGCATATTGCACAAGAAACATGGAATCCAAAAGCCAATCCAGATTTGGCCAATCACTGCAAATACTTACCTAAATATGTGGTCACATGATGTGTCTGAGTCTTCTTTATTCATCACAGTAGAGGGTCCTATTTTCAGGTGTCCTCATAGGTCTGGAAGATTCAAATGGGAGGCATGGTAACATTACTGCAAGGGCGACAAAGAAGAACTGAAAACACTTAAGGAGCATTAATTTTATAACATAAATTGTATTGAAATTTAAGATCAAATAATGTAAACATAGCGGTGAAGACAGCAGTCAGTTGTATAGAAACATCTGCACAATACAGTAAATTCAGATACTTTAGACAAGAAAACTCAAAGTACATGTATTGAGCAAATATAGGGTCCCATATATGAGGCCACCATCTGCCACCCCATATGGGATTAGACTATGGACAGGCGTGTGTTGTACTATGTGCTCAAAACAAAAAATAAAAAAAACAAAGAACTGAAGCCAGCATATGAAATACCATTTTAAGGTAAGCGGTCCTGAATTGAGATGTACATATCCAGATAACCTAATTGGATCTCTTGGACTACATGGATTACAACACCACTAAAGAGCAATATCTAGGCTTCAATATTATCTTAACTGTGAAGATAGAAAGCTATGAAGCTACAGAGGCCTGAGGATGATCTAGCCAGAGCTTCTAGACATAGCAAAACCTATCCGCCTTATGATCCTAATATGCAAGTGTCTTTTCATATTGACATTGTGTATTAATTATAGATATTACTGTGCATAGATTAGGGGCTGTGGTTGACTTCCAATCTTTGCAGACTGTGAGCCTGGTGCCATAAAGAGTATGAGCCACTACTGTTCTCTGGGACACTGGATAGGCCTCTAATCCGATGCCTAGTAATGCCAGAGCAGAGGTAAGAGGTGTTCGAGGACCAGTAAGGGAGGTAAGGGAGGTCAAAATCGAATTCCAAAAGCTGCATATTATTTTATAACCCCATAAAATATTGTATAAATTGCCCGTTTTGGCTGCAGTTCCTCCAACGAGAGGGGTATATTTTATGCAGCCTGTAGGGGGTCAGAAACCATCTGTGGAGAATCTTTTGAGAATCATCCCAATGATCCACGCTAGTGGTATATTTACCATTAAAGTGTAAAGCTTTATGCCTTTGTTCAGTTGAGAACATATGTGATTGGTCGAATTCCCTTTTTAACATTGATGGGAGTTTTCTATGAAGAGGGTAAAAATTACGGTAATCATAGATAAAGAAAATACCCTTCACCAATTTTGCAGTCTTATTAGCTAAGTATTTCCAGATTGGTATAGGGACATCTGTCGTGCATTTGGGGTTGGATTGGTGGAAATGCCTAATCTGATGCCATTTATACATATCAATCACATCGGTGCTTGTTTGAAATTTGGCTAGAACATTAATTTCCTGTTCTGTCCAACGTTGAGCTGAGAAGAAGGGAATCAGAAATCGGTATGCTCTAAGGGGCACTCTGATTTTGTGAACTTGATCCGGCTCCAAATGCAGACGTAGTATGGATTTCCACGCAGTTAGTGAGGCTACTAATGGAGGGTATTCAGGAACCATGCTTTATAGGACAGGATGGAAGCAATAGCAAAAGCTGGAAGATCATGTCCCGGGGTGACCTCTCTTTCAATAGAAGCCCACAGTTTGTCCTCTGCAGGGGAGAACCAACAGCGGGTAAAGCGTCTTGGTAATATGCAGATATTAGGGAGGCCTGGTACCCCCATCTCCCTATAAAGAGCATTCATTTTAGACACACATACAAGACAGCCAGTTTAATGGCTGGAGCTTTATTATTATAACTGATAACATCACAAAAGCATATGGCTAGGTCATATGGTAATCACATATGGCTTCACATTCTTAAGGCTATATGATGTAGGTTACATGTAGAGACTAAAACCTGATGTACTTGTCTGTTGTCAGTTTTCTGTTATATTATGATGAGCTTTAAGAATATCATGAGCCCAAGTAATAATAGTACTAGACAATTCCTTTTGATTGTGTCTGGATGATGTATGCTATCCAGTCCATCTTAAAATGTATGCAATTCTGATGACAATCTCCTAGTGGCAGGTTAGTTGTAAGATACAGATCTTGAAGAATTGATTACCTGCTCTCTGTATCACAGTGTTATTTTTAAGTGTTACTTCCTGCAGAAAATGATAAATGAAAAAGACCTATATTTACATGCTCTACAAAGATTTATTTTTTTTATCTTTTTTACCTCATGCTCTTATAAATCCAGGATCAATGTACTTGTTCCCATGATAAGTGCAGAAGTAAAAACAGTCCTGCTGGTTCAGGGGACAGGCCTTATGAGGGAGGGTTGGATTTAACAAGATATGAGTGAAGCAATCTTTTGTGGCCTAAAGGGCAAATAGACCACTTACTAGAACTTTATTTGCTGATAGAGATGGCCTTTTTCAGTTCTTGTGTTAGATTTCCTATACCGTCAAATTCTTGAGGAAAATCTGCTGCCCTCTGCCAGAAAGTTGTCAATGGGAAGAAGGTTTACCTTTCAACATGACAATGACCCAAAGCACAGGGCAAAAATGACCACATAGTGGTTGAAAGAGAAAGAGGTGAATTTCCTTGCATGACCTAGTCATAGCTCAGAGCCCTCTGAGCTTAAACCCTGTTGAAGATCTGTGGAATGATTTGAAGACTGCAGTCCACAAATGTTTACCATCAAATTTAACTGAACTTAAGCAGTTCTGCAAAGAAGAGTAGGCAAATATTGCAAAGTCTAGATGTGCAAAATTAGTAGAGACATATCCCAACAGACTAAAGGCTGTAATTAAAGCAAAAGGTGGTTCTAAAAAAATACTGACACAAGGGTGATCCCCTTTGCAACTCAGTGATTCCGCTTTTGAATTTTTTTTTGGTGTTATATCTTTCACTTGGTTGTTATAAGTTGCACTGGGTAAATACAGCTAGATAAAACAAAACTGTTGTCTGTCTTCATTTCAGGCTGCAAAGCAACAAAATGTGATTTTTTTTTTCTATATCCACTGTATATGGACGATGGCACTGTATTTATTTTAATAAAAAAATTTGAAGTACCTTTTTTTCCATAATTGATATACATCTGTAATGTGACCCAGCTCTTTCTCAGCCTGTCTGCAGGGAAACATCAGAAGGAGGAGCTTCTGGTCTCTCTGCTTTTCAAAAAAAAAACCTTTGGAGTAAGCAATAATTAAATAAATATTTTAAATCATCATATAAATATGTATTTGAACTCAAATCCTTATTATTTTTTGTGCAAAAACATGGTGTGAGCTATCTAGGGGGAGGTTCTTCCAATCACTACCTCTTTTACACCCATCTAGCCGGTGTCTATTGTTTGTGGGTGCTTAAAATTACAGAGAGGTGATGCCTTCATCAATCAGCAGGGTAATATCCTCCTGAGGAAGATACGTCATTTCGCTGTGTCAACACGCGTTGGCGAGGGGACAGGATGGAGTAGGAGGCAGCCGGTTCGTTTTGCCACAGAGGAACATGCGATTTAATTGATTTCCATCTGTTATAGAGTGGTGCGCTTAAGAACCTGCCATATGTGAGTACCCTGGAAGACTTTTTTTTAAAAATAAAGATGTTTTAGAACAGTAAAACACTATCTAGACCTTATCTTTTATACAGTATCTCACAAAAGTGAGTACACCCCTCACATTTTTGTAAATATTTTATTATACCTTTTCATGTGACAACACTGAAGAAATTACATTTTGCTACAATGTAAAGTAGTGAGTGTACAGCTTGTATAACAGTGTAAATTTGCTGTCCCCTCAAAATAACTCAACACACAGCCATTAATGTCTAAACCACTGGCAACAAAAGTGAGTACACCCCTAAGTGAAAATGTCCAAATTGGGCCCAATTAGCCATTTTCCCTCCCCAGTGTCATGTGACTCGTTAGTGTTACAAAGTCTCAGGTATGAATGGGGAGCAGGTGTGTTAAATTTGTTGTTATCACTCTCACTCTCTCATACTGGCCACTGGAAGTTCAACCAGCACCTCATTGCAAAGAACTCTCTGAGGATTTGAAAAAAAAAAATTGTTGCTCTACATAAAGATAGCCTAGGCTATAAGAAGATTGCCAAGATCCTGAAACTGAGCTGCAGCACGGTGGCCAAGGCCATACAGCAGTTTAACAGGATAGGTTCCACTCAGAACAGGCCTCACCATGGTCGACCAAAGGAGTTGAGTGCAAGTGCTCAGCGTCATATCCAGAGGTTGTCTTTGGAAAATAGACGTATGAGTGCTGCCAGCATTGCTGACATGCTGACCCCCCCCGGTCAGCATGTCAGTGCTCAGACCATACGCCGCAAACAGGAAGTCTCTTCTAAAGATGATGCACAAGAAAGCCTGCAAACAGTTTGCTGAAGACAAGTAGACTAAGGACATGGGTTACTGGAACCATGTCCTGTGGTCTGATGAGACCAAGATAAACTTATTTGGTTCAGATGGTGTCAAGCGTGTGTGGCGGAAACCAGGTGAGGAGTACAAAGACAAGTGTGTCTTGCCTACAGTCAAGCACGGTGGTGGGAGTGTCATGGTCTGGGGCTGCATTAGTGCTGCTGGCACTAGGGAGCTACAGTTCATTGAGGGAACCATGAATGCCAACATGTACTGTGACATACTGAAGCAGAGCATGATCCCTTCCCTTTGGAGACTGAGCCGCATGGCAGTATTCCAACATGATAACGACCCCAAACACACCCAAGCAAAATGCACATGGAGGCCCCCCGAAACACCCCCCCCCCCCCCGCACACACGCACGAAAAGCCTACAGGAATCACAGCATAGCGATACAGTTAAAGTTCACCAACACTTTATATAAATAAAAAAGGTTTACAGTGCAAATACCGCTGTTGCATATAATGTGCATAAAATTTGAACATTTTCAACAATTGACCATTTGTAGAGTCTTTTCTCTGCTTTGTAAATTTTTGCAAAAAGCTTTAATAAATATGACCTGATTCAAAAAAGAAGCAATAAGATGGAAATGGGATGGTAAAGAAAGAAGAAAATGGAAAGAAAGCTATGGTAATTGTTTTTATGGTCAGCAAGCTACCATATTTTTATTACTAAATGGGTCTTGATGACTGCCTCCCCCCTTATTACCCCCCCACCCGTGTTCTTTTTAACCCCCCTCCCTACCACGTGGCAGGAGATTCAGTTCTCTGTTCCCGGCTGGCCGGACTGAAAGGAAGTGAGCACTCAGTGTGTGCACTTCCTGTCAGCCCGGCCGGGAACAGGAAACTGAATCTCCTGTACTGCCCGGACTGCAGAAGGAAGGAAGAGGAGCTCGGCCACGCTACAGGCTGCAGCTTATAGGAAGCGGCTGGGGCCCCAGGCCAGCTCGGGGCCCCAAGCAATTGCTTGTTTTGCCTGTCCTGTTGCGACAGGCTTGTCCTGACGCCTTGTATAGCTTATAAGCATTCAGCAGAACTAATTGAAATAGGTATACAGACACTTTTTTGTACCAGTGTCTGGCCTTAAGGGCAATTAGGTTAGGTGCCAATAACTGGTCATTGAGGTCCACCCTTTCCATATTTAGGTTGTATTTGTTCACTCAGAAGGGTTTCTCCACAACACCGTCGCCGTTTGAATTTGGACAGTCGTATCTGCGTGAAGGGAGGACAGAGTGAAAACATTCCAATTATCCCTCCACTTCACTGTGAGCAAATTATTACACTTCAAGCAGGCTCTCTCCCCAGTCTAAGTCAGGATTCTACAAGCCGCTGAGGTAAGCCCTGGCGATTAGATCGCACGGTGCCATATGCACCAATTCCATGATCAAACAAGTGACTAAAAAGTGGCACGCTCGTCTAATAATTGTCCACGTACAAGTGGTACCCCTTTCCGAATAAGGGTGATACCAAGTCCCACACAATCTTACCAGCGCTCGCTATGTAGTTTGGGCAGTTCTTGGGCTCTACGTGGCTATCTTTTCCCTCGTAAACCATAAAACTATATGTATAGCCTGTTGCCCTGTCACAGAGCTTATACAACTTGATCTGGTACACTTGCTGGGAAGATACTGTTTGAAAGAGAAGCGGCCAGAAAATTAATCAGGGACTCATCAACACAGACAACTTGATTGGGAGTAAACAAGGCTGCAAACTGTTGGTTAAAATGGTTTATTAGGGGCTGAATTTTGTAGAGCCGATCAAATTCAGGGTCACCCGAGGACGACAGAGTTCCTTGTCATTAAAATGCATGAACCGTAATATCTGCTCGTATCACTTCCTGGCCATGGATGCAGAGAACACAGGCATATGGTGAATTAGGTCAGTGGACCAATATGACCGCAACTCACTTTTTTTAACTATGCTAATGAGGAGGGATAGGCCCAGAAAGGTTTTAAATTCAGAAACCGTAATAGGTTTCCATTCTCTGGCAAGGGTCAACTGAGGATTAGTGGCGATTAACTGACCAGCATACAAATTGCTTTGGTTCACATAGATCTACAGAGATCTTCCGTGAAAATCATGTGACATAAAATCAACTGTTTCCACCTGAATTCCGGATTGGCCAGTGAAAACAGGCGCTGCAGAAGTGGTAGGCTCCCAATTAGGATTGGCAAATGCAGTGGGAAGGGCACTATGGGCTCGACGGGCCTGTCTTTATCTTCTTGGTGGCTGCAGGACACTACTTGTGCTAGCCACCGCACCAGCTTAAACCGGACTTATGGGACTCGCCCCATCACCAAGTGTTACTGCAGTGCTGGATGTACGACCAGGATCTAGGTACTAGGTACTAGGCTGCTGGTGCTTGCCAGTTCGCTAGAAGGATGAGCGGCACTAGTACTGGCTCTCTGCTCCATACGAGAGCCCTGCGGTTCTTGCACCACAACAACAGAAGAAGAATAGGGTCGGGTACGCCCGACCCTTGCAGGGACCACTACTCTGTCATCAGAGCTATTTGTCAGGGTGCCGCTGCTGTCTACTGGTTCATTTTCTAAGCCTGAATCTGACAGATGTGTGACTTCCTCTTTACGCTCATCTGTCATGCTCAGAAACGTGTAGGCCTCTTCACTACTGTACCTCTGATTGGACATTGTTGCCTCTAAATTTACAGGTACAACTAGTGCGACTCACAGGCAAAAAAAGCACCTGGTTGTCAGAGCCTGCTTCAATCGCTACCAAAAAAACTGTTAGCATTACAGTCAGGCCTGTCCCAGACTGACTCTGTGAACGCTGCAGTTATGTGTGTTGGGTTTTGTAAGTGAAAAGTGATCCATTGATACTGCACTTGGGTGGGCTGGGCGGAGGGGCTAAACGCAGGTGCTAGCAGGTATCTGGGCTGATTCCACTAACGCTGCATTTTTGGGAACCCTAAACTACTGGGGACGCTAGTATAGATCTGATCAGATCAAAGATATTGATCCGTTCAAACACTATACTAGTAAGGGAGGTGTATGGTGCGTGCGTGGGTGTTAGCGCTACTGGCACTAATCTGACGCTGCCTGGGGATGACGCTTACCCTGACGCTAAAACCTGTATTGGGGGGCGATCAGGGGGTTAAACCTTTATTCAGCAATATATGGCGGCCTTGGCGGGTACCCTGACACTATAAAAACCTGCCGGTGACAGTAACTAGCAGATTGGCTAACTAGCGTCACCCGTGACAGAAATAAGATCTGTACACTATATTGGTGACACTAGTAACAGGGGGTGAAAGGGTTAACTGGGGGGCGATCAAGAGGTTAAATCTTTATTATGGGGGTTAAGGGGGTACCCTAAAGCTACCTGGGCCTACTACTAACCGCCCTAACGCTAATTAGTGTCACAAATGATGCCAGTACAGTGATCAGTGAAAAATCTGAAAATTGCACTTGATGACACAGTGACAGGGAGTGAAGGGGTTAACTGGGGGGCAATCGGGGGTAGTTAAAATCTTTTTTTTTCTTGCTAGAAAATTATTTAGAACCCCCACACATTATATATATTTTTTTCAGACACCATAGAGAATAAAATGGCGGTCATTGCAATACTTTATGTCACACCGTATTTGTGCAGCGGTCCTACAAGCGCAATGTTTTGGGAAAAAATGCACTTTTTTGAAATAATAAATAAGACAACAGTAAAGTTAGCCCCATTTTTTTTACATTGTGAAAGATAATGTTACGCCAAGTAAATTGATACCCAACATGTCATACTTCAAAATTGCGCCCGTTTGTGGAATGGCGACAAACTTTGACCCTTAAAAATATCCATAGGCGACGTTTAAAAATTTCTACAGGTACTAGTTTTGAGTTACAGAGGAGGTCTTTTGCTAGAATTATTGCTCTTGCTCTAACGATGATCGCAGCGATACCTTACATGCATATAAAAACACCGTTTTGAAAACACGCAACTTACGTACGCATTCACTTCTGCGCACAAGCTCAGCAGGGCGCTTTAATTTTTTTTCCTATTTATTTTGCAAATGTGTGCAATCGAAAGCCTTGTTTTTAACGTGAACTGTTAGACAGGATAATTCGGTTTGTTGCAGGCTGGCTGGTAAGTTGACTTGGCAATTTTTTTTTGTTGCCCTTTAAAATTGTGCTGCTCCTGGACAATTTTACACTGCTGTGAAAGAATCTGTTGTGAACATTAAGTCAAATAATTAGTGTCCGCGGTGAGGTAATTCAGCATGTCGCAATGTATTGCAGTGTAAGGTGATAGAGCATGTTAGGTGCTAATGCAACTCTCCTTTCGTAGCTATCTGTATTTATAGGAGTATGTTTGCATGTATAATTACCAAGATTTTCAAATGGTTTATGTACATACCAACATAAACCCTGGACATTTGTGTGAAAAAGCTTCAGTTGCACCAAATATTGTTCCCCTGCTGAAAATGATATCACCTATTACATTTGGCAGGATGATCTGCCGACCAATGCAACCCATTTTAGTGCACTGGATTGTGCTTCAACTGCTCTGCAGCAGCGTTGAATACATACGGTGCTGCGAGGTTTCAATGGATAACACAGGCATTGAGGAAGTGACATATTGTCTCTGAGCTGCCTGTCAAATGCCTCTGAAGAAAAGCTATCACTTTTCAGAGAGAGTGGTAAAATACCCGCTGCCTAAACAAAGCCTTAGGCAGACAGAAGAAACCGATGGAATCAGTTCCAGCTTCTCTGCGCTGTCCTACAGGCACTGAACAAATAGGAATCTGACTCAAGAATCCAGTCTTCCTGAAGTATTTCTCAGCTACCTTCTTATAGTATGTTCTCACACTGAGCTCCTTCTTCCCAGAATGTGTTGCAAAACATTTCTCCATCTGATGTTACACACACACACTGCAGGCAGGCACATGTGTCTCTCTTTTCAGTAGCCATGACATACAGGTAAAGTTTGGTGGCCATTTTGGGGTAGTCAGAAATTGATTGCTAGCAAGCTATTAGGACCTCTAGTGGCAGAAAGTAGTCTGTGTGAAGTAGAAAACAATCACTGCCCCATAAAGTAAAAATATCAGTTTTGCAAAGTAAAACAGTTTTGCTGAACACCTACACAACAGGTAGCATAGCACATCTGAGGTGGCCACACCAGAGGCGTAACTAGAACCTTCAGAGCCCCAGTGTAGGAAACCATAATGGGCCCCCCTGACAGCCGGGGCCCTTTCCATCTGTCCCGGGGCCCTTCCCTCTGAGCCCTGGGCTCTTTCCAAAGGGAATCCTTCCCCAATCCTCTCTAGCACAAATCTTTCTTCCTCAAAATATCCTCCACCAGCACAAATCCTCTACATAGTTCTATCACAAATCTTTCCTCTCAGTACAAACTCTTCCTCCCAAACACAAATCCTCATCCCCCTTCTAGTATCGGTTTTGAAAGGGACATTACCGAGATTCAAACAAAATCCCGTTGTCCTGTGAATCCGGACTGAGTTCTGGAGGCCAGTGCCTGTCCATTAGTGTGGGAGACCAGGAAAATTGCCCTGCATCTCTTATGGGGTGCCTGGGGTCCCAAATGCTGCAAATGCTTAATTTTTTTCTTGGAGGGTGGGGGGAAGAGGATATGTGCTGGGGGTTGCTTTGGGAGGGGAGAGGACATTTAGAAGGCGTGGTGGGAGGAGGGTCAGACACACAAATCCTCTCCCCCTTTCTAGTACAAATCCATAATCCAATCCATAATCCAATCTCCTAACTGTCCGGATTTTGGAGGGAACCTTCCTGAGATTTGAACAAAATCTCAATGTCCCATGAATCTGGGCTAAGTCCTGGAGCCCAGTGCCAAAGCAAGTTCTGGCACCTGGCTCCAGTAACTTGAAGGGGTGCTCCAGAGTGGGCACCTGGGGCACTTGCCTTGAATCCTTTATGGGGTGTCAGCGCTCCCAGACGCTACGATTGCCCCCTTTGTGGTGGGCGGCATGTCTGACTTGTGCTAGAAGGTTAGGTGGGGGGACTTAAAATCTGACTCCCCCAGCACATATCAAATCCTCTCCCTCCCAAAGCAACCCCCTGGCACATATACTCCCACCACCCTCCTATCATTCCTCCAGTTGGAGACTCACCTTCCCTCAGTCTGCACATGCGGTGACTCCATGCTATCAGTTGGTCTGGAATTCATCAACGGCGGTGATCTGACAGCTCACCAACTGCCGCTTCAGCTAGCGGTTCTAATTTTTTGCATACTGTCCCCAGTGCAGTACAGTGTCATCATATAACTGGTGTGGTGGTGATCAGGGATACTGACTGGTGACCAGTGGAGGCCCGCGCGTTGTGGGCGCATGGGCGCCACCCCCGACACCTCCTCCACCCTCCCTATTCATGTGCCCCGCCCCTTTCAGGACGCTGGACATATGAATTCGTATGGCGGGGGGGTGTATTTTGAAGCACGTGATTAGAGCCAAAGGCTCTAATAGCCTTTGAAATAGGGTGGGCTCGGGGCGCAGAGCGCTGTGTCCCGATCCCACCCTGTTGTGTGGCATAGCAAATAAATATTTGCTATTTTCACACTGAGGTTTCTCACTGAGACCTGTCTCCCGATTAGCCAAAGCATTAGGCGATTCTATTGGATGCCTAACGCTTTGGTGGAAGAGAAGGCGAGCGGACCACTTCCCACCGAGGAGAGCCGTCGAGGAAGAGACAAGAGCCGCCGAGCAAGAGAGCCACCAAGGGGAAGAGCTGCCGAGGAAGAGAGCTGCCGAGGAGAAGAGCCGCCAAGAAGAAGAGCTACTGAGGAAGACAGCCGTGGAGGAAGAGAGCTCAGGCCCCTGTCACTCCAGGAGAGGAGTGGTAAGTACCACCGGACCGGCCCTCGCGGGGAGGGGGGTGGTTTAGGGATTGTGACAAGTGGCTGCATTAGATGTGGCACAGGTGGCTGCATTAGATGGGCACAGGTGGCTGCATTTGAATGGGCACAGGTGGCTGCATTAGATGGGCACAGGTGGCTGCATTAGGTAGGCACAGGTGGCTGCATTTGATGGGCACAAGTGGCTGCATTTGAATGGACAAAGGAGGCTGGCTGCATTAGATGGGCACAGGTGACTGCATTAGATGGGCGCAGATGGCTGCATTTGATGGGCACAAGTGGCTGCATTTGATGGGCACAGGTGGCTGCAATTGATGGGCACAAGTGACTGCATTTGATGGGCACAAGTGGCTGCATTTGATGGGGCACAAGTGGCTGCATTTGATGGGGTACAAGTGGCCGCATTCGATGGGCACAGGTGGCTGCATTAGATGGGCACAGGTGGCTGCATTTGATGGGCACAAGTGGCTGCATTTGATGGGGCACAAGTGGCTGCATTAGATGGGCACTGGTGGCTGCATTAGATGTCCACAGGTGGCTGCATTTGATGGGCACAGGTGGCTGCATTTGATGGGCACAGGTGGCTGCATTAAATGGGCACAGGTGGCTGCATTTGAATGGGCACAGGTGGCTGCATTAGATAGGCACAAGTGGCTACATTAGGTAGGCACAGGTGACTGCATTTGATGGGCACAAGTGGCTGCATTTGAATAGACAAAGGTGGCTGGCTGCATTAGATGGGCACAGGTGACTGCATTAGATGGGCACAGGTGGCTGCATTTAATGGGCACAAGTGGCTGCATTATATGGGCACAGGTGGCTGCATTTGATGGGCACAAGTGGCTGCATTTGACGGGTACAAGTGGCTGCATTTGATGGGGCACAAGTGGCTGCATTAGATGGGCACAGGTGGCTGCATTAGATGGGCACAGCTGGCTGCATTTGATGGGCACAGGTGGCTGCATTTGACGGGCACAGGTGCCTGCATTAAATGGACACAGGTGGCTGCATTTGAATGGGCACAGGTGGCTGCATTAGATGGGCACAGGTGGCTACATTAGGTAGGCACAGTTGGCTGCATTTGATGGGCACAAGTGGCTGCACTTGAATGGACAAAGGTGGCTGGCTGCATTAGATGGGCACAGGTGACTGCATTAGATGGGCACAGGTGGCTGCATTTGATGGGCACAAGTGGCTGCGTTAGATGGGCACAGGTGGCTGCATTTGATGGGCACTGGTGGCTGCATTTGATGGGCACAAGTGGCTGCATTTGATGGGGCACAAGTGGCTGCATTTTATGGGGTACAAGTGGCCGCATTCGATGGGCACAGGTGGCTGCATTAGATGGGCACAGGTGGCTGCATTTGATGGGCACAAGTGGCTGCATTTGATGGGGCACAAGTGGCTGCATTAGATGGGCACTGGTGGCTGCATTAGATGTCCACAGGTGGCTGCATTTGATGGGCACAGGTGGCTTCATTTGATGGGCACAGGTGGCTGCATTAAATGGGCACAGGTGGCTGCATTTGAATGGGCACAGGTGGCTGCATTAGATAGGCACAAGTGGCTACATTAGGTAGGCACAGGTGACTGCATTTGATGGGCACAAGTGGCTGCATTTGAATAGACAAAGGTGGCTGGCTGCATTAGATGGGCACAGGTGACTGCATTAGATGGGCACAGGTGGCTGCATTTAATGGGCACAAGTGGCTGCATTATATGGGCACAGGCGGCTGCATTTGATGGGCACAAGTGGCTGCATTTGACGGGTACAAGTGGCTGCATTTGATGGGGCACAAGTGGCTGCATTAGATGGGCACAGGTGGCTGCATTAGATGGGCACAGCTGGCTGCATTTGATGGGCACAGGTGGCTGCATTTGACGGGCACAGGTGCCTGCATTAAATGGACACAGGTGGCTGCATTTGAATGGGCACAGGTGGCTGCATTAGATGGGCACAGGTGGCTACATTAGGTAGGTACAGTTGGCTGCATTTGATGGGCACAAGTGGCTGCACTTGAATGGACAAAGGTGGCTGGCTGCATTAGATGGGCACAGGTGACTGCATTAGATGGGCACAGGTGGCTGCATTTGATGGGCACAAGTGGCTGCGTTAGATGGGCACAGGTGGCTGCATTTGATGGGCACAAGTGGCTGCATTTGATGGGCACAAGTGGCTGCATTTGATGGGACACAAGTCGTTGAATTTGATGGGGCACAAGTGGCTGCATTTGATGGGCACAGGTGGCTGCATGAGATGGGCACAGGTGGCTGCATTTGATGGGCACAGGTGGCTGCATTTGATGGGCACAAGTGGCTGCATTTGATGGGGCACAAGTGGCTGCATTTGATGGGCACAGGTGGCTGCATGAGATGGGCACAGGTGGCTGCATTTGATGGGCACAGGTGGCTGCATTTGATGGGCACAAGTGGCTGCATTTGATGGGGCACAAGTGGCTGCATTAGATGGGCACAGGTGTCTGCATTAGATGGGCACAGGTGGCTGCATTTGATGGGCACAGGTGGCTACATTTGATGGGCACAAGTGGCTGCATTTGATGGGACACAAGTGGCTGCATTTGATGGGGCACAAGTGGCTGCATTTGATGCTCACATGTGGCTGCATTTGACGGGCACAAGTGTCTGCATTTGACTGGCACAAGTGGCCGCATTTGATTGGCACAAGTGGCTGCATTTGACGGGCACAAGTGGCTGCATTTGACGGGCACAAGTGGATGTATTTGATTGGTACAAGTGGATGCATTTGATTGACACAAGTAGCTGCGTATGATGGGCACAAATGGCTGCGAATGATGGGCATAAGTGGCTGCGTATGATGGGCACAGTGGCTGCGTTTGATGAGCACAGTGAGGCTGCAATTGATGGGGGGGTTCCGTATTTTTCAGTTTGTTTGCGTCGCGCCCCCCAAAAAATTTTGAGCACCAGCCACCACTGCTGGTGACAGTATGTGAAAAAAGTTTTTATAATTTATTTCAAATGTTTTATTTTTTTCTTCTTTATTACATTTATTTTCTTTTTTTAAACAATCTTTTTTAACACACTGTGACCACAGCAATACAGTGTTACCATTGTAATACTGTACTACTCTGAGGAAGCAATCAGGATTTTTTTTTTACACATTATGATTACTTTTACAAGTGAATTTCACTGTTATAAGCAACCATTTTCACTGAATGAAATTGATTCATTCAGTGTTTACTATTGTGGTTAGCTGTGATTGGCCACAGCTAATCACATGGTACAGATGGGCTGTGATTCGCTCTGTCTGTACTATGTGATCACTGTGGCCAATCACAGAGCATGAATAAAAGCCACCCATTGTGTACAATTGTCATGTGATCTGCTGTGATTGGTCACAGTGATCAGATGGTACCTGTAGCAGCTGATACACTGATCAGTCATTCGTTATGTCCACTGGTGACAGATTGCACCACAGAGTGACTCGCGGGGCATGTGCAGGGTGCGTTCTGGGAGGATGTGATATGACGTCCACCTGGAATGGTGAATGTCCCACCCAGCCCGGCCTATATAAAAACTAGTTAAATTCATGAGATGAGACCACGTTCTTCTTTGATCTGTGGTCAAGTTCTAATGCGCACATGCTTGTAGGCGCTTTTGGCTGTGGACAACATGGGAACCCTGACTGGCCTGCAGCTAGGTAGCCCCATATGCAACAAACTGAAATGCACTGTGTGTTCTGACACCTTTGTATCAGAACAAGCATTACCTCTTTCATCAATTTTAGCTACAGTAACTCTTCCATTGGATCAGACTACACAAGCCAGTCTTTGCTCCCCACGTGCATCAATGAGCCATGATGCTTTTGCCGGTTTGCTGTTTTTCCTTCCTTGAGCAACTTTTGGTAGGTCCTGACTACTGCAGACAGGGATATGCTCTGATCCAGTCATCTAGCCATTACAATTTGGCACTTGTCAAAGTCCCTCACATCCTTACGCATGCCCATTTTTTCTGCTTTCAACCCATCAACTTCAGGGACAACATAGTTACATAGTTACATAGTAGGTGAGGTTGAAAAAAGACACAAGTCCATCAAGTCCAACCTATGTGTGTGATTATATGTCAGTATTACATTGTATATCCCTGTATGTTGTGGTCGTTCAGGCACATATGTAATAGTTTTTTGAAACTATCGATGCCCCCTGCTGATACCACTGCCTGTGGAAGGGAATTCCACATCCTTTCCGCTCTTACAGTAAAGAACCCTCTACGTAGTTTAAGGTTAAACCTCCTTTCTTCTATTTTTTATGAGTGGCCACATGTCTTGTTAAACTCCCTTCCGCAAAAAAGGTTTATCCCTATTGTGAATATGTTCACTTGCTGCCTAAAATATACCACTCATGTCCAGATGCTATTGTAATGTGATAATCAATTATTCAGTTATTATTCAATAAATCGGTTCTTTGCTTTACCTGTCAGTGGTGATAATGTTATGGCTGATTAGTGTATATGTAATGTATGTCCTTATCAAGCTGTCTGGATGTCAATATTACAGATTCTATTAATGTAGCTAAGTATATCTGCGTGTCCACCTCTGTGCGTCATTTTCAGTTAGTCTACCCATCAATGCAAATCACCTTGTCAACATAAATCAGTCTGCATTTCTGTGTCTGTTAAATCCAGACTGCTAATATCAGTCTCCCTGTCTACCAATGTCTTTTTCTGTCCATTTGTATCTTATGTCAAGCAAATTAGTCTACCCGTCAGTGCTAAATATGCTGACTCTGTAAGTGCCACTCTTTGCTGTACATTCTCCTATGTTTATTTATCTGTCTGTATCATAGCCAATAGCATTTATAGGAAAAAAGTGGAAGAGTACTGATCAATATGCAGAGGAATAAATAGGAGGCAGGATTGCTAATTGATTGGCAGATTTGAAATCTGTAAGGATTTTTTTCTCCAATCTTGAGATATAATTGGCTGAAATGTTTCCGTACTTCTCCCTTGCCTTCCTCTGTATGTGGAAATCATTGATTCCAAGAGTAGGCATCAGTGAGCCCTGGACACTGGTAAATTATTCATATTGACTGAGGCTCCATATCCGTTGCTTCTTGAGAATCCCTGTGTTAAGTTATTACAGTTTTTTTTTAAATTAAAGTATTTCAATTGAACCTCTGGTTATTGCTAGACAAATAAATACAGGTCTTATGTCCTGTACACACGATCGGACTTCCCAACGGAAAACGCGCGATCAGAGCTTGTTGTCGGAAATTCCGACCGCGTGTGGACTCCATCTGACTTTTTCCATCAGAATTTCCAACACACAAAGTTTGAGAGCTGGCTCTAAAATTTTCCGACAACAAAATCCATTTGCGTAAATTCCGATCATGTGTAGACAATTCCGACGCACAAAGTACCACGCATGCTCAGAATCAAGCAGAAGAGCAGCACTGGCTATTGAACTTCATTTTTCTCGGCTCATTGTATGTGTTGTACGTCACTGCGTTTTTGACGTTCGGAATTTACGACCAACTTCGTGTGACCGTGTGTATGCAAGACAAGTTTGAGCCAACATCCATCTGAAAAAATCCGATGGCTTTTGTTGTCGGAATGTCCGATCATGTGTACAGAGCATTACACATTGCACAATTAACTAATGACCAACTAACATACAAGATGGGGAAGATATGGAAATCACAGTGACCAAGAGGTAGTCTGCATTTCTGCTTCTCTATCATGTTTATTGAAAAGCAAAAAGCTGTTTATTTTGGGCTGAATACAAATACTACTGTAATATATTTTTAAAACAAATTAGGCTCTGATTAGATATTAGATGAAGTATACATTATGGACCTATATGTTTTGCTAACAACAGCCTTGGATCCACCTATTGCTATGAAAGATAATCACAGAGCAGATAGACTGATGCAATAATGGTAGTTGCGGGGTAACATTATGATCAATAATATATTCACGTTACTTACCAAATCATAATTAGGGAAATGTCAGCACTGGTTAGGCTCACAGATGGAGGGTAAAATGCAAATCATCAAATTCTTATTTTAAAGTAATGCTAAAGGCAAAAGTTTTTGTAGTTTAAAATAAAAAAAGGCTATACTTACATGTTCTGTGCAAGGGTATTGCACAAAGCAGTCCTTTACCTCCTATTTGGCAGTCCTCCACCTACGTTGTCTCCGCCTCTTTCTTATTACAAGTGCCCCCTTAACAAGCCATTTGCTATGGGGCATCAATCCAGGCTGTGTGCGTCCATAGACACACACAGCGCTTGTAAGACCCGTCTCTGTTTATAGTGCAAAAAATAAAAAACGCAGAGGTGATCAAATACCACCAAAAGAAAGCTCTATTTGTGGGAAAAAAAGGACATAAATTTTGTTTGGGTACAGCATCGCACCTCTGCGCAATTGTCAGTTAAAGCAACGCAGTGCCGTATCGCAAAAATTGGCCTGGTCATTAAGGGGGTAAATCTTCGGGGGCTGAAGTGGTTAAACAGAGACACTGCTATCTTCGGTACATCTTGGCATTATGTGGATGAACCTTTAGCCTGCATTTGATTACATTGTCAAAACCTAAAACTAGCACCTACCCACAGTGTCAGCCGCTAACTATCAAAAGGGAAGGTAGATTTTTCTTTCATCAGCATGGGGCATCTTGCAGAGGAACAGTATTCTACAGACTTCAGGTAGGAATCACTTAAAGATTAACTCCACTTTTGTTGAGAATAAAACATTCCCCTCTGAGTGATGTATGTATATTGCAGGGATTTTATCAAACTTTGTTGCAAATTCCTACCTTTTGTTATTCTGAAGGAATATCTGTTTGGTTGTCTGTGTCTATGTGCTATGTGAATCTGTATGGGAGTGGTTTTATAATTATCATTCAGATGCTGCACCTGCAGGGCTCTAATGAGGAATGAGGAATGCATCCCTTTATATTTATTTCCCTTTGGGAGTATCTCACAGAAAATTACATTTTTGTTGCAGGGGATGGCCAAAATCTGACTTGTATCTTAGTGCAGACGTCTGGGGAAATCAGTGAGCCATTCACACAAACAGGAAATTATGTTTCTGGGGGGCGTTCTGTACACATTCTGTGTACAGAACACCTCCAGGTAGCCATATATTCTGTGTACAGAACACCTCCAGGTAGCCATATTGCATTTTACAGAAAATTACAGCACTGCAGATTGAAAAGGAAAGGTATTTTTTTATAACATTCAATTACAATATGACTTGTATCGCAATTGTATCCGCTATATATATATTTGTTAATTTTTTGGAGTTACCCATTAAAATATGACTAAAGACAATTTTTTTCTTTTTTTTTACTGTTCAACAGAATGAAGATAGATTAGAACACCTAATATGGTTTCCTGGTGCCTCAATGGCAGTATACCTGTGATAGAGCTCCGCCTCGACTCCTCCCTCAGGACCAGTGAATAGCATAGATTAAAGGCATATTCCCTCCCCCAACAGTCTCCTTTTTTCCTCATACCTCTTGAGCTGGTGACAAGTAGCAGTACGTTCATACCTCTGCCTTTGGCAGCGTCCGCCGGGTTCAGCCTCTCCCGTGTGCAGTCCCTGCTCTTGGGCCGCTATTAGTGCTAATAAGACTGGGAACCCCTTCTGTGGCTCTTTTGGGCTCTTGCAGAGTTTCCACACAGGAACGCAGTCTGCTGGTGATTCACGAACAACGAATGCTGGTGGATTCAGCAGGAGGATCAGCTTCCTTTCTTCTCTGGACAGGTTAGACTCAGTCTTTCTTTTAAAGCTGGAATCTCAGGGGATAGTGAACCCCGGTCTTGTTATTGGGTTCGGGATGCCCAGGAGCCTGGCCGTGGCTAGCAGGCTTAGGGTTCTTGCTCTCCACTCACTATGTGGGCGGCAGGGAGATCGAGAGAAGGACAGAGAGGGGTGGTGACGGCCTCCCTGACGTGGCAGGGCATGTTCCAGAGGACAGTCCAGAATTCGGAGCTGATGTCTGTCGCAGTCAGGGGCCTCTGCTGCCATTAGTGCACTTGGGAGAGTGCAGGCGCACGCGGTGGCAAGTCCTCAGCTGCCATATTTGTTTAGGGAAACACACTGGAGGTCAGCCAATGGTGCCAGAAGGAGGGTGGGCTTGCTAATTGGTCCCCCCACCCTCTGCTTCTTTAAAAGTTTGGCTCCATTTGGGCTTAGGGCTGTGTTGGGTAACAAGTGGTGCCCTGCAGTTAAAAAACATATCAGCAGAACAGGTATGTGTTTGTCTTTCACGGTTGACACTGTGGTTCCGTTGGTTTCTCTCTAAAGGGTTCTATACTTTTTTCTTACTTTATCTTCTTGCAGATGATCCTCCTGCCCATTTCACTATGAGTCATTCGTCGTGAAGTCAAGATCCTCCTGTGTTCAATAGGTATGGGACCATCTGTATATGAGTATATCAGAAAAAAAAAAAAAGAGTGCGCCACTGACGAACAAACTTTGTTTGTTTCAGCCCTGTTCCCTCAAAACAATCCAGAAAAGCTTCAAGACGCAATGACAACGACGATAGTCCAGAGTCGGGATCACGCTCTTCACACCATAGGTCTTCTAGGAGATCAGAATCTCAAAGACATCGTCGCTCTCCTTCGCCCCCACCCCGGGTATCAAGGAAAAAGTGCTGGGCATGTGGCGCTGTACCACTCCCTGACAATGTCATGAAAGACGTCCTGTTAACACAATTGTGGGCGGAGGATCAGTGCACAGAACTCCTGTTGTTAGAGCCGGTGGACGCGTGCGGGTGCGTGCTAGCACGAACGGACGCATGCGGGTGCGCGCTAGCACGAACGAGTGTGTGCGGGTGCACGTTGGTGCGAGCGGGCACGTACGATCGGTACTCGGGCGCGCAGACGTGCAGTGTGACAGTGTTTGGCGCCAGTGGACTTATTTAAAGGAGCCTGTCAGCATGCTTTCTTGCTGTCCGGTCTACAGTGTTCCCTCTGACCCTAAGCTACCAGTATTCCTGTGTACCTGATTCCTGTTACTCGGCCTGCTCCTGACTACTCCTGTTTGCTGCCAGTTCCAGATCCTGGCTAGTTTGACTATTCTCCTGCCTTCTCCTACGGTTGTTTGCTGCCTGTCCGTTGCCGACCCGGTTTGTGCCCTGACTACTCTTCTGCCTCTGTTTGGTCCCTGCTCTGCCCGCTAGTTCTGACCCGGCTGTCTGACCTCGCTAGTGCTCCAGTTGAACTACAGAACACCTCCCTGCTGCCTGCTGTTCCTGAGTTCCTGTCAGAGTTCCAGTGCATCTCTCTACAGTCAGCTGTTCCAGTGTTCCAGTGGTACTACAGAACTCCTCCCTGCTGCCTGCTGTTCCTGAGTTTCTGCCAGCTATGGTTCTTCTCTACACAGTCAGCTGTTCCAGTGTTCCTGCCAGAGTTCCAGAGCATCTCACTACAGTCAGCTGTTCCAGTGCTCCAGTGTTACTACAGAACTCCTCCCTGCTGCCTGCTGTTCCTGAGTTCCTGCCAGCTTCGGTACTTCTCTGCACAGTCAGCTGTTCCAGTGTTCCTGCTTGCCCCACTTCTGCTGCACCAGAGGTCCAGGTCAGCTCTACATCTGCCACTTGCCAAGCACTTGTGGCCCCCTGTGTTCTTGAGGCCCTGTTTCCTCTATCAGGGGTTCTCGAGCCAGAGGCACATGAGAGGCTACTTCCTGCATTCTGGGCTCCGTCATCAGGTACATGACAGTACCAGACAGCCATGTCCGAGCCCATGCAGGGAGCCTCTCCCATGGACGAGCTCTGCCACCATCTTGCTGGACTTACCCAGGCAGTAAAGAGCCTACAAGAGGGCTATACCCAGATGGAAGGCCGAATTCAAGCTCTAGCAGCATCCACACCCCCAGCATCCGGAACTTCTGCTGCACCCTCAGTGGTGATGTTGCCGCCTGAACCAAGGGTCCCCACGCCTGAAAGATTCTCGGGTAACCGAAGTAAATTCAGGTCTTTCCGTAACTCATGTGAACTCTTTTTTGCTCTTCAACCAAGGACTTTCTCTCTGGAGGCCACCAAAGTGGGGTTCGTGATCTCGCTGCTGTCAGGCGAACCCCAATCCTGGGCCCACCGCCTTCTAGAGAAGAAGGATACCTCACTTGATACCCTGGACACCTTCTTTCGGGCCATGTCATCATTATATGAGGACCCACAGCTAACCACTACTGCAGAGGCAGCTTTGCACGCCCTTCAGCAAGGCCGCAGATCTGTGGAGGACTACGTGTCAGAATTCAGATGTTGGAGTTCTGACACGAATTGGAACAAGGACGAACTAGCCTGAGTGGGTATTCCAGAGACTTTAGAAGGCCTGATAGACCTTTCTATTCAAATAGACAGACGTCTGAGAGAGCGGCGTACGGAGCGATCCTCTGGTCCCTCTCGTCCTGTTTGGATGCTGCCCCGGGTGCCTAATTCTCCCCACTCTGCTCCTCAAGCTCCACCCACTATTGCCTCAGATACTCCAGAACCGATGCAGCTGGGCCTCTTATGCCCTTCACTCACTCCTGAAGAGCATCAACGCCGTCGAGCTGGTAACCTGTGCCTGTATTGTGGGGAACCTGGACATTTTGTACGAACATGCCCGGCAAAGCTTCGTAAGTGCTTTTCTGTTTCCCCTGCTCTTACCCCTGCTGTACTGAATAATGTTTCTCATCTGGCTGTTCCGATTCTCTTACAGCTCCCAGGAGGGAATATACCAACCAGTGCTATCATTGATTCCGGGGCTTGCAGCGGCTTCATAGACTTGTCCTTCGCCTCCAGACATCACATTCCCCTTCGGCCCAGAGCAAAAGGACTTTCAGTATATTTGGCTGATGGCTCTACCCTCAGATCAGAGCCAGTGATCCAGGATACTGTACCTCTGCACACCACCGTTGCAGGCACTCATCAAGAGCTACTTTGTCTGGATGCCATTGAGTCTCTCCTATTTCCCATCATATTAGGCATGCCGTGGCTTAAGGCCCATAATCCGCAAATTGATTGGACCTCAGGGAGGATTGAGTTTCCATCTTCTTACTGCCATCAACACTGTCTACCAGAAGTCACCAAAGTCCCTTCTTCCCTACTATGCAGGGGAACTGACACAGAGATCTGTCAAATTGTACCTGAAGTTTACCACAGCTTTTTGGATGTGTTCAGTCAAAAGGGCGCTGAAACTCTTCCTCCCCATCGGCCATTCGATTGCCCAATCGAGCTCCTTCCAGGGGCAGAGGTTCCTTTTGGGATGATTTTCCCTTTGTCAGAATTAGAACTAGGAGTATTAAAGACCTAGATTGATGACAATCTTGAAAAAGGATTAATCCGACCCTCCACGTCCCCGGCAGGAGCAGGAATCTTCTTCGTGGAGAAGAAAGACCATTCTCTACGCCCTTGTGTGGATTATCGGGCACTTAATAAGATCACGATTAAAAACTGTTATCCTTTGCCATTAGTGCCAGAACTTTTTCAAAGACTGGGGTCTGCAGTAGTGTTTTCCAAATTAGATCTTCGTGGTGCCTATAACCTTGTCCGCATTCGTAGGGGAGATGAATGGAAGACTGCTTTCCGTACCTGGTTTGGGCACTTTGAATATTTAGTCATGCCTTTCGGACTTTGTAATGCTCCTGCTACATTTCAGCATTTTGTGAATGACATTTTCAGAGACTATCATGACCTGTTTGTGATTATTTATTTGGATGACATCCTCATTTTTTCTTCTTCCTTAGCTGAACATCGTGGACATGTCAGAGATGTTTTGACCCGACTTCGTCTGCACGGCCTTTACGCCAAACCTGAGAAATGTGTCTTTGAACAAGAAAGTATCCAGTTCCTTGGTATAATTATCTCCGTAGAGGGCATTAAAATGGACCCTCAGAAGGTCCCCGCCATCCTGGACTGGCCCGCTCCTTCTGACAAGAAGGGAATCCAACATTTTGTAGGATTTGCAAACGTCTACAGAAAATTCATCAAAGGATTCTCCACCATCATTTCTCCCATTACAAGGCTAACCAAGCAGGGGCTTAAATTCCACTGGTCTACTGAAGCGCAGGCGGCCTTCACCACACTGAAAGATCTGTTTGTCTCGGCCACAGTTTTGAAACATCCTAATTCCACTTTGCCATACATTTTGGAGGTGGATGCCATGGAAATAGCGGTTGGGGCGGTGCTTTCCCAGAGACAGGGGCCTAGGGTTCTTCTGCACCCAGTCGTTTTCTTTTCTCTCAAACTATCTGAAGCGGAAAGGAACTATGATGTGGGCGACCAAGAGTTGTTAGCGATTAAGGCTGCACTTGAGGAATGGTGATACCTTTTAGAGGGAGCAGCTCATCCAATTCTTGTTTATACAGATCATAAGAATCTGGAATATTTGAAGACTGCCAAGAGGTTGAAACCACTACCTGTCCCAGAGAAGCCATGGAGGATGATCTCCATGGATTTTATTGTCGAACTGCCACCCTCTGAAGGTTACACTACAATCTTTGTAATAGTGGATAGGTTGTCCAAGATGGCTCATTTCTTACCAATGAAGGGTACACCTACTGCTGCTGAAACTGCTAAGACATTTATCAAGGAAGTGGTGAGGCTTCATGGCATCCCTGCAAATAGCACTTCAGATCGGCGGGTGCAATTTACTTCCAAGTTTTGGAGAGCTCTTTGTGGGTCTCTGAAAATTGACCTCTCCTTCTCCTCTGCTTATCACCCTCAAACAAATGGCCAGACGGAAAGAACAAATCAGACGCTGGAGCAGTATCTGCGCTGCTTTTCTTCTTTCTCCCAGGACGATTGGGCTCCGCTTCTACCCCTTGCCGAATTTGCTTACAACAATTCTGTTCATTCCGCCATGAAGCAATCTCCGTTCTTTGCTAATTATGGTTTCCATCCTCTGTTCCTGTCTAACGATATCCCGGAGTGTCCAGTACCAGCTGTCCAAGAGAACTTAAATTTCTTTGAGTCAAATAACAAACTCCTGCAGGAGACTATGGCAAGGACCCAGAATTACAATAAAGAGGTGTTCAACAAGAAGAGAAGGGGGGAGCTTGACCTTAATCCTGGAGATCAGGTCTGGCTGTCCACGTTGAATTTAAGACTGGCCTGTCCTTCCAAGAAATTGGGCCCTAAGTTCGTGGGTCCCTTTCCAGTCCTAAGGAAAATTAATAATGTGGCCTATGAACTAAAGTTACCAGAGTCATTCCGGATCCACCCGGTCTTTCATGTGGCCTTACTCAAACCCGCAGTTTCTGATCCTTTTGTCAACCGGAAGGTCGGTCCCCCTGAACTTGTGATTATTGACGGAGAAGCTGAATATGAGGTTGAGTCCATTCTGGATTGCAGGAAAAGACGTAACCAAGTCCAGTTTCTGGTGAAGTGGAAAGGATACGGGCCCGAGGAGGACTCTTGGGAGCCGGAGTCTAACATTCATGCGAAAAGGTTGATTCTTGCCTTTAAGAGGTCCCATCCAAGTAAGATGGCACAGTTGGGCATCCGGAGGCTGCCCCTTGGGGGGGCAATGTCATGAAAGACGTCCTGTTAACACAGTTGTGGGCGGAGGATCAGTGCACAGAACTCCTGTTGTTAGAGCCGGTGTGGAAAAGAAGAAAGGTAACAGCGCTCTCTGCAGGGACAACTTAATCCATACACCAGGTCCACTCACAGGTGCCGAGGCTCGATGTGTCCCAACACACTCCAATGCAACAGTAATAAGGAGAGCCGGCAAAACTGTAATCCTTGAAGTGACGTTTATTGGTACATCAGAGTGACAATAAAACAATGATTGTTTTATTGTCACTCTGATGTACCAATAAACGTCACTTCAAGGATTACAGTTTTGCCGGCTCTCCTTATTACTGTTAGAGCCGGTGGACGCGTGCAGGTGCACGCTAGCACGAACGGACGCATGCGCGTGTGCGCTAGCATGAACGAGTGTGTGCGGGTGCACGATGGTGCGAGTGGGCACATACGATCGGTACTTGGGCACACACGGGGGCACACGGGTACGCGCAGACGTGCAGTGTGACAGTGTTTGGCGCCAGTGGACTTATTTAAAGGAGCCTGTCAGCATGCTTTCTTGCTGTCCGGTCTACAGCGTTCCCTGTGACCCTAAGCTACCAGTATTCCTGTGTACCTGATTCCTGTTACTCGGCCTGCTCCTGACTACTCCTGTTTGCTGCCAGTTCCTGATCCCGGCTAGTTTGACTATTCTCCTGCCTTCTCCTACGGTTGTTTGCTGCCTGTCTGTTGCCGACCCGGTCCGTGCCCTGACTACTCTTCTGCCTCTGTTTGGAACCTGCTCTGTAAGATAAAAAGATTTCGCGCAATATTGAATAAGTATAAAGTGAATAGAAAAAAAGAATAATAAATGTGTATCATATATGTGCAAATCGCATGATAAAGTGAATTGTGACAATGGTGATGTTGATAATGAGCTAGTGGCTGCCAGGGATATAAATCTCAATAGCGTGGCATCTAGCTGAAACCATTATCCATCAATAGTAGGTGTATCAGAAATGTGCAAATCGCATGAAAAAATGGCAATAATATTGCAAATCGCATAAAAATGAACAGTGACAATTGTATGCTAATAGCGAGCTAGTTACTGTCAGGGATGTTAATCTCAATACGTGACGTCTAGCTAGAAATATTAACCATAAATAATAGGGTGAATAATTATATAAAACGTGTATCAAACCACACAGAAAAATATCACATGAAAGCCATAAAAAAGGAAAAAAGGAAGTTATATGTGTAATTCTAAAATGCTGGTACAGGTGTGTTTAAAATATCACACTTAGGACATCACTCAGTGTTCATAAATTGTATATAATGGGTAGCAGATCATAAGTACTCTAAAAAGCATGAATCGTGCTATTGGGAGATGATGGGTTAATTAGAGAAGTCTATGAATGGATGCCGTTTTCCTGTTCAATTAAAGATGCATGAGGTAGATGGAGTGTATAATCCTATTGCTGTTAAATCCTCTAATGGTGTCTTAGGACCCTCACCTTCATAGTGTAGAAAAACGGCATTCAGCAGTGCAGTATGAATGGTTCTGGCAGCTGTCACCGAAGTTTCTGCTTTCTCTGTATTGGATCTTTAATCCATCTTTCCCTGTATCTCCAGAGTGGCTCTCTCAAAAATGGGGGAGATAAAACAGAGATTGGGGAGGGGGGGAGAGAATGGAGGCTCCACTAGTGTATTAAAGCTTTTTTTTTTAAAACCAGGGATATTTATTCAACAGTAATGCTCTTACATTTAAAAATATATTTAACAAGCAGAGTAATGTTATAAAAGCTGTGGCGTCCTGAGCGCCCTCTCACTTGTGCTTCAAAGTGTGTTGTACCGCTCAGCCAATCCCTACGCGTTACGACACCGTCACGTGCCTTCATCTGGGGAACCGGATTGGCTGCTGAGGGTTAGCTTAAATATAATGGGACCGGAAGTTATCGGGCCGCCATCTTTCTTATGGTTTGTGTATTTTCGTCTAGCGCCATTTTTCTAAAGTCTAAGGAGAGTATTGCGGTCTCCATTTTGTTGAAGATACCTGCTGTTGTTCCTCTATTGTATGTTACAATATGTGCGCGGCCATATTATTGGTGGCATATTCATTGGATTGGTATGGTTTGTATGCATTACGATCGGGCAGAGAAACGTCACACCATACATAATAGTTCTGAGTTAGAACTCATTGGTGAATGATCAGATTTCTCTGAATATTGGTTATTGGAATTAATAATATAAATAATAAATATTCAATCAGATTAGGCTACAGTGTTCCTGAATCACATAGCATATCATACATAGAGTATAGTCCATTATTAGACTATATGGATGGTGTATACATGAAGCAGGCATGAGAGTGCTCTAAGGAACTACCTCATATCTACATACATTTTTTATATACATAAATCATTTTAATTTAATTCAATCATTAAATTATAAAAAACGCTGTATTTTTGAACAAGGATCCCAAATAGATGATTTAAAAAATGAAAGTTATATGTATATAAACAAGTATTAGAAACAGAAAAAAATTTAAAAAATATTCAAATCCTCATAAAATATTAATTTTTTACAGATAGGTTTCAATACACTAATAATAAGATAAAATACAATAAGATAAAAATCAAATAGAAGTAAAATTACGGTTAAGAATTAAAAATGAAAAATGAAATGGGAAGTACATTATTGAATTGGCTATTAAATAAATGGACTATTGTATAAATGAACAATGAAGCTAAAATTTTACTAAGTGCACCAGAAGGCTAGGTATTGATATATTAAAATGTCCCATACAGAAGTGGGTATACTGTGCCATGCACTAATATCATGGTACATTTATAGGGCCATAGATCCTATCATAATGGGGTAAACACATCCGAGGGGTAAATGTACGTGTGTGGGATAACATAAATAGTTATCTAGTCCCTTAAGCGTATTTTCCTTTTCTTAAAAGAAAGAAAATTGGAGGAGATCAGACAAATTATAGAGGACGAATGGAGCAAAACAGACAAGAAGTTTTCCCTAGCCCATTTGACCAAATTGTATCCTTTAGCGGATACGGATACACAGTCTTTAAGTTCAATGCCTGTGGTTGATGCGGCAGTAGTACGTCTGGCAAAAAATGTAACCTTACCAATGGAGGATTCAATCTCATTCAAGCATCCCCTGGATAGACAAATTAAACTAGACCTCAAGAGGAGCTATCTAGCTGCATGGGGTAGCTTGTAGGCCATCCATTGCACTGACATCTATTTCCAACGCCATCAGGTCATGGACGGAAAATTTAGAGACATTCCTGCGCCAAGACGTCCCTAAGGACAACATAATCAAAGCTCTGGAGGAGCTTAAGTTGGTGCCGGATTTCATAGGGGAAGCAGCGATTGACATGATCCGTTATTCGGCCAACTCAATGCTGCATTTGGTTATGGCAAAATGAGCCTTATGGCTGAAAACCTGGAAAGCAGATCTTGCATCAAAACAAAATTGGTGCAAGATTCCTTTTGATGGCAAATCCTTGTTCGGCGAGAAACTCCATAAAGCGATCTCCCGAGTAACAGGGGGCAAATCTGGCTTACTTCCCCAGGACAGGAAGGTCCGGAGAACAAGAGCCTATTTGTCTCGATTTCGACAATCAAACTCCAGAGACTTCAGGCAGTCTCACCCCTTCAAAGATAATAAAAGGTCGTGGAGAGGCACTCAGACGTCTTTTTTGGGAGCCAAAAGAAACAAGGCCCTCACCGCCCCCAGGAGGGGACAAAGTCCTTTTGAAGCCAGAGGGGCGGAGACGCACCCAGTAGGGGCCCAGCTAAAATGTTTTTTCACAGTCTGGGCTGCCAGATGCCAGGACCCATGGTCCCCTATCAACAGTTCAGTACGATCACTTCTGGACCTTTTCTCATCAGCCTCCTCACACATCCTTCAACGAAACACAGATGCCGGCATCCTCACAGAAAGCACTGGCCTTAAACCAGTTTATAAGGTCACTACAGCATCAAGGGGCAGCAGTACCTGTCCCCCCATTGGAACTATTTACAGGATTTTATTCCACCCTTATTCTGGTAGAGAAGAAAACAGGCGACTGGAGACTGGTAATAGATTTGAAAAGGCTCAACAGATACATCCATCTCGAGAGTTTCAAAATGGAATCGCTACAATCAATAGACATGTGCACACTGAAATATTTTGTTTCGGAATTTCGTTTTCGTCCGAAAAATACATTTATTTAATTACTCCCGAAATTCGTTTTTGTTTATTTCGTTTTTCGTTAAAAATTGCATTCGTTCAAAAATCCAAATTAAGGTCGAATCTGTCATTGAAGGCTTATGGTGTCTGTTGAATGTTCAAAGAAGATTCGTCGGAGCAGCTAAACTGTACGATGCCGTATAGTTTACCTGCTCCGTCGAATCTTCTTAGAACTTTCAACAGACACCATAAGCCAAAGTATGTGTGTACTTAGTTCTAGCTATTTTACTGCTCCTCCTCTTTGGTTACAATCAGCCAATAACATTCATCATCATCATTATTTTTATTCATCATTTCTCCCCTACGTCGAATCTTTTCTCCCCTACGTCGAATCTTTTCTCCCCTACGTCGAATCTTTTCTCTCTATGTCGAATCCTTTCTCTCTATGTGGAATAAACTTGGACTAATAGAGTTAAGGTTAGGCACATTCGACAACAGGTTTGATGGACGCAGATTGTTATTGTCATCATCATGTCGAATCTCCTATCTATATCGAACTGTTGTAGCAACGAAAACGAAAATAAAGCATTTCTTTATGTCGGATCTTTCGTTTTTTGGATTCTGCACTTTTGTTATCGTTTGTTAAAACGATAACGAAAATACCTGAAATTCGGACGAAAATGCATTCGGACGAAAACGAATGCACATGTCTAACAATCAATCATCCAAGCAATACGACTAGGAGATTGGTTAATATCAATAGATCTGCAGGATGCTTACCTCCACATCCCTATTTTACCGTCTTTCCAGAAGTACCTAAGATTCGCAGTGGGTCATGTCCACCTGCAATACCAGGCTCTGCCCTTTGGCCTATGCACCTCCCCTCGGGTATTCACAAAGGTGTTGATATCTGTCTTTTCCCACCAGAGGGCTAGTATCCAACATCTTAGAAATGAGAGCAGCATTTCTAGCTTTGACCTCATTAGCATCCCAGATCAAGAGACGGAGGGTGCTTCTGCGTCTGGACAACAGAGCAGCAGTCTCATATCTACAGAGACAAGGAGGCACCCGCAGAAAAAGCAAGTGGGAGGTGGAACCTATAATGATCTGGGCCGAAAGGAGCCTGGTAGATCTCAGAGCGATATATATCTCCCAGGCAAGATGAACACAGAAGCAGACATCTTATCGAGGAAATTTAGGAACAACGAGTTGACAGTTCACCCCCATGTGTTCAACCAAATTTCCAAACTATGGCAAACCCTGCAGGTGGACCTCTTTGCTACCCAGGAGAATACCTAACTCAGGAGGTTCTTCTCTCGCCTTCTACATCCACAGGCGAAGGGAGTGGACGCGTTGTCATGTCCTTGGAACTTCATGACAGCATACGCCTTTCCTCCCCACCAGGAAGCCAACAACAAACGCAATATATGCAAGGATTTGGGACAAGTTTTTGTCTTATGCCACAGGAAAAGGGTTTGACCCAGTCTCCTTCTACGGCCGATGTCTTAGGCTTCCTTCACACTGGTCTCGAATTGGGGCTCAGACAGAGCTCCCTCAAGGTGCAAGTGTCAGCAATTTCTGCGGCAATTAACACAAAATGGGCAGAAGATCCCCTAGTGGTCATGTTCCTCAGAGCAGTACTGAAGATATGCCAGCGTTCCTTTCCGAAATGGGACCTTCCTTTAATACTAGAAGTCTTATCCAGTCATCCAGGTGCACCTGTAGAAGAAATTTCAATCTGGGATCTAACCCTAAAAACAACTTTTCTTCTGGCTATCACATCCGGCAGAAGAATCTCAGAACTCCACTCCCTGGGCATGGGATACGAGCATATCTCCTTTTTCCCAGACAGGGTAGAGCTTCATCCTCTCCAAGGGTTCACACCTAAAATTTACCACAACAGCACATCTATTGGATCCATGGGCGTTACCAGTTTTTTCTGACTCAGAATAAAACTCCTGTCATGAGTTAGATATTGTCTGGGCCCAGCCCTTCCTTCTCTGAGCTGGCCGCTCAGCTGTCGGCTAATTGCCAGCTCCTATCTCTCCACAGTGATTCACCTGTTGATGATCCAGCTCATCAGTCCTGCCTACTTAAGCTGTCCAGTCCAGATGATCTCTGTCTTCACCTTGGTCACATCTCTAGAGATGCTCTACTGTGTTCCTGTTAAAGACTTGCTTGCCTGACATTCCTTCTGGCTCCCTGACATTTTGGCTTGTCTGACTATCTGTTCCGGTTCCTGAACTCTGCTATATTTTGACTATGTTTACTCTGTTTACTTTTTTTATTATTATTAAACACGTGTGATTTAGCTGTACTTCTGTCTCAGTCTGATTCATGGTTTCTGACAGATATATCCAGAGTCCTCAGGGCCTACTTGGAAGCTACAGTAAGATTTAGGGACTCTGAAAGATTCATCATCACATGGGGCAGAAATAAAGGGAAGGAAGCTTTCGCCAGAACCTTGGCATCCTGGGTTGTCAAGTTAATACAAAAAGCTTACAGGGTGAAGAACTTGGAACCTCCATCTCAAGTGAATGCTCATTCAATGAGAGCAGTATCTGCATCTCGGGCAGCGAGGGCGAACATTTCTTTAGAAACAGTATGGAGGGCTGCCACTTGGTCTTCGCAGCACACATTTCTTAAACACTACTGTATTGACCCAGGGGCTCCTACAACGGTAGAGTTCGGAAGAAGAACAGTTCATGCTGCTATGTCGGTGTCTAATTAAACATTTTTTTCGTTAAAGCACATGTGTGAGCTAGTTATTCATCACAGGTATGCTGCCATGGAGGCACCAGGAAAGCTGAAAATTGTATCATTCGTACCGTAATTTTCCTTTCCGGGTGCCTATCCATGGCAGCATACGCTCCCACCCTCGGTATTCTAGTTGAGGCGGAGCTCTATCACAGGTATGCTGCCATGGATAGGCAACAGGAAAGGAAAATTACAGTAAGTACGATACAATTTTCTATTTTTTCGTTGTGTGTGTACCCCGGGAGATTCACCCTCTCTATTTATCCTGCTTTCCATTATCATTGAAAGCAAAAGAAAATTTCGGTTTTGTCCCCAGAAAATGATTAAAGGGGAAATCTTGTAATGGAGACACTAGTTGCCATGACCTGGGGGTCCCCAATGGATTCCCTGAATGTTCAGAGATGTCCTCTCACTGCCTGTTTTGGCTATGGGGCAGGAAGTGAATGTGAATTTCCCACACAGATGGCAAAAACTGGGTTATAACCCTACCTTACTCTATCCAAAGCTTATATGAGCTTATGCGATAAGACATGTAATAAGTCAAATTATGGGTATCTGGCCATAAATTTATATCACTCAACTGATTACTATCGGGTAGGGCTGCCACCTCATCCCTTTAAACCCGAACACATATGAATTACACAGGTTCTGAGGCTAATTAAATGCAGATAAGGCAACAAGTGAGTGTAATTACCACCTTAATTAGCCACAGAACCTGTGTAATTAATATGTGTTCAGGTTTAAAGGAATGAGGTGGCAACGCTACTATCGGAACTAAACTGAATCTGATTACTATGGTTTTCTTCAATTTACACAAAATCGTTGTTTGGGGGGGCACATGCGCGTAGCGAAGCAGGAAGGCAGCGGCAGCAGGAAGGCAGACACAGAGAGTAACGGCACTTCCCCGGGGCTACTCAAGCACTGTTTTCCCCCCATTTCTACCCGCACCTACGGCGGAACTCTCAGTGCATGCCGGGACCCCGAAATTGCTGCAGTAAACCGGCCCAAAAGTTTAGATTGTCTAGGGGTTTTTTAGACCCTCAATAACTCTGCATAAGGTGTACCTTACAATCCCCACAGGCCTGTGAGATTAGCCCATTGAGACAATGATAAAAAAAAACAATGACAAAGTCTCTCTGAGCAGAATCTAAATCTTTATTCTGTCTCTGTGAATATAAAGGGGGTATTGTGAGAGAGTACAGCCCCCTGAATATCATTACAAATTATCCAATCAGATAAAAAGACATTTTATGACAAAACCGAAATTCATACAATGTCATTTCTGGGAAATCACGTGCTTTACGAGAAATTGGAAGTATCATATGAGAAACGAAACTAGAGAAAAGATGACAAGAACAATGAACAGTACATGCACACAGCTGTTTGTAAGATGGAGTACAAGAAAGAACACAAAATATAAACTGATTATTCATAAATGGATGCAGTTAAGCTAAATATGCCTTCAGGCGCCCAGCAGCAGAAGACACAGGCACGCTCCCTGGCTGCAGACTCCTCACCAGCGCACTCCCTGGGAGATTGTGAGTATTCATTACAACTCACCAAGGCTGACTTAGATGAGAGCCTGTCAGCCATGTATGACAAAATTGCCCAGAAGTTCCAATCAGAGCTGCATAAATCCACAAACACCCTGTCCCTGGAGATTGCAGTTTTAGGAAGCAGGACTGATTTACTAGAAACTAAACATGATGAACTTGCCCTAGTCTGTTCTGACCTCAGAAAAGACCACTAATCCCTCTCTGAGACCGTCCTACAACTCCAAGCCCACATTGAGGACCTGGACAATAGGAACAGACGGAACAATCTCTGGGTGTGTGGGGACCCAGAGACTGTGACCAAACTGCTACCGGCAGTGCAGAAGCTGTTTCCGTCTCTCCTCCTGTATTCCCCCCCTCCATACTTTCTCCTGTGATAGGATCCACAGGGCCCTACGCCCTAAACCTCCACCTGAAAAACCCCTGAGGGATATCGTGCTCTGGCTTAAGGACTTCTTGATTAAAGAAGAAATTCTCCGAGGTTCACAAAACACTCCCAATATGCGTCTGGAGGGAGTCTCCACCCAAATATACCCAGACATCTCCCCTACTACCCTGGACAAACGCAGGAAAGTGAAGGAAGACACTTCTGTTATCCGCTACCGTTTGGGATTCCCCTTTAAACTTCAGGTCCCCCACAATGGCACGACTTACTCCGTCACCACAGTCCCAGCAGACAAGTAACTTTTGGTGAAGCTGGGCCTCCTTGACGCAGCGGTACTCCCTAGGATGCCATCTACTCCTCGCTCATCAGCCATATGGGCCATCCCACCTCCTAGACAGGATCGTCGGAACCTACCTTAAGACGAACCTCCCTCTTCCCCCCAAGTTTAACCTTTTTTCCTTTTCAGTTCAATGGTGAGGCCGGCAGATCACTCCCGACATGCAAAATCACAACCACCAGAAAGCGCCAAGAACTCCATGAAATTTGCATGCTCACCTTAGACCTTGAAAGACTATACCACAGACACGGCCAATTCCCATCTCAAGATTTAATACTCCAGATTAATGAAGAGGAGCGCCCTAGACACCCTACTTTCAGAACACACTGAAAAATCCCTTCGTTGGGCGAAGGCCCGCTTCCTCCTCCACAGCAATTCGGCCTCCACCATGTTTGCAAGGAAATTGAAACAAACTTCTCAGCCAACACACTCCTATAAACTTTGCAATAAGGAAAGTAACCGCTCAACCCACCCCAACGATGTCCTTAACATTTTCTCCTCTTACTACCAAGAACTTCTGTCAGATCCCAAGCTTCTGTCCTGTCCCGCCTCCCAAACCTGGCTGGACGCCCTTGCACTTCCCCAGCTCATAGAGTTGCAACTACAGACCCTTAATGCTCCCTGTACTGAGGAGGAAATTACCTCCATCGTCTCCTCTTTGGCACCCTCCAAAACCCCAGGCCCAGGCCCCGACGGTTCTCGGCCTCATACTATAAAAAATTTGCCGGAACCTTGATTCCCAAAATGACAAAACTTTTTAACCACATTTTGAAAGGCAAACACTTCCCTGAGGAAATGCTACTAGCAAATATCTCCCTAATCCCAAAACCAGGAAAGGACCACACCGTCCCCCAAAACTTACGTCCCATCTCAGTCATTAACAATGACCTTAAGATTTTTGGACGTCTGTTAGCAGACCGTTTGGCCTTGTTATAAGATCACTGTGACAGACCTAGCCGGGAGAGAGACTTTTGAAGGGGACTGAATGCTAGCCTCTTGCCGATCGATCGTGGGCCCTGGCATTTGGGGGAACAGTGCTCTTTGTGAGCTGTATGCCTGGGGACCCTCGAGGTGTTATTACTGTGGATTCGGGTCCTGGTCCCCCAGGACACACAGACTCTGGGGACCCTGGATTTGCCATATTAGAAATAGTGGCTGATTCCTAATGCTGGGACAAATACTGTTAGGAGATGCTGATGTCAATTCCAGCACCTGTCTGTCTGTTGCCTGCTAGAATGTGTATTGTAAATAAGTCTCTAGTATGAGATCTAAGAGTCATTAGATCCCCATTGTTGTTTGTGTTAATTAACTCGGCTATTGTGATAATGTTGATTGGGTTTTCTGAGCTACAAGACGGCCAGTCTGGCCTAAAGGTCATGTCTGAGTCATCTAGGCTGTCTAAAGGGATTAGTTAATTAGCCCATGTTAATTAGGTTTCTGGTCACAGGTGTATGTTCAGAGTAATATGAGCCGGAGGTATGCACCTCCTCTTTTATTGTATAAAAGAGCCTGTATTTTTCAATAAAAGAGATTCCTGGTTGAACTTACATACAGCCTGCCTGGTGTTTGTTCGGAGCTACACAACTGGATTAGAACGGCACATAGCTGTAGTTCTAGTACCGGAGCATCGGATGACTGAACCATCAGATGTTGCGATCTGCAGTCTGATTCTATAGCCGCAGAGGAGTGTCGGGAGAGTGGAACTGAGCGACCAAGGGGCTCGTTACAATCACTTATCTCCCCCTATCAAACAAGCTTCATACCATCTAGACAGATCACCGACAATATTCGCCTAGCAGCCAATATTATCCAAGAGGCTGACACTCACTCCAATATGGTATTACTCCTGAACCTAGACATTAATAAGGCCTTCAACAGCGTCCTCTGGCCCTACCTGGACACCATCACCCCCTTACCCGCATGAAACTTCCAGGGTGCAACTCTAAGCACTTTGCGTTAGGCCATGGAACCAGACAGGGGTGCCCCCTTCCCCCCCTTTTGTTTGCCCTGGCAAACCACTAGCCTGCTCAATCTCCTCCGGCCCTAATATTAAAGGTTATATTAAAAACAACCAAGAATTTAAAATAAGCTTATATGCGGATGATGTCCTCCTATTCTTATCTGACCCCCAATCTCTCTTCTCAACCTTTTAACTTCCTTAGACTCCTTTTAACACCTTACTGGCCTAGGAGTAAACCCATCAAAATGTACAGTCCTACCCATTAACATCCCTCACCCTTTACTATCTATCCTCAAAGATAAATTTAAATTCTCCTGGAGCTCTGCTACACTACAATATTTAGGGGTCAAGCTTGCCCCTCACTTAAATTGATGTACACTTATAATTATCCTCAAGCATTTTCCAATATTAAACACCTCCTCAACCAATGGTCTCCCTACCGAATTTCCTTTTTAGGCCGAATCCAAGCAGTAAAGATGTCAATCCTCCCCAAACCTCAGTGATCCCTCCACCGCAAACAGATGGCCTCTCACTTCAATATCTCGACCTGAGACAGGTCACAGAGCGGAAGTCAGTAACAGCTGACACAGCAATCCAAGCAAAATCACCAGAGAAAGCCGCTCCAGGGTCCGTCCCAGTCAGTACATAAAAGTAGGTAATGAGAAAGCAGCGATCTAATACTCTCTGTTTATCAACATTTATTGAAGTAAAAAATAAATATTGCACTTACATCAAGGAGCACTCTAAGCCGAGTGCCGGAATACAAACATGTGAAGTGTCAAACGAGATGGCCGCGTGTGATGTCATGCAAGCACCTGACCCCCGTACGCGTTACGTCCAAGGCGGGACTTCATCAGCGTGGGGCAAGGTGCGTGCAGACGGCCCGCTAGTGATATATATTGCCATAACAACCAACAGTGAGACAAGGACTACACACAATGATCAAATGACCGGCTCTGTTGTGAAAACATCCCGTCTGGCTGCAACTGAAGATAAAAACAAAAGTAAAATGCTGCTGTACATATGGTTGTCTATAATGGTGCAAATATAATTAAAATTACATATAGGGATAAACCAAGGCCTACTTATGTGATACCAAACAGATTCTCCAGATTTTGCAAACCCTCCCATGCACTCCTTCTAGCATATTGATTACCGCTGATGTGGGATCACTTTATACTATTATTGACCACAAGGAAGCTCTTACCTCAGTCCAATGGGCCTTAGCAACCACTGATTTATCTACGGATCACATTTCATTTTTACTAGAAAGCCTTGAGTTTTGTCTCTTGAATAATTATGTTTGGTTTAGTGGTGAGTACTTTTTGCAGATATACGTGGGGTGGCTATGGGCGCATGTTTTGCTCCCAGTGTGGCCAACCTTTTTATGGCCCACTGGGAGGACGATGTGGTTTTTCATGGCCCTCCCCCCCAGTTATCATGCTACAAGAGGTACATTGATGATTTGATTATGGTTGGGAGGGGGATATGACTAGTCTCCAGTTATTCATGGATAAACTCAATAGTAACACTAAAAATATCCAGCTGACGTGGACCATTGAACACCAACAAATCACTTTTTTAGACCTTGAAATTTTTAAGAGTTATAATGGTTTCCAGACCAGAAACCATTTTAAGGCCACTGACCGTAATGCCTACATTCCATTAACCAGTTGCCACCATAGGTCATGGCTTTGTAATATTCCCAGAGGTCAATTTATCCGCCTTAGATGGAACTGTACCTCGGAGGAAGATTTTTTACTACAATCTCAGGTTTTGGCAGCTAGGTTCAATGAGAAAGGGTATGCACAGTCCTTGATCAACATGGAAATTGAGAAAGTCAGGCTCACAGACAGGAGCACTATTGTGGCAGATAAGATAAGGACCAATGATGTTGAGGATAATACGGCCGGTTACAGAATTTTATTGGATTATAATATCCAATATAAGAAACTAGAAAGAATCATAGTTAAATACTGGCCTATACTCAAAGGTGATAGGACTTTGGGACCCATTCTCCCTCAATACATACCCTAAGTTTATTTACCGTAAAGCACCCTCACTCCGGGACCGGCTGGCACCGGGAGTAGTAGACCCACTCAAAATGGTGGATAATAGGCTGTTTAGCTTCTTGTCCGGCTTTTATGCGTGTGGCAGATGTGCCACCTGTAGGAATGCCAGTAGAAATATTAAGAAACGTAAGGAATTCGTTGCAAATGTTACGCAAAAATGCTATCGGATTGAAAGCCTTATTACATGCACATCTGTAGGGGTGGTTTATATGCTTGAGTGTGATTGCGGCCTACAGTATGTGGGCCGCACCTCTAGAGCTCTACATGTGCGGGTAGGTGAACATATTAGCAACATCAAAAGGGGTGTGAAGACCCATAGTTTATCAAGGCACTTCAGAACTTGTCATCAAAGAGACCCCAAATGTCTCAAATTTTGAGGTATTGAAAAAGTTCCCCGCCAGGGGGGGCAGGAGGCGGAGCCTAGCAGAGCAGACATGCATTGTTAGAGCTCCACACCGCTGAGGAGAGAAGAGAAGGACAAAGCGGAGCCTGCAGGCTCAAAAGGTATCCATTTGAACCTTTTTGCCCCAGGGAACAAACTGTGAAAGTTTGGGCAGGAAATATGGTACTGGGAGGAAACCGTGGCAGAAATAAAAATCACCTCACAAAGAGCTCACAGGCACTCACTGCAACTAAAGCAGCTCCAGTCACCTCACAAGATACAGCATCAGGGCGCTCTCACAGACAGAAAATGTCACAGCAAGACTCTCCATTTGAGTCAGATACAGAACAAATCCTCTCACAAATTTCTCCACAAGCCTCCTCAGTATCCCCAGTATTATTATTACAATTTGAAAAGATGCTTCATAAGGCTTTAAAACAAACCTCAGACCAAATAACAAACAGCCTAACCAAAGAAATAAGAGAGCTGGGAAACCGCACCGCAGCCTTAGAAATAAAAATGGATGAAATTGAAATTACAACCCAAGAAAATATAACAGAATTGGAACAATTAAAAAAAGAGAATTTAATACTTCAAACTAAGCTTGAAGATTATGAAAATAGAGCCAGACGTTCAAACTTGCGCATAAGGGGAATACCTGAAACTGTGACAGACCTGCAATCTACTATTACTGCTCTATTACAAGAACTAAAGCCAGATATCCCTATTGAAGGTTTAGAACTGGACAGAGTACACAGAGCCCTCACAGCCAAAAAGAAAGATGGACCCCCACGTGATATAATCACAAAATTTCATTATTACAGAACGAAAGAACAAATACTAATTGCTGCAAGAGAAAAAAAAGGAACTTAATTTTCAAGGACACAATTATCAAATTTTTGCTGACCTATCCCAACTTACTATTACCAAAAGACGATCCATGAAACCCCAACTAATGGAACTGCAACGCCACAACATTATGTATCAATGGGGCTTCCCCTTTTCAGTCAGATTTAACTACCAAGGTACAATTTACAGAAGCAGATCAGCAGATGAACTACAACAAACCCTTTTAAAATTAAATCTGACAGAACCCACAAGCAGCAACACTCCCACACGCAGAAGAATGGCATCATCTTCACCTTCAGGCAGCACCCAGAAAATTCCAGAACAAAATGGGAATCATCATTCTCACAAAAGAGGCCGTTATGCCACATTATCCATGGACCAAGAAGATTCAATGGACTGACATCCTAATTCCTGATATCTCTTCATTTATTATACTAAGAGATGGTTCTCTATAAAAAACCTATATTTATAACTGAATGTAACTGCATTCTGATAGTCACACACTGTGTGGGATCATGTTACATTCCAGTTATATTTCTTATTACTTCTGATTCATATAGCCTTAGAATATATAAGTGAAATAAGGAAATTCTTGTTCAGTTATATATTATCAGGTAATAACAATAGATTTATTACTTTTTAGGACAAATATGTTCAATAATCCAGAAGTAATGGAAGCTTTTTTTTTTTTTTTCTTTCTTTTCTTAAAACAAATATATTATTACCTAACTAGTTCCTAGAATTATGTTTTTGTTTATTCTAATCTGAAGCAATACAACCTCAATTTTATGAGTTAACATATCTAAACAGTTACATATGAATAAAATATGTAATTGTTTACTCTAAAAGGGTTAAAATCCCAAAATAATTCAAACTATCTTCATCAATACCAAAGTTATTAACAGTACCTTTCTAACTGAATTATTTAGCCTAGGGCAAGACTAACCATATACAACCACCCTGGAATAAATAATTTCAACAAAAACTATATTCTGCACTCCAACTAATGAAACATCATTTTGATGTCTTTTGACATAGCACTTCTCTCCTATAAGCGGAAGATCCGTGTACCCCCATTAACCCTCCTCATTCTCCCAACCATATTATGTGGGAGTGTGACGAAGGCACTTATTCCCCTGAGAGAGATATTTATTCTCTTTCACGGGTAAATTGTGATTACTTGCAAAAAATAATTTATACAATGTATCATCTAATCTCATATGTTTTTTGTTTACTCTTTACTCCAGAATTCACTGGTTTCTTTTCTATCTATTCATCTCTTCAGTCCACACAGGTTGATCTGCGCAGTCAGCTCTGCATAACAAAAAGTAAGTCAAAACTATTTGATCTATTGCCATGGCACCACTGAATATACTTTCCCTGAATGTTCAGGGAATAAATATCCCTCAAAAAAGGACCAAAGCCTTCCGTACTTTCCATAACAAGAAGGCTCACATAGTATGCCTCCAAGAAACACACTTCACCAAAGATTCTACTCCAAAATATATTTCTCCTTTTTATCAACAAATTTACACGGCTTCTGCCTGTACCAAGCAAAGGGGAACTCTAATTGCATTTCACCGATCCACACCATTCACCTTATCATCAGAAATTAAAGACCCAGAAGGTAGATACCTGATACTCATGGGTTATATAATGGATACAGCAATCACGGTGATTTCCTACTACGCTCCTAACAAACAACCTACACCATTCCTCTCACATATATTACAAGTGATTAATACACACAAAATAGGAACAGTGATAATGTGTGGGGATTCGAACCAGGTCCTCCTCCCATTTCTAGATAAATCACCTTTTACACCATCCAAAATAACCTCTAGATTACCTTTTTCTCAACTTCTTTCCAAATACAATCTGGTAGATTCATGGAGAGAAAGTAACCCAATGAAAAAGAAATTCACTTATTTCTCGCACCCTCATCAAACCTTCACCAGAATAGATCATATTTTTCTAACAATAGGAATGATACCAGAAATTATTGCATCAGATATAATTCCGATTCCGTGGTCTGACCATAATGCAGTATACACTACTATAGCCTCAGCCATACCAAAAGCGCATGACCCAACGTGGTACTTACCGGACATAATGCTCAAACACCCACTACATCAGATGGCCATTGAACAAGCTTTAAAGGAATACATATCAATTAATAATACAACAGACATCTCCCCAATAACACTGTGGGAAGCTCATAAGCCTGTCTTGCGTGGTACAATACAAAGACAAATGGCACTATTTAAACGGGAACGCAAAAATCTAGCAAAAAAACTAGAACTCAATTTTAATGCAGCCTACATATCATTTCAAGATAATCCATCTCAGAGTACAAAATCTCATCTGGAAAAATCTAGATTGGAATACGATCTATTTCTCACTGAGTCAGTTGATAAATCCCTCAAACGCTCCAAACACAATTTCTACATGAATACAAACAAACCAGGTACATATTTGGCTAACTAACAAATCTTTCAAACCAATACGTTTGAAATTATCAAAAAATGTTTACACTTGTAATCCAGTTAAAATAGTCCATAAATTTCACTCACATCTCGCAACTTTATACAAGACAAACAATGAATTTAATCCTACAGAGGCTGAATCCTTCTTCTCAAAAATAACCTTACCTGAGTTATCTCAGAATCAAAAAAGCAGTTTGGATGAGCCTATAACTATAGATGAAGTTGCTAACGCCATAAAAGACCTAAAACTTAACAAAAGACCAGGCCCAGTCGGCTACTCGGCTTTATACTATAAAACATTCTCAGAAATACTCTCTCCCATTCTCACTGAAACTTTTAACAAACTTCTAGATGGACATTCTTTTCGGCAAGAAACACTAATGGCAATTGTTTGTATGATCCCAAAACCCCTTTCTGATTATACTTCCTGTGTGAATTATCGGCCTATCTCTCTGTTAAACCTCGATATTAAATTATTAGCAAAAATAATAGCAAAACGCCTCAATAGCATTATAGGAAAATTAATACATAGAGATCAAGTAGGCTTCATGCCAAATAGACAGGCAGGCGATAATATACGCAGGGCAGTGTTATTGGCACATATTGCTAAAAAACGGAAAATCCCTTTATGTTTTCTATCTCTCGATATTAAGAGGGCATTTGACACAGTATCCTGGCAATATATGCAATATTCATTACAAAAATGGGGTTTTGGACCCCACTTTTTAACATGGATCAAAGCATTATATAATAAACCCAAAGCCTATATAAAATATGCTGGATACAAATCTGAAGCCTTTAATATCGAAAGAGGTACCCGACAGGGTTGCCCATTATCTCCCTTATTATTTGCCCTTATACTCGAACCCATGGCCCAATATATCAGAACAAACCAAACTATAACTGGCATTGAAGTAGGAGGTATTACACACAAATTATGTATATTTGCAGACGATATATTACTTTTTCTATCATCACCACAGGTCTCTGGTCCTAACTTAATACCAGCTCTTGATGGATTTGCAGCCCTATCCGGCCTTATGATTAATCCTAAGAAATGCCTAGTGCTTAATATTTCACTCACAAACATGGAATTGATCCCGGCTAGGGCTGCACTCCCATTCACATGGGCAGAAAAATCAATCCCATATCTTGGAATTCATTTAACAGCCTCTCATTCTGACTTATTCTCAACCAATTATCCTCCTGTATTAAGACAGATCACAAATCTAATAAAACAATGGTCGCAACTTCCTTTATCCTGGATGGGGAAGATTAATGCAATCAAAATGACTATTCTACCCAAATTGCTTTATCTATTCAGAGTCCTCCCTATTCCAATTCCTTCCTATTTTTTGAGAATAGTACAAAAAAGAGCAACTTCGTTTATATGGGGCTCTTCTAAACCATGTATACCTATACACACACTACATCTTCCCAAAAATAAAGGAGGCCTGGGATACCCTAATTTTACTAACTACTACAGAGCAGCACATTTGGCCAGTCTGTCCAAATACCATGCAAAACAGGAAATCCCATTATGGGTATTTATAGAGGCTTCAGAAAATGACCCTCTATTAATATCAAATTTATTATGGCTTGATCCTAAAGGCCGCTTTAAAATTCATAATCCCATAACTAAACACTTCTTATCTCTCTGGGATAAACTAAAAACCAAATATCAGTTACAATCTCCACACAATCCTCTCCTTTCTTTTATCAGAAATCCGGCCTTTTATCCGGCATGGATCTACCCAAATTCTTTTAAAGCTTGGACAACATCAGGCATTCAGACACTAAATGACTTCATAGCATCTAAATCATTCCTTTCATTCCCATCGCTTAGAGAAAAATATGATCTACCAAACTCTGAGATATTTAGATATCTCCAAATCAAAAATTTCTATACACCATTCCTAAAGGGGGATACACCATTATCCCAATTATCCATTTTTGAATCAATCTGTACAAAAGATCCATTTGCTAAAGGTACAATTTCATCACTTTATAATCAATTATATGGAGTACCAAATCTTAATAGACCCTCTTACGTTCAGAGGTGGGAGGAGGACCTGGGACGAACTTTAGAAGACACGGACTGGTCTAACATATGGCTCACATCTAAGTCATCTTCACCCAACATCTTAGCACTGGAGACAAATTATAAAGTCCTAACTCGCTGGTACCTTGTACCCGCTAGAGTGGCAAAATATTCACCTAATACCTCAGCTCTTTGTTTTCGAGGATGCCCAGAAATAGGCACATATTTACACATATGGTGGACGTGCCCAGTAATCCAAACCTTCTGGAAGGAAGTCTTCGTGATTGCATCTAAAATATTTAAAAAAATAATACAACCAGATCCATATTTAACTTTACTTAATCTAAAACCGGAATGGTTAACACTCTCTCAATTCAAACTTATGATCCAACTAATAACGGCTGCAAAACAAACAGTGGCCAAGGCATGGAAATCTCCTACATTGGTACTAGCAGAAACAGTTCACAGAATGAATAATACAATGTCCCATGCTAAGATGGTAGCCATCGATCAAAATCAAATTCCAAAATTTGAAAAACTTTGGTATCCTTGGATAAAACAACAGTTCCTGTCAAACTTCAATGACCCTGTCCTGTTGCCATGGTAACAGATTAAATGACTTACAGAGACACCCATTCTAAGGCTTCAAAGAGAACTAAAAAGAATAATAAACTGACGAGCGGGACAACCTTGTGGACCATACCTCTACCTTTCAACCCTTTTTCTTCTTTCTCTTTCCTTTTCTCCACCTTACGATTAAAGCTCATTATCAGAATTTATTTGACCTATATACACTCTACTTGTAAACAATATGTATAGTAGGTATAAATCATTTAAATACCTACAAAAGTAACTAAGGAAATGATATATATCTTTAATTTAGGTTTACGTGAACCCAATGTTTAATATTTGAAATTTCATGATATTTACCTATATAAACCCTACTGTAAAACAATGAGCTTACTTTATAGATCCTTGTAAACTTACTTTATGTATCTTTATAACATTGTATACTCAATAAACTTCTTTTGACAAGGAAAAAGTTCCCCGCCACTGGAGAGGCGGACATTATATTAGACAGTTGAGTCATCGAGAATCCTTCTGGATTTATGAAACCAAAGTTATGTCACCAGCAGGAATGAATGTAGATTTTGATCTCAACTGTTTTATCTCTAACAGATAGTGAAGTTTTTGTTTTTTATGTAGCTCCGCCCACTGCCCTTTTATTCTTATCTCATATTTTATGTATATATTTTATTATTCCTGTATTGTATTTATTGTAGGTTCTATGTCTGTATTGACTTGTCAATAAGATGGCCGTGGATGATGTCTATTTTTATGATAATATTTTAAATCATATTTATTCATTAATGTGCTATATTGGATTGTACTTCCTGCTTTATATTTATGCAAAAGAATGGCATTTTTTATATATTACTTTTCCTTTTTTCTTTTTCCTTTTTGTAATACAGATTTTATCATATATGAGGAATAATTTATCGCTATATGTAATTTTAATTATATTTGCGCCATTATAGACAACCATATGCACAGCAGCATTTTACTTTTGTTTGTTTTTATCTTCAGTTGCAGCCAGACGGGATGTTTTCACAACAGAGCCGGTCATTTGATCATTGTGTGTAGTCCTTGGATTGGCTCACTGTCGGTTGTTATGGCAATATATATCACTAGCGGGCCATCTGCGTGCACCTTGCCCCACGCTGATGAAGTCCCGCCTTGGACGTAACGCGTACGGGGCTCAGGTGCTTGCACGACGTCACCCGCGGCCATCTCGTTAGACACTTCACATGTTTGTATGCCGGCACTCGGCTTAGAGTGCTCCTTGATGTAAGTGCAATATTTATTTTTTACTTCAATAAATGTTGATAAACAGAGAGCATTAGATCGCTTCTTTCTCGTTACCTACTTTTATGTACTGACTGGGATGGACCCTGGAGCAGCTTTCTCTGGTGATTTTGCTTGGATTGCTGTGTCAGCTGTTACTGACTCCCGCTCTGTGACCTGTCTCAGGTCGAGACATTGAGGTGAGAGGCTATCTGTTTGCGGTGGAGGGATCACTGGCACTTATCTGAAATCCATCATATGTGTGTCACCTGCACTGCAATTTTTCATCTACACCAGCACCTACTGGAAATTTATGTTATATGGACTTTTAAATTGCGCAGCACTCTATTTATACATGTCTTTCTGAGGTCTTGTTTTGAATTAGCCTTTTTGTGCTTGCTAGCAGTTTATTATTGTTTGGGTCCTTTTGGGTCAGCGTTGGATATCCTTTTTTAATATTAATCCTCCCCAAACTCCTATTCTTTTTTTAGATCATTACCTCTGTATGTACCCCGCTCCACGACAATGACTATTCAGACAGAGCTGGTTAAATTCATATGGCAAAACAAAAAGCCTCGAATGAGCCGTTTACTGATGTACAGAGCCCAATCTAGAGGTGGTTTGGGATGCTCAATCTATGGAAATACTTCTTGGAATCTCGCCTCATCCAAATGGCACAATGGCATACCTCCTCTACATCAATACCATGGCTACAATTCAAGCAGATTTCAGTTACCCCTTACTAACTCCCAGGTCTCCTCTGGTCACGCTCGGTTTCCCCACGGGATGTTGCTCTGTGTTGTGGGTCAGTCACTTTATCTCTGGTCTCTCTACAAGGAGAAGTTTAAATTGCTCTCCAATCCATCAAGACTGACCTCCTTCCTAGGAGAACCCCAGTTCCCTCCTGTCTTCAACTCGGGCCTATTATTCCACAGCTGCATTGCACAGGGGCTGGTAACCTTAGAATCCCTGCTGCAGGACACATCCTTCTGCTCATTTGAACACCTACAGCAGAACTTTGCCCTCCATAGATCAGAATTTTATAAATATTTGCAAATATGTCACTATTTTTCTAACTCCCTAATGCAAGGCGTGGAACTGGCCAAGTCACCATTTGAGAACCTTTGTGGGGAGGCATCCAGAGATAGGGGGACTATCTCAACCTTATACCAGTACCTTAATGACCATGATACCACAACCAAATGTACAGCTATGTTGGGTTGGGAGACAGAGAAAGCCCAGGAGTTTCCAGCAGAGGACTGGCAGGATATGGTCTCTAACATGCATACATTTTCTGTCCTCTCTGTCCTCTCCTGTCTGTCTCTTCTGTCCTCTTCTTATTACTGCACCTACCAACTCCTGCTAATTCAAAATCCACACACACTAAACATCTCTAAGACCCTGGGCCATGTCCCTTCATATAAATCTCACTCCTATATTACCTCCCTCACTCTCCTGCTTCTCCTAACCTCCAGAGATATATCCCCAAACCCTGGGCCTCCGTCATTTAACTGTACCCCATGCACCCATCACCCTGCACCCTCTGGTATCAGCCGCAATCAACACAATTTAGTTCCCATTTCTATTCTTCCTAAGACCAGACTCTCTGTCTCTTGTGCCCTTTGGAACTCCCGCTCTGTCTGCAACAAACTCACCTCTCCTCATGACCTCTTTATTGCCAACTCATTTAACCTACTCGCCATTTCCGAAGCCTGGCTCCACAAATCCGACACTGCATCTTCTGCTGCCCTATCCCATGGTGGTCTTTTCTGGACTAACTTCCCCAGATCCAGTGGACGTAAGGGAGGAGGTGTCGGAATCCTTCTAGCCCCACATAGCACCTTTTAGGTACTACACCCACCTCCCTCTCTGTCGCTCTCCTCTTTCGAAGCACTGCGTTCATCTTTTCACTCCAGTTTCTCTAAGGATAGCTGTGATCTACAGGCCCCCTTGACCAGTATAAACCTTTCTTGAAGCCTTCTCTGCCTGGCTACCCTACTTTCTTTCTTCTGAAATCCCCACAATCATTCTCGGAGACTTCAACATCCCTATTAATACTAATACTCCTGCCACTTCCAAACTTCTCAGCCTAACATCCTCCTTTGACCTGAAGCAATGGATACATGCTCCTACTCACTCCGAAGGCAACACCCTTGACCTTGTTTTCTCTCACCTTTGCACTCCATGCAACCTCTCTAACTATCCATTCCCTCTCTCTGATCACCACCTTATTATACTACTCTCCCTCTCCTCCACCTCCTCTCCAACCAACTGCCTAAAAGTTACCCGCAGAAACCTACGTCATCTCAACCCTTCTCTTCTCTACTCTGCTATCGACAACCTCTACGACAAAATCTCACCCCTATCCTGCACCAACCTAGCCACTTCTGTCTACAACACCTCACTTCTAGCCTCACTGGACTCAATGGCCCCCCTCACTACACACAGAATCAGGCCCCGACCCCTTCAGCCTTGGCAAACAGATGATACTAGAAGTCTGAAAAAATGTAGTCATGCTCACGAGTGCCAGTGACGTAAGACTAAGTCTCAGAGAGATTTCAACCAATATAAATCTGCCCTCCAAAAATACAATTCCAGCCTCCTCACTGCCAAGCAGACCTACTTTATCACTCTCATTAGCAGCTTATCATCCCGTCAACTCTTCTCTGCCTTCAACTCTCTACTTTGTCCTCCACCGCCTCCACCCGCCAACTCACTCACTGCCCAGGAGATCGCCAATCACTTCAAACAGAAGACTGATACAATTCGTGAGGAGATCTCTACTGTTCTAATACCCTCCACGCTTCACACTTCATGCCCACAGGAACAATCAATACTTCCCTCTTTCAACCCCACCACTATAGACGAGGTTGCTAAACTACTTGCTAATGTCCACCTTACCACCTGCCCTCTGGATCCTGTTCCCTCACAAATGCTACGTTCACCCTCTGGCTCTATGCTACACTCTCTAACCCACATCTTCAGTCTCTCCCTCTCTTCTGGCATCTTCCCCAACTCTATAAAACATGCACTTGTCAGACCCATACTTAAAAAGCCCTCACTGGACCCATCCAATCTTAACAACCTACGCCCCATCTCCTTGCTCCCCTTCTTATCCAAACTCCTCGAACGTCTGGTCTACAACCGACTGAGCATCCACCTTGCTGATAATAGCCTTCTTGATCCCCTTCAGTCTGGATTTCGTCCCCAACACTCCACAGAATCTGCTCTTCTAAAACTAACAAACGATCTACTAATGGCCAAAACCAATCAACACTATTCTGTACTCCTACTCCTGGACCTCTCTGCTGCCTTTGATACGGTTGACCACCCCCTCCTCCTCTAAAAACTCCACGACTTTGGTCTCCGTGTCTGTACTCTTCGCTGGTTCTCTTCCTACTTATTCAACCGCACCTTTAGCGTTTCCTACAACTCTACTTCCTCTTCTCCTCTTCCTTTCTCAGTTGGGGTCCCCCAAGGTTCTGTTCTTGGACCTCTCCTATTTTCAATCTACACCTCCTCCCTGGTTCAGCTGATAGCATTCCATGGCTTCCAATACCACCTCTACTCTGACAACACCCAAATCTATTTCTCTACCCCTCAGCTCACTCCCTTTGTCACCTCACATATAACTAATTTACTATCAGATGTATCAGTCTGGATGTCACACCACTTCCTCAAACTCAATCTATCCAAAACCGAACTTATAATTTTTCCTCCCCCATATGCCCCTTCCCCTGATCTCTCGGTTAAAATCGATGGCACAACTATAAGCCCATCCCCACATGCCAAGGTTCTAGGTGTAGTCCTGGACTCTGAACTTCAAGCACCACGTCCAATCGCTGTCCAAATCCTGCTGCCTCAACCTCCGCAACATCTCCAAAATACGCCCCTTTCTAACCAATGACACAACAAAGCTCTTAATTCACTCGCTGGTCATCTCTCGCCTTGACTACTGCAACTCCCTTCTCATTGGTTTACCTCTACAGAGTCTATCACCTCTTCAATCCATCATGAATGCTGCTGCCAGATTCATCCACCTTACTAATCGCTCTGTCTCTGCTACCCCTCTCTGTCAATCCCTCCACTGGCTTCTGGTCAGCCAAAGAATTAAATTCAAAATACTAACAACTACGTACAAAGCCATCCACAATTTAGCCCCCAGCTACATTGCTAGCCTAGTCTCTAAATACCTCAAGACTTTCTGCTCTCTAGCTCCTTCATCACCTCCTCCCATGCTCGCCTTCAGGACTTTTCCAAAGCCTCTTCAATCCTATGGAATGCCTTACCCCAATCTGTCCGCTTATCTCCTACTCTATTAGTTTTTAGACAATCCCTGAAAACCCTTCTCTTCAGAGAAGCCTACCCTACCCACACCTAACAACTGTTTTTTAATTTTCTCCATCAGCTTACCCCCCACAGTTATTACCTTTTGTTTCCACTTGACCCTCCCCTCTAGATTGTAAGTTCTAATGAGCAGGGCCCTCTGATTCCTCCTATATTGATTTGTATTGTAAGTGTACTGTCTGCCCTCATGTTGTAAAGTGCTGCGCAAACTGTTGGCGCTATAAAAATCCTGTTTAATAATAATAATAAATGCACACGCTCAGTCTCCGTCAAAGAGACGGTAGATAAATTACACACCTGCTGGTACTACACCCTTGATAGGTGGCATAGAATTTACCCACTGGTCCCAGCCACATGCTTCAGAGGATGTCGGGACAGGGGTACTCTCCTGCACATATTCTGGAGCTGCACTGTGTTGAAACCCGTATGGTAAAAAACCTCCTCACTGATCCTCCACACTGAACCTGTGACCTTGACATTTCAAATGTGCACTCTTTTTGCTGAGCTCCCAGGGGTTTCCCCCACTCAACAGAAGTTAGTGCATACGCTCTTCAGCGCTTTCCAATGGGCCATCGCCCTCAACTGGAGACGACCCTCTGTAAGATGGTCACAGGTGCTCCTACGTATGGAATCCATCAGATTGATGGAGAGAGTGCATCACACTCTCCTAGACATTATACACATCTTCGACCGTAAATGGGGGAGTTGGTCGACTTACCAAATATGTATTGGGCTTGGAGACCTCTTGGTCCGATATCCCAATGACCAGATAGGGTGAGGCCTCCCATGTCAACATACCCAATACTGATGAGGATTTTATTTGTTAACTCTTTGGACTATACATAGTCAGCTTCTATTTACTTGTCACACCTAGTAGATACAATCTGGTCTACGTGCATTACTGCCCTTAGATTTCTTTTTACATTCATTTTCTTTTCTGGTTTTCTTTGTGTCCTTTTTTTTTATTTTACACTGTTCATGGTTTAATCTGCTAAAAGGCAACGTGAGAGATCCATCTGTGCATCATTTTATCTTTTTCCTTGATAGCAATGATTACCTCTCTGTGCCTGTATGACTTGTATTTACCTGTTATACTTCAATAAAACGTTTGTAAACAAAAACAAATTGTTGTCTGGACCTCATTATTAAATGAGGTCACTTATATAGTTCACGTCATGAGACGTCCATACTGGTGGCACCATTGTTCAACCCTTCCAGCCCATCCCGTTTGCTTTTTAAAAAAAGTTTTTTTTTTTGTTAGCAATCTCCAGTTCAGGTAGGAAAAGAGTATTATTTTTTTTTTTAAAGTGTTGGCCATTTTCAGTGAGTGGCTCTTGCACATGACCCCGCAGTAGGGCATATATCTGTACATGTAAAATATGCCTAGTGTTGTGGTGCTCGGGAACAACACTTGCAGTGTAATTGTGGCCATTGACAAGCATTACAGAATATGCTGTGTGCAGCTATAAGCATGAAAATCGCTGGCATTCACTTTACATATGTATGCGCATAGGCCTATTGTTCAAAACGTAAAATCTAACCCTTTGAAAAATATTCCCATATGCATATACATGTAAATGCTGGCAGTTACATTCATATAGCCACTCATATCTGTAGGCAGGTGCAGTTTGGCCTCCCATGCAGATAGAGCAAAGGAAATAGAGCAAAGGAAAGGGGGAACTCATGTTTCTGTGAGGCGTCATTAGGAGAACAGCTGTCCGATTGGATGCTGTTACCCTGGATGACCTCAGTGGCCATCTTTAGTGTGGGCAGTGTTAATAAACAGCACTGGCCCCCTTCAGTTGGCACACATTTGCGAAGTGGCTAGGTCAGGGACAGAAACCCACTAGTCAGGCACTGTGTTTCTAACGAAGGTAAAGGGACAGAGTAGGGACTGGTTGTCTGTACCGCAGTTAGGAGCCCTTCTGGATCCAGGTGCCTTGTTGCCAGACCATCTTCCAGCCACTTCAGATGTTGCTGGGCATCATAGGTTGTTTTTAGATATCCTCTGCAAAACTCCCTATAAGTGCTGCTGTGCCAGTTCAGCCATGTTACACAAACTCTGTTACTACTGTAGAGAGTCAGCCTGGGGTAGAGTTAAGAGAGGGTTAACTGAAGAGGGCAGGTCCTTTCCCTCAGACCTGGTTATTAGTCAGCTGGTCTGAGAGTTTATGTGGAGCTGTTCTGCTAGCAGTGAGGAAGAGACCTGCATGCTCTCTGGAATGCTCCACAAGTGCACTGTGACCTGATGGGTGAGCTGGCTTGTAACTAGGACTTTGCAATGTTTGTTTGGCTGGGATGCTAACATGATTTAAAAGACTATGTTATATTGATGAGCAGAGCACCTTGTGTTGTTGTCCATGAAGACAAAGTCTGTAATTTTTTCTGTTTTTGCTGAATAAAGCAGTTTTTTTAAGTTAACCGAACTGTCTCACAGCTGCATGTTAACCCCTCGGATCCCAACAATTGGTGGAGGATGCGGGCAGTTTGAGGGGTGCAGGCCAGTCCCATGTCCTGGGTTAAAGCTACACAGGCTGTGAAGACTTTTGACAAAGCAAAGGAGGAACTGACTAAACAATTAGCATTGGCTAATGCACAGGCAGGTGCTGCTCAGAAAGAGACAAACCGCTTACTGATGGAACAGATAGCGGGTTTACAGAAGGCACTGACACAGCAGGCTGAAATGGGGAAAGGTGACCCCGGTGTAAATTGTGATTGGTGGAGGGCTGTGCAGTGGGTTATGCAAAAGATGGCAGCCACAGATATTGTGGAAGCTTATATGGCAATGTTTGAGCGGATTGCAACAAGGTAAGGTCTGTGCTGGCTCCTTTCCTGACTGCAGATCCCCAACAGGCATACTGTGACTTGACCCCTGAGTCAGCACGGGACTACAAACTGCTAAAGGCAAAAATATTAGCCAGGCTAGAATTGACTGTTGCTTTGAGGGCAAATCGAGTTCATGCCTGGTGCTTTGACAGGGCTAAGCCTGTCCGTGCGCAGCTGTATCATCTGTTGCATATGTTCCAGGATTGGCTGAAACCAGAGGAGACAACCATTACTCAGATTGTGGAGCGAGTTGCATTGGAGTGCTTTCTACATGGTCTTTCTAAGGAGCTACTGATGGGTGGCTCAGTCGGAGCCCCAGTCTCTGGATGAGATGGCTGTCGCAGTCGAACTGTACAGCTGTGCAGAAAGCTTATGTGAGTGCCCTTCTGCAACCAGGCAGCTGAGCCAGACCAAACAGGCACATTCCAGTGCCAAGATGGCACCTGTTGAACACATGGTCTGCACGGGTGCCAGACACTTCTGCCAGGAGCACCCCAACATCAAACCCTCCTGAGAGTCAGCAGGGGGAAAAGGAACACCGTGAGGTTCGCTGTTGGTCCTGCCATCAACTGGGTCATATGGCGGCCCAGCGTCCAAGGTGGGAGGAGCCAGTGGAATGCGACATGTCTCGACATGGCTCTATGTTTGCTTTTGCAGTTGGTCCTAAAAACAATCTAAGTTCGCTTGAGTGTGTGATGCAGGTTAATAGGCAAGAGGTGGTGGCACTACTTGATTTTTGGAGTGGGATTACCCTGCTCTGATCGGAAACGTTGCGGAGAAAGCTGATACCCGGAAAAAAGATTGGGGTGGTCTCTGTACATGGGGTTTGTCAAAGACTATCCAATGGCCCGGGTAACCCTGTCCACATCAGCAGGTACTGCTACATTAAGAGTTGGCATGATCCCAGGGTTGCCTCATGACTTGCTAATTGGGCAAGATTGCCCCATAGTTTGGGACTTGCTTATTCAAAAGCTTAAAGGTTCAGGGGCCTTTGCCAAAAAAGGAGAAATCTCCAGATTCACATTCTTGAGTGGTGAGCCACCGCATCCTGGTCCCCCCAATTTGCTGTGAATCATATCTTACGATACAGAGCAACCAAGAAAGGTAAGGTGATTTAAACATGGGCACAAGTTGTTAGTAAGGGCCCAGGGTCGAGTGCACAACCTGTCTCCTGGGGTCAGAGAGTCTGAACCTGGGGATCAGGTGCTTCTGGGTGGGCCTGCTGTGGAGAGCAGGTGTCTAACGAAATGGCAGGGACCCTCTGAAATAGTCAGGAAAGTAGGGCATAGACCTGGGAGCCTGCATTGGAATATGGATGCCCTTTCCCAGGCCTATGGCAATTTTGTACGTAGTACGTAGTGTCCAGACCCCTGGCCTGGAACGGGGGAAGGGGGAGTTGTGTAGAGAATCAGCCTGGGGCAGAGTTAAAGTGTTTGTTGACCTAACAAAAAAAACACAGATCCTGTTCCCTTAAGGCATGAATAATAGCATAGTGCTTGTGCTGTGTAATTTGGCCCCATCTATCACCTAAAAAATCTGGCTGATCCTGCCTGGCTAAACCCTCCCCCCTGTAAACTGACCACGGTTTATCATGGCTGCTGAGTCCTGACACCGTGGTCAGTTAACATGCCTCTGTTTGCCACAGCCCTGCTCTGTCCTTCTCTGTCCTCTTCTCCCCCCTCCCTGCATGTCTGTTATGTGTCAGTGCCTGCCCCCTCCCCTGCTGCTGCTATCATAACTGCAAGAAAAAAAAACTCCCATCCCCTCTGTAACATAACAACATTATGTGTCCCTGTGCCTGTATTATATAACAAAAGATGCCGATCTGTACCTATATCAGAGCGTCTGCTGGCACTCATGTGACTCCTTGGCTCTCTCTCCTCTCCTCCCTGGCTGACCTCAATGGGAGTGCTCGGCCCCGCCCGCTATAGCTGTCAGCCGGGTAGAGGAGAGAGCCAAGGAGTCGCGTGAGAGCCGGGAGATGCTCTGATATAGGTACAGATCGGCAGCTTTTTTATATAACACAGGGACACATAATGTTATGTTACAGAGGGAATGGGAGGTTTTTATTGTATTGGGTTAACAACAACTTTAAAGAGAGGGTTAACTGAAGAGGGCAGGTACTTTCCCTCAGACCTGGTTATTAGTCAGCTGGTCTGAGAGTCTGCGTGGAGCTGTTTTGCTAGCAGTGAGGAAGAGACCTGATGAGCTGCCCTGTAACTGGGACTTTGCAATGTTTGTTTGGCTGGGATGCTAACATGATTTAAAATACTGTGTTATACTGATGAGCAGAGCACCTTGTGGTGTTTTGAGCTGCCCATAAAGACAAAGTCTGTAATTTTGTCAGTTTTTGCTGAATAAAGCTGTTTTTAAGTTAACCAAACTGTCTCACAGCTGCCTGTTAACCCTTCCACACCACCTTGTTGGAGCGTTTATGCTAATACACGTTACAGCTATACCTGGTCTCCATGTCAATTCTCTCCTCTCGGCGTACCAAATGTTTGGCCCTGCCAATGGGCACAATTATGCTGCAGCTGTGGGTGCTTCAAAAACACACATATTTTACTCTGTTCGGCCGTGTGCAAAAGCCCCTGTTATTGCAGTGCTTGCCTTGAATTAACTTTTGCTGTGACTATAACATGTTTAAAACTTTTTCTTATATATTTTAGGGTTGTACATTGGGGTTGATATTTACCAAGAATCAGACAAGGATATAGCAAACTGGCTATAAAGGCTTAAAGATAACACTGAAAACATTTCAGGTAAGTCATTGTACTTTACAGGTACACAATAGTGCATGCATTAGTGGAATTCCAGGCAGAAAAGCAAAAGTCAGGCAGGTGATACATTTATTTCTTGTTCAACAATGCACTCGGCGGTTTCACCTCTCTAGCCTCCTCATTGAACAGCAAGTCAACATTCTCATCTATGCACAATGAATAGGGGTTTACTCAAAATGCTGCATGGTTAAACTTGAAAACATCAAAGTGAACTTTCAAAGTGCAGAGGTGTGAAAACCACAAGAATAGCTGTTTAGAACCGCAAAATTCTTTTGCAGGCAAAAGAGTACATATGAATTCTATATATGAATTGATGAATTTAGATATATTTTCAGGGAAGTAAAATGTATGCACTTGTGTCCTGGGCCCTATTTAGGGTCAGGGCCTACCAGAGGATGTTCTGGTAGGCACTACACTCTTTTTTTGTTGATTTGCATGTTGTTTTTGATGTGGTTTGGTACATCCAGATGTGTGGGGCTGCCCTCACTCGCCAACCTTTTTATGGGCTGGAGGGAGTGGTCCCATATCTATAGAGATAGCTATCCTTTTAGGAGTAAAAAAAATGGGTAGTCAGAATGGTGAGCCGCCCTCAATTCAAAACAACCCCCACTGCGCCAATGAATAGAATTTGCAACAAACAGAAATAAGATCCAGTGAATGGCTCATTTGGTGTATAACAAAATATGTGTAACCATATATAACTCACTAAATGAAAAGTGAAAAAGAGAGCTGCCCCTTTAAGAAGCTATCAAACTAAAATATTATCTGATCCAATATATCCTAAAATCCAACGCACCTTCTCCTAGATATATCAGAGCAAATAAGAGGCGCTCATATCCCTAGTGCTAGAAATCGCATGTGCTGCAATTTCATCAAAAATAAAGGTTGAAAATATCTTAAGTGTGCAAATTAATGCATGAAACTTAACGGTGTTTACCAATACTAATCAAACCATGCGAAAGTACATCCAAAGTGCACGTGAAAAAAGCTGTGACAGCAAAATAATAAATAAATGGCTAAAAATCCCCAGTTATTGTGTTTCATAAATTAAAGTGCAGAAAAAATTGTAATTGATTATATAATTATATTACAAACAAATTAATTGGTTAAAGCATGAAAAATCAGTCCTTTACAATCTTGTGACAAATAACGTGATTAAATTTGTGACAGAAAAGTGCATAAAAATCGCATAAAAATCGCACAAATCTTCTAAGGTGCAGTGATCTTGAAAATGCTGAATTCCACGTGTCATTGCACGGCGCACCACGGAGGGGGGTGAGAAAGACCGTGAGTCTGAGCATCAACACACCTCGGGTCCGCCGTGACCATTTGTTGTTCTGAGTGTATCCACTAATGATTGAAGCTTGCTGTGAATCACATTGGTTTTACTGCTGATTTTTATCTTTAAAATGTGAGTGTTTCCATTGAAGATTGTAGTGGTTTTAAATAAACTTGCCGTGCTGGTTTACGCTACGTGAGTTCCTCAATTTTTTTACATGTGGATTGATTCTACACACTGTGGCATTGCTGCTGCTGCTTGCTGGAGTTCTCTGGAGTGTGGCTACTAAGCGTTTTTTGCCGTGCATGAGAGTACTGGCAAAATTATTCGGTGAGTGAGATTCCTTTGGGAGTGGATTCACGTATCACGGTAGTGAGGTGAAGGACACGTGGAATTCAGCATTTTCAAGATCACTGCACCTTAGAAGATTTTTGCGATTTTTATGCGATTTTTATGCACTTTTCTGTCACAAATTTAATCACGTTATTTGTCACAAGATTGTAAAGGACTGATTTTTCATGCTTTAACCAATTAATTTGTTTGTAATATAATTATATAATCAATTACAATTTTTTCTGCACTTTAATTTATGAAACACAATAACTGGGGATTTTTAGCCATTTATTTATTATTTTGCTGTCACAGCTTTTTTCACGTGCACTTTGGATGTACTTTCGCATGGTTTGATTAGTATTGGTAAACACCGTTAAGTTTCATGCATTAATTTGCACACTTAAGATATTTTCAACCTTTATTTTTGATGAAATTGCAGCACATGCGATTTCTAGCACTAGGGATATGAGCGCCTCTTATTTGCTCTGATATATCTAGGAGAAGGTGCGTTGGATTTTAGGATATATTGGATCAGATAATATTTTATCCTTTTAGGAGGTATCAAGTTTTATTTCAGGTATATAGATGATCTTGTATTCATCTGTGACAACAATGTAGATTTGTCTTATTTGAATGATAATACCTGTAATTTAAGTTTTACTGGTTAGATGCACCACAAGACCATTTCCTTCTTATACGTTCAATTGACAACTGCAAATAAGAGAGTAGTGACACAGCTCTATAGGAAACCCCTAGCAGGGAACAGTCTTTTATGTACCCAGTCGTGCCACCCCAAACATACCATTAGAAACATTCCAGCAGGGCAATGTTTACGGCTTTGTCATATTTGCAGTGAGCCGGCCTACTTTGAATGGGGGTCAGCTCTACTATATCAGAGACTTTTGGACAGGGGTTATCCCAGGTGGTCTCTAAACAGGGCATGTAATATTGCCAAAGTGAAAGATAGAATGGATATGCTACAAAGAAGTAAAAAACCCAGAGGAAATAAAACTAGTGAAATGAATTGTCCTTCATTGGTTTTATCCTAGAGCTTAGAATTTAAACAGAACATGAATATTGTGCACTAGTATTCTGGTATTACCTATTCTGGTTAATGACTCTGTCTGTTTAGAAATTCAAGTTGTGGCATCAATATTGTAGCTAAGAAGGCTCGTTCTTTGGGAAATACTTCGTCCCCTAGTCTACATATTCACAATCTCTGACATGGCTCCACTTTAAGAGACATTTTCGTTGTGTTAGCCCTGAGTGTTCTTGTTGCTTGCACGTACTGTCTGGGGATGTAATACGCTCTACCAGTAGTGGTAGTTCTTTTAAAATAAAAAGTTTTTACAACTGCAATACAAAATATATTGTCTATATGATAACATGTAAACTGTGCTCCTAATAATACGTGGGATACACTACTTGAAGGCTCAGACAGCTTTTGTGAACATTTAAATAATTAAATATATAAATATAATATATTACTGATATAATGAAAAAATGCCAAGGTACTCACAAGCATAATAAGTAAAATCCTGTGTGTGTGTGTCCAATTGACAACAGAAGAACATAAAAGCAACTGTTTCCAACCAGCAAGATGTCCAACTGTAAGACGTGGCGACGTCACGTAGCTCAGCTCCTTCTGACGTGTTTCGTCATCATAGACCTCATGAGGGGCATCACGAGTACCTTGGCATTTTTTCATTAAAACACTTATATCAGTAATTCTGAAGTGTTTTCTGTTTGCCTTTACAATACGCGAGACTCGGTTCAACATCTTGGAGAGAGTTAAACCTTGATAGATATACAGTAGGTACTAAGAAATTTCAGGAGCTTAATGGCTTGAAGCCCTTGTAATTAATGCTTTTTTGACTACTTTTATTTGGGTAGTCCAAACGCTTGCGGTAGGGGCCAGGGTGTGTCCTTCCTATTGGTGGTGGTTCTTCATTGTGACACCCGTTGTTTGGAATTTCATCACTGGACTCTTAATGAACTTTATGGTTCATGAAATTATGGACTGTATTTACATTTAAATATCCAATTTAATAATTTTTTTTTTTGCATGCTAGTCTTATATTGAAAATGAAGAGTTTACTAAAGTGACGGAAGTTCTCATATGACAGAATAAAAATTCGGAAGTGACATAATGCGTATTGTACGAGAAAAATGTTCATGCTTGTCCCATCGGATAATATTGAATGAACTGTCATGATCTCGAAAGCTGTGTACTAATGATCAGATTATCGTACCATCGCTTCGAAGGAGATATTTTTCCATAGGATTTTCTGATTGTGTGTATGGGCCACTAGTGTTATGAAGCCTCTACAAAGCAATGACAGGCTGACAGTGGCTGTAACTGTCTGTCAGTGTTTGGCTGTAATTGCACAGACAGCATTTACCTGTGATTAGGGACAGATGATCACTTCTGGATGCAAGCTGCTTGCATCCAGGGGCAATCATCGCAGGTAATTGCTCCTTTTGCAATTACTTCCAAAGACCAGTGGACAGCTGCAGCCACTCTCAGCCCGTCGTTGCATACTTTCTCCACCACGACTGATTTGGCAGTGCGAATGAGGCCTTAAATTTCCAGGTACTGGGAGTGATAAATTGAATTCTATATGTGTAAACAACCACATATTATGTTGCTTACAAGTAAATAAAAGATGTAAAGGAATTTTCACTAATGTGGTTTTAAAAGGGAATGAACTTAACATTTTATATATTTTCCCAATCTGCCTTAAAGTGGGAAAAAGGGAGCAACTATAAAAAGTAATGAGTGTGATAATGGTTTTGTTTTCTTTTAAGTGTGTATTGAATTATTTAAAACGGATATAACAAACAGCGGCTGTGTGCAGCTGAGGATGCTGTCCTGATTATGGCATGCTCAGGGTGCTCGTGGATGATTTGACAAATGATAAACACAATCATCCTGGCAAAAATGGGATGATTGCAAGGTCTGTGCACCCTGGGGCTACTCATTTATCTCCTGGTCTTGCTTAATAGAACTGAAAACTATATGACTGAACAGAAGGTAAATGAATACGTGCATTTTAGCCCATCTGTCTCTGTTATTTTAGAGCTTTCAATATCCAGAATTTTCTATATTAACAGTAGACTGTCAATTATCTACCAGATGTAGACATGTTGCCACAGCATCCCAGCCGACACTAGGACAAGCAGGATTGAGGGTAGTATTCTCATCCCTGTTCTATAATCACTAACAGGCAGCATTATTAGCTGTGTGCACAGTGATTGACAGCTGTAGGGAATGATCCACAGTGACATACTGTATATCTGCAGGGTATTTCTATGGCAGTTCAAGTCAAACTGGGACTTTTTTTAACATAAAGTTTATTTATTTGTTCTGAACAAACAAAAATAAAAAACAAGTTACATTAGCTCAAGACAGATAGTGTACATTGATCATCTATACCATGTCAAGTCAATAAGTACAGTGAAAATAATACAATTCAATCTGGCACTTAGTGGCGAAAGTAGACTATTAAATCTCTAAATCATAGTCACCTTATAAGACCCTTGGGGGGGGGGGGGAGAGGCCCGGGGGGGAGGGGGAACTGGGACTTTTAGTTATACAGCAGGGACGTGCGGTGAGGTCAGTGGCTGGTGAGGCACTGGCTAGTATCAGAGCCAGATACACACAGTTTACATACGCCTCGAACGTTAGAGCAAGAGCAATAATTCTTGCACTAGACCTCCTCTGTAACTCTAAATATGTAACCTGTAAAAAAATTGACAGCATCGCCTATGGAGATTTTTATGTACAGAAGTTTAGCACCATTCCACAAGTGTGCACAATTTTAAGGCGTGACATGTTAGGTGTCTATTTTCTCAGCGTAACATCATATTTCACATTATACAAAAAAAATGGGCTAACTTTAGTGTTTTTTTTTATTCATGACAGTTTCTTTCTTTCCAATGTTTGAAAAATTGCTGTGCAAATGTCGTGTAACATAAAACGTTGCAATGACCACCATTTTATTCCCTAGGGTGTCTGCTAAATATATATATATATATATATATATAAAATGTTATGAGGCTTTGAGTAATTTTCTAGGAAAAAAAATATGCTTTTTACATGTAGGAGAGAAGTGTCAGAATTGTCCTGGGTGGCAAGGGGTTAATTACCATAAGTAGTTAATATAAAATAATTATTATATATTGTTTTTAGGGTAATTTACTATATTTTCAAAAAGTGTATTCAAGTAGGTGGTTTAACAGACAAATTACTGAAGCTTGAAGTTATAGCTTCCAACCAGTAATTTCACAGTAAATAGATAAATAATAAATTATTATGTTATAACATATAGCATATAAATATATGATTTAGCTTGATTAAAACAGTACCTTTTCATCAGCAGATTCTCATTCTCCCTCTTAACTGTGAGAAAAACATGGGATTGTGGATAAATCTTAGGCTGGATTCACACCTATGCATTTTTAGTGCTTTTTGCATTTTGCAGATTTGCACTACAGTCCACTTAACATGGTTTCCTATGGAACACGTTCTGTAGTGCAAATCTGCAAAATGCAAAAAGCACTAAAAATGCATAGGTGTGAATCCAGCCTTATACCCATAAACCCATGTTTTTTCCTTGTAGTTAGGACGGCTGGGCTGGAAGGGAGTATTTGTCTTTTAGACACATGCCCCCTTCTATGACACTGTAGTGAGAGGTGTGCCTCCACTGCAGCATTTTTATTGGACAGCGTGTTCCAATGGTGCTTTACCATTGGCCCAAGACTCCAAGCTGTCCATCAAGCTTCTGACAAGAAGTGATAGGCACTGTGAGCTCAACCTCTTAGTCTGCTGCAAACAGAGTTTGCCAGCTTGTTTTTTAAACTAGCCGCTCTGTATGTAGCTTCTGACAGGCTGTGCACAGAGCCCCGTACCTCTGGAACCATAGGTTGTAGGAGTGGTTGGGTAGGACCTCAGCTACCTACCCCCACAATGTGGGGTCTCTGTGACCCCAGATCGCCAAGCTACGACCCTCGAAGCTTGATCTTTTTTTTTTTTTTATGTTTATGGCACTCCTGCCTCCCCTGATTGCACATCCCTGTTTTAGAGGTATGAAAAAGGGACTACTACATGCAGTAGTAAGTAGCTAAGTAAGCACATGTCACTGGCCAGGCCAGAGACCGTTAATTCAGGTGGCAGGCAACAGTGTTAGTGCGTGCATGGAACAGCATGTGGTGATAAAGTTTCTTGTGAATGAAGGCATATACAGTAACCAGTGGATATCTACAGAAGACTTCAAGCACAGTACGGTGATGAGACGCTCAGCTGCAGTAAGACATTTGAATGGTGTAAACGTTTCAAAGATGAGCGGCCGACAGTCCATGACGATCCTGGCCGTGGTGGTTCCCAGGACACAGCAGTCTCTCCTGTGAACATTCAGCGCGTGGAATGCCTGTTCCTATATAATCGATGCATAACCTGTCGTGAAATTGCACAAGAGACTATACTTTCTGTGGGAACAGTGAACACAATCATTCACGAACATTTGCATTTTCGAAAAGTTAGGGCACACTTGGTACCAAGACAGCTTTCCGCTTGCTTTTGACCGGCACAGAAGAGTTGAACTCTGCATTTCGTTGAAGGGGCATTTTAATAGGGAAGGCTAGGATGTTATGGATCGCAACATTACATGCGATGAACCTAGGCACATCATTTCACACCAGATCAAAACGAGCATCAAAGCAGTGGAAGCATACAGACTCATCGCCACCAAAAAATTTTGAAAAAAAAAATACTGCTCACCGCACTACATGCACATTACAGCAACTCGGCTGGAAGGTATTGCCACATCCCTCTTACAACCTGGACCTTGCTCCCAGTGATTTCCACCTGTTTGAACCCCTAAAATAGTTCATTGGAGGTCAGTATTTCAGCACTGATGACAAACTGAAGCAGGCTCTCTTAGGATGGTTTAAGCATACTGACAACTCTGTCTATGCCGAAGCTTTCCAGGCATTGGTTAAACGCTGGGATAAGTGTATAAATGTAGCAGGGGAGTATGTTAAAAAAATAAATGCAGTTTCCAATCCTTGAAATTTGTTATTTTAGTATATAAACTCAAAAGTCCCGTTTGAATTGACCACCCCTCGTAAATAGCACACCAATGTATTTCAGAACACACCTGTGTTGCAACGTACTGCAGCGCAAAGTAACATACTGCCAGTGGCGTATCATCCATGTGTGCAGTGCACATGGGCCCCGGGTGATAAAGAACCCACTGTGCTCTCAAAAATCTGGGGAACAAACATCTTCACTGTCACAGGTAGCTGCAGGAGAAACACTGCATGTTTATGCAGGGTAGGGGACCGGCATGGGGTGTAGGGAGTGGAGCTATGAGTGGCTGAGAATCACAGCCAATCATAGCCCTGCCCTCCTTCCCCCTCAATGCTGACCTTTAGAGCTCACCCTCTCCCCTCATAAACAATATTTCTCCTGCAGCTATCTGTGACAAGCGCAACTGCAGTGGAGACAGAGAGGGGATTGGCTTACCTCTGTTCTCCTTCTCCTTGGACTCTTCACAATACTCGGGGTACTGCGGCTCCGAGTCTTATCTCCCTTCTCCAACTCCCTGGTCCAGTAGGCAGGGCTATAATTTAGCTCCGCCTACTTGATCAGTGAAAAGGAGAAGAGGGAGAAGAGCCGGAGCTGCAGTAAGCTGAGTACTATAAAGAGTCCAGGGAGAAGGAGAATATAGGCAAGCAGAGTTGGGTTGTTTGTACTGTGAGACAGAGGGTCTTTACTACTGTACTATGTACTCATTGACACTACTGACCTCGGAACTCTGCATCACATACTTTTGACCCCTGAACTCTGTAGTACGTGAAGCAGAGGTTTGTATTGATGCAGGAGTCTGTAGTAAATGACACAGAGTTCAGGGGTCAGTAATCAGACACAGAGGTCAATAGTAAGTGATGCAGAGTGCAGTAGCAAGTAACACAGAATTCAGAGGTCAGGAGTATGTGACACATAGTTGAGGGGTTAGCAGTATGTGACGCAGAATTCAGGGGTCAGTAGTAGGTGAGAATTTAGAATCCAGTATTAAATGACTCAGAGTGCAGGGGTCAGTAGTGAATGATGCAGAGTTTAAGGGACAGCAGTAAGAGACACAGAGTTCATGGATCAACAATAGGTGACACAGAGGTCAAGTAAGTGATGTAGAGTTCAATTGTCAGTAGTAAGTAACACAGAGTTCAGGAGTCAGAAGTAAGTCACGCAGAGCTCAGGGGTCAGTAGTAAGGGAGACAGAGTTCAGGGGTCAGCAGTAAGTAACACAGAGTTCAGGGGTCAGTAGTAAATGATGCAAAGTTCAAGGGTCAGTAGTAAGTGATGCAGAGTTCAGGGGTCAGTAGTAAATGATGCAAAGTTCAAGGGTCAGTAGTAAGTGATGCAGAGTTCAGGGGTCAGTAGTAAATGATGCAAAGTTCAGGGGTCAGTAGCAAGTAACACAGAGTTTAAGAATCAGCATCAAATGACACAGAGGTCAGTAGTAAGTGATGCGGAGTTCAGTAGTAAGTAAGCTTAGCTCAAGGGCAGTAGTAAATGGCGCAGAGTTCAGGGGTCAGTAATGATTCAGGGTCAGTAGTAAGTGGCGCAGAGTTCAGGGGTCAGTAGTAAGTGACAAGAGTATAAGTGATGCAGAGTTCAGAGGTCAGTAGTAAATTACTCAGGGGTCAGCAGTAACTCCTTGGTTTGAACTGAAAATTATACAAACTAACAGAAGGTAAGCAAACATTTCATCTGTCTGTAGCACCCTCTAGTGTGGGCTAGATGTACGGTAGGTTTGTTAGTGTAGGAAAATTAAGTTTGGCTGAGGGCCAAGCCTGACCTGTGAATCTGGGTCAGGGTTCAGTGAGTCAGGGCTGGGTGACTCATCCTGACAGCTCCTCTGGTGCCTCCCCCTGGTCTAGAAGGTTGTAGAAACTTCTAGAGCTAGTGGGAGGAGGTTAGGAAGAGCTGTTTGGAATATTTATGAGGACCACAGCCAATCCCCAGTAAAGGGCTTGCAGGGGGCAGGCCACCTCACAGATAGGCATTGATCATGCCAGCAGGGGCAATCTGGTGGAAGATGGAGATGGAATGCTGAGGAGGCAGTCGGTGTCCAGTGAATTTGGGCCAGGGCTCGGGTGTTGGAAGAATCCTGCCAAAACACACGGGGGAAGCCCTTCCTGGAGGCACAGGAGCAAGGAGAGAGGACAACAGGAGCAGATCAGCACTACTGGGAGATCTCCTGAGAGTCAGCCGGGTCGGCTGGTGAGTGTCAATCTGGAGGACTGTGGTGGAGAAGTTAGCTTGGATGGCTAGTGAAAGGGACAGCTGCAACCAGGTGGGTTGGCAGTGCCTGAAGAGGTGGTGCTGGGATCAGTAGCCATAGGAGTGATACCAGCTGGACAATGTAATTTGTGCTACACAACCTTAGGGCCTTGTGTTCCTGCCTGTAATTGTCCATTGCTTTTAATTTGACTGTCAAATCTTCACAGTGATCCAGTGGGGTTCTGCAAGCAAGTGAGTGGTGGAGGAAGAAGTGGAGCTGTGTATAGAGACTGTATATAGAAAGAGTGTCCCTGAAGCTTGTTATTGAAGTCAAGTGGGCATCTCATAACCTCTCATCCCTATCCAAGTTATTATCCTTCTAATAAATAACAAAAAACAAAGTCACAGACTGTTCTCTGACTCTGGAGTGCCTGTGAAAATTTGGTGTACCTGGCTGTGCAGGGTGGGGGATCACAGTTTTACTGCGGCTCCTAAGGGGGTGCTCTACATGTCTGTGTACTATATTACAGCTTTTGAAATTATGAATAATTCTTGCTATAGCAGACCACCAACCATTATGGGATCCAGGGGTAAGGGGATCTAGTATGTGATTTTTTTTTTTCCCCCCATGATGACTCCCCAATGGTGTGCAACAACCAGCACCTCCAATACTGTATGCACAGTGAGTGACAGCTAAGGAGAATAATTTGTCTTTAATTTCCATGGATTAATGAAAGACAAAGAACCTTGCTGTGAAGATGAATGTCGTTTTTGATAAGTGAAGAACTTGATGAATTGAAGTATTATGGCAGACCCTCATTACAGAAGGTGGTATGGTCTTGAGTTAGCTCTTTATTAATCATAAATATATAAACATTAGTACAAAAATCATGTCAAATCCATGTAAGCCATCTTAAAAATATATATACATATATATATAAAAATACAAAAAGATTTTTGAACATGGTAAAGACAGGGCAGGGTGCAAATACATCAATCAACCTAATTAGGATAATTGTTCTTCCTAACTCAAGTGCTAATCACCTATCAGTTTGGCGTATACAGTACTTATGATTAGTAATTTGCATAGTTTAAATAAAGGTCATTGTTTCCAAAATGTATGTTTCTTTGCGTGACTTTTTTTGGGTTGGGGGACATGGAGGGGACAGAGATATGGAAAAAAAATGGAGTTCTTTACGAATTTGTGTGTCATCCTTGTGCAGCAGCCATGCTTATCTTTTCTGTATCGTTCCAATTTTAGTATATGTCCTGCCATTGGAAGGACTTGTAATGTTTGATGCAACACAGGGTTTATGTGAATTTTCTTTTCTTTTTGACATTTCCTGTCTCTATTTTGTGGGTTATGTCTAGTGGTCTGAGGCGTTTGCTTTTCTGCAGTCTTTGTCAATTTGTTGCCATAGATCTCTAGTTGTTTGCTACATTTTCCCATTGTACATATGCTTGGTTGTTGGGCTCATCGCCATTCTGCACATCAGAGAAAGTAATGTCACCAGCACATCAGGATCTCCAAAAATGGGTCCAAAACATTAATCAGTGATCACATAATTACAGCAGAAAGTGACGTTTTAGAGTCACGCAGGACCCCTTCATCAGGCAGATCCTGGTGTGATCCTGGTGTTCTGGTGATATTACTCTCTGTGTGCATTGGAAATATTGCATTGAAAATTCTGCACATCAGATCGCGATATATGATTTTTTTCCTGCAGGCATATGGGAAATATTGACAAGTTAATTGAAAAACACACTAATTAAAATGCATACTCCTATACCACTGGATGTTGTCCTATTGGATGAAATGTGTCTAGTGGAGATACAGCAGTGACGTAATCACACCTACCGGGGTGATGCTCATGCATATCTGTTTTGCATGAGTCCTGGACTGTTCCATCCATCCATCCCAGTGGGGATTTCTCCCAAAAAAGTGCAGTCAGACCTCCATCTTTGAGGTCTTACCTGTATTTTAAGCGGCTCGTGAGTGGGATGCGCACTCAGGTATGGAGTGGTGTACATTCACACTGGATTACCGGATTTGGGTCCCACATACGTTCATTGATGGACTGTTTTGCACTGTGCACTTTTTTTCTTTAAAGGAGTTGTAAAGGCAGAAGGTTTTTTTATCTTAATGCATTAAGATAAAGAACCTTCTGTGTGTAGAAACCTCCCCAGCACCCCCCTTACCTGAGCCCCATCTCTAGCCAGCGATGTCCATGAGTCCTTCGGCTGTCTGGGACTCTCCTCCTGATTGGCTGAGACATAGCAACAGCACCATTGGCTCCCTCTGCTGTCAATCAAAGTCAGTTAGCCAATCAAGAGAGAGAGAGGGGGTGGGGCCGAACGGCAGCTCCGTGTCTGAATGGACACACGGAGCTGAAGCTTGGCTCAGGTGCCTCCATAGCAAGCTACTTGCTGTGGGGGCACTTAGGAGGAAGAAGAGGAGGATCCAGGCTGCCCTGTGCAAATCCACTGCACAGAGGACGTAAGTATAACATGTTTGTTTTTTTTTTAAACAAAAATCACAATCACTTTATTGAATTTTCTCTGGATGCTTATAAATTAGTTTATTTGCACATGTTGATGTTAAGCATACTTATCTAAGCACTGTATCTGTTTCATAATTTGATTGATTCATTCTTGAACCTTTGATGCACTAGCACCTTCATCTTGATAGCGCAACACATTTGTATTTATATTCGTTAACTATATGTGTGTGAATATATAGCGCATAGCTATAACTATTTGGTTATTGATTTAGATTATCTTATTTCTAACACTTAGCACAACAAATTTTAGTGTGTTTTGCAGTGTGTTTCCATGCGTTGCCATTGATTATAATGTAGCACATGATTTTAGACAAGATGCAGCGTTTTTTTAAAATGCAATGAAATGCCCTTTAGCCCCCATTCACACCGGTGCGATTTGTCATGCAATTTGACAGTTCCAAATTGCATGAAAAGTCACACTCCATTGTCTACAATGGAACCGTTCAAATTGCCGCAACTCATGTCACAGCAACTTTGAAAAAGGTTCCTGCACTACTTTTTGCCGATTTCATAAAAACTTGCATAGACTTCTGTTGTATGAAGTCGCAAGCCGCAATGAGATCGACTGCAAATTTCACTGATGTGCGGCTTTGAAATCGCAACTGAATGAGAGCGATTTGAAAGCCGCGCCGGTGTGAACGGGAGCTTAAGCCAACACACTGATGGGAAGAGCTTCGTAGACTGATCATTCTTATTTCTGTATATTGTATCCAGTGCAAAAGAGAAAATATATTTTGAGATTCACTAACTAGATTTTGATCTTCATTAACAAAAAATATTGTAATTGAGTCACAATAAAAAAAAAAAAAAACATACTTTTTTTTTTTTTTTTTTGACAATGTGCAATAATCTTACTGCATTCAATTTACTGAGGATGGATATTTGAATTTGAAGAAGCTTATTTTTACCTAACTACAGCGGGTGAGTTTTTTTTTTTTTTTCGTAAGGAAATCAGACTGATATCTGGCCATGCTATTCTGTACTGTAGAATGGAAAAACTCTGTGACTTATTATGACAATAGAAAAGTCCTTAGAGTTTGCTTGGTTCTGTATTTCTGACAATTGCACTGAAAAGAAAAGCACAGCTCGGCAGCCAAGTAATTCTAGCTTTTTGTGTCCCAATGGAGATAGCAAATCTGCTTGTGTGTGTTTTAGCTTCTTAAAGCCTGGAGAAATGTACATAATATTGGATGAACTGGCACAGTGCCTGCTCTTGCTGCAACAGGTTCATCTCTACTTTAGAGCTAGCTAGGGACTTGCCTGAGTAAGATCTCTTTGCTTGCAAAACGGTTCAAAAATAAACCTTATACATGTTAATAAGACGTGATTGGCTCGCAAAACTGTTCCAAGTACTTTTGAAAAGGAAGAACATGTTTTCTGTAAACCAAAAGTCGGTTTGTGCTTGAATTAGATTAATGCTTAAAGTGGTACTAAACACACACTGCTTAATTTACATTGTCCCTTTTCTTTCTGTATATAGACGGTGGCACTGTAATTATTTTATTTAAAAAAAAAAAACATCTAAGTACCTTATTCCTAATTGAGCTGTCACATGACCCAGCTCTTTCCCAGCCTGTCTCCAAGGAAAGGAGCTTCTAGTCCTCTGCCACTGGTCACATGATACAAAAATAAATAAAAAAACAGCCTTTGGAACACAGAGTAAAAATAAATATATAATATCAATAGACTGTTTTAAATTATACAAATATACACTCACCAGACACTTTATCAAGTACACCTGTTTAATTGCTTGGTAACACAAATTGCTAATCGGCCAATCACATAGCTGCAACTCAATCCATTTAGGCATCTAGATGTGGTGAAGATGACTTGCTGAAGTTCAAACTGAGCATCACGGAAGAAAGAGGATTTAAGTGACTTTGAACGTAGCATGGTTGTTGGTGCCAGGCGGGCTGGTCTGAGTATTTCAAAAAATGCTGATCTACTGGGATTTTCAGGCACAAACATCTCCTGGGTTTACAGATAATGGTCCAAAAAAGAGAAAATATCCAGTGAGCGGAAGTTGTGTGGACGAAAATGCCTTGTTGATATCAGAGGTCAGAGGAGAATAGACAGACTGGTTCTTGGTGATAGAAAGACAACAGTAACTCAAGTAACCACTCCTTACAACCAAGGTATGCAGAATAATAAGATAAAATAAAGACTCTGCGCTTACTCAACTCAATAGCAGCTCACACAACAAAAAAGGAAATGCATATATAGTGTAGCACTAATCGTGTCCAATGGATATATGTTTTTTTACCAGCTATCCACGTGGTGAACAGAATCACTGTACTTATAACATGGGCATTCAACAGACATTTGGAGACCGTTAGGGTGTTTTACACTAAGTGCTGTGTAAAGTTTGAGATATATGCATTTATTTGTTTTTATGTTTTCGGTGTATGCAATATTACAACTGTATATCCATTGGACACAATTAGCGCTACACTATATATGCACTTGTTCCCTTCACAAAAGGTATGCAGAATACCATCTCTAAACACACAACACAACAAACCTTGAAGCAGATACAGCAGCAGAAGACCACACCAGGTGCCAATCTTGTCAGCAAAGAACAGGAAACTGAGACAACAATTCACACAGGCTCACCAAAATTGGACAATAGAAGATTGGAAAAAACGTTGCCTGGTCTGATGAGTCTCGATTTCAGCTGCGACATTCAGATGGAGGGTTAGAGTTTGGTGTAAACAACATGAAAGCATGGATCCATCCTGCCTTGTATCAATGGTTCAGGCTTATGGTGATGTAATGGTATGGGCGATATTTTCTTGACACACTTTGGGCCCCTTAGTACCAACTGAGCATCATTTCAATGCCACGGCCTACCTGAGTATTGTTGCTGACCATGATCATCCCTTTATGACTACAGTGTAACCATCTTCTGATGGCTTCTTCCAGTAGGATAATGCACCATGTCACAAAGCTCAAATCACCTCACCACTGGGTTCTTGAACATGACAATAAGTTCATCTGTACTCCAATGATCTCCACAGTCACCAGATCTCAATCCAATAGAGTACCTTAGGGATGTGGTGGAACAGGAGATTTGCATTATGGATGTGCAGCCGACAAATGTGGAGCAACTGTGATGCTATCATGTCAATATGGACCAAAATCTCTGCAGAATGTTTCCAATACCTTGTTGAATTTATGCCATGAAGAATTAAGGCAGTTCTGAAGGCAAAAGGGGGTGCAACCTGGTACTAGCACGGTGTACCTAATAAAGTGGCTGGTGAGTGTATATTTGAAGTCAAATCTTTTTTATTTTGTGGAAATAACATGGTGTGGGTGGATTTCTGATAGTCACAGGCTGTGTCACGACCCTCCAGCCTGTGTCTTAGATTAAGAGGGAGGAGAAGCCTCCATCAGTCCAGATGTATTAACCTGCCCCATTGTATTCAGCTGATTAGAGGGCAGTCATCTCCCCCCACCCACTAAAACCTAAAAAAAAAATAATAATAATAAATGCTTTTCTACTTAATACTTGTGGTGTTTAGGGATGAGCTTCGTGTTCGAATCGGCCCTGTGTAGTGTGTTCTGGCGTTGAGAGAGAGATAGACAGAGAGACAGTGTCATTTGATTTAAGTTAGAGTAGGCAGGCGAGTCAGTTAGCTGCACTTACAGTGTATTGTGTGTGTGTGTGTATATATATATATATATATATATATATATATATATATATATATATATATATATATATATACACATCCTAGGTGTTGTGTATGTGTGTGTGTGTATATATATATATATATATATATATATATATATACACTGTATTCAGTTAAGCTAGATCAGTTCCTTTTATTCTCTTCCTACTACTGACAGGCAGGCAGGTGTTTTTACAGTATTTACAGCTACCTGAAGAAAATTGCTGGTGTTCTTCTGATCCTATTAGTCCTATTAGCTACAGTATCCTATTAGTACAGTACCGCAGGCAGCTGTAGTATTTACAAGTTAGTGCAGTGCGTCCTCTGCACAGTGTGCACCTAAAGCTACCTAAACAAAATTAGTGGTGTTCTTCTGATCCTATTAGTACAGTACCACAGGCAGCTGCAGTATTTAAAAGTTAGTGTAGTGCGTTCTCTGCACAGTGTGCACCTAAAGCTACCTGAAGAAAATTTGTGGTGTTCTTCTGATCCTATTAGTACAGTACCGCAGGCAGCTTCAGTATTTACAAGTTAGTTTAGTGCGTCCTCTGCACAGTTTGCACCTAAAGCTACCTAAACAAAATTAGTGGTGTTCTTCTGATCCTATTAGTACAGTACTGCAGGCAGTTGCAGTATTTAAAAGTTAGTGTAGTGCGTTCTCTGCACAGTGTGCACCTAAAGCTACCTGAAGAAAATTTGTGGTGTTCTTCTGATCCTATTAGTACAGTACCGCAGGCAGCTGCAGTATTTACAAGTTAGTGTAGTGCGTCCTCTGCACAGTGTGCACCTAAAGCTACCTGAAGAAAATTAGTGGTGTTCTTCTGATCCTATTAGTACAGTACCGCAGGCAGCTGCAGTATTTACAAGTTAGTGTAGTGCGTCCTCTGCACAGTGTGCGCCTAAAGCTACCTAAAGAAAATTAGTGGTGTTCTTCTAATCCTATTAGTACAGTACCGCAGGCAGCTGTAGTATTTACAAGTTAGTGCAGTGCGTCCTCTGCACAGTGTGCACCTAAAGCTACCTAAACAAAATTAGTGGTGTTCTTCTGATCCTATTAGTACAGTACCACAGGCAGCTGCAGTATTTAAAAGTTAGTGTAGTGCGTTCTCTGCACAGTGTGCACCTAAAGCTACCTGAAGAAAATTTGTGGTGTTCTTCTGATCCTATTAGTACAGTACCGCAGGCAGCTTCAGTATTTACAAGTTAGTTTAGTGCGTCCTCTGCACAGTTTGCACCTAAAGCTACCTAAACAAAATTAGTGGTGTTCTTCTGATCCTATTAGTACAGTACTGCAGGCAGTTGCAGTATTTAAAAGTTAGTGTAGTGCGTTCTCTGCACAGTGTGCACCTAAAGCTACCTGAAGAAAATTTGTGGTGTTCTTCTGATCCTATTAGTACAGTACCGCAGGCAGCTGCAGTATTTACAAGTTAGTGTAGTGCGTCCTCTGCACAGTGTGCACCTAAAGCTACCTGAAGAAAATTAGTGGTGTTCTTCTGATCCTATTAGTACAGTACCGCAGGCAGCTGCAGTATTTACAAGTTAGTGTAGTGCGTCCTCTGCACAGTGTGCGCCTAAAGCTACCTAAAGAAAATTAGTGGTGTTCTTCTAATCCTATTAGTACAGTACCGCAGGCAGCTGCAGTATTTACAAGTTAGTGTAGTGCGTCCTCTGCACAGTGTGCACCTAAAGCTACCTGAAGAAAATGAGTGGTGTTCTTCTGATCCTATTTGTCAGGGATCTACCAGCGCCAGACCTGGGCGCTTGCATGCGCCTATGCGCCGGCGCGCCCCTGTGCAAACACGGCAACAAACTGCTACTGTTTCCATGTATCAGCGCGGCGCTCGGGGGCGCGGCGCGTGTGCAGGCGCGTGGGAGCACGCGTGTTCGCATTAGCGCCGTTTTGACGCCAAAGAGTGCATAAGAGTTCCCCTGTTCCATGGGTGCATTGCTGCTTCGTCTCAGCTCTGTGATTTCTGTTAAACCTGCATCTGAGTGACTATTACCTGATTTGACCCGGCTTGTCTGACCATCTGTCCTGCTCCAACCCGACCCGGCCTGCCTGACTACTCTGCCTGCCTCTACCAGATACCGTTCCCAACCTCTGCTTGACTACCGACTCTGCCTGCTGTGATTACCTGTCTCATCTACCTGCCGACCCGGACTGTCTGACTCTGCTTGTGCCTGCTGTTTGCTCTTGCTGTTGCATCTCCAGCTCCAGCTCCTGTGATCTCTGAAACTCCAGTGTGTCAGCCTGCTGCTTCCAGTCACCACCTTACCTGCAGTCCAGCCATCCCTGGAGGGATCTCTACCTCTATCCAGCATCAGAGACTACACTCCAACAGGCACTCCTACCCCACTGCGCTCAGGAGACCACTGTCCCCACTCCAGTGGCTCCTGAACCAGCGTCGTATGAGAGGTCTTCTCCTACAAGTCAGGCTCTACTACCAGGTACCTAACACTATTAGTACAGTACCGCAGGCATCTGCAGTATTTACAAGTTAGTTTAATGCGTCCTCTGCACAGTGTGCACCTAAAGCTACCTAAACAAAATTAGTGGTGTTCTTCTGATCCTATTAGTACAGTACCGCAGGCAGCTGCAGTATTTACAAGTTAGTGTAGTGCCTCCTCTGCACAGTGTGCATCTAAAGCTACCAGAAGAAAATTAGTGGTGTTCTTCTGATCCTATTAGTACAGTACCGCAGGCAGCTGCAGTATTTACAAGTTAGTTTAGTGCGTCCTCTGCACAGTGTGCACCTAAAGCTACCTAAACAAAATTAGTGGCGTTCTTCTGATCCTATTAGTACAGTACCGCAGGCAGCTGCAGTATTTAAAAGTTAGTGTAGTGCGTTCTCTGCACAGTGTGCACCTAAAGCTACCTGAAGAAAATTAGTGGTGTTCTTCTGATCCTATTAGTACAGTACCGCAGGCAGCTGCAGTATTTACAAGTTAGTGTAGTGCGTCCTCTGCACAGTGTGTACCTAAAGCTAGCTAAAGAAAATTAGTGGTGTTCTTCTGATCCTATTAGTACAGTATCGCAGGCAGCTGCAGTATTTACAAGTTAGTGTAGTGCGTCCCCTGCACAGTGTGCACCTAAAGCTACCTGAAGAAAATTAGTGGCGTTCTTCTGACCCTATTATTAATACCACAGGCAGGCAGCTACAGTATTTACAGTTAGTGTAGTGCGTCCTCTGCACAGTGTGCACCTGAAGCTACCTGGAGACAATTGCTGTTGTTCTGCTCCTATTAATACCACAGGCAGGCATCTACAGTATTTACAGTTAGTGCACTGTGTCCTCTGCACAGTGTGCACCTAAAGCTATCTGAAGAATATTAGTGGTGTTCTTCTGATTCTATTATTTACCACAGGCAGGCAGCTACAGTATTTACAGGTAGTGTAGTACGTCCTCTGCACAGTGTGCACCTAAAGCTACCTGAAGAAAATTAGTGGTGTTCTTCTGATCCTATTAGTACAGTACCACAGGCAGCTGTAGTATTTACAAGTTAGTGTAGTGCCTCCTCTGCACAGTGTGCACCTGAAGCTACCTGGAGACAATTGCTGTTGTTCTGCTCCTATTAATACCACAGGCAGGCAGCTACAGTATTTACAGTTAGTGCACTGTGTCCTCTGCACAGTGTGCACCTAAAGCTACCTGAAGAAAATTATTGGTGTTCTTCTGATCCTATTAATACCACAGGCAGGCAGCTACAGTATTTACAGGTAGTGTAGTACGTCCTCTGCACAGTGTGCACCTAAAGCTACCTGAAGAAAATTAGTGGTGTTCTTCTGATCCTATTAGTACAGTACCACAGGCAGCTGTAGTATTTACAAGTTAGTGTAGTGCCTCCTCTGCACAGTGTGCACCTAAAGCTACCTTGAGACAATTGCTGTTGTTCTGCTCCTATTAATACCACAGGCAGGCAGCTACAGTATTTACAGTTAGTGTACTGCGTCCTCTGCACAGTGTGCACCTAAAGCTACCTGAAGACAATTGCTGGTGTTCTCATACTAATAATACTACAGCAGGCAGTTGATTCTGCTAGCTGAAGTATCAGTATATATATATATATACATCCCAGCTTTGTGCAGCTACATCTCACTGCAGGCCATTAGTATGTCTGGAAGGCCAACAAGGAGAGACAGACAGTCACAAGCCAATAAAAGAGGGCAAGCAGGCTCTGTGTCCAGAGGCAATAGTGCTGGTCGTGGAGACGGTGCATCCTCATCAGTCACTGGGTGACTCTTCTGGCAGCTGGGAAGGATGCAGGACAGGGTGCAGTAGTGTTGGAGGTTGTTCTGCCACCATGCCTCCAAAATACTACTAGTGGTGATTCTGCCACACCTCTCTTCTCCACCCCCTCCTCTTCTTCTTCCTCCATGGCCTCTTCTTGTGCTGATTTGACTTCGGAACCAGTGGTGCTCCGTAGGTGTTTAAGGGGCTACGCAAGAACGCAGGCCAAAAGATGCCATGCGCTGCTTGAGCTGGTGTGCTTGGGTCAAAGGAACCACACTGGGGCAGAGATTCTGTCAGCTCTGCAGGGGCAGGTTCAGAGGTGGTTGACACCATGCCAGCTTAAGGCAGGTATGGTGGTTTGCGACAATGGCACCAACCTCCTCTCCGCCCTCCGACAGGGACAACTGACCCATGTGCCCTGTTTGGCTCAGGTCCTTAACTTGGTGGTGCAGCGGTTCTTGGGCAGGTACCCAGGCTTACAGGATGTCCTGAGGCAGGCCAGGAAAGTCTGTGTGCATTTCTGCAGGTCATATAATGCCAGTGCTCGGCTGGCTGACCTCCAAAAGGAATTTAACCTGCCCAAGAACCGCCTAATCTGTGACATGCCCACTAGGTGGAACTCAACGTTGGCCATGCTGCATCGGCTGCACACGCAGCAGAGGGCCATCAATGAGTACTTGTGCGACTATGGCACCAGGACAGGGTCAGGGGAGCTTGTTTTTTTTCCCCACGCCAGTGGGCCATGATTAGGGATGCATGCACTGTCCTGTCACCATTTGAGGAGGCCACAAGGATGGTGAGCAGTGACAGTGCATGCATCAGTGACACTGTCCCCCTTGTCCACCTGTTGGAGCACACGCTGCATGGAATAATGGACAGGGCACTTGAGGCAGAACAGAGGCAGGAAGAGGAGGACTTCCTTAGCTCTCAAGGCCCCCTTTATCCAGTGTTCCTGCGTGCCCACCGATCACATAGGAAGAGGAGGAGGAGGAAGAGGAGGATTGTGTCAGCATGGAGGTGGAGCCTGGCACTCAGCATCAGCAGCAGTCTTTAAGGGATCATTTACAGTCTCAAGAAACCCATGGACTTGTACGTGGCTGGGAGGAGGTGGCTGCCGATCATGTCGTCATTAGTGACCCAGAGGACTCCGGACCGAATGCCTCAGCAAATCTACACTGCATGGCCTCCTTGATCCTGCAAAGCCTGCAGAAGGATCCTCGTATTCGTGGTATCAAGGAGAGGGATCATTACTGGCTGACAACCTTCCTTGATCCACATTACAAGGGTAAGGTTGCGGACCTTATCTTGCCGTTGCAGAGGGAGCAGAGGATGAAACATCTTCGGGAGGCCTTGCAGAAAGGTCTGTGCAACGCGTTCCCAGAGACTGGGAGGTTACAAACTCCTGTTCCTGGACAACGTGTTGCTGAGGCTTTGGTCAGTCAAAGAAGGAGCAGTGGAGAAGGTGGCCGTCTGACCGATGCGTTCAGACAATTTTTTAGTCCGCAGCCCCAAGGTATGATTGGTTCCAGCAACCATCGCCAGCGTCTGTTTTACATGGTGCAGGAATACCTAGGGGCAAGATCTGACTTGGACACCTTTCCCACCGAAAATCCTCTGGGTTACTGGGTCTTGAGGATGGATCACTGGCCAGAGCTTGCACAGTATGCAATTGAGCTACTGGCCTGTCCTGCATCCAACGTTCTTTCGGAACGCACATTCAGTGCTGCTGGAGGTTTTGTAACCGACCACAGGGTGCGCCTGTCCATTGATCGACTGACCTTTATAAAAATGAAACAGTCTTGGATCACCACCAGCTACCAAGCACCTGATGCTGATGTAACCGAATAATTTTTTTTTGAAATGTCAGATCCCTTCAAGACTATCAGCCTATGCTGATGCTGAGTGACTATCCTGTTTTGCTGAGTGACTATCCTCTTCCTCCTCAATGATCATGCTGATAGCTTGTAATAATATTTTTGGTTCTGGGTGCCGCCATCAGTGGCTAAGGCCCAATTTTTCAGCCCCTGTTTAACAGGGGCGTGTAATTACAATTTTGAATGCAATATTTTGGAAGGAGGGTTCGTTGCTGCACTCAACTAGAGTATTTGTGAGGGATTGCAGTGTTGTGGCACCAGCACCAGTGCCTAAGGCCCAATTTTTCAGCCCCTGTTTAACAGGGGCGTGTAATTGCAATTTTTGATGCAATATTTTGCAGGAGGGCTCATTCCTGCGCTCCAACTAGAGTATCTGTGAAGGGTTGCAGTGTTGTGGCACCAGTGGTTAAGGCCCAATTTTTCTGCCTCTGTTCAACAGGGACATGTAATTACAATTCTTGATCTAATATTTCACAGCAGGGCCCGTTTCTGTGCCCACCAAGAGTAACTGTGAGGACTTACAGTGTTGTGGCACCAGCACCACCACCACTAAAGGCCAAATTTTTCTGTCCCTGTTCAACAGGTGCATGTAATTATAATTCTTGATCTAATATTTCACAGCAGGGTCCATTCCAGCTCCCACCAAGAGTAACTGTGAGGACTTACAGTGTTGTGGCAACACCACCACCACCAAAAGCCCAATTTTTCTGCCCCTGTTCAACAGGTTCATGTAATTACAATTCTTGATCTAATATTTCACAGCAGGGCCCGTTTCTGCGCCTACCAAGAGTAACTGTGAGGACTTAAAGTGTTGTGACACCAGCACCAGCACCACCACCACCAAAGGCCCAATTTTTCTGACCCTGTTCAACAGGGGCATGTAATTACAATTATTGATCTAATATTTCACAGCAGAGCCCGTTCCTGCGCCCACCAAGAGTAACTGTGAGGGCTTACAGTGTTGTGGCAACACCAACACCTAAGGCCCCAATTTCTGCAGAGTATATAAGGCAGGCCCCTACTTTCAAACATCCAACTTACAAACGACTCCTACTTGCAAACGGAAGGAGACAACAGGAAGTGAGATGAAATCTACCCCTAGGAAGGGAAATTCTCTCCTGTAAGAGTTAATATGGGAAAACGTGTCTCCTTTGCACTGATGCTTTATCACCAATCCTTGTTTCACTAAAAACCCCAAATTGTCAAAAAACATTTGTCATTGGGATAGAAAGTGAGGTAAAATCTTCTGAAGAGGTGCACAGACAGCAAAACAAATGTCACAGGGGTGATAACCCTTCCCTATGTTTTCCAAAAAGCTTAAAAATAGATTTTTTGGCTGGAGCTACACTTTAAAAATGTACCAGTTCAAAATTACAGACAGATTCTATTTAACAACAAACCTACAGTCCCTGTCTTGTTTGCACCGCCTGTATACTGCTGTTCAGAGGGCCTGGGGCCCCACGCCTTTCCTTTTTTTAATTTGGGTGCGGGGTTTCCCTTAATATTCATACAAGACCCAAAGGGCCTGGTAATGGACTGGGGGGGAGTACCCATGCCGTTTGTCTCACTGATTTTCATCCATATTGCCGGGACCGGACATTAAATTAAAGCCGTAAGCAGTTTTAAATGACTTTTATTACTTTGGAAATGTCATTTTGTGCAGGGACTGTTCTAAGCACGGGAAATACGCGCCACTTTACAGGCATACTATAGACACCCCCCAGGTACAATATTTAAAGGAATATTTCACTTTTTTTTCACTTTAAGCATCATTAAAATCACTGCTCCCGAAAAAACGGCCGTTTTTAAAACTTTTTTTTGCATTAATACATGTCCTCTGGGGCAGGACTCAGGTCCCCAAACCCTTTTTTAGGACAATACCATGCAAATTAGCCTTTAAAATTAGCACTTTTGATTTCGAACGTTCGAGTCCCATAGACTTCAATGGGGTTCTAACGTTCGTGTGCATTTTCGGTCCGTTCGCAGGTTCTGGTGCAAACTGAACCGGGGGGGGGTGTTCGGCTCATCCCTAGTGGTGTTGTTGCCTTTAAAGTCCCAAGCAAGGGGGTTTCCTTTTTTCCTATACAATAGGGCTGTGACAACAACACACCTATCTCTGACATGGTGAAAACTTATCTATCTATCTATCTATCTATCTATCTATCTATCTATCTATCTATCTATCTATCTATCTATCTATCTATCTATCTATATATATATATATATATATATATATATATATATAGCAAATCCCCCCTCACAAACTGTTTTCACCATGTCAGAAAAGGTTCCCTCCGCTGGTATTATATATCATTTGGCGAGCAGTACTCAGGTCCACCAACAGGTGTCTCCTGGCAGTTGGGAACTGTCAGGAGAGCTCCTGGCAGTTTGGAACTGACAGGAGAGCTTTTTCCTGCTGGTATTATGTCATCTTTGGGCCGCAGTACTGGCATCCACCAGCGGATGGATCCTGGCAGTGTGGAGCAGGTATTACCTTCTGCAATCAGGCATCACCTGAGTTTGATAGCAGCTAATAGTATAAATACCTGGCAAGTGCACACACACTTTGCCCTGGTATTGTCCTTATGCCCTGACCTGCAGCCTGTTTACCCTGAACCCTGAACCCTGATTCCTGATTCCTGATTCCTGCTTCCTGAACCCTGAACCCTGATTCCTGATCCCTGATTCCTGTATCCTGAACCTGTTTGTTTCTGTTCCTGTATCCCTAGATCCTTGCCCTGCAGCCTGATCCCTTCCATTTTGTTCCCAGTCTGTTTCCTCCTGGCCCCCCATCTGCTGATCTCCTGTTTATGACCCTGGCCTGGCTTGACTACGATTCTGGTACTCCCTTTTGCTATATATGCTGGTTGGTTTATTATCACTGTTTTGGTTGTTTGGTTTGTTCACTCTGTTTTATATTGGTGGTGTGTTCACATTTATATGCATTTTCTTTAATAAACTTACTTTTCACCTACTTTTCTGGTTCACTCTGTCGCAGTCACACAGTTCTGGTCACATCTGGTTTAGGACAGAAAACCAGGGCCATCCCTGACCAGAAGTGGCTGCACAGGGGAACCATTTTGATTCAGTTTGGTTGCAAACATGAATGTCAATGAGGTTATTTATTTTTCTCTGCAGGCATCTGAAAGTGGTGATTATTGCCGTCAGGCTTTGAAAGGATGGTCTAGTGACCAGTTGTTTGCAACTATCTGTTTGGCTCACTCCCTGGTCGATCAGGGTTATATATTGTTTGGGGGGGGTACAGCCTTTGATCAAGATCTGTATTGAACTGGCCCTGCCCTGTATTCCAGAGGGCCATGATGATTTGACTCCTCCTTTTAATGTGAATCAGGTTGTATCCCTAGTGTGGCTTTTTGTAGATGATCCCGCCGATTTTTGTGAGCACTACTCAGCCTATTCCCCACAGGTGATTGCTGAGTGCATTGTGTCTGCTCAGTCTTTTGTTAGACAGGGAGATTTAAAACTACAGTTTGTACAACCTATACTTTTGGCATGGTCTGACGTGGTGCAATCAGCCCCAACCAAACAAACTACCTCTGCCATCAGACACCAGCCTACCCAAATGTATGTTTGCCCATCACCCATGTCAACCTCAGTTGCAGCCCAGTATACGCTGCTCCCAACCAAATACTCATATCTGGTCTCTGCTCCCTGTACCTATCTTGCATTCAACACACCTGCCTCTTCTCAGCTGCCTATAAACCCACAAGAACTTCCCCCAGTTACTGTCAACTCTTCTCTGGCATATCCCAATCCTCCTTTCCAGTCTCCTGCACCCCTTACCTACAGTTCTGCAGTCACCTACAGAGCTTCAGTGGTTAAGCCAAAGAAAAAACAAAAGTTTTTCCCAACCAAAATGATCCTGCCATTAACCCAACCTGCCTCCACACCCACCAATCTGTCCCAGCTTGACGTTCTGCTGCCAGTATCCCACCCAGAGGTGCCAGTGTTCTAGCCCGAGGTGCCAGTGTTCTAGCCCGAGGTGCCAGCGTTCCAGCTCGAGGAGCCAGAGCCAGCGTTCCAGCCTGAGGAGCCAGAGCCAGCGTTCCAGCCCGAGGAGCCAGAGCCAGCGTTCCAGGCTGAAGAGCCAGAGCCAGCGTTCCAGTCTGAAGAGCCAGCATTCCAGCCCCAAGAACCAGAGCCAGCGTTTCAGCCCCAAGAACCAGAGCCAGCGTTCCAGCCTGAAGTCCCAGTGGCTGTTTCCCGGTCTGAGGTTGCGGTGACCGTTTCCCAGTCTGAGGTTGCGATGCCCATTTCCCGGTCTGAGGTTGCATTGCCCATTTCACGGCCTGCGGAGCCTGCTGCCCAGCCTGATGTGTTCCTGTCTGCTGCCCAGCCTGATGTGTTCCTGTCTGCTGCCCAGCCTGATGTGTTCCTGTCTGCTGCCCAGCCTGATGTGTTCCTGTCTGCTGCCCAGCCTGATGTTTTCCTGTCTGCTGCCCAGCCTGATCAGCCTCTGTCTGCTGCCCAGCCTGATGAACCTCTGTCTGCTGCCCAGCCTGATGAGTTCCTGTCTGCTGCCCAGTCTGATGAGCCTCTGTCTGATGCCCAGCCTGATGAGCCTCTGTTTGCTGCCCAGCCTGATGAGTTTCTGTCTGCTGCCCAGCCTGATGTGTTCCTGTCTGCTGCCCAGTCTGATGAGCCTCTGTCTGCTGCCCAGCCTAATGTATTAATGTCTGCTGCCCAGCCTGATGAGCCTCTGTCTGCTGCCCAGCCTGATGTGTCCCTATCTGCTGCCCAGCCTGATGTGCCTTTGTCTGCTGCCCAGCCTGACGAGCCTCTGTCTGCTGCCCAGCCTGATGTTTTCCTGTCTGCTGTCCAGCCTGATCAGCCTCTGTTTGCTGCCCAGCCTGATGAGCCTCTGTCTGATGCCCAGCCTGATGAGCCTCTGTCTGCTGTCCAGCCTGATGAGTTCCTGTCTGCTGCCCAGCCTGATGTGTTCCTGTCTGCTGCCCAGTCTGATGAGCCTCTGTCTGCTGCCCAGCCTGATGTATTAATGTCTGCTGCCTAGCCTGATGTGTCCCTGTCTGCTGCCCAGCCTGATGTGTCCCTGTCTGCTGCCCAGCCTGATGTGTCCCTATCTGCTGCCCAGCCTGATGTGCCTCTGTCTGCTGCCCAGCCTGATGTGCCTCTGTCTGCTGCCCAGCCTGACGAGCCTCTGTCTGCTGCCCAGCCTGATGTATTCCTGTCTGCTGCCCAGCCTGATGTATTCCTGTCCGCTGCCCAGCCTGATGTATTCCTGTCCGCTGCCCAGCCTGATGTGCCACTGTCTGCTGCCCAGCCTGATGTGCCACTGTCTGCTGCCCAGCCTGATGTGCCACTGTCTGCTGCCCAGCCTGATTTGCCACTGGCTGCTGCCCAGCCTGATGTGCCACTGTCTGCTGCCCAGCCTGATGTGCCACTGTCTGCTGCCCAGCGTGATATGCCACTGTCTTCTACCCAGCTTGACGTGCCTGTGCCTGCTGCCCAGCTTGACGTGCCCGTGCCTGCTGCCCAGCTTGACGTGCTTGTGCCTGCTGCCCAGCTTGACGTGCTTGTGCCTGCTGCCCCGCTTGATGTGCCTGTGCCTGCTGCCCTGCTTGATGTGCCTGCTGCCCCGCTTGATGTGCCTGTGCCTGCCACCCCGCTTGATGTGCCCGTGCCTCTAGCCCAGCTCATTGTGCCTGTTGCCCAGTTCAATGTGCCTGCTGCCCAGCTTGATGTGCCTGCTACTCAGCTTGAGGATCTTGTGCCTGCTACCCAGGTCCACAGGAATAGTGGATACTTATCACTCATTTATTATTTAGCATAGAAGATTCATTATGCATTGTCTTTTTATGTATGTATTTAATCATTATTTCTGCATGAATGATCTAGTACATATAGTACTTTATATTTAATACTGTAGCACTTTAATTTTGGAGCGCAGCACTATATATTGATTTTTTTATCATATTTTTGATGGGTGGTGTTTGCCCGGTCAGTGCTTGCTGCAACCAAGCACCTTATTTATTTAGTTCAGGTAGCTTGGGAATACCTATTGTATCTAACCATTAGTAAACAAACATGGGACTTTATACGTATCAGTCACCCGAGGATCCCCACTTTCTACAGCCTCCCCAAGGTCCACAAGAATCTTAAAAATGCACCCGGGAGACCAATAGTCTCCAGTAGGGGTAGCATAGCAGAAAATTTAAGTAGATATGTGGATGAACAACTTCGACCCTTAGTAAGGAATCTCCCTTCATACATCAGGGAAACATCACATCTACTACAAAACTTGCAAGGTCTTTCCATCCCATCAGATGCCATTCTGGTCACAGTGGATGTCGAGGCACTCTACAGCTCTATTCCACATAAAAAGGGAATTGAGGTCAGTAAACGCCCAGTCCCATAGGGATGACAAAGTTCTGCAAACATTAATTTTGTCTTCTCTCAAGTTTATTCTAAGACATAACGCTTTTTCCTTTGACGGCTCCCATTTACTCTAGGTGCAGGGCATAGCAATGGGGACATATTGTGCCCTGTCCTATGCCAACCTGTACCTGGGGAATGGGAGAGTTTCTTTCTAGTGGACGAACATCTGAGTGCCCTCACTAATAACATAATGATTTGGTACAGATATATTGACGACATCTTTTTAATCTGGAACGGATTGGTTGACTCTTTGAATCAATGTATTCTGGTGATGAGCCATAACATCTTCAACCTCAAATTCACAAAGTCACATGACACCTACAAGGTAACCTTTCTGGACGTAACTATCATAAAGGACTTGGAGGGTCACTTCTCAAACACATTATATTGCAAAGAAACGGCTTACAACACGGTCCTACATGCCACCAGCTCCCACACAATATCGTTGATAAAATCAATACCCTACAGCCAATATCTCAGCATCCGAGGGAATTACTCCAGTGACAAGATATTCCGAATGTAATCAGCAAATCTAAGGACAAAATTCCTACAGAGAGGGTGCTCAGCAACTGGCCTCAAAAAGGCATATACAAGAGTGAGGGACCAGACTAGACAGAATTTGCTTTTTGGCATGACAAGAAAGAATAAGAATCAGTCCAACATGGGGAACATGCAAACTAGGGTCATTATAACATATACAAAACCACATGAAAAGGTCAGAAAGATATTAGCCAGACACTGGTATATCTTACATATTGATCCTGTCCTAAACCAATTTGTCTAAAAAAAAAAAAACCTAATTACCATTCGATGAACCAAATCACTGAAAGACATTTTGGTCCACAGCGAATACACGGGGGAATTCAGAGGGGACCCATGCAAAAGGAAGGGCACTTTTAGGATGTGCTCAGTGTCAGTTCATGAATACAGGCCATAACCAGATACTGCCCAGTGGACAGAGGTACAGGCCCTCACACTTTGCTAATTGCCAAACGGCTGGGGTTGTCCATTTATTGACCTGCCCCTGTGGCTGTTTTTATGTTGGGAAAGTTAGAGTTCCACAAGAGGGCCTATAGACACGTACAAAGTATGAGGACCTGTAATCCAGACTTACCGCTGGGCAGACATGTCCACGATGTCCATCAAGGAAAATTCCCCAGTTTTACATTTCTAGTGCTGGATTGAATTCATTCCAGCACCAGAGGGGGAGACTGGGATAAAACTCTCCTACAAAGGGAGACCAGATAGATAGTGGCCCTGCGGGCTACTTCTCCCCCAGGGCTCAATGATTCTGTGAGCTGCCGCCCCTTTTTGGAGGGATTTACATCGGGAGGATGGGAGGGCTTGGGATGAACCTCTGGGCATCTAGAGCTCCCTCTCATACCATAGTTTGTTTGAAAAAAGGAGAAAAGAAAACATGTCACCTTCTATGGTATGTTTACCCAAACTTGATTTTTCTGTGTATCAGCATGTGCATGATTGTCCTAGCTGACACAGAAAAGGTGGGAGACCAATACATCTATAAATTCATAAGAACAACCAACGGGCTGATATCAAATGCATCTGAGGTTTATACTTTGCTTTCTTCTCTCTTTTCTTCTTTGCCAATGGACGGTCCTTTCCTTCTCTTCTTCTCTTTCCCCTCTCTTTCTTCCCTTCTTTTTCACAATTAATTTTTTTTGTTTTTATCAACATTTTCAAGTTAACAATCCATTCAAAGAAATTCAAAACAGTCCAAAAGATGTTACAGAATACATATCTCGGTGTAATAAATACATGATTACAGACTGGAAAGAAGTACTTTTCAACATGAAAATGGTTGAACACTTAAGTCTGAACAAAAGATGTATTACTGTTGAGTGCGTATAAGAGATTGTACAGGTGGCATATCTAAATGGACTCGAGATGTTTAAATTGAGGCGCCCGATACAGGAAATGGAAAAAAAAACCTCAGTGCCACCCTTGGACCCAAACACCCCTATTGGAAGCTTTACTGTGAATGGGTGGGAGCACCAGGAGCGGGCATGAGACATAGAGAGGGGTTTATCTTAATAAGAAAGTGCCTTATTTGTAAATAGTGGAAGAATGGGATGGTACAAATAGGAAATCGCGAAGGTGATGTTCTGAAACGGTATCAGCTGGCCATCAAGAAAAAGATGTTCTGGCTTAATTAATGATGTACAGCTTGGGCTGTTCGGGTCGTGAAACCCTAAGGCCGGGAGGAAATTCTGGGTTTTGGTCTAGCGGGGTCAGAGGCCTGGGGGACGGGATCAGGGTGAGTTTCTTGCATGCCGTCCGAAATGTCAGTAAGGTAGGGCCTATTAACGGGTGATTTATTTGCTCTGCGGGTAAAATTTTTGTTCGATCCAGGGTGTATGGGCTATTGGCACCTGTGAGAAAGGGTCCTCCAAGGTGATCCAGTCTTTAGTCTTCGCGTGCATGTGCCAGTCTATGATTCTTGTTAGTTGGCAAGACCATTGATATTTTTGGACGTCTGGAAGTCCGATCCTGTCAGGTCTGGGCTCAGCCCTTCCTTCTCTGAGCTGGCCGCTCAGCTGTCAGCTAATTGCCAGCTCCCATTTCTCTCCACAGTCACCCAGCTGTTGTTGATTCTGCTCGTCAGTTCTGCCTACTTAAAGTCGTCCAGCTCACTTGATTTCTGCCTTTGCCTTGGTCACATCACAAGAAACCATCTCCTGCGTTCCTGTTTAAAGACTGGCTTTGCTGATATCCCTTCTGGCTCCTTATCCTGCTTGCTGTTCCTCTGTTTGGATCCCTGACTTCTGGCCTGGCTGATTACCCGATCTGCTTACTGAACTCTGGCTTGGCTGATTACCTGATCGGGTTACTGAACTCTGGCTTGGCTGACTACCCGATCCGGTTACTGGACTCTGGCTATACTTTGACTACGCTTACTCTATTTACCTTTTTATTTTTATTAATAAACAAGTGTGATTTTACTGTACTTCTGTCTCGGTTTGGTTCATGGTTTCTGACAGATCCCCCCTTTCATCTTGGGAAGGACCAAACTATCCCAGTTTAATCTAGGGGTGTTAGCTGACCAGATGAAGTTTCTGCACAGCTTTTTGTAAGAAGTGAAGAACGATGGGGGAGATTTTGATTGGCAGGGTTTGAAATAAGTATAGGAGTCTAGGTAGGATGTTCATCTTAATAATGGCCGCTCTCCCAAGAGAAGGTGCCTGAGGACCATTTGCGGAGGTCCTGCTGTATGGATTGTAGTACAGGTGGGAAGTTTCTAGAGAATAGCTCGGCCAGGTTCGCTGGGATTTTTATATCCAGGTAGGTGATGGCATATCTTTCCCAACTAAAGGGGAAGTTGGATTGGCATTGCGCTAAAATGGGTGTGCAGAGGGATATGTTAAGTGCCTTTGAATTAATTTGGAGGTTGGAGATATCTTTGAAAAGGGTAAAGTCTTTTAGTAAGTTTGGTATGGTTGTTATGGTGTCTGACAGGAATAGCAGAATATCGTCTGTGTATGCCACAATTTTGTATTGTTTGTTTTTGATGGAAATTCCCTTAATGTCTGGGTTGGCTCTTAATCTTTGCAGGAGGGGTTCCATGGTAAGTACAAAAATAAGGGGGGGAGAGGGGGCAACCCTGGCGCGTACCGCTCGATATGGAAAAGGCATCCGACAGGCGGCCATTGACCCGGATTCTGGCTGTGGGTGACAGCGCCAATATCAGTTGAAGTAGGTTGTCTGGCAAACCCATCTCTTGTAATGCCGCCGTCATATAGTCCCAGGCCACTCTGTCGAACACCTTCTCCACATCAAGGGACAGCATAAAACCCGGCTTGGACGTCTTTGTGAGCCAATGATGTATGTTAATGGCCTTTATGGTGTTATCACTGGCTTCATGTCCAGGGATAAATCCAACCTGGTTTAGAGAAATCAGTTTGGGAAGCAAGGGGAGTATGCAATTTGCAAGAACTGTGGCATAAAGCTTCATGTCTACAATTAATAGCGAAATGGGCCAGTAATTAGACACTATAGTGTTATCTTTGTCAGGTTTTGGTATTAACGTCACGTGGGCCTCTAATATGAGGTGATGAGGATAAAGAGTTGAAGGCTTTCATGAAGTGGGGGACTAATACATCGGTGAAGGCTTTGTAGTAGCTGACGGTTAGGCCGTCCGGGCCGGGCTCTTGCCCAGTGACAGTTGTTTTAGGGCGGCTAAGGTTTCTTCTATTAAAATCGGTCTGTTCACTTCCCGTGATTCCTCTACCATGAGGGGTGTGGGGCAATACTGTCTTAAGAAGCTGTCAATGGTTTCCCTGCTATCTGGGGTCTGTCCAGACTCATTTGTGGTGGGTAAGTTATACAGTTTGGTAAAATATTGTACAAACTGGTCAGCAATGGCTTCAGGGGAGGCGAGTGTGGTGCCCGCAGGGTCTTTGATAGTGTGAATGGTTGATGCGGCTTTTTTTTAGCTGTAGTGCCCTGGCTAGGAGTTTCCCCGACTTATTCCCATGTTGTTAGAATATTTTTTTGTGCGAGTGCATATTTGCATTTCAGTGTCTTGTTTAATTCCTCTAAGAGCTCCTCTCTAGTTTTCAGTAATTCGGTGAGCGCTTTGGTGGCTAAAGTTTGTTTGTGTGTCTGCTCGAGATTGCGGATGAGTACGGATAATTCCTCAATACTGGTTTTTCTGTCTTTAAATCATTTGGCAGCCATGGAAATGAGGTCCCCCCCCTGATAATGCATTTGTGTGCCGCCCACAGCATAGCTGGCGAGGAGTCCGGGGAAGCATTTTCCTGGAAATATTGTGAAAGTCTCTTGGCGATTGTCTGGGAAATCTCAAAGTCAGTAAGGAGTTGTCAAGGTACCAGATGGTGGAGGTGGTGCATGTGGTGGGGAGTGTCAAGGTCATGGAGATGGGATTGTGATCTGATAGAAGCATGGGGTCTATTGTTGCTTTGGTTAGAAGTGTCAAGTCGTTCTGTGACAGGAAGAAATGATCGATCCTGGAATATTTGTTGTGCAGTGGGGAGAAGAACATAAAGTCCTTGTCGTTTGGGTGGAGCGTGTGCCAAGTATCGTGTAGGGTCAGATCACTAAATTGTGTTTTGATGTCTCGTAGGGCTCTGTAGGTAATAGAGGAAGTTCCTGTGGAGATGTCCATGGAAGGGGAAATTGCTACATTAAAGTCTCCGCCTACAATTAGGATGTCATTTTGGAAAGATGTGAGTAGTTGTAGAGTATTGCGGAAAAAAGGAACTTGGTGTTTGTTAAGGGCATAGAGATTGGCTAATGTTATAGGTCTGTTATGAAATGATCCTTTAGGGAACAAGTATCTTCCGTTTGTGGTCACTCTGGATGTCTAGCACTTGAATGGGACAGTGCTTGGAGATCAGGATTGAAACTCCTTTAGTTTTGGAGTCCGCATTGGAGGCATGGTAGGCTTGTGGGAAGAAATTGTTGTGTAGTTTGGGGATGTTGTCTGATCGGAAATGGGTTTCTTGGAAAAATACTATATGGGCTTTGCTCTTTTGTAAGGTATATAATAGTTGTGACCTTTTGCCAGGGGTGTTAAGTCCACGGATGTTCAACAAGCATAGTTTGACCTGAAACGGGGTCTGGGCTGGGTTGTGATGAGTCATGATAGGAGTGCTGGGATCTGCAATTGTGGGGGAAAGGGGTGTGATAGGGGTTGTTTCTGAGTGCACAAAGAAAGTAATCCCAGGATGGGTGTAGATGGGGTAGGATTGATTATCCTGGAAGCAGTAGAACCGAGGTATAGGGGGGGACCAGCCCGCCCTAACTGAAAGTGCGACAAGTTGGTAGGGTACAGTGAGTAGCCCATGTGTAGGAACTGGAGGGTAACCTACACTGAGCTACGTCACTGTGGGGGGGTTGATGAGAACCACAGGAAGAAAAGGCTCTAGGGATTCGTGTCAACCCACCGCCATTGGGTATTGAAGCGTCTGGGTGGAGGTACAATCTGAGCTGTGGTACATTAGGTGGTTAACTGAGGGTTAGGTGACGGAAGTTATGGGCTGTTGGCATAGTGTCTAAATTATACTAGAAAGGGCATGGCAGTGTTAGTATAGCCCTGTTTCTGGACCTGTGTTCCGCAACACTGTGGGGTGGTCAGCGGGGCTTCCGATGACCATACCAGATACCTCAAGGTAGTATTGGCTCCTGGTCAAGAAATACTGGATTTGAGCTTATAGTAATACTTTTCACAATTAATTTTATAGCCACTGCTCTTTGTCCCTATGTAGTCGATATACAAGTCCAGTTGGCAATGTCATTTTGTTACCATGCTTTTTTTAAAAAAAAATGTACTAACTTAGCACTGTGAATCTATTTGTACACTAAATGGCGCCTAACACTGTGAGAGCCTTTGACACTGCTCACTAAAGACTGCAGCTCAGCTGATACAAGTTTTCCTTCTGGTTGGTTACATTCAGGGCCTGGTCACATGGATCTGTATGTTTAAAACTCCTCCTCTTTTGAGACTGAGGCATTTCCACTTACTGACACACTTACAATTGGAGCGCATGACGCCGCCCCCTCAAAGTGGGGGGGCCGTGCTTTGCGTTCCCTGCACAGCAATTCCATGGCGGCATCCACCGCACATATGCGATCACGCCGATGAAATGCACATGCGTGGGCGTCCGGAGCCATATTTAAATCCCTGGAGCAATGCTGTTTCATAGCACTGCTGGAAGAGGTAGATCTCAGACGCGGATGAGCAGCACTAACCACAGCTACAGTGATTACTCCAGCCTCCTTTGAGATGCTGGAGTAGAAATACAGGTACGTACTGGCCGTTGAGTACTTCTTAAACTATTTTCTATATGGATATTTTCTAGGGAGGGGTGTTTCAAGTGACCCTGAGTTTGCTACAAACGGACCAAGAAAGGCTATATTTGAGGCTTGGATAGCATCACTCAACAATCAGATTGACTACTGATAAACACTGTTTGTTACACTCCTTCCATTCGTTTTGTGGCTAGGTCACAACATTGACCATCTTCTGCAGTGTCTTATCAACTCCTTCTGTTCCCATAGTACAGTACACTCCTTCAAATCAGCTTTTGCTTATCTTAAGGACCCATGAGCAACTTTTTGTCCTCTTCTTTTATGGCTGCCATAATCCATGTCATATTGCTATGATATCCATTTCTTTTTTCTTTATTAGTCAAACTATGATTACATATTCTCCTATCCAATACCCCTGACGAAGGGCTTGAACCAGAAACGTGTCGGGTACCGGAGATTTTCAATAATCGGAGAGTATTTATGATACAATTCTGTGCTTACTATGCAACTTTGTTACACTTTTGTTAAGTTTTTGTTCTTTTGGTTTTTTTTGTCCTGTTTTTAACTGATCATTGCATGCTTGTATGATCAAATTTTATGTTTAATAAATGCTTTTTTACTTTATACTTGTGTTGTTGCCTTTAAAGTCCCAAGGGGGTTTCCTTTTTTCCTATACAATAGGTATGTAGCAATAACACACCAATCTCTGACAAGGTGAAAACTTATCTATATATGGCTACTGCATGTCTAGCATCTCTCTATAGATCAATAATATTTACCTGGTGCCCCCTTTATGCTTTCTTGATAATTCCCAGTGCTGCTAGCCATACCAAAGTCTTCATCCTGAGTCAGATGTAGGTTAATCAGTAATATAGTTGATACTGAACTGCTTTTTTGATTGTCAACAATACTAAATAATATGAGAGAAATCTGTGGACATAAGTTCATTTACCCACTGTAAGAATAAATTATATAATGTTATTTAAAATAAATGACTACCTTAAAACTTAGAACACTAAGACCCCTTTCACACTGAGGCACTATGCACTTGCTATAGCATTAAAAATAGCGCATGCAAATCGCCCTGAAACAGCGACTCCATTCAGTCTAGTGTAAAAGCCCAAGGGCTTTCACACTGGAGCGGTGCACTGGCAGGGCATCAGAAAAAGTCCTGCCAGCAGCTTCTTTGGAGCGTATTAGGAGCGGTGAACTCACCACTCCTAAGGCGCCCCTGCCCATTAAAATCAATGGGCAGCGTTGCCGAACCAAAAGCACTGCTGTAGCATCTACAGATCAAATTGTTATGCTTATTCAAAACAAAAGAAAAATTGCTGTGCTCCCTACCAACCACATACTTCAAGGAATCCTGTACTGAATAAAGTTGACTGGGTAAATCAGTGACCCAGAACAAATACTAAGTCAATTAAGCCACACTCCTGATTTATATAGTAGATTTGGGGCTGTGATTCAACTGAAGCCCTTGGATCAGGATGAAAGAGAGGCAAGTATCATTTTTAGAAGGACAAGAGAGCAATGGCAGCTTACAGTTTGAGTACATATTTCCTTTAAGCATATATCTGACTGTTGGTTTTGCTCAACTTGCTTTACAAGAGAATTAAAATACAACAAAATACATTTTTCCCTATATTGCTGCATGTACATGTTTTCTCTCCCTGTACTGTACACATCCAGTTTACTTTTTGTATGAACTTCCTAAGAACATGTGTGCATTCCAGTAGCAGAAGCTTATCATCACGGGTTTATTACAGTGACTACGGAAGAGTGTGCCATCGCACTGTGGATGGGTATGGCTCATAGTCTAACTTAAGAAAGGGTGACAAAGCTGCAGCTGAACTATTGGTATGATTTTATGGAAAGCAGGACATACAGTATTTGGAAAAAAAGGATAGCAAGAATATGTGCAGCAATGTATTTTTTGATGTGTTGGTTTAGATAAACTTTAAATTTTGAAAATTTTTGTAGTATAAATAACCAAAATAACCATTTTAATGTTATGAATACAAGGCTTCCTCTGGCTGAGATAGGAGAGGTGGGCAGATAATGTCATAATTACAATCTCAATCAATCAAGATTTGTATTCATTTGTAGCATCCCCATGACCCCCAAAGGCTAGTAGGATCTCCAGGAACAGACTGGGCTGACATTTCACCTCAGAGCTAACAGGTGTGATGGGGTTTTGCATGTGATGGTGGATTCACAAACTTTGGATGCCAGCCACTTTCATGAGATAAAGATGTAACTGTATTACTTACTGTATCACAGGAGAAAAGGAAAGAGGTTTAAGATGCTCTAGAACCTTCTGCTGAACACCAGGACACCACACACTGCTGTACAGGAAAGAACCTTCAAGCCAGGACTGACACTCCTGCATTCTAGCAAATACAGAAGATGATGTGGGCAGCTATTGTCTTTTCTGCCAAGATTAGTCAACCATCTCCTACTCACAAGGTTCCCAAGAACCTTGCAGACATCTCTAGTAAGATCCTCCTCTGCGGTATGCTGCATCCAAGTTCCCTGCCCTCCAGGCTTACTCATGCACAGGCCTCTCCAGCAGGCAGCAGGCTTAAAGAGACAGCCCAGCAACATACCTCTCTAGGCCTAAGCCAGAGGAGTCAAAAAGCTCTGACGCTTGGTCACCCCAAATATTTATACCCTTTCCCATAATGCTCCATAATGTTTCACTGGCAATGAAACTCCTAGTGGTCGACTGAGAAAGTGTATGACTATTCATAATTTAAGCCAAGCCCTCTGTGTATCCTCACTCTAACTCCATAAGTACCAGTGATATCTGCTAGCAGTAGGGAGAATTGACAGCCAGGCTGAGCTTAATGCAAGGCGACTACACATTGATAAAATTACAAGGCTTCTCCTAAATGGCAGCACCCAATTCTGGTAGCAGACAAGAAGATGCCCATACTGCTGTCAGAACACAGCGCCGCTTACTGTTTGTAGCTAATGCTACAACATTATATTACAGCACATCCAGTAGCCATGGTTGCAGGAAAGAAATTTGCTCCGTGTATGACCAGCCTCAGGCCCCTTTCACACTGAGGCACTTCTAAACTACCAGTAAAACACTGAGCACTTTTGAAGAGCTTTTCATTCATTTCCATGAAGAGGGGGTGTTTTTTTTTACCACCCTGTCAGCGCACTGCCCCAGTGCAAAAGCATTAATTGATTATAATGGAAATAAGTTTTCATGAGCTTTTCAGGCGCTTTTTTTAACATGAAAGCGTCTGAAAAGCGCCCCGGTGTGAAAGGGGTCTTAGGGGCCCAGTCACACAATGTGTGCATTTTTGCGAGTTGCATTGATCAGGCTGATTCATTTTCTATGGGCCCCCATCCACAGACCAAAAAAATTATTCAGATTTTTTTTCTAGTGCACCATAAGGCAAGTATGTGTTGATTGCATGCACTGCCATGTGCTGAAGGTAAAGTGCCTGTATTTTGAGTATGTATGCACATCCATATGGTGACACCAGATGGAAAAATTCAGAAACGCCAGCGCGAGGAAGCCCTGTGGAAGTGTGATGCCGATTTGCAGTAGAGGCAGGCCCATCCAATCCCCCGCATCACCCGATGCACAAATGGGGGGAGGGGGAAGGCACCAGCACCCCAAATCTACCGCAAATCAGCATCACACTACCACGCCATGCGCGCAATGTCCCCATAGGGCTTCCTGGCGCTGGCTTGTCTGAATTTTTCCATCTGATGTTATCATATGGACGAGGGCGTCTCCAGCCTCCATGGGCAGCGGCTGCTGCTCGGGCGTAGACGCCTCTCTTCCTCTCTTGATGCACCTGTGTGATGTTGGGAGGAGTCCGTGGGTGTGTGCCGAGTGTATTTAGCATCCTCACTCTGCGCTAGCCAGTCCTCATGGCAACACCTCCCTGTGCACACTGCACACTACATGGCACTTACTTTTTTATATCCTAAACAGGTAATTGCATGGTTTTTCTTTTCTTGTTTATGCTCACTTTTGTTTTTGTCATCTATACCTGCCTCATGGTCTTCTTTTCTTCCCTTTTTTTCTTTTCTTTTTCTTTTCTTTTCTTTTTCCTTTTCCTTCTTTCTTTCTTTTTCTTTTTTTTTTCTCCTTTTTTATTTTTCATCTCTGATCTTTTTTTCTCTCCTCACACACTTCTTCTTTTCACATTCATTTATATATATATATATATATATATATATATATATATATATATATATATATATATATATATATACATATAATGTTTTAGACATGAAGCCCACTCATACCACTACCTGGATTTCTGCCTTTCGTTTTCCTTGGGGATGGTGTTTTGTGCACCCGGTCCCTCTCCTGCAGGCCTTCCACAGCTCCTGGTGCAGACAATTGGGACAGCCTCTGCTTCCTTGTCCCCCATTTTCCAGACTTATCATGATGTAAGTACTCAGAGGGATGAATAACTCTCTCCCTTTTCTTTTGTACACATCCTCCCCATTGAGGGGTATAATGTTTGATACTGGTCTACTCATGTTTTGTTGTCTTTTATAGAGTTGCACACATCTGCCCCGAAGAGTGATATTATCAACGAAACACGTTGGTCTTTTAGGATGCATTCTCATGCATACTGATAGGAACCTACTTAGACTCATTATCTACAACCAAATGATTATACTGTGTTTCTTACCATTGATTACACTGCATAGTGCCATTTAGATGACGTGTACATATATGAATTTGCAATAATTAATTTTATCTATATTAAACCTCTTGTTAATTTATATGCCGTCCCTTTGATATGTATATATAATTTATTCATGAGGTCAACATCATGTATGTGTGTGTATACATATTAAACATTTTCTACTATGTGCATTATTGTTATGTATTGTCAGACTCAATCTGCCAATTAAATATATTTTCTAATTATCTAACCCCCACAAATCAATAGCCTCATTTAAAGTCCCACCTTCCTTTTCCTCATACCTGAACCAGGGATGGAGGCACACACTGTGTGCTTCATTTAAAGTCCCAAACTCCCCCTATTATTCTATATTGTTTACTTTCAACATTTCCACAACAAGATGCTGGTGTCTTTTCTGACTTTTGTGCTTTCTGCTGCCTTAGGAATACATAGAGGAATTTGGATCAATATATAACTGATAAGTTCTGCATGCTTCTATCTATGTGAGTGCAACATATTTTTACTTCAAAATGAATACCCTTGGCCATTGCACTTTCTCTCTTTCCTTATGTCATTCCAACCCTCCTGTCTCAATATTTTGAGTCACTAACCCGGAATAAGCACGCAGATGAATTCAGATTTTACTTGTTCCAGGCCAGTTACTCGCATAATAGCCAGGCAACTGGCACTTTCAGAAAGGAGTCAATAATGGCAACCGTCACATTTCTCTTAGGAAACATCTACTTTGAAGGCAGAGTTTTAGTCAACCATTGTGCAGTGCCATATGGTTCGAGCTGTCAATGAAGGAGTTAATCAACCAAGGATGTGTAGAACCTGGGAATTCCTGGAAGCAAAACACGGATCCCTCAGTAAGATTAAAGAGTGACAATTAATCGATACAGCTCAACAAATTAAATTGGATCTGTAGCTGAATGTCCGAAAGGAGGGCATTGAAATGTTGCAGCCGTGACGCTGTGATTAATTAGAAAGGGAATGGGAAAATTTTAAAGGCCGTGAGAATTCGTTTACAAAACCCTGGAGCCACCAGATGCTGTGACTAAAATACAATGTTCTGTTTTCTAGCTGTTTTATTGTTTTTAATAAGCAGACCATATTTTCTGCGGCAATGTATAATTTTATGTGCGGGTTCCTACTTCTTTATCCTTTTAACATATAATTTGTCTGCTATAAAATGTGTAGAAATTTCATTTTACCTATTCAAAGCTCATGGAGAATAAAATAATAACAAGCAAAACATTTTGAATGTGTTAAATTTATAAAGTGTGTTTTTTTTTTTTAACTAATTACTTTGTACAAGATTTTTTTAATTAAGCAAAATAAGCTTTTGTCCTTATTTTTCAATTAAATTATCCCCTAAGGCAGAAACAATTATAACTGTTTATTGGTTTCTCGAAAAGGTGTAGCTAGCATATGAGCATGTCAGAAGTGCTGCTAAAGTTATAGGAATCATGTATTAATAAGATTTCCAGTGACTGCTTGGCATTGTTGGAGAGGAAAAAGCTAAAAACTGTTTTTTTTTTTAAACAACTTGTGTCTGCAGAAAGGCAGAACCGGAGAAGCTTGAACATGTATCAACATATCTGACAGGACAGTTGTTGGTTTGGCCTATAGCAACCAAATGCAAAACCCTTTTGAAAGGGTAGATTTGAAAATAACATGAAACGAAATGGTTGCTATGGTAACATAGTGATTAGCAATTATGCCTTGCAGAAGTAAGGCATAATTCTACTAAAGGATTCTTGTCAGCTGAAATATGAAGTTTGCCATTGCTGGCCTCCTTCTAAAAATGGCAGTTGACATGCTGATCCTTTGGCTTCCTTTGGCTTCTATATTTTTAAATCAATGAACTGGAAAAAAGTGTACATATTAGTAAATGTTACTTAATTTATGCTGACCCTCCAGATTCATAACTTTCATTTTCATATGGAGGTCAATGGCAGCCCTATATATTTGTCTCATGACAGTTTCTTTAAAGCAACCTTTCCAAGAGGAAAAAAGAAGGGTTTTTCTTCTTAAAAGGTTAACTGCCTTGGTACCATGCTGATTTTTTGGCTTTAATTTAAACCACCTGGTAAACATAACATCTAACTAAATTGCATTGGTTTAAGGAGGTCAACAAAGGCAGCCCCCATATTCCAATCATGACAAGGGAAATATCAAAATGTTCTTTGCTAGTCATCAAATGCTAGTTTTCTGGCTCTTATACTGGTTATCTGACTTAAAGTGGAAGATAAGATTGGAAGTATTGGCTGTGGTCTCTCTACAGCTGATCACCCCCCTTTACTTACTGTGCCTTGTTTTGAATTGTCTCTGTGTGGAGGTGAACATCTTGGTAGAGGCAGGATTTTGCTTCCTCATGTTAGATCCACCAGTAAGGAGGAGAGTGGGAAGCATAGTAATTACATCACTAACTCTCATTCCAAATCTTCTGAGACTAGCAGTCAGAGATAGCAGCACCTTGGACCTCACAGTATAGATACACAACTATGAGGCTGTATGTACAAGACAGCCTAGGCACCCTTACCTACCAGAAATTTCACTACGAATTTCAGGAGAAATTCAAGACAAGGGATAATACTTTCAAAGTACTGCTTAGGTACAGTGAACAATTGTAATGTACAGTATAATATAGCACATTTCATATAATTATATTTTGTTGTACTGTATATAACAGTTGTAAGAACAGAAAATATTAAATTAGGTAAAGTACTGACCTCAATCCCACTAAAATGCTGTAACTGTTTTATTAACTGTCACAAACTTAACATTAAAATTGCCGGTAAAAAGCGCAGAAAAGTCAAGTTTTAAATGCTAACTCGTAGTATTTCTTCTTGGCTAAACATTTTTTACCTTGCAATGTGCCTCTGAATGTGTTGGTAAATTTGACAAGTCAATTTCCTAGTATAGCCCTCTCCATCTTTGCATATCACAGCCCTTTCTTCCTCTGGAAGTATTTAATTATTCTCTGTGCTGGTCCAGCTACTCCCACTTCCCCCTATTTATGTTTTTTATAGCAGCTGGGGCAGGAGTGAAGGGGAAAAAATGATAGAATGTAATTTCAGTAACAGTTATGAGTCTGCTGGGGCTATTGACCAAGATGGCAGCACCTAACAGCAGTCTTAGTGGTTTTGAATGTCAACACAAATGATTTTAAAGGTAAATAACATGCATAAAATACATTATATAGACATATAATGGGGAGATTGTTGATGAACAAGGTCTCTTTAAGCAAAACATTCCTAAATTTTGCGATAGTTCTGCATACAGAAACAAACCAGCTTATGTCTTACTGGTTAGAACTTACAGGAAGTGGTTGTAGTTAATGCAGATAAATTGAGTCCTCATGTAGCACTCACCCCCTAAGGGGCCCGCTGATAAATCCCAAGGTTCTTTTCCCAAACTATTGTATTAGCAGCTGAACACACAGTCTCTCTTCTCGCTCAGTGAACAGTCTAGGGGTATCTTTTCTTGATGCTTTATTAAAGTTGAACTTGGACAGGGTATAGGGAAGTTGTGGGATACTCCAGTGGCACAAAAAAATGCAGTAACATGAGGAGACCTCTCAAGCTTCTTAGCACAGTCCTTGCAGCAGCAAGTAGGTAACTGAGCTACACTGGGACATAATAGGAAATGTCCACTTTTTGAGCAAGAGCTGACATTGACTCAGAAGGTATAGTAGCAGCACCCAGTCACTAGGATCTCTCACACAGGTCTGTACTCACAAATGTCCCTGGATACATGGGTGCCTCCTTTCAATATCAGCCAGACATTTCTCCAGTAAAATCTTCAGACCAGAAGATCTGTTTTGGTTTTTTTTTTTGTTTGTTTTTTTACATACTGTTTGCCAAAGAGGGTAAGGGGCAACCCATGGAGAATGAGGATACTTCTGGACAAAAGACCAGTGTGCCTGGCAGTGCTTGGTTGACTAAAGTTTTATCATAAACATACACTGGCTTCCCTAGAGAATTACTATAATTTATGGTTGAAATGTGTTACGATAATTTAGGGATCTTCAAACTACGGCTCTCCAGCTGCTGCGGAACTACACATCCCATGAGGCACTGTAAAACTCTGACATTCCCAGACATGACTAGACATGATGGGAATTGTAGTTCCTGAACAACTGGAGAGCCATAGTTTGGAGATCCCTGAGCATAATTTATCACCAACAAGTGGCACTGAACTAAAGTAAAGCTAAAGGCAAAACTTTTTCAAATCTTCAGTAGTGTAAGAGCTGGTTGTAACCCGTCAGGTTTTTTTTTGCCATCTGTGTCCCATTTGGGGAGTCTGCACTTCCTGTCCCATAGCTAAAACGGGAAGGGAGAGGAAATCCCTCAAAAGTGAGAGAATCCCTGGTTGTCATAGAACTAGTGTCCCCATTGAAAGATTTTCCCTCCATTCCTGTTCTGGGGACAAACCAACAAAGGGCACACATAGCAATAAACACTTCACAGAGGGTCTAATCCCTTTCCATTCTATCCAAAACTAAAGAAAGCTTTTATTTTAAAGCTTAGAAATTATAGCTCTGCATTTAGATAAGCTTGGAATTCTTGTATCCCTCTGGTGACACAAATAAGAGATTTCCCTTTAAATTGGCAGTAAAATTAACAAACAAACTAAAGAAATGCCCCCCCCCCCCCACTGGTTTTAGCTATAATACAGTAGTATGCACTGCATACTAGCACATTATGAAGGACTTAGGGACAAACTGAGCCCTCCAGCGCTGCGCTCTGTAATGCCGCGTACACACGACCGGACTTTACGGCATACTTGGTTCGGCGGACCAGAATCCATCGGACAATTCGATCGTGTGTGGGCTCCAGCGGACTTTTTCCCCCCAAAAGTTCGACGGACCTAGAAATGAAACATGTTTCAAATCTTTTCGACGGACTCGAGTATGGTCGAAAGGTCCGTTCGTCTGTATGCTAGTCCGATGGACAAAAACCGACGCTAGGGCAGCTATTGGCTACTGGCTATGAACTTCCTTGTTTTAGTCCGGTCGTACGTCATCACGTACGAATCCATCGGACTTTGGTTGATCGTGTGTAGGCAAGTCCGTTCATTCGGAAAGTCCGTCGTAAAGTCCGTCGAAAAGTCCGCTGAACCAAGTATGTCGTAAAGTCCGGTCGTGTGTAAGCGGCATAAAGAGAAAAGTTGGCGCTTTACATCAACTTTGGTGGGAATCCACCTGTCTATTACACACCTTGGTATATAAAGAGAAAAGGGGCAAAAAAACGTTTTGCAAGATATATGACTAAATACAGGCCATAGAGTCTATGATAAAGCACTTGAAGGCAGCCCAGTGGAGATTAGAAGCAGGACTCTGTGGAGGCTGAGGGAGAAAGCACAAAGCGCCACTCTAAGTGCAGTAATTCAAACAATTTATTGAGGCAAAGGATGTATTGTACTCACAAAGGTATGTGAAAAATAGGCATGTCCGGAATAAATAGATAAGCCATCCAGGAGGGAGTCCATCAGGAGCATCAGGCCTGAAGAAGGAGCACATGTTCCGCAAACGCGTCGCCTGCTAACTGACACCCCGTCCTACCGGAAGTGAAGTCATCCCCTGGCATCCCGTATGACTGAGGACCAGGAAACACCGGCATCCACTGGCGCAACCGGCTCCACGGCTCACATGCTCTGCCCCTGATGGACTCCCTCCTGGATAGCTTATCTATTTATTCCTGACATGCCTATTTTTCACATACCTTTGTGAGTACAATACATCCTTTGCCTCAATAAATTGTTTGAACTACTGCACTTAGAGTGGCGCTTTGTGCTTCCTCCCCCAGCGCTGCACTCTGGCCTGTTCCCCCGTGCCTCCCTGTTTGCCCAGTATTCCTTCTGAGTTTTGTATCTTCAGCCACTTGAATGGCTGGGGTGGCGTCACTCCTGTGCATGCGCATAGGAGTCACATCGCCATGGCACAGAGAGTGGGCTGTAAATGTTGTCTGAGGTTCAAATGCGTGGCTCAGACCACAATACTTGCTGTCAGGCAGGGGGACATTTATGACAGAAGAGACCTCTAGGGTCCATTCTGTTATAAAAACCCTGCCTGTCAGTGGATTTTCTAACTTATGATTTTACTGCCACTTTAAAACTGAATTCCAAAAACAATATTTGGTCATGTGCACTGTAAAAATAAATTCGCCCTGTACAGTATAGTAAGCTCCGAACGTCAGTCACTTGCTCTTCACCTCACTAATGAGAAAACGTTGCATTCTCTTTACTTAATGCAAAGCATTCTGTGAATGGAGAAGGTGCAGGTGGCATTACACTCTTCCCTCCTCCAGTCACAGAATGCCTTGCATTCAGCAGAAACAAGGCAAGATGTTTCTTAATGCACAAGGTGCTGAGGTAGCAATCCACTGTGAGAACTGTAATCCAGCCAGTACTGCGAGTCTTGGCACTAGAATTCTGATGCTCACTATATTGTACTGGGTGAATGAGAGTAATGCTGCGTACACACGGTCGGATTTTGCGATGAGAAATGTTGGATGTGAGCTTGTTGTCAGAAAATCCGACCGTGTGTATGCTCCATCGAACATTTGCTGTTGGACTTTGCGCCAACAAATGTTTGCTAGCAGGTTCTCAAATTTTCCGCCAAGAAAACTTTGTTGTCGGAAAGTCCGATCGTGTGTACACAAGTCTGTTGCACAAAAGTTCACGCATGCTCAGAATCAAGCAGAAGGAGCTGCACTGGCTATTGAACTTCCTTTTTCTCAGCTCGTCGTACGTCTTGTACGTCACTACGTTCCCACATTCGTAATTGTTGGCCAACATTTGTGTGATCGTGTGTATGCAAGACAAGTTTGAGCCAACAACCTTCGAACAAAAATCCACGGTTTTGTTGTCGGAAAATCTGACTGTGTGTGCGGGGCATAAGAGATTTACAGAACGCTGCACCCTACATACATGGCACACATATTGAGCTATGACACTAAGGAAGAGTGAAACGCATTATCTGGTGATGCAGTTCCCTCCCCTATTTTTGGTTTTGGACATGTTTTTATAAACTTGCTGAAATTAAGGTGATTTTACTGGCTGTGCGGCCAACCAGACTGACCTAGAGCGGTGTTCACACACATCTACACATGGCACACACTTTGTTATTACTATCATATCTTTACAATGCTCATCCCCAAATATTGTTCGGCTTTATATAATGTGAGACATGGAATCATAAAGGGTGTTATGTAACAACCAATCAGAATTCAGTTTATGTTTACCTGAACTAAATTGCTGCTATATGATTGGTTGTTTGTGAAAGTGTTCATTTATCCAGATCATGGAGTTTTATTTATTACTACAGTATATGATAAGGCATAGCATGGCCCTTTGCACCATTTTTAAAACATACCTTTGACTAAACACAGTTTATTTACAGATATGTTGATTGTTGTTTTATCTACTAGAGAACTTGTAATTCTGTCCAGACAGATTTATGATTTAATAGCCCCACATTGCACAACCATGCAAATGGCACACCTTTTTCCAGATTCAGCAGGTTCCTAAATCATTTCTCTGCCCTGAGTCTTTTCAATGAGCAATGATCCAACTTTATCACCTTTGTTTAATGAGCAAAAATGTCATCCAGAAAGCAGTAAAACTGAACCACAAAAAGAAGCGCTAATGCTGAACCAGGAGACAGCAAAATGATCTGCCTGGCTGTGCAGTGTGGCAGATGTATGTAAATCACATAATTGGCTGAACAAAATCAAAAATTTTGTCAAATAAAATGTTTGCATGTACAGTGGGGACAGAAAGTATTCAGACCCCTTTACATTTTTCACTCTTTGTTATATTGCAGCCATTTGCTAAAATCATTTAAGTTCATTTTTTTCCTCATTAATGTACACACAGCACCCCATATTGACAGAAAAACACAGAATTGTTGACATTTTTGCAGATCTATTAAAAAAAAACAAAAAAAAAACTGCAATATCACATGGTCCTAAGTATTCAGATCATTTGCTGTGACACTCATATATTTAACTCAGGTGCTGTCCATTTCTTCTGATCATCCTTGAGATGGTTCTACTCCTTCATTTGAGTCCAGCTGTGTTTGATTATACTGATTGGACTTGATTAGGAAAGCCACACACCTGTCTATATAAGACCTTAAAGCTCACAGTGCATGTCAGAGCAAATGAGAATCATGAGGTCAAAGGAACTGCCTGAAGAGCTCCGAGACAGAATTGTGGCAAGGCACAGATCTGGCCAAGGTTACAAAAAAATTTCTGCAGCACTTAAGGTTCCTAAGAGCACAGTGGCCTCCATAATCCTGAAATGGAAGACGTTTGGGATGACCAGAACCCTTCCTAGAGCTGGCCGTCCGGCCAAACTGAGCTATCGGTGGAGAAGAGCCTTGGTGAGATAGGTAAAGAAGAACCCAAAGATCACTGTGGTTGAGCTCCAGAGATGCAGTCGGGAGATGGGAGAAAGTTGTAGAGAGTCAACCATCACTACAGCCCTCCACCAGTCGGGGCTTTATGGCAGAGTGGCCCGACGGAAGCCTCTCCTCAGTGCAAGACACATGAAAGCCTACATGGAGTTTGCTAAAAAACACCTGAAGGACTCCAAGATGGTGAGAAATAAGATTCTCTGTTCTGATGAGACCGGGATAGAACTTTTTGGCCTTAATTCTAAGCGGTATGTGTGGAGAAAACCAGGCATTGCTCATCACCTGTCCAGTACAGTCCCAACAGTGAAGCATGGTGGTGGCAGCATCATGCTGTGGGGGTGTTTTTCAGCTGCAGGGACAGGATGACTGGTTGCAATGGAGGGAAAGATGAATGCGGCCAAGTACAGGAATATCCTGGACAAAAACCTTCTCCAGAGTGCTCAGGACCTCAGACTGGGCCGAAGGTTTACCTTCCAACAAAACAATGACCCTAAGCACACAGCTAAAATAATGAAGGAGTGGCTTCACAACAACTCTGTGACTGTTCTTGAATGGCCCAACCAGAGCCCTGACTTAAACCCAATTGAGCATCTCTGGAGAGACCTAAAAATGGCTGTCCACCAACGTTTACCATCCAACCTGACAGAACTGGAGAGGATCTGCAAGGAGAAATGGCAGAGGATCCCCAAATCCAGGTGTGAAAAAACTTGTTGCATCTTTCCCAAAAAGACTCATGGCTGTATTAGATCAAAAGGGTGCTTCTACTAAATACTGAGCAAAGGGTCTGAATACTTAGGACCATGTGATATTTCAGTTTTTCTTTTTTAATAAATCTGCAAAAATGTCAACAATTCTGTGTTTTTCTGTCAATATGGGGTGCTGTGTGTACATTAATGAGGAAAAAAAATGAACTTAAATGATTTTAGCAAATGGCTGTAATATAACAAAGAGTGAAAAATTTAAGGGGGTCTGAATACTTTCCTTTCCCACTGTATATGTTTCTGTTAATAAGGCAGTTTGTAAGACGCATTCACACTTGCTCTGTGCCTCTAATATCACTTTATATAGTGACTGTATGCAAAAATTTGGAATTGCTTTGCATGAAGTAATTAAAGAAAACGGTTTCGGGTCAATTGCACATTTTTATAGTTAACAAAATATTTTTAATAATATATTTTTTATAATGCATCAAGTATTTGTAATGTGGAGCACACTCTATACATCTCTGTACACGAGTCAGCTTTACACAGGTATTTTGTGACACGCTTTTGTTGCAGCACATTGACACTGGACAGTTAAATTCCCCGGCTTGCTGAGCGGCAGGGCAATCACTGCTGGACCAGAAGCAAAGTAAAGACGTACTGATATACATAAATGTACATTAACATATCAAAATGATGCCATTAGTAAATTATCCACTGCAGCAACTGATCAAAAAGACCAGGATCAGATCCAATGATTATTCACATGAGCTTACAATATAAGGGGGAATTCCTGTGAAAACCAAGAAATCCATGATTGGTATTCCTCGGAACGGCACACAGCTTGCTTTAAAATGTGCAATATTTATGTAAACATTTGTCATCCCTTATTGTGAACATACAGATGAAGCACATTTGCTTTAAATAAAAAGCACGTCTTTGAGTGGTACATAAACAAAGGAGCCAATGGGAAATATATGGCCACTATTAAAAAAAGAACAGTGGTGTAATAGAAAATCAGGAGATTGTGTTATTGTTTTAAAATAAGTTGCTGCTGAAACCACTGAGTACATTTAACACTTTTACCTATTTTCCCGGGATGTAGAAGGATCATCTAACATCCAACTCCATACATGACACCCTCTCATATATATAAATGCCAAAGAGCACATATTTGCACCTGCATTGAAAAGGTTTTTTTTTTTTTGGAGCCTCAATATACATCCATGAGCCAAAAAAAGCACTTACCACATTACTTTTCCAGTCCACTGAAACACAACTTCTGTATTCTTTATGACATGCATTTTTTTTCTTTACTCCCTGTATGCACATTGGTGTGCCATTAAAAATTAATGGCAGGGTTTAAGACCACTTGTACATGGGCCGTACAATGAATAGGAAAAAATGTGAAGGTGCCGAAAAACTGGTTAAAAAAATAAACACAATATTGGAATTGTCACTCATTCCATCAATCAGAATTCTTCTTTAATTTTCCTTTTAAATGATGAACTGCAGGAGGTTATGCTTATTTTCTGGTCGCAGTATAATATGGCCAAATTATGAAGCATTCTGGGCTAACTTGATGTACTTTGAAGTACCTAGGATATTTTCTGTCTGGGGTGATGTCGTTTATGCCATTTTACAATACTGTGTACACCTTGGCCTTAATATACTACCTTATAGGACCCATATAGATGTCTATCGTGCAAACCCTTACTAAACTTTATCTCAACCATAAGATAAGGCTGCCACATATTGATTTGGTTGTTCTGTTGATTTTTACAATGTGTAATAATAATAAAAAAAAAAAAAAAAAAAAAAAATATATATATACTGTATGTAGTTGGCAGTCTCTGCTTCATAGAATCAGGATCTGATTCAGGGATGCCTTAAGTGTCCCATCCTTAAAGTGGAGTTCCATCCAAAAATGGAACTTGCGCTTTTCTGGTTCCTCCCCCCCTCCGGTGTCACATTTGGCACCTTGCAGGGGGGAGGGGGGAGCAGATACCTGTCTAATACAGGTATTTTGCTCCCACTTCCAGGGATAGATACCTGAGCCACCCGCGGGTATCTACGCCACTTCCGGTGCCTTCTCTGCCCCAGGTCCCAGGAGACAGCAGGGACCAGTGGAATCACACAGTGCGAGTCGCGCATGCGCAGTAGGGAACCAGGAAGTGAAGCCGCAAGGCTTCACTTTCTGATTTCCTTACCAAAGATGATGGCGGCAGTACCCGAGAGTCGAGGGACAGATCGGCTTTGGGTGCCGACATCGGGGGCGCCCTGGGAAAGGTTGGTGTCCTTATTTTAAAAGTCAGCAGCTGCAGAATTTGTAGCTGCTGACTTAAAAAAAAAAAAAAAAAAAATTTGGCGGAACTCTGCTTTAAGATGGACCTTCACTGCATTTGAGCAGCACAAAGCAAAACACTATTTAATTCATTTGTAATATTCAAAGCAAACTCCCCCATCCACCCATGTCTCTGTGCTTTATTTTGTTGGGAAATCACTTTGAAAAACGACTCCCTAGCATTTCTGGCCATGGCTATCTTGGGTAAGGGCAAATGATTCATGTAGCATTTACTTTTTGGAATCCATCTGCCCTTAGCTCAAGCATGCATGCAGGAGGGTGTGCTTAGCTGAGAAAATCCCTCCTCCTCTCCTCCTGAAGACTCCTGGGATGTATGACATCATTTGCCTTGGATTTTAATGCTATTGTAAGAGCTTACCAAATGATCCATGTGCTTAAGGGTCCATTTGAAAGTGCCTTAGTGCATGCATGTTTTATGCATTGAGGTGTGCTATGTTAATGAAGCCCATCTATTTTAAATGGTCTGCCAGGGCACCTCAACACATGAAATGCACACATGTGCTATTTTTGTTGAAGCACATCATGGTGCATTACCAACTATTTTATTGTGTTGAGTTGCTGCTCTAAATAATTGGCAGCAAAATGCAATGCACATACTGTATACTTTTGGTAATGTTGGGTAATGTTGGGTAAAAGCCAGTTTAAGTAATGACACATTCAGCAAGCACTTTACAGACTTTGTGATGCTTGTCAACAGCTAGTTATGTTAACATTCCTTTAAAGTATTACTAAACCCAGGATCCTACATTCACTATATCTGGTCTCCCACAGTACACAGAACATGGAAGTGCAATCATTTTAGCAAAATACCTTTTCTCATCAGCAGTATATAGCAGCCTTGTGACTTCTATCAGTGCCTGTTTAAAGCTTGTAAAATGAGTTTTCTTACTGCACTAGCTGTCCTATCAGGATGCAGGACAACTGACCCTCTGTCTGGACAGTGCTAATTGGCCCTGTGCTGATCACACTCTCCCAAGAAAAAAAAAAAACTCTTTAGCAATACACACCAAACTGAGCATGTGCAGCCTGACTCCAGTAATTCTGTCTTATCCGGACATGTTTTGGGGGCAATTCAAGAAGGGGAGGATCTGTGCATACAGAATGAAACAGCCTTTTTACACAATGCAGAGGATTAACCCCTTAGATTCCACAGTGTGCATGCTTTACTGAATATAAAGACTAATTTTACTGTTGTGGGTTTAGCAACACTTTAAAATCAGATAATTCCAAAATACTTCCCGGACACCTCTAAAATGCTTTCCAAATGCTTTTATGGCAGTAACATTGCCAATCACTTCCATTACAGGCATCAGGAAGTGTCCACAAGTAAATCACTAGCAGTGTAATGCTTGTCTTAAATGTAAATGTGTAGTAACATTTGTAAGTGTTTGAAAGCATATTAAGACCCCTCTAGTTGAGATGTTTTGTGTTTCTATTTGCCCACAATACCACAAAATGTTGACGGACAGATATTACCAAATCTTACCAAATGAAATGACAAAAGGTGTTGTTAGCATTGAGGGAAACCAATCATTTTTTCTGGTTCCAAGTTACTCAGCTGTGACTTACTAACAACTTGTAGTGACCACACACAGGGCATATATTTATATTTTACTATACGCCCCCTGGTTATTAGAAGCATTGGCTTACAATAAAAAAGTACCCTTTTTTATAAAATACTAAAATGATAGTGTGCTTATACTGTGGCCATTTCAGACAGTGCTAAGGGAAGGAATTTCTCAAAAGTCTGTGCAAATGTGCAAAGTATGTGTATATAAATATGAGTAGTCAGAGACTAAGGCAAGGGAAAGAGTTGACTTAGGGGGGCCTATGTCCCCTCTTTGTAAAGGCGCTCTAGTATCCGCTACAATCTATAAATAACAAAGGTGTCCTTGGTGAGATGCATGTCGGTGTTTGAGCACCTGCAAGATCTGGCCAAGAACTTCAGCAGCACCCCCAAAGAGTAGATCTGTATACCTCAGTTTTAATAACTGTTTGCACATACAGTATATCCACATTGTGATATAATGAAAACAAACTGGATAGAATTGTGCAGAATTAGTCTTCTCTCAACTGGCACTCTACGTATCCCACTCCAATGCCATAGTGTTGCCTGGCAACATCTGAGGTTTCACGATTATTATGTGTGATCCGTGTTTGTTGACCTGAGCTACTCCACATACTAAGCAAGCACTCGCAACAGTGCATTTGATCAAAAAATTCTATAGCGCTCTTTTTGTCTAACAACAGCACCAACTTTCAGATAATTCACTTTTACTAAGCAAACCTGCTTTTCCCTAAAATAATTTACATGGCAGCAGAAAGCTTGTTTGCAGAACAGAACAGATTTGCGTTTTAGTTGTATAAATTATGGAGACTTGATGGAAGAGGAATGCTTATAATGAAAAGTATTAGATCATGCCTATAATGAAACGTATTGAATAAGATGAGGCCTACATGTTGATAGGGGTACGTTTATTAATATTGCAAATGTTTTTTTCATTGTCACTATTTTATTTGCTGTGCTGGAATCCTTGTAATGGAAAAGCAGAATATTGTTTCAAAATGAGATTCTGCTAAAAACCTAATGGGGCAAAGAACATTGTTACGTGTTTTTCTGCAATATCAAGTCTGCTAATTTTTAATCTGGGAGCTGACACCTTGAATAATTTTGTGTTTGTGCTCATCCCCTGCTCTGCATCATCCATATCTTACATAAAGCAAAATGAGCATAGCCAATATTACACATAGAGGGGGCTCTTTTCCTGGTTCAGACCAGTGAATCTCTGGCCTGCTGAGACAGTGCAGTGGTGGTCCTATCACCTGTATCTGACTGCCAGAGGCATCATGTACTGACAGTTTTTATTCTTAGCTTGAAAAGCTAATCCGAAAAGCATCATGTTCAGCAAGCATTTACACTGAGCATTTAAAAACTATCTTTACTGAAGTACCTAAAGCGGTAGTAAACCTCATAAAAAAAAAAATTATAATTTGCCACACGGGCAGTTTAAATCAAAACGTGCTAGTATGCATCACATACTAGCACATTATGGGGTTGATTTACTAAATCCAAATCTACTTTGCACTACAAGTGCACTTTGCACTTCCAAGTGCATCTATAGCGACTGCACTTTGGTTTATCGGATCATTCATTATGATCGGCATTCGCTATTTCGATCATTCGGAACTTCGGATGCATTCGTATTCGTTATGTTCCTTAAATGCATTCGTTATTTCGGATAATTTGTAACTTTGGATAAATTTGAAAGGAAATGCCAATACCTTTAATTTAATAGTTTATAACTATTATTGTAGTTTTTATTATTATTATGTATTATTAATAAATAATAATGATAATAAAAAAAAATTGTTAATAGTTTAATTATAATAGAAAAGAAAAAAAACAAAATTATCCAAATGTTTTTCGTTCTTTCAGATTTTTGACTTTTCTGATTTTCGTTCCTATTTTCAGATTTTTGTTCTTTCTGATTTTCGGAATTTTTAAGTTTTCAGATTTTTGTTCTTTCAAATTTTCGTTTTTTTTTAGAAAATTAGTTTTCGAAAAAAATTGTGAAATTGTCTTTCGTTCATTCAGATGCTTCCGAATGAACGAATATGCTGAATTTTGCCGAAAAACAAAATGAATTGCACATGTCTACTTCTACCCAGTCTTTTTTCCTGGTTTGCTGGCTTTGGCGATATGAATGGATGAGCATGCGATGTGTGCGGGAGTTGCTGTTTATGGCACGGTTTCAAAGGAACAGCACGGGTATGCCGTTCCTTCAGAGCGCATGCGTCAGTGACATCATCAGTGGGCAGCACAGTGGTGTAGTGGTTAGCACTCTCGCCTAGCAGTAAAAAGGGTTGCTGGTTCGAATCCCAGCCATGACACTACCTGCCTGGAGTTTGCATGTTCTCCCTGTGCCTGTGTGGGTTTCCTCCGGGTACTCCGGTTTCCTCACACACTCCAAAGACATGCTGGTAGGTTAATTGGCTTCTGTTCAAAATTGGCCCTATTATATGAATGTGAGTTGGGGACCTTGGATTGTGGGCTCCTTGAGAGTAGGGACCGATGTGGGTGTACGATGTATGTGCAGAGTGCTGCGTGAATTGGCGGCACCATATGGGTACCTTAAATAAAAATAGGGATGATTGTAGACACGCACCCACACTCACTCAGGTTGAACTGGATGGACTGGTGTCTTTATTCAACCTTACTAACTATGTAACTATCAGTTGCATCTAAAGTAAATATCTCCTAATCGGTGCACATTTAGGCAATATTTACTGTACCTATAGGTAAGCCTTATTATAGACTTACCTATAGGTAAAAATCATACATCGGAGTTTACTCCCACTTTAGAGGACACAGTAGTTCCAATCAGGAAGTGGTAAAGACAAATCTTGGGCATAGTGCTAGCTGTTACTTTAAAGCTGAACTCTGAAATGAATTATTTGTATTGTATACAGTTTAGCACAATGTGAGTATGCATATCTCATTCCTGATGGGTAACTGGGGAAGGTGGAAATCACTGCAGTACTCAGTGCTACTACAGTGATGATTACAATCTTTCGGGTCCTGCTTGAGTTCTGTGTGAGTAGCTTCCCCTCTGCACACTGACAACAGTGGATTGCTTGTTACTTAACCGTCACTAGTGCCATTCAAAGGACACCTTTTAATTTTTTTGAATGCATACAAAGAGTCATTTGTTTGGATGAGATGGAGAGGTGGAACAGTGATGTCACAGTTTCCATCTTATCCGATCAGAGAAAGCCTTGTAGTCATTGAAAAAATACAATGAGTTATATAAATGGTGACAGTGCTGAGTTAGTGACCTCCTGTGATTCTGTGCAGAAGGAAAACTGCTTGCAGAGAACTCAAACAGGACCTGTAGGATCACAGCTAACACTGCAGTAGCACTGACTACTACAATGATTTCCAGCTTTCTCAGTGGCCCATGAAGTACACAGTATGCATGGACTAATGTAACTATGCAGTATACAAAGAATTCCTGGAGTTTAGCTTTAAAGTGTTACTAAACCCAGGACCCTGCATTGACTATAACTGGTCTCCCACAGTACACAGAACATGGAAATGCAATCATTTCAGTAAATATAAACTGCTAATTACCTTTTCTCATCAGCAGTTAGAGAAGTTTTGTGACTTCTATCAGTGTCTGGTTAAAGCTTGAAGGAGGAGATTTCATTATCCCTTGATTGTCCTATGAGGCTGCAGAACCCCCGACCCTCTGTCTGGACAGTGCGGATTGGCCCTGTGCTGATCACATGCATTCTCCCATGAAAAAAAAAAACTCTCTAGCAATATACACCAAACTGAGCATGTGCAGCTTGCCCCCAAGCCTCTGTTCTATCAGCAGATAGACAGGGGACAGTGGAAGAAGGGAAGGATCAGAGAAGGCAGGATTAAACAGCCTTTTTACACAACGCAGGTGATTAACTGCTTTAACAGTTCCACAGTGATTATAACAAGCATGCTTTACTGTTTATACAGACTGATTTTACTGTTGCAGTAACACATCATTTGGCAAACTATTAGCAAGCTAATGCTTTGAAACAGTTTTCGTGTTTGTTCAACACTTTTCTTTACAAACTAGGAGTTAGAAGTGCTATTTTTCTGAGATTAGATTGTGATTATGTTGTGTGACTAGTTTAAATGGAAGTAAACCTAAGTGTCCTCTTTGTTTAAATAATACTGATAATAAAGGCAAAGGACATCTGTACATTTACTGAAAAAAGTCACCTAGTTTCCTGCACTGCTGATGTAATAAACAGTGTAGGGCAATGTCTGCAACATAAACTTACAAACAGGTACAGCCTCCACCTGGCTCACATAGAATGGTGGCCAGCCTAATTGACCAGCTAGACTCTGCCTATATTGCAGTGGTGGAACTACCGACATAGCGACCCATGCAGTCGCTATGGGGCCTGCAGCCGAGTGGGGCCCGGTGAGGACAGACAGCTCTGCGGGTTAGAGCGGGCAGATCTGCGGGTTAGAGCGGGCGGCTCCATGGGCGAGAGCGGGCGGCTCTGCGGGTGAGAGAGGGCAGCTTTGCGGGTGAGAGCACGGGTGGCTCCGCGGGCTGTCAGGCGGCTCAGTTGGTGAAACAGCTGGGCGGCTTGTGGGTGAGCGGGCTGGCCAATCAGGGAGCTGGCAGGCGGGGGGAGCATAGAGATGACATCATCTCTCGCTGCCCGGCGCCCGCCCTGCATCCCTGCAGTGCAGTTCCCCCCTTATTGTGCAGGCAGCTGCGGGAAGCAGAGAGATGACATTATCTCTCTGCTTCCTGACTGATAATCTGCTGCCTGACTCTGGGACACAGAAGGAAAGTGACACAGCAAGTGACAATCCATAATGTATCCGTTATGTGTGGCAGGCGACGTGGCAAGTGACAATCCATAATGTGTGACATGGCAAGTAACAATCTGTAACGTGTGGCAGGCGACGTGACAATCCGTAATGTGTGGCACGTGACGTGGCAAGTGTCAATCCGTGACGTGGTAAGTGACAATACGTAATTGGTGGCAGGTGACGTGGCAAGTGACAATCCATAATGTGTGGCAGGTGGCATGGCAAGTGACAATCCGTAATGTGTGGCAGGTGACGTGGCAAGTGACAATCCATGACGTGGCAAGTGACAATCCGTAATTGGTGGCAGGTGACGTGGCAAGTGACAATCCATAATGTGTGACAAGTGACGTGGCAAGTGACAACCCATAACATGTGGCAGGTGACGTGGCAAGTGACAATCCATAACATGTGGTAGATGATGTGGCAAGTGACAATCCGTAACATGTGGCAGGTGACGTGGTAAGTGACAATCCGTAATGTGTGGCAGGTAATGTGGCAAGTGACAATCCGTAACGTGTGGGGTGTGAAGTGGCAAGTGACAATCCATGACGTGGCAAGTGACAATCTGTAATGTGTGGCAGGTGACGTGGCAATCCGTAACGTGTGGCAGGCAACATGGCAAGTGACAATCCAAAATGTGTGGCAAGTGACAATCCGTAACATGTGGCAGGCGGCATGGCAAGTGACAATCCGTAATGTGTGGCAGGTGACATGGCAGGTGACAATCCATAACATGTGGCAAGCGACGTGGCAAGTGACAATCTGTAATGAGTGGCAGGTGACGTGGCAAGTGACAATCTGTAATGTGTGGCAGGTGACGTGGCAAGTGACAATCCATAATGTGTGGCAGGTGATGTGGCAAATGACAATCTGTAATGTGTGGCAGGTGACGTGGCAAGTGACAATCCATAACATGTGGCAGGCGATGTGGCAAGTGACAATCCGTAATGTGTGGCGGGTGACATGGAAAGTGACAATCTGCATCTGGTGACAGGTGACGTGGCTAGTGGACAATCTGCAACGTGTGGCAGGTGACGTGGTAAATGACATTCCGGAATGTGTGACGAGTGACAATCTGCATCTGGTGGCAGGCGACGTGGCAAGTGGGCAATCCGCAACATGTGGCAGGTGACGTGGCAAGTGACAAGCTGCATCTAGTGACAGGCGACGGTGGCAAGTGACACGCTTGGGGCTCCCACTGATTCTACATTATGGTGAGATGAACTATTTAATTTTATATAACAATATAATAATAGAAATAATGTGTTTCAATCATCCTGACACCATAACAACCATGGTGCCCTGATGATTGAAGCGCCAACATCAGCCATTGCCCTGATAAATTGCCCCCAAAAAAACATATTTTCTGGCAGTGCCCCTCCCGAGACTAGACTCTGGATCCACCCCTGCGGTGAGGATGAGGAATGTAAGTTTACTGTTAAGCCTCCCAAGCCCCGCGAGTCCGGCTCTGTCCCGACACACGCAGCCGCATACAGCAGGAGATAGGAGCAGAGAGCAGAGTGGGAGGGGCAGAACACTCGGGCACGCCTCGTTTTCGGCACATGAGGAGGCTCTGGAGTCTGGACAGGAGGTAGGAAGGGAGTGGGAGACTGTCATCTGTTTTGCACTGTTTTGCTATTTTTGTGATGAAAATATTTGCTATATTTTTTCATTAGGATAATTTCAGCACAAAGGGGGGGGGGGGTGCAATGCCAAGTTCAAGGGTGCAGATGTTCCTAAGTCCTTAAGAATAAACTTGATCAAACTACCATTAGGGCCACTGTTCATCATTTCTGTATTATTTCTCCCCTATTTGTCTTGTGTTTACACATAAGTTTAATCAGGACAGAAATTGGTTAGAAGGCATGGAGGTCAGCAATGTGTGTCCTTCAGGGGCTGCATACAGTATACGCCATATTTTGTTGTTCGAAATTAATATATTGCCTGGGTACTGTGCCACATGGATGTGGTAATCTGTTGTTCAATGGCATTAGTTCATTTTTTTTTTTTTTTGTGGGGGCGGGGGCTGTTTGCAGGGGGTTTGCAAAACATTTTGCTATGGGGCCCTGTGATTTCTAGTTACGTCCCTGCTATATTGTTTCCATTTTCACAAACTGTTCAGCACTAGTTAGAATCAACAGTGTTGGAGGTAAAGTGACTCTGTCACTAAGAAAAATAATAAGTATGCTTAGTGCAGTTGTTTTGCTTCCTCTATGTATGAATGCTAAAGAATTCTGAACAGTCAAAGCTCTGCCATTTCCATTTAGTATTGGAACTCTCACATCTCCTGCCACCTCCATAAATTTGTGTTAGCCCATCACTATGATGGGCTGTCTCACTGGCCAACAGGAAGGCTAGGAGGCAGGAGGGGTTGGAGTAAGCGCTGAAACTTTGCCCGATCATAACAGCTTGCATTTAGACATAGAGCAGGCAATGACAGCTGTTGCAGGTATGCTCAGGCACATCTAAGTACCAACAATTTATACCTGTTAGTTCATACCCCTTGAAATTTTCCACATTTTGTCATGTTATAATGAAAAACATATATGTAATTTATTGGGATTTTATGTGATAGATCAAAACAAAGTGGCACATAACTGTGAAGTGGAAGGAAAATGATAACTGGTTTTCAAATTTTTTTACAAATAAATCTGTGAAAAGTGTGGCGTGCATTTGTATTCAGCCCCTCAGAGTCAAAATTTTGTAGAACCACCTTTCACTGCAATCCAGCTGAAAGTCTTTTTGGGTATGTCTCTACCAGCTTTGCACATCTAGAGAGTGAAATTTGTGCCCATTCTTCTTTGCAAAATAGCTCAAGCTCTGTCAGATTGGATGGAGAGAATCTGTGAACAGCAACTTTCAAGTCTTGCCAAAGATTCTCAATTGGATTTAGGTCTGGACTTTGACTGGGCCATTCTAACACATGAATATGCTTTGATCTAAACCATTTCATTGTAGCCCTGGCTGTAGGTTTAGGGCTGTTGTCCTGCTGGAAGGTGAACTTCCACCCCAGTCTCAAATTTTTTGCAGACTCAGGTTCTCTTCTAAGATTGTCCTGTATTTGGCTCCATCCATCTTTCCACCAACTCTGACCAGCTTCCCTGTCCCTGCTGAAGAAAATCATCCCCACAACATGATGCTGCCACCACCATGTTTCACAGTGGGTATGGTGTGTTCCGGGTGATGTGCGGTGTTAGTTGCACCACACATAGCGTTTTGCTTTTAGGTCAAAGGGTTCAATTTTTGTCTCATCTGACTAGAGCACCTTCTTCCACATGTTTGCTGTGTCCCACCAATGGCTTCTTGCAAACTGCAAATTGGGACTTCTTATGGCTTTCTTTCAACAATAGCTTTCTACTTACCACTCTTCCGTAAAGACCAGATGTGTGGCGTGAACGACTAATAGTTGTCATGTGGACAGATTCTCCCACCTGATATGTGGATTTCTGCAGCTCCTCCAGAGTTACCATGAACCTCTTGGCTGCTTCTCTGATTGGCTGCTCTTCTTGCCCGGCCTGTCAGTTTAGGTGGACGGCCATGTCTTGGTAGGTTTGCAGTTGTGCCATACTCTTTCCATTTTTGGATGACGGAGTGAACAGTGCTCTGTGAGATGTTCAAAGCTTGGGATAGTTTTTTATAACCTAACCCTGCTTTATTCTTCTCTATAACTTTTTCTCTGACCTGTCTGGTGTGTTCCTTGGCCTTCATGATGCTGTTTGTTCACTAAGGTTCTCTAAGAAACCTCTGAGGGCTTCACAGGACAGCTGTATTTATAGTGAGATTAAATTACACACAGGTGGACACTATTTACTAATTAGGTGACTTCTGAAGGCAATTTCCACTAGATTTTAGTTAGGGATATTAGAGTAAAGGGGGCTGAATACAAATGCATGCCACACTTTTCAGATATTTGTAATACATTTTGAAAACCATTTATCATTTTGCTTCCACTTTACAATGATGTGCCACTTTGTGTTGGTTTATCACATAAAATCCCAATAAAATACATTTACATTTTTGGTTGTAACATGACAAAATGTGAAAAATTTCAAGGGGTATGAATACTTTCTCAAGGCACTATAGGTTTTTTATTTGACAGAGTCACTTTAAGGGTTAGCAATCAAGATCAAGTGTTCAGTTGTATAGTTAGGGAGCAGGATAAATACTATACTGAAAGAAAAATGTATCCTGCTATTTTTGACCTTCTTTAAAAATACTACTTGGTACTCTTGGTCTGCCTGCTTATTCCAAATGAATAATACAGAAAGTAGGGAGCCTTTGAATTGTCATTGACCAGGCAACTATAATTTTTAGAGGTAGGCATTTAACAGCCTACATTTTCTCTCAATACAGGGTACCTTTTTGTACTAAGAGTTCATTTTTGGGGTTATAAAAAATGCTATGGGTATGGGGAAGGACATATTTATTGATAGCGAAGACATTACTGGAAGTGGCAGCAGAGAAGCTCATTAGTGGGTGACCCGTCCTCCCGGCTACAACAGGATTCGTGATCAATTATCCAGTGAGAGAATCGAACATAAGATTTTGTTTTCTGTGCCTGTTACCTAGCACAGTCCGGTAAGAGTCTGATTCATAGGGGGATTTTTTAACCCCCAACTCTACACGTGTGGAGGTGATGGTGGAATGGTTATATCTAGGACGTAATCAAGCACTCTATCTTTGTTGGACTCTATTTAAATCTTAATGTGAAGTGATCACATCTTTGCAATAATTATTTTTGGACTTTAAAATTTATATGCACTTGCATGACAGCACACCCATAATAGTAGGATTGTGTGTTTATGTAGCGCTGCCTTGATGAATGTTTTTGTTTGTTTTAAATTTAATTTGCTTGCCATTGGCAGGCATATGTGGTAGCTGCTTCAGTTTTAAATAGGTTATTTGTGGTAGTTTCAACTAATCCCCAAGCGCTTGAGTTTGTAGGAGGAGGTTCGTTTGTCTACAAGTTGTTTATAAATATTTATTGATAACTATACTTAGGGTACACTTTCCCTCTTCTCTCTCCTCAGCAATACTATGCACCTTTTCCTGTTATAAGAAACAAGATCTGGGCACTGGACTCTTTCTTTCTTTATTGTAAGTTCACGTAACAAGGTTAAAAAATCCAGGCCAACTCGTTTTTTTACACACTTTTGCAAGGTCTGTGAGGCTGCAATAAAGGGGCAAAGAGCAAGCAGAATCTTGTTTTTCAGTTTATCTTTAGGAAGATAAACTGAACTGTTTATCTTCCTAAAGCACCTACTGTGGAAAGTTGTTGGGTAATTTGTTAGCTCCTGTGGCATTCGTGATTTTCATTGCTGTTTGTCTATTACCTTACTTGAAGTATCATAAGTGTCACACTTTTGGTTTTTATACTATACATCCAGTACAGACCTCAAATCGGGTACTCACTAAGGTCTAGGGCTAAGAAGGGTTGGGTTTCATTAAAGGTATTTTCCCTTGCTTCTTGTCTTGGAGACCACTGCCAATGGGACAGAATGTTAGGGATATCTCCAAAAAGGGAGGCTACTCCATACTATCCAAAGCAGAGAAAGTGTTTTGACTGGACTTTAACTTTTACTGCAATAGAAAAGACTGTTTGGATTTTTATTTTTTCATCTTGGGTTCTGGTGTCTGGAGATATAAGCAAATGCAAGCACAAATGCGGCACATTTTCTAAAAAATGCCATTATACAACAAAATATTAAAAAAATTATTACAATCAAACTCCAAAGAAAATATCTGAACAACATGTTTTATCTTTAGCTCATTTGTGAAAGGAGGAAGGAAATATGCACTAAGTACATGCTTAAAGGAAAGCATTTATGAGAAATACAAAGGGCTGGCATTGATGTCCATCTTCTAGGAATGCTAAATGTACTTTGGACCACTAACCTCAAACAAGCCAGAGTAAAATCAGATTCCTGGTTGGCATACTTGTTCAAGGTCAATCCTAAGAAAATGTTTGAAGCCATAAGATCAGCATGAGAACCAGACATGTAGCATTTTCAAAATGGTCAGCAATAGTAGCCTCCATATGCTCAGTTCAGGTTGTCTTTAAATAATGTCCACTCTTTGTATTTGTATTATTCTTAATATAGCTTGATAACTTGCAAACTTAACCTTGGCTCACTGGGGTGGTTAAAGTCTATTTTCAGGCAGTTGTTTTTAATTTTGGATATAGTGGGGGAGGAGATCAAATTTATGTCAGGTTTTTATTTCTGTTTGGTTCTCATTGGAGAATTTATCACTTCTGTCCCTGTGACACCAATACACCAAAAGGGAAGGCAGTTGTCACTTGAACCTGAAGGTACAGAAAATAATTAAAAAAACCTTGTCAAAGGATTAAACCCTCCCCCACACTGCAAATTTAGTTTGTCTGTGTCCCCTTGTTAATTTTTTTCCTCCCTGTCCTGACAAGCGAGGAAATCATGCTAGTTGGTTCACAGCAAAAAAATAAATAAATAAAAATAAATAAATAAATAAAATAAAATTATGATAATAATACACAAAATAAAGTTTAGGCATTAAGGGAGTTGCAATGTAGACATGGGTTAACTGGTTTAGCGGAAAACTACAAGTCATCAGCCTACACATTAATAGATTTTTTGCACACCATAAATAGTATTTCCACATTGGCTCTCAACTTAAAATGTTTTTGGTGGACTTTGTCAAGAAATGCATATATAAAAAAAAACATTCTTAGCAGTTATCAACAAATCATCTTAATATGAATCGTAAATATACGTTCTTGGATGGAGTGGGCTAAGCTAATGCTAGTTATGTTGGGTCATGTCTGTGACAGCTTGATCTTGTCTGAATACCTCTGCAAGAATATATATTAGAGCCTGCATTGAGGAAATTTGAAAATTCTCCCTTGCAGTAAGGCCATGTGCACACTTCAAGGGTTAACTGTGTGCTTGGGCTTAGGGGGCATAGAACAGATTTAGGGGGAATAGAGCTGATCTTCTGCTCATCCATGGTGTTAGTCCTTGCAGTGTATTCTCCCCTATGCTCCGGCAGTCTAAGGTCCTGTAAAACCAATCCAGGATCCATAGCCTTGTAGTGGACATGATTTCATAGCGGGACAGTCCACTACTGGAACATAAGGGAGTGCCTCCGACTGGGAGAGAGAAGGATGGGGTAAGTAAAAGTGCTTTTACTCTCCCATAGACTTAAATGAGCAGTTAATCCCCTTGCAGTGAGGCTCCACCCACACTGAAAGGGGATTAACTGCTCATTTTGGAGGAATTTTGCAAGCGTTCTGGAGTTGGGCTTTACATCTGTGGGTAATGAGGTACCTCAGCTCTCACCTAAACAATAGCTGCTGATGGCAAATAGAAGCTTCTCTAACAGAGTCACAGATAACTGTAAACTTTGGCACATTCTACCACCCTAGCCACTGAAAACATGTTTGAATTTCTTCCTCAAGGTTGATCATACATGATTCATTTTTATTCAACCAGCCGGTTGAATGAAAAAAAAAAATATCTGAAAATCATTCCCACTGTGGTATTAAATTCTGACAACAAGGAGCCTTCCCCAACATCATAATACAATGATCAGTGTTGCTGGTTATAGCCATCCCTGCTGAACCAGCCAAATTCCGATTCAAGTATGGCTGGCTTAAGTCCCAATTCAAGTCTAATACTAGTTTATGTTTTTATAGATCTAAGCCCCTGCTGTAATTTGTGACTGATTTTGGCCCTGAAAATATTTTTCCAGTGGCCTGTGCTGGCAGAGCTGAGTTAGAAGAAGTTTCCTCACACACACTTGTACACTTGTATTGCAGTATGTCCCACCAGTACCATTACATCACAGCTTGTAAGGTCTTTTCTGTTGCCTATTGGATAGAACAGTCTTAACTTCTAACAGGAAAATGTGCAAAGTGCATATTTATTTACGTGACTTCAATAGGGCTTTAAAAAAATGTTGGATGGAGTTAGCTGTGGACTTGACAGTTTATAAAATAAGGAATGACAATTTAACTGGATCCAGGTACAATTCTGCACAAACACAGCGACTAAATATTTTATCAAATCCAATGTATATTGTTTACTTCTTATTTGTAGAAAGATGCAGTAACATGATAATTTTGGCACCAAGTAAGGAAGGCATATGCCTTCCTCAGCCTACACTTTTATGTTACCTGAATTCTTATACTTGTTTCACTTATTTTTTTTAATTGGCACTACTTTTTTTGTTTGCACTTTTACCTGGCATCAGCACTGGCTACCTGTTAAAGAGAATTATTTCCTCAGACATACATAACCGGATGTTGGTTCACTTCTGATTGCTTGGTTGGCATACATATTGTAAATAATTCAATGTAACAAAAAGTAGCAGTAAAATAACAGTGAGATAAAAAAAATGTCAGGTGAACTAAGTGGTAATCGATGGAATGGAACCAACATTTCTTCACGGTGTCACACTGGAAAGTCTCAGCGTTCTGTTTGGTTACACCTTGTCAGAGATCTGAAATTGTCCCCAGAGGAGGACGTTATGTGATCCATAACTTAGTCAGAGAAGTTCTGTGCTATCTACATTGCCCTGATGGATTTGGTAACACAGTAAAATTCAACCCTTGCATGTGGTGAATCTTCTTTCTTGTGTCGGTATCCTGTCTGCTGCTGTCTGCCGTGTTTGGTATTTTTTTCCAATTTGAGGTCTTGTCCATAGGTTTGGATATAAAGGCAATTCTTCAGCCACATATTATAGGCACATTGTATCTATAGGGTTTGTTTTCCATGGCACTCTCTCTTTGAACATTGTGCTGGCTTCCACCAGTCTCCGTTGTGGCAGTGGCATATATTACAGTCATCCACTTTTACTTCAATCCCTGCTGGGATGATGGTTGTTCCTGCGAAGCAGTTTGGGCCTGGATGGGCAAATAAAGAGTAAAATAGGGTTAGTTCAATCATTCTACGCAATACTGCTATGCATGTGTGGGAGTCATTCATCTCAGCGTACTGGCACCATACGAGAAATATAAAGTGAGTTGCAAATGTGTATACATTCTGAAAAAGATTGTGAACAGGAAGATAAGTTTATTTTATTCACTTGCTGGATAATGACAATTAAAAGGTCTTTTTTAAATATCACTTTGTGACTGTATCATCATTCATGCAAATGTAACAAATAGTACCCATAATGTTCATAATATGTGTGTGATAGTTTCTTTGTTGCCTTTCAATAGGTAAATGTAATATTCACTAACATTTGATCCTAGGTGAAAAAAAGCCCATAGTTCTTCGAGTTTGATATGAGTCCCCCCATATCCATACCAGACCCTTATCTGAGCATTCATACTGGATGGCCAGGAAAGGAGGGGCTCAAGTGTGTTCCCACCCCCTTGAAACCATACCAAGCCATGTTGAGGGAAGTACACTACCAGGCAAAACACCCTACTGCAACATTAATGAGGGCAAGACCACAAGAAAAAGAAAGAGAGAGAGCACCAACCTAGTTCATTATCCTTAAACCCTTGTTTTTTTTTTTTTTTTAAAGTGGTAAGTATTATACTCACAAAATTACAGTTAGGTAAAAGTTCATCATATGGTCCAACAGCAAAAAATATCACATGATGCCGTATTAGTCAGTCCATAGTACATGTGAGGCAGGAGGTAGAGATCCAAAAGGCTAACACTGGGGTGTGAGCAATGGTCTTCTTGGCTCTGATAAAGAGGTGATTACCTCGAAACGCGTTAGCCTTTTGGACCTCTACCCCCTGCCTCACATGTTGATGCACTATGGACTGACTAATATGACATCATGTGATGTTTTTTGCTGTTAGACCATATGATGAGCTTTTACCTAACTGTAATTTTGTTTACCACTTTTTATCATTAGCCACTTAAGGACAGAGCCTTGTTTTGAGATTTGGTGTTTACTGGCATTTTTTTTTGCTATAAAATTACTTAGAACCCCCAAACATTATATATATATTTTTTATAACACCCTAGAGAATAAAATGGCGGTTGTTGCAACTTTCTGTCACACTGTATGCGCACAGCGGTCTTACAAGCGCACTTTTTTTTTTTTAAAAAATACACTTTATTGTATTAAAAAATAAGACAACAGTAAAGTTAGCCCAATTTTTTGTATATTGTGAAAGATGATATTACGCCGAGTAAATTGATACCCAATATGTCCCGCTCATGGAATGGCGACAAACTTTTACCTGTAAAAATCTCCATAGGCGATGTTTAAAAAATTCTACAGGTTGCATGTTTTTAGTTACAGAGGAGGTCTAGGGCTATAATTATTGCCCTCACTCTAACGATCGCAGTGATACCTCACATGTGTGGTTTGAACACCGTTTACATATGCGGGCATTACTCACGTATGCGTTCGCTTCTGCATGGGAGCTTGGCGGGAAGGAGCGCGTTAAAAAATAATTTCTTTTTTTCTTATTTATTTTACTTTTTATTCTTTATTTTTACACTGTTATTTAAAAGAAAAAAATCTGTCACTTTTATTCCTGTAAAATTTGAGAAAAATTCCGGATAGCCGCACTCCAGAAAATAACCTGTATTCTTCAAAAGGAATCAAAAAATACATGCCACAGCAGAACGGACAGAAGAACTGACGCGTTTTGCACTATTAAACAGTGCTTAATCATAGCTATGTAATGTAAACATCCCTTGTACTAGAAAAAAGCATGACAACACATCTTAAATGTGAGATCTGGGGTCAAAAAGACCTCAGATCTCACATTTACACTAAAATGTAATAATGAAAAAAAATGTTGTTTGAAAAAACCAAAATAAAAAATGTCCCTGCAAGAGCTATTGGCAGAAGTGATGTTTTGACGTTGCTTCCACCCTGCAATGGTATGGAGCTGGGTGGGGGCCATCTTCCCCTCACTCAGCTCCATACCACACAGGGAGAAGGTTCCGATCGCCTCCACCGCTGCTGGTGGCTATGGTAAGCGACGGAGGGCACCGGAGCGTGGCGGGAGGAAGGTTGGCCCCTCTCCCGCCACCAATAAAAAGTGATCCTGCGGCGAATCCAGCAATAAGACCACTTTTATCTAAAAGCCAACTGCTGAAGAAGTGGATACCGGGTTATGGCAGCTAGCTGCTGCCATAACAATGATATTCCACTTCAAACAACCGATGTATAACGACGGCGGTCAGTCGGCAATTGGTTAAAAACAAGGGTTTAAGGATAATGAACTAGGTTGGTACGCCCACTCTTTCTTCTTCTTGTGGTTTCAGAATACCAGATTCTCTGGTCTTTAGAGGGCAGCAAGACTTGGCTTATCCTGTCAAACCAAGATGGAGATCTAACACACCTTGTCTGGTCGGTCTCACTCCCAAGCGCAGGATTATTGGTGTTTGTGTCTATTTGTAAAATGAGGACAAGAGCCTCTCCCCCAACATTGGAGGGGGTCAGTGGATAGGGAGCTTATTGAAATTTGGAAGCCCCCTTTAAAAAAAGGGTCTCTAGATGAATGAGTAAGGGGTAAATACATTCACCAGGTGAAAGGCAACAAAGAAACTATTGCACACATTTTACGTACATTACGGGTATTATTATTATTATTTGCATTAATGATGAGACATTTGCAAAGCCATTTTTTTTTTAACAGACCCTTAAATATTTATATGCAGCACTTCATATTTACCAGAGCAAACAAATATATGTTTTTTGTATGTGTTAGTATTGAACATAAATAAAGGAATGTATAAACAAAATTAATTAAAAACATTTTTTTTATATTTAAATATCTTATTTATAAGTCTGATACAGATTACGGAACACTATATTATATTTTTCAAAGGTTCAACATTCCATAGAAAACAGTCCCTCACTAGACAGTCTAGCCTAAGAGGTCAATTTTATTGTTTTTCCATTGATTCATCACACTGTTTATTATTTGTTTGTCAATTTTTTCCCAGGCTATTTATCACAAGAAGTAATAATCTTGTGGCAGCTGTAAAAACTATACAGAGTATGGCCAGCATTAGATACAGTAGTTCAGCAAAGTGACCTTAGAAGCTATTTAAAGATGTTCACCACTATGCGATATAAAATATGGGAAGCCTCTAATTGGACCTTTGCCCTCTTTCGCTGTATGCTCTGTTTCCATACCGACCCTCCTATACCTTTCAACATTCTAAGATAGGAAAGAAATACTTTTTTTTTTTAAATCCAAATTCCATCATGTTTCAAGAGCCAGTTTGAAAATTAAGACATATTTGTCCAACTGCTATAGGGACCAACACAACTTTTCCATTGCACTACTTTAATAAAAAAAAAAAAAAGTAAAAAGAGATTCTAAGCACCTTATTGCAGCCATACTGCTGCTTTTTAAATTAGTCTCAAGGTACTCATCTGGTCCAAAGAGACATAAAAGTTAGAAAGCAAGATTTTTCACCCTGAGATTTTCACTCTGCTTTATTGGAATAATTGCCCGATATGCCCATTATGATGGATATGAAGGCGTTACGAGACCAGTCTCTTCAAATTATCCAAGGTATGAACAATCTTCTTGCTTCTGTAAGCCGCTTACACCCAGTCAACACCATACTGTGAAAGTAAAATTACTTTTCAAATGTAATGTTGCAATATTAGTCAGAAATGGCCAATGCAAGTTGAAGCAAGTACTATAAAAATGAAAATACAATTAAATGTTGTCATTATAACGCATCTAGTTACAGTAAGTATAAAAACTGCAAAAGGATGCTTTCATATGAATCACAAACCAAGTCACATTCCTTTAATATTAAGATGTTAACAGTACAGGAGAGCTCTGGCATAAATACATATCAGAATTCTGATATAATGGAAACATATACTGTACATTGAGTACTATGAATACTGCCGTTGTTATCCTCTTTCTGGAAATACTGCCTGTCTGTAGGACAATGTTAATTTACTATTCACTAAATTAATTTACTTATTTTATTTCACATTTCCTGTTTATTTTACCTCTTTCCTACACAGGCTTCAGAACAGGCTTACCTACACAGGTTTTGGAACTGACAGGCAGGGAGGGAGTGGGAGAGGGGGACAGACTCAGAGCCTCAGAGCAGAGAGCGTGATGAAGGAGGCACATAAACTGACCACAGTATCATGGATCAGCAGCTATGATGCCGTGGTCAGTACACAGATGGGAACACAGGAATAAGCAGGATCAACTAGGTATTTTAGATCAAGGAAAGGGACAAATTACACTGTAGAAGCACAATGGTATAGATCATGCCTTAAAGAAACAGAAGCTTTTTTTTCAGCTAGCTTTAGAGTATGCATCACAAGCTGATCTAGATTCCACCAGGCCACTTAGTAAAATTACCAATAATGCCTTCCCCTACAAATCAGCTAACAACAGAGACATGGAGGTTAATGTTGTACAGCCTGTTCTGCAGTTGCCACTGGCAAGTGCTTATTGATTTACATATCTGGAGACGATATCATCAGCACTGCATTAAGTATTAATGAACAGGACCCCAGAAGAGGTTTGTGGTGGCTCTGTGCAGGCATGGCCACCTAATCCTGAACTTAAATAGCTACCTAGTAGGGATGAGCTCGATGCTCGGGTCGAACATAAGTTCGACTCGAACATCGGGTGTTCGCCCGTTTGCAGAACAGCGAACATTATGGGGCGTTCGCGGGAATTTCGAGCGCCACGGAATGCCCCATAATGCACTGTTTGGCCAATCACAGTGCGCTCTGCTGAGAGAGCCATAATTGGCCAAAGGCAGGGTGCCTTTGGCCAATCATGACTCAGAGGGACTAAGTCCACGCCCCACACTATATAAGACTGTTTACATGGCGGCCATGTGTAGTGTTGTTGGCGTGGACAGAGAGATAGCTTGAGTTAGATTAAGCAGGCAGGTTATTCAGTTAGTGGCAGTGTATTTAATATATATATATATAATATAAATATATACACTGCATTTAATATAGGCTATATATTCAGTGTTTACTCAATATTCAGGCAGTGCAGGCAGTGTATTTATATATATATATATATATATATATATATATATATATATATATATATACACACAGTCTTGTGTGTAAATATATATATATATATATATATATATATATATATATATATATATATATATATATATATTACTCTGCATCCAGTGTAGACTATATCTACAGTGCATTCGGTGGTGTACATGGTGTACACAGAATATAATACACTTCAGACAGTGTACAAATTATCTAATACAGTATGTACAGTTTCTACTACACTTCTGGTGGTGTACACTTTACACAATACAGTGCAGCCATAGTACAGTTTCTAATACAGTGCAGGTGGTGTACACAGTACCTAATACACCACCAGGGTGGCCTTCACTGGACTCACTCCCCTAGGCCTAATGGACGCAAGGGAGGTGGAGTGGAATTCCTACTATCCCCCCAATGCACCTTCCAGGTTATTCACTCCCCTCCCTTTCTTTCCCTCTCATCATTTGAAGCTCACTGTATACGTCTATTCTCTCCAACTTTCCTAAAAATTGCTGTTATCTACCGGCCCCCTGGACCATTATCGACTTTCCTTGATGAGTTTTCTGCCTGGCTACCCTACTTTCTCTCTTCTGAAATTCCCACAATCCTTCTTGGTGATTTCAACATCCCTGCTAATACAAACACTCCTGCTACTTCTAAACTTCTTAGTCTAACCTCTTCATTTGACCTGAAGCAATGGGTACAGGCTTCTACTCACTCTGATGGCAACACCCTTGACCTTGTATTCTCCTACCTATGCGCTCTATGCAACTTCTCAAACAATCCTTTTCCTCTCTCCGACCATCACCTTATTAGTTTCTCTTTCTCTCCCTGTCTTCTACCACCTTTCCCTCCAACTGCCTAACCATCACCCGTAGAAACTTTTGCAACTTCAACTCTTCTCTCCTCTATTCTGCTACTGACCACCTCTATGACAAAATCTCTCCCCTGTCCTGCCCCAACCAAGCCACTTCCATCTACAATAAATCCCTGTCCTCCACCCTGCACAAGCTCGCTCCCCTCACTACACGCAGAATCAGGCCTCGACCCCTACAACCCTGGCAAACAGATGACACTAAAATTCTCAAAAAATGAAGTTGCGCTCTGTGGCACAAGACTTATGCCCCGTACACACGGTCGGACATTGATCGGACATTCCGACAACAAAATCCTCTGATTTTTTCCTACGGATGTTGGCTCAAACTTGTTTTGCCTACACACGGTCGCACAAAGTTGTCGGAATTTCCGATCGCCAAGAACGCGGTGACGTCAAGCACGTACGACGAGACTAGAAAAGGCCGGTTCAGAACCTAGCGCAGCACCCTTTGGGCTCCTTTTGCTAATCTCGTGTTAGTAAAAGTTTGGTGAGAGACGATTCGCGCTTTTTCAGACTCGTGGCTTTCAGATCGTTTTCTGCCGTTCAGTTTGTGCTTGTGGGTTTGTATCTGCTCTTCAGTGCGTGCAAGCAAGTTCCGCGTGACTTTAGTCACTGTATTCTTGTTCGTTCGTTACTGGTTTTCAGGTCGCTCTTCACAGGCCTTGCTGTTCTTCAGTGCGTTCTGTTACTTCGTTCTGAGCAGCCGACCGTTTTCTAGCCATGTTTCATATGCGTACTCCTCGTAGAGTTCGTGCTGTGCGGGGGCTTGGTGTTGGGGTCCTGACCTTGGCACAAGTCCAGTCCATGAACAGGGTGGGGAGGAGTTCATGGACCAAGAATTGGTTGCTTCAGCGTGACCAGTTCTGTCATATGCCTTTGCTCCGTGAGATCCGTGAGAATAATCCTGATGATTTCAGGAACTTTCTCAGGATGACGGACCCCGTGTTTCACCGTCTGTTGGCTTCGCTGACCCCCTATATCAGCAGGCAGGATACCTGCATGAGGCAAGCCATCACTGCGGAGCAGAGGTTGGTCGCTACCTTGCGGTATTTGGCCACAGGGAGAAGTCTGCAGGACTTGAAGTTCTCGACAGGCATCTCCCCCCAGGCTCTGGGTATCATCATCCCAGAGACCTGTTCTGCCATCATCCAGGTTCTGCAGAAGGAGTATATGAAGGTAAGATTTTTATCCTTTTATATCACATTTTATTGTATTGAATGTTTGCTAATATATTGTATTTCTTTCCTCATTCCCTAATTACCATGATTGTAATATGCTGTGAATGTCCCCTTTGTCCTCATGCATGCTGGATTTTTATGTAATTATTATTTTAGATCCTTCATACATATTTGCCCTTCAATAACCTCTCCAGCATGGTGTCCCCTGCCCTATATTCACCTCATGTAGTCACTTAACAATGTATTTTATCAGCTCCATAGTAGTGCTTTACCCCAAACACCCCCTAAAATGTTTGGAAATGTTATTTTGGATTTAAATTCAGGCAGAGGGCCAGAGGCTTTTTTTTGTGGTGTCCCCAACTTTTTGGTAACCCTCCCTCCCCCAACTGCTAAGTCAGCTGATCCCAATTCTCTATCCTCAATCATCTATCTGCTGACTTTGCCAAACCCATACACACTATACCCATCTCTTTTGTGGTCAGATTTATGGCTGAATTACCCAAAGCATGTAGTGCAAGGGCCTGCCTGTATACTTTCCAATAGTACTGTTTAAAGTTTTTGTATCCTATTATTATCTTGATAGGTAATAGCAGAATGTCCAAATGTGCTCAAATGTGTACAGTGTGTATTTATATCTTTGTATTATGACACTTCTTACCTGTCCAGTGGTCTGCCAATAGTGTAACTAAGGAGGGGCTGTTCCAAGTAATACCCTGTATTTAGGCATTCATCTCTCAATGAAGTGAAGAGGGTTACCTGTCCAAGAGTTCCCCCCCCCCTACAATGTTAGAAATGGCCCATGAGAGGGGGGGAGGGGGAATATGATACGTGTACCTTATACTTTGTTGTTGTTAAATTCCCCTTAATAAATGCTATCTGGAGGTTGACCCATAATGTTTGTGTCTAATCTGCTTGCCAGGTTTATGTGAAAAAATAGTAATGTTTATTGTTTTTTCCTCAACAGTTTCCTTCCACGCCACAGGAATGGCAGACTGTGGCCTCCCACTTTGCCCAGCGGTGGGACTTTCCTAACTGCGGAGGGGCAATTGATGGGAAACACGTCCACATCGTCCCACCACCCAACTCAGGGTCGTACTATTATAATTACAAGGGGTTTAATAGTATAGTGATGTTGGCGGTGGTGTCGGCTAATTACGAGTTCTTGTATGTGGACGTGGGGAAGAATGGCCGGATGTCCGATGGTGGAGTCATCGCCCAGACGGAGTTCTACAGGCGTCTCCAGAATGGCAGTTTGGACTTGCCACCTCCAGAGGACAATGTTGAAGGTCTCCCATTTGTGTTCGTTGCTGATGAAGCATTTGCGCTGGGGGACCACCTGATGCGGCCATTCCAGATGAGGACCCTCACCCCGGAATAGAGGGTTTTTAATTACCGGCTGGCCAGAGCCCGAAGAGTGGTGGAGAACACATTTGGAATCCTGGCCAGCCGGTTCCGACTATTTCTGACACCCATCCATATGGCAGAGTATAAACTGAACCATATTATACTGGCGTGCTGTGTTCTCCATAATTTTTTAAGAAAACATTCAGCCAACTATGCTGGCTCAGTTGGGCCTGAGGCCGGAATACCAAATACATCAACAATGACGGCACTTGAAAGCGGCCGTCCTGGCTTGCCCTCCCTGAATGCCCGTGATGTCCGGTTACGATACCTGGGGTTCTTTGCGGGTAGGGGGGCTATCAATATGCCAGACAATCTGTGACACCTTTTTCAAATAAAAAACAACCAAAAGCTATTCTTGGTGGACATTTCCTGCTTGTGTTTGTTTAAGCTGACCCTGACAGAAATGTGTTGAGTGCAGAAAATGTCGTGATTGGGTAACCTTATAAAAAACAGTGTTGGCTGGTACTTCCTAAATGCAAAAACACTTTTCACTACAAGTGCACTTGCAACTGCACTGAACCTGCACTTGTAGTGCAAAGTGTATTTGCCCTTAGGAAATAACCCCCATTTGTGCATAAAACAGCAATTACATCACCCCAAAAGTGTTGTAGTGTTGAGACAATAATCCACACATTCTTGAGTAAGGCACTTTTTTATACCTGCACAATCACATGCGCATTTACCCAAGGTTTTTAAAACAAACCAACATGTTTGTTGTATAAAATGTTTGCATTAGCATTATGAAAAATCAAAATATCCATTTCTGATAAAACAGGCCTGTGTAAAACCAACAAGAAAGCCAAAAAACTAGAACTTACAAAGTTCACATTAGGTAAAACCTGAAGGCTATATCAGACATCAGTATTTAGGAACTGGGTTTGATATAGCGTTCAGATGGGGGGAACTCACCCCCTGGAAAAGCCAAATTTGGAAGATGCACACCAATTTACGAATGTCCACATGTGCTATCTGCCATCAGGGGGGATCAAGGGACGTGTTTTGGGGGAGCAAGCCCTTCCTCAACGCTACTTTATAATTGAGGAAGGGGTTGCACCCCCAAAACGCCTCCATTGATCTCCCGTGATGGCAGATAGCACATGTTGGCACACTGTGTGCATCCTCCAAATTTGGCTTTTCGAAACATTGTAAAAATTTAAATTACATAAAACAGGTGATTTTGTGGGGTTTAAATTCGCCCCAAAACATCAATGATGTTATTATTTTTTTTAATAACATCAGTGATTTGTTGCTGGATGTTTTGCAATTGGAGATTACATCCCATGATCTCCCCTTTCAGTATCTGGGCACTTTCTGATGTAAAACGTTCTCTCTCCCTCACATCACGATCACCTAAAAAGAGATAAAGAACAAAAAAAACAGGTCTCAAAAATCTGCCACCAGTCATCTCTTTTACCTGAGCCTGTGGTCGCAGACACTCACCTGTTGTGGTGCCAATCTCCACCACATCTTCTTCTTCCTCCTGCTCTTCTTCTTGGGTTGGTATTTCCCCTTCTTCCAGAGGGGGGGGGCTCTGGTCTCCTGGGATGAGGGGTGTCCGAGTCTTTTCTCCCCTATGTAAAACAAAAATGGTATACTTAGCACACAGATATTTGATGGCAGAACTATAGAAATAGGAAACATTGCTTGGAAGTGGGGTACAATTGTCTATTTTAGCCGAGTTCCAAGATGTATATTTTTTAGTGCCCTTTGTCAAGCTGCAATACTTTACCTGTTTGGTACAAGCTTCACAGATGTAGCCCCCCCTATAGTATACACTGGAGCACCTGTGTGCCCCCCCTAATAAAAATGGTGTTCTGGGGTCCCACACTAGTGCTCCAGTGTCCAGATGTGAAAACAGCTGCTCAGTGTCCTCTCCTTACACACAATCTAGTTTGCATTTCATTCTAGTAACAAACCCATCTACACAAACTAATATTTGGCATCCAAGTAGGCCCCAAAAAAAAGTGTGAAAATGCATATGGCCTAAACAATGGTGTTCTAGAGGCCGAAAGAAAAATGTTTGATACGAACGAATAATGGGCCCATGAACATTAAAGTTGCCCTTTTAAACGTTACAATTACTAAAAGCATATGGAGCAGAACGAACGGAATAACGACAGAAAGAATATGAACACAGCACAACTACTTACTTTTTTGCAGCACTCTCCGGATCTTTCGGTACTGCTCTGGCTCTCTCAACTTCAGGTCCGACCACCGCTTCCTGAGCTGATCTTTTGATCTTCGTACCCCGAAATTCCTCTCCAGACTCCGGACCACTTTACCAATGATTTTGGCCTTTCTGATGTTGGGGTTGGGGTAAGGCCCATATTTTCCATCATAGTCGGACTTCTTCATGATGTCAACCATCTCCAACATCTCCCCAAACGACATATTTGTGGCCTTAAAACGTCTCCTTCTGGATCGGGACGTGCCTGGATCCGGGCTTTCCTCCTCCTCCTCGTTGTTCGAATTATCACACACCTGGTGTAACTCCGCCATCATGCTCTTCCCCCACTGCGCCGAACGAAAAGGGGTGGGGAATAGAATAGAAAGAACGTCAGGGGCGGGCGGAGTTACACACATGCGCAGTGTGTATAAAGCGTAACACGCGTGCGTATTACGTACGATCTGTGAGCGGAGGAAGGAGCATTGGACGCGCCGATTGTAAGAACGAAGGTAAGAGACAAACTTGGGCCTATACTGCTTCTAGATTGAGGCCTATATTGTAACAAGATTAGGAGAGTTTGGTCTGACATTAGGCTTTGTCTTGCAGTGAACATGGATATCTTAATGAGAGATACTGACTTCATGTCACTATTCATTGATATGCTAAGGGAGCTGCCCTGTCTGTGGGAGATTACCCACCCCCATTTCAAAAACCAAGCAAAGAGGAAGGCAGCACTGGAGCAATTGTGTGAAATTGTGAAGCAGGTGATCCCCACGGCAGACATCACTTATTTAAAGATTTTCATTGGTGGCCTGAGGAGCACATATCTGAGGGAGCGCAAGAAAGTCCTGGATTCACAGAGATCTGGAGCAGCAGATGACATCTATGTCCCCAGGATGTTGTACTACGACAAGCTGCACTTTCTGGCAAGCCAGACTGAACCCAGGCCATCCCTCTCCAGTCTTCCTTCCACGCTTCCTTCCCCCCCGGCTGAGGCTTCTGACGCCCAACCTGGGCCTTCCAGGCCATATGTGGAGGAGCCCAGATTGAGCCAGGTATAGCATTCCTCTAAATATTGCTGGTTGTCCAATCAATGATGTTAACTAGATGTTAGTTGGGAGTACTAATTTATGATTGTGATTGATGATGCCAAAACTAAAACCATGTCCCTTTTTCATACACAGGGAAGTCTCAGCCAGGAGGTGGCTGATCTGCAGGTCCCTCCACCCACCCTGAAAACAGAAAGTGGCAGCAGGAGGAGTAGCCTAGAGGAGGCGGCTATCAGATTCTTTTGGAGGGCTACAGAGGTCCTGGGAGCACCACAGACCAGGGAGGAGAATATTGCTGCATTCATTGCCTATAAAATGCAGAGGATGGAGGAGGGCCAACAAGCCATGTGTCAGGCCCTCATATCAGAGGCTCTGGAGAAAGGTGTGAGGGGCCAACTTACACCTCACACACAGCTTTGGGATGGTCCTCCTCCTCCTCCTCCCTCTCCTCCAGGTCCTCCCAGTCCTCCTCCAGGTCCTCCCAGTCCTCCTCCTCCTCCAGGTCCTACTCCTCCTCCTCCTCCAGGTCCTACTCCTCCTCCTGCCACATCTCCTACTGCACAGCCACAGCCCGGAAGGAAGTGTGAAAGGAAGACCAGAGAGTGATTGCCCTGGATCCAGTCTGGTCGGCCAAAAGATGCAGCCTCTTGTGGTACCACAGCCTGGGAACACTGATGTCATCTGCTGCTATCCAAGTCTCTGTGAATCCCGGACCAGACTGCCCTCCCTTATATATGGACTCCTCAGGCCACCAATTTTGAGGTTTAAGAATTGATGTCTGCCGTGGGGGTCCCAGGCTTCGCTAATTTCTCTTGTTGATCCAGTGTTGCCTTCCTCTTTGCTTGGTTCTGATACCTTAATAAAGGATTTTTGTTTTGAATTATACTCTCCTATGTGTTTTACTTCAAAAATGATGGTTTGTTTGTGAGGATTCAGGTACATTTCTAATATACAATGTGAAATGAACAAGGGACACCAACAACAAAAAATCTCCTGGAGATTAAATAATAAAAGATATCAATGGTGTTGGGGTAACTTGCCACACAAAACACACCCAAAAATATTCTGGAGTAAAAATAAAAATAGCATTGAACAAAGATCAGCCTTGGAAAAAATACAAACATTAAAGAAAAAAAAAGGCTTAAAAACCAAAAAAAAATCCAAAAAAAATATAAAACTGTCAGATGTGACAACTAATAACAATATATTGAGGGTATCCCACTAAAAAAACACAAATAAAAGTTTGTGAGAAGTGTGTGTGAATATGAGCAGCAAAACTACTTAACTCTTGTCACATTATAAAGAAGAAGAGAGTGCGCTGTATTAAACCATTTTTTACATTGCAGCGTGACGAAAGTGCTGTATCCATTGCGAACGCTAAGTTTACCAGAACGAGCTGTCCCGTGTCGGAATTTCTTCTGAGCATGCGTGGCACTTTGTGCGTCGAAACAGGCCACACACGGTCGGAATTGACGCGATCGGATTTTGTTGTCGGAAAATTTTATCTCCTGCTCTCCAACTTTGTGTGTCGGAAAATCCGATGGAAAATGTCCGATGGCGCCCACACACGGTCGGAATTTCCGACAACACGCTCCGATCGGACATTTTCCATCGGAAAATCCGACCGTGTGTACGGGGCATAAGTCTCTCAAAGACTTCAACCAATACAAACCTGCCCTCCAAAAATAAAATTCTTTCCTCCACACTGCCAAGCAGACCTATTTTACTACTCTTATTAACACCTTCTCATCCAGTCCCCGTAAACTTTTCTCTACCTTCAACTTTCTACTTCGTCCTCCACAGCCTCCACCCACTGACTCACTCACTGCCCAGGAGATTGCTAATAACTTCAATAAAAAGATTGATGCAATCCGTGATGAAATCTCCACTCTACAGGTATCTCCCCCAGTTACAATTACACTCCCCCGGGGTACAATTGACACTCCCCTTATTTAAATCTGCTACTAAAGATGAAGTTGCTAAACTCCTTTCTAACGCCCACCTAACCACCTGCCCCCTGGACCCTACTCCCTCTCAAACACTACGGTCGCCCTCTGACTCTATCCTACACTCTCTAACCCACATCTTCATTCTCTCACCTCTGGCATTTTCCCCAATGCTCTAAAACATGCACTGGTCACCCCCATACTTAAAAAGCTGTCCTTGGACCCTTCCAATCTTAACAACCTACTCCCTATCTCCTTGCTCAACATTCCACAGAAACTGCTCTTTTAAAACTCACAAATGACCTACTAATTGCAAAAACCAACGGACATTATTCTGTACTCCTACTTCTGGACCTTTCAGCTGCCTTTGATACAGTTGACCACCCCCTCCTCCTCACAAAACTTTACTACCTTGGTCTCCGTGGCTGTGCTCTCCAGTGGCTCTCATCCTACCTATCCCAACGCACCTTCAGTGTCACTTACAATTCTACTTCCTCCACTCCTCTTCCCTTCTCCATCGGGGTCCCCCCAAGGTTCTGTTCTTGGACCTCTTTTATTTTCAATCTACACCTCTTCCCTGGGTCAGCTGATAGCCTCTCATGGCTTTCAATATCATCTCTACGCTGATTACACACAAATCTATCTCTCCACCCCTCACCTCACTCCATCAGTCTCCTCACGCATCACTAACTTACTAACAGACATATCTGTATGGGTATCACACCACTTCCTCAAACGCAACTTGTCCAAAACTGAGCTTATAATATTTCCTCCCCCACGTGCCTCTTCCCCTGACTTCTCTGTCAAGAGCAATGGCACAACCATCCACCCATACCACATGTCAGCATGCTAGGTGTTATCCTGGACTCTGAACTCTCCTTTCGGCCCACATCCAATCACTTTCCAAAGCTTGCCGTCTCCACAACATCTCCAAACTATGTCCCTTTCTAACCAAGCAAACCACAAAGCTCCTGATTCCCTCCCTAATTATCTCTTGCCTTGACTACTGCAACTCCCTCCTCTTTGGCTTACCTTTAAATAGACTATCCCCCTTCAGTCCATCATGAATGCTGCTGCCAGACTCATCCACCTTACAAACCTTATTGTGTCTGCTACCCCTCTCTGCCAATCCCTCCATTGGCTACCACTTGCCCAACAAATTAAATTCAAAATACTAACACTAAGTTACAAAGCCATCCACAACTCTGCCCCCTGCTACATCACTAGCCTAGTCTCAAAATACCAACCTAATCACCCACTTCGTTCCTCCCAAGACCTCTTGCTCTCTAGCTCCCTCATCACCTCCTTCCATATCTGTCTCCAGGACTTCTCCCAAGCCTCGCCCATCCTCTGGAATTTGCTACCCCAATCTGTCAGACTGTCTACAAATGTATCCATTTTTAGGCGATCCCTGAAAACTTTCCGCATCAGAGAAGCCTATCCTGCCTCTGTCTAACAACTGCACTATTTTCTCCATTAGCTCATCCCCCACAGCTATTACCCTTTTGTATAACTTGACCCTCCCTCCTAGATTGTAAGCTCTAAAGAGCAGGGCCCTCTGATTCCCCCCTGTATTGAATTGTATTGTAATTGTACTGTCTGCCCTAATGTTGTAAAGCGCTGCGTAAACTGTCGGCGCTATATAAATCCTGTATAAATAATAAATATAATAATGCAGTGTGTACAGTTTCTACTACACTTCAGGCAGTATACACAGTATCTAAAACAGTGTGTACAGTTTCTAATACACTTCAGGTGGTGTACACAGTATCTAATACAGTGTGTACAGTTTCTACTACACTTCTGGTGGTGTACACTGTACACAATACAATGCAGCCGTAGTACCATTTCTAATACAGTGCAGGCATTGTACACAGTATCAAATACAGTGTGTACAGTTTCTACTACACTTCAAGTGGTGTACACAGTACACAATACAGTGCAGCCGTAGTACAGTTTTTAATATAGTGCATGCGGTGGACACAATATCTAATACAGTGTGTACAGTTTCTACTACTTTTCTGGTGGGTGTACACAGCATCTAATACAGTGTGTACAGTTTCTAATACACTTCAGTCGATGTACACAGTATCTAATACAGTGTGTACAGTTTCTAATACACTTCAGGTGGTGTACACAGTATCTAATACAATGTGTACAGTTTCTACTACCCTTCTGGTGGTGTACACAGTACACAATACAGTGCAGCCTTAGTACAGTTTCTAATACAGTGCAGGCAGTGTACACAGTATCTAATACAATGCATACAGTTTCTACTACTTTTCTGGTGATGTGCACAGTATCTAATACAGTGTGCACAGTTTCTAATACACTTCAGGCATTGTACACAGTATCTAATACAGTGTGTACCGTTTCTAATACACTTCTGGTGGTGTAAACAGTATACAATAAAGTGCAGCCATAGTGCAGTTTCTAATACAGTGCAGGCAGTGTACACAGTATCCAATACAGTGTGTACAGTTTCTACTACTTTTCTGGTGGTGTACATAGTATCTATTAAAGTGTGTACAGTTTCTACTACACTTCTGGTGGTGTACACAGTACACAATACAGTACAGCCATAGTACATAATAAACAAAAACTGAAGGCTGTTTGGCCTAGAGAAGGGGGGGAGGGGAAAGAAATCTTCCCCAGGGACTTTTAAGGTGCTATTTAATAAACAGTATATTCAAAAAATGTCTATACAATCATATTAAGTAAAATTAATATTTATTTGTATTAAATCACATTAAAATATTCATGCCTCACTTCAAGAGTGAGACATGTAAGTAAGAACAATACGACATAAACAATGTCACCCAAAAATTATTTTTTTCCACATTAGACAGTGTAACAAGAAGCAACTACTTAAAGGTGCCAAGACAATCTGCCGCTCGACATGTTTCGCTCTAATACGAGCTTCTTCAGGAGTTTAAAGGCAATGATTGTGGCGGACTCTAAATGATGGGAAAATAGACAAAAATCAATACATACATTTGAACATGTATAGAAAACATCTAATAAATTTTTTTGAATTTACAAAAATTCCATTACCAGAGTAAAGATTGATACAGAAGATTTAAATGCAAGCATGTAGGTTTCGATACTAAACATTTTAACCAAATATATGTAAACAATCAAAATTTATACATCTTACCAGGCTGTAGCACATTAATCCGATATAAATACTTCAATAGAATGACAGTACTGCTGCTAGTTTCAAACCGGGGGGTTCTCATATGTGAGGGATATCGCTGCCATGCTATGACCACAGGGGAATATAAAGTTTAAGAAACGGCCCTTTAAAAAAGCACAGTAGATTCAAAAATTAGAAGAAGGGGATCGCAGCCAAAATCTTTCATGATTTAAATTTGGGGGGATATATACCCTAAGGTAGAACCAATTCAGGATATATTACCTGGAACATAAAAGTAACACGGCAAATATTATCACGTAGGTGGGGATGGCATCATAATCAAGTGAAAAAATTCACTAATGGCTGCAAAGGAAAGCGATCACCAGCAGAGATGTTTTCTAAGTGTAGAAAGAGAAAGTGCAATAAGGACCAATAGAGAATCCAAAGTGTAACTTACTGTCAGCTAATGACAGTGTCACACAAGGAAAACTTACTTCACAGATAGTGGTCCGGCACGCAGACTTGGAGCATCACGTTGCCTCCGTGGGATCGCACCGGTGACAGAACTGTGGGCGATGTGTAACCGCCTTTATATACCCCCATCACGGCGGCGTCTGATCTCGCCGCCGGGATGCGGACGCTTAATGAGATTGACTACGTCAGGACGTGGGGGAACGCGGTGACGTCAATTCTGGCGTCAGCAACGTATGTAGAGGTTACTGCGCATGTCAGCGCGGTTCTGGAGCCCGTGGAGCATCAGGGCGCCAAAGGCGCCATCTTTGTTGAGGGAAAGAGAGAGGTAAAAACAAATGGAAATAAATTGAAGCGTTATACCTGTTGTTGTTCTGAAGAACAACAAGAAAATATATGTATTCCCAATGAGTTCTTAATGGAGGCTCATATATATCAATAATAGGTATCCAAACCCCAACCAGACATGATCAGGCTCAAATTTAAGGGCCACCAACCATAGGGGCGATTGGTTCAACACCACAAATGGTGGGTGCCCAGGGCGTCCGTGTGGTCTAAATTGACAACAGCATATCCCTCACATATGAGAACCCCCCGGTTTGAAACTAGCAGCAGTACTGTCATTCTATTGAAGTATTTATATCGGATTAATGTGCTACAGCCTGGTAAGATGTATAAATTTTGATTGTTTACATATATTTGGTTAAAATGTTTAGTATCAAAACCTACATGCTTGCATTTAAATCTTCTGTATCAATCTTTACTCTGGTAATGGAATTTTTGTAAATTCAAAAAAATTTATTAGATGTTTTCTATACATGTTCAAATGTATGTATTGATTTTTGTCTATTTTCCCATCATTTAGAGTCCGCCACAATCATTGCCTTTAAACTCCTGAAGAAGCTCGTATTAGAGCGAAACATGTCGAGCGGCAGATTGTCTTGGCACCTTTAAGTAGTTGCTTCTTATTACACTGTCTAATGTGGAAAAAAATAATTTTTGGGTGACATTGTTTATGTCGTATTGTTCTTACTTACATGTCTCACTCTTGAAGTGAGGCATGAATATTTTAATGTGATTTAATACAAATAAATATTAATTTTACTTAATGTGATTGTATAGACATTTTTTGAATATACTGTTTATTAAATAGCACCTTAAAAGTCCCTGGGGAAGATTTCTTTCCCCTCCCCCCCTTCTCTAGGCCAAACAGCCTTCAGTTTTTGTTTATTATTTAATCATGGGATGTGGTGCTTTCAGTTGACTACCTCTGTCCTCCGTATACTTTATTGCTACAGCCATAGTACAGTTTTTAATACAGTGCATGCGGTGTACACAATATCTAATACAGTGTGTACAGTTTCTATTACTTTTCTGGTGGTGTACACAGTATCTAATACAGTGTGCACAGTTTCTAATACACTTCAGTCGATGTACACAGTATTTAATACAGTGTGTACAGTTTCTAATACACTTCAGTAGGTGTACACAGTATATAATACAGTGTGTACAGTTTCTAATACAGTGTAGGCGGTGTACACGGTATCTAATACAGTATGTACAGTTTCTAATACACTTCAGGCGGTGTACACAGTATCTAATACAGTGTGTACAGTTTCTACTACACTTCTAGTGGTGTACACAGTACACAATACAGTGCAGCCGTAGTACAGTTTCTAATACAGTGCATGCGGTGTACACAGTATCTAATACAGTGTGTACAGTTTCTACTACTTTTCTGGTGGTGTACACAGTATCTAATACAGTGTGCACAGTTTTTAATACACTTCTGGTGGTGTACACAATATCTAATACAGTGTGTACAGTTTCTACTATACTTCTGGTGGTGTAAACAGTATACAATACAGTGCAGCCGTAGTATAGTTTCTAATACAGTGCATGCGGTATACACAGTATCTAATACAGTGTGTACAGTTTCTACTACTTTTCTGGTGGTGTACACAGTATCTAATACAGTGTGCACAGTTTTTAATACACTTCTGGTGGTGTACACAATATCTAATACAGTGTGTACAGTTTCTACTATACTTCTGGTGGTGTAAACAGTATACAATACAGTGCAGCCGTAGTATAGTTTCTAATACAGTGCATGCGGTATACACAGTATCTAATACAGTGTGTACAGTTTCTACTACTTTTCTGGTGGTGTACACAGTATCTAATACAGTGTGCACAGTTTTTAATACACTTCTGGTGGTGTACACAATATCTAATACAGTGTGTACAGTTTCTACTATACTTCTGGTGGTGTAAACAGTATACAATACAGTGCAGCCGTAGTATAGTTTCTAATACAGTGCATGCGGTATACACAGTATCTAATACAGTGTGTACAGTTTCTACTACTTTTCTGGTGGTGTACACAGTATCTAATACAGTGCGTACAGTTTCTACTACACTTCTGGCGGTGTACACAGTATACAATACAGTGCAGCCATTGTACAGTTTCTAATACAGTGCATGCGGGCTACACAGTATCTAATACAGTGTGTACAGTTTCTACTACTTTTCTGGTGGTATACACAGTATCTAATACAGTGTGCACAGTTTTTAATACACTTCAAGCGGTGTACACAATATCTAATACAGTGTGTACAGTTTCTACTACACTTCTGGTGGTGTAAACAGTATACAATACAGAGCAGCCATAGTACAGTTTCTAACACAGTGCAGGCGGTGTACACAGTATCTAATACAGTGTGTACAGTTTCTAATACACTTCAGGTGGTGTACACAGTATCTAATACAGTGTGTACAGTTTTACTACTTTTCTGGTGGTGTACACAGTATCTAATACAGTGTGTACCATTTCTAATACACTTCAGTACACAATACAGTGCAGCCGTAGTACAGTTTCTAATACAGTGCAGGTGGTGTACACAGTATCTAATACAGTGTGCACAGTTTTTAATACACTTCAAGCGGTGTACACAGTATCTAATACAGTGTGTACAGTTTCAAATACACTTCAGGCGGTGTACACAGTATCAATACAGTGTGTACAGTTTCTACTATACCTCTGGTGGTGTACACAGTATACAATACAGTGCAGCCATTGTACAGTTTCTAATACAGTGCATGCGGGCTACACAGTATCTAATACAGTGTGTACAGTTTCTACTACTTTTCTGGTGGTATACACAGTATCTAATACAGTGTGCACAGTTTTTAATACACTTCAAGCGGTGTACACAATATCTAATACAGTGTGTACAGTTTCTACTACACTTCTGGTGGTGTAAACAGTATACAATACAGAGCAGCCATAGTACAGTTTCTAACACAGTGCAGGCGGTGTACACAGTATCTAATACAGTGTGTACAGTTTCTAATACACTTCAGGTGGTGTACACAGTATCTAATACAGTGTGTACAGTTTTACTACTTTTCTGGTGGTGTACACAGTATCTAATACAGTGTGTACCATTTCTAATACACTTCAGGTGGTGTACACAGTATCTAATACAGTGTGTACAGCTTCTACTACACTTCTGGTGGTGTAAACAGTATACAATACAGTGCAGCCATAGTGCAGTTTCTAATACAGTGCAGGCAGTGTACACAGTATCTAATACAGTGTGTAGAGTTTCTAATACACTTCAGGCGGTGTACACAGTATCTTATACAGTGTGTACAGTTTCTACTACACTTCTGGTGGTGTACACAGTATACAATACAGTGCAGCCATAGTACAGTTTCTAATACAGTGCAGGCGTTGTATACAGTATCTAATACAGTATGTTCAGTTTCTAATACAGTGCAGGCAGTGTACACAGTATCTAATACAGTGTGTAGAGTTTCTAATACAGTGCAGGCAGTGTACACATTATCTAATACAGTGTGTACAGTTTCTACTACACTTCTGGTGGTGTACACAGTATACAATACAGTGCAGCCGTAGTACAGTTTCGAATACAGTGCAGGCGGTGTACACAGCATATATATAAAAAAACGGGGTTGTCCTTATCGAGATTGTAAGGAACCAGAAGACCAAATGAGTGACACGGATGTCATACAATGTAGGGAAAAATAGAAAAATATGATGTATTTATTAATGAATTAAAATATAATTTTTCTCCCCAATGGGAGATGGTAGTTTTTACACTAATAACATGACAGATATCCAGAAGCTACTGTGTTAGATAGTCTCTAGATATGGCAACACGCAGCACAAGACAACAAACACAGAACATTACAATTAAACAAATAAGCAATCGTCCGGACACCAGAGATCTATGCGTGGATGTCCATGCCGACACTAATGTGCCATATAAGCATTAAATAATATTAGTAGTTTATGGCATGGGTATCCAAGCAGGGGTCCCTGGAAGACTCGAGTCCACAAACTAATGATGGAAAAAAGGGGGGAAGGAGGGAGTAGGTCTGTCAGCCTGAAGGATCAAATGGCTGTAATAGGAAGATCTGAATTAGATATAATTTTCTCGATCATAATTGAAGGTAAAGTCTATAAATATAGATTTATGTTAAGGGAACAATTTGCAACGATGTAACTGGTGTGGATATGTGGAAATCCAGGATGATGTCTGTAGGATATCCTGTATATTTTCAAGGAGAACTATGCTCCTATAACTGCCTAGGAGATAGGACCAACAATACCATAGAGCAAATTCACTGCTTGTGATGGACTAAATTATTGCTATTTCCTTATATAGATCAAGCAAAATAGTATGATCTGATTTCTAGTCTTTAGCACATGTATTATGTGTTAACCAATCGGGTTTTAAAGGACTGTTTACTATTCCCCATACTCCGCACAATATTGATGGCTACAATAGATATTGGGGGCCGGTCATACGATACATGTCTGTGGTAATGCTCTCCACAATAGGTCAGGTCTTGAAGACGGACATATATGGTGTATCCACACTCTCTGCAAATGTTCCCTGATATGGGCGCTTGCCGCGCGTACATTCCTTCCAAAAGTCCGAGGCTTTGACACTATGTTACAGCTAACAGGCTAGCAGGAGGCGGAGTCCCCAGAGTTATTCGACCACAGTGTTGGGTACATGCTGCTGGAGGATGCGCAGCAATTTGATGGCTCTGACGTTGGTTCCCAGGTTGAGGAAGGGAGTAATGTGAGCCTAGAGAGAGGGGGTTGCCAAGAAGGACAAGAAACTGGCAGTCATGTTTACCCAGCTGCAGCATACTGCCAAGTTTGCTCCAGTGACAAGGAGGGAGGGGATGATGAGGTCACTGACTGTACTTGGGTGCCTGAAAGAAGAGAGGAGGAAAGTGAGGAGGAGGAGGCACAACTCCAACAAGGCAGGATGTCCTTTAGGGGGCAGCTTAAGGGCAGCCACCCTATTGCATCACACCACAGAGCTCCACAGGTGCTGGGCGCTGCTGACTTTTAAAAGTTCCTTAGTGTGGGCCTTTTTCGACATGTGTGCAGCAGATCACACCATTGCTGTTTTCAACCTATGTCTGAAGCGGATCAAGTGTGGCCAGAACAGCAGCCGCTTGAGCACCACATGCTTGACCAGACATATGATGACCTGGCATGCAGTTCATTGGCAACAGCACTTGAAAGACCCACATCAAAGAAAAAGGCGGACTTCTTCTTGCTCCTCATCTGGGATCTCCAACCCTACTATACTTCCAGTCCTCTCAAAAACCTGCACTGAGAGGAATGAAGGTATAGAAATAGGTGTCCCAAGTACTTGCAGCCAATCTGCTAGCAGTACACCACTAATTGATTTTAGCAGGCAAATTTCCCTACCCCAGTTTCTAAACCGTAAAAAGAAATTTGGTCCTAGCCATCCAGATGCTCAGAGTCTAAATGCTAGCTTGGCCAAATTGCTAGCACTGCAACTGCTGCCTTTTCAGCTGGTAGACTCTGCCCCCTTTCGTGAATTTGTGGAATGTGCTGTACCTCAGTGGCAGGTTCCAAAATGCCATTTCTTTTCATGGAAGGCCATTTTGGCTCTCTACCGGCATGTGGAAGGCAATGTTTTGGGCTTGTTGCACAGTGCAGTCAGACAGTAAGGTTCATATATATTACCACTGACTCTTGGTCCAGCAGGCATGGGCAGGGATGTTACCTTTCCTTCACAGCACTCTGGGTAACTCTGCTGGCAGCTGGGAAGGATGCAGGACAGGGTTCAGGGTTGTTCCTCCACCACGCCTCCAAAATGCTAGTGGCTCTTCTTCTTCCTCTATGGCCTCTTCTGCACATTTGTCCTCTGAACCAGCGGTGCTCCGTAAGCGTTCAAGGGGCTACGCAAGCAGTCAGGCTAAAAGATGCCATGCGGTGCTTGCGTTGGTCTGTCTAGGGGACAGGAGTCACACTGGGGCAGAGATTCTGTCAGCTCTGCAGGGGCAGGCTCAGAGGTGGTTGATACCACGCCAGCTTCAGCCTGGAGTGGTTGTATGCAACAATGGCACCAACCTTCTCTCCGCCCTCCGACAGGGACACTTGACCCATGTTCGGCACACGTCCTGAATTTGGTGGTGCAGCAGTTCTTGAGCAGGTACCCAGGCTTACAAGATCTCCTGAGGCAGGCCAGAAAAGTCTGTGGTCATACAATGCCAGTCCTCGGCTGGCTGACATTCAAAGGGAATGCAACATGCCCACCAACCGCCTCATTTTTGACATACCCACCAGGTGGAACTCAATCTTAGCAATGCAGCAGTGGCTGCACACATAGTATTAATTAATACCTGTGCGAGTATGGCACCAGGACAGGGTCAGGGGAGCTTGGCTTCTTTTTGCCACACCAGTAGCTACTGATCAAGGATTCATGGACTGTCCTGTCACCATTTGAAGAGGCCACAAGGTTGGTGCGCAGCGACAATGCATGAATCAGTGACTCTTTCCCTCTAGTCTTCTCGCTGGAGCACACGCTTCATGGAATCATGGACAGGGCACTTGAGGCAGAACAGCGGGAGGAAGAGGAGGACCTCCTTTCCTCTCAAGGCCCCCTTTATCCAGATAGCATTCTTGCGGGCCCGCCAAACACACAGCAAGAAGAGAAGGAAGAGGATTGTATCAGCATGGATGTAGAGGATAACACTCAGCAGCAGTCTTCAAGGAATGGTTTTCAGTCCCCAGAAACACAAGGAGTTGTACGTGGCTGGGAGGAGGTAGTGACCCAGAGGACTCAGAATCGAATACCTCTGCAAACTTACGCTGCATGGCCTCCCTGATTCTGCAAAGCCTGCGAAAGGACCCTAGGATTCATGTTATCAAGGAGAGGGATCATTACTGGCTGCCAAACCTTTTTGATCCACATTACAAGGGTAAAGTTGCAGAACTCATCCTGCCTTCGCAGAGGGAGCAGAGGATGAAACATCTTCAGGAGGCTTTGAAGAAAGTTTTGTGTAACGCATTTCCAGACCCTGGGAGGTAACCATTTCCTGGTGCTGGACAACGCATTGCTGAGGCTTCTTTCAGTCAGAGGAAGAGTGGTGGAGAAGGTAGCCGGCTGACCGATGCCTTTAACAGCTTCAGCCCCGGAAGATTTTAACCCCTTCCTGACCAGAGCACTTTTTGCGATTCGGCACTGCGTCGCTTTAACTGACAATTACGCGGTCGTGTGACGTTGCACCCAAACAAAATTGATGTCCTTTTTTTACATAAATAGGGCTTTCTTTTGGTGGTATTTGATCACCTCTGCAGTTTTTATTTTTTGTGCTATAAACAAAAAAAGAGCGACAATTTTGAAAAAAAAGCAATATTTTTTACTTTTTGCTAAAATAAATATCCCCAAAAATATATAAAAAAAACAAATTTTTTCCTCAGTTTAGACCGATATGTATTCCTCTACATATTTTTGGTAACCAAAACCACAATAAGTGTATATTGATTGGTTTGCGCGAAAGTTATAGCTACATATAGTTATAGTTATACAAAATAGGAGATAGCTTTATGGCATTTTTATTATTTTTTTTTTTTAATTAGTAATGGCGGCGATCTGTGATTTTTATTATGACTGCAACATTATGGCAGACACATCGGACACTTTTGACACTATTCCGATGTGTCATAGTGTCAAAAAATGTACTGATTACTGTGTAAATGACACTGGTAGGGAAGGGGTTACACGCTAGCGGGCGATCAAGGAGTTAAGTGTGTCCTAGGGAGTGATTCTAACTGTGGGGGGATGACAGGGAGCAGTGATCTGTGTCAGGTCACTAGGCCGAAATGGGGAAATGCCTTGTTTACAAAGGCATCTCCCCATTCTGCGGCTCCGTGACACGATCGCTGGGACACTGCCAGCAGCACGCACGCCCGCTAGCCTGCAAATTAAAGGGGACATACAGGTACGCCCATTTGCCCACCGCTGCCATTGTGTCGATGTATATTAGCGTGCAGCGGTCAGCAAGTGGTTAAATTATTTTTCAGTCCTCAGCGTCAAAGTCTGATTGGTTAAAGCAACCATCACCAGCGTCTGCATTAAATGGTGCAGGAATATCTAGAGGAAAGAGCAGACTTTGAGACCTCCAACAGAGCATCCACTGGGTTACTGACTGGTCTTGAAGATGGACGACTGGCCAGAACTTGCTCAATATGCAACTGAGCTACTGGCCTGTCCTGCATCCAGCATGCTTTCTGAATGCACATTCAGTGCTGCTGGAGGGTTTGTAATGGATCAAAGAGTGCGCCTATCCACAAACCCTGTTGATAGGCTCACATTCATAAAAATGAATCAGTCTTGGATCAGCAGCTATCAAGCACCTGATGCTGATGTAACTGATTGAATTTGCTACGGATATGGGAACCCTTGAAGATTGCCTATTCCTCCTCAATCTTGATGGTGCTAGCTTCCAGCAATATTTTTGGTTAAGGGCACCACCACCCAAAGCCCAATTTTTATGCAAAAAAAAGGGGAGAGGCGCTTCTGGGTGCAGAAGTATAACAAGTTTTAATAGCACTAGAGCTAAACAACTCACATTTAGGAGGTAAAAAGCAGGCATCTGATTAGTCTCACAGTGAGGAGTGGAAGAAAGTGTCCTCAGTAGATAGTCCTATCCTGGATGGGAAGTGCTGTATCCTCTCATTCGCCGCTCATGCCTTCTCCGCTGTAGTGGGAGCTGGCCGCGGTGGAGAGGAGCTCAGAACGAGGCCTGGAACGTTGGTGGTGTGCAGGATGAGGACGGATGACGTCACTGGCAAGCGATGCATTTCCTGAGCATGCGCACTGCTGCATGACATCATCCCTCCTCGTCCTGCACACCACCAGCGTTCCAGGCCTCGTTCTGAGCTCCTCTCCACCACGGCCGAGCCCCAGCTACAGCAAAACAGCAGTGAGTGGCGAACGAGAGGATACAGCGCTTTACATCCTCGATAGGACCATCTACTGAGGACACTTTCTTTCACTCCCCACTGTGGAACTAATCATATGCCTCCTTTTCACCTCCTAAATGTGAGCTGTTCAGCTTTAGTGCTATTAAAACTTGTTACACTTCTGCACCCAGAGGCGCCTCTCCCTTTGTTTTTTTACAGTGTACTGGAACATGGTTTCTGTTCCCAAATGACGGCTGCCCTGTGCGGTGGATCTCTACACCCTCCCTATGGTCTGTGGACTTTTTTCCCCCCATACCTGTTGGACATTTGTGTATATATATATATAAAATCATTGCATTCCTTCCCCATTCCCCCCTCCCCCCCATTTCCATTTATTTGACTTTTATTGGGCCCGTTCCTGCGCCCAACAAGAGTATCTGTAAGGAGTTACAGTGTTGTGGCACCACCACCACCACTCAATGCCCAATTTTTCTTCCCCTGTTTAACAGGGGCATGTCAATAATAATTTTTGATACAATATGTCAACGCAGGGCCCGTTCCTGTGCCCAACAAGAATATCTGTGAGGGGTTACAGTGTTGTGGCATCACCACCACCCAAGGCCCAGTTTTCCTGCCTCTGCTTAACAGGGGCATGTAATTACAATTTTTTATATAATATTACACAGCAGGGCCCGTTCCCGGGCCCAACAAGAGCAACTGTGAGGGCTTACAGTGTTCTGGCACCACCAAAACCAAAGGCCCAATTTTTATGCCCCTGTTTAACAGGGGCATGTAATTACTATTTTTGAAATAATAGTTAAGCAGGGCCCGTTCCTGCACCCGAAAAGAGTAACTGTGAGGAATTACAGTTTGCTGGTGCTACCAAAACCAAAGGCCCAATTTTTATGCCCCTGTTTAACAGGGCCATGTAATTACAATTTTTGATATAATATTTCACAGTAGGGCCCATTCCTACCCCCAACAAGAGTAACTGTGAGGGGTTACAGTGCTCTGGTACGACCAACACTTAAGGTCCAGTTTTTCTGCAGAGTATATAGGGCAGGCCATTAGTATATATACTGCTGTTCAGAGTATATAGTGCCTGGGGGCCCCCATGCCATTTAAAAAAAAATTGGGTGCGAGGTTCCCCTTAATATCCATACCAGACCAGAAGGGCCTGTATAGATTTGGGGGGGGGGGACAGACATCCATGACAATTTTTTGGTATTTTTGGTATTTTTATCTATATTGACGGGACCCGACAACACATTACAGCTGCGAGCAGTTTTAAATGCCATTTTTTTCCTTTAGAAATGTCATTTTGCTGTGGTACATGGGAAAACATAGGAAAGATGCACTACTTTACAGGCATAGTAAGGACACCCCCAGGCATGATATACAAAGGAATATTTCATTTTTATTGTTTCAATTTAAGCATTATTAAAATCACTGCTCCCAAAAAAAGTCTGTTTTTAAAACTTTTTTTGCATTGATACATGTCCCCTGGGGCAGAACCCGGGTTCCCAAACACTTTTTATGGCAATAACTTGCATATAAGCCTTTAAAATGAGCACTTTTGATTTTTCACGTTCGCGTCCCATAGACTTTAACGGTGTTTGCACAAATTTTTTGCCTGTACGCATGTTCTGCTGCAAACCGAACTGGGGGGTGTTCGGCTCATCCCTACTACCTAGAATGCTTTATAGATGTATATGCATTGTGTATAAATTAGTGAGGAAGATGATACATAATTGACAGAAAGTAGTCACATCTCCCTCAGTCAGTTCATGTTTGATAAACACTTCTGCGATAGTTCAGTAACATTTGTGTGGACTTCACTGTTAACTGTCTCTACATCCTTTTTCTTTGCAGTCAGTTCAGAGATGAGACTGAATTTATACATGTTATTAGAAGCAATGAAGTTAAGGCATGACTCCCCCTTACCAGTCCAATGCCCACTTCAAAATTAAAAGATTTGGTGCACTGTGCTTTTATAAATGAACCCTTCTGTACCTTATATCCCAAATTTCCACTAACCATATCTAGAATTTTTAAGGCAAATACGTTAAAAGTAATAGACATCCTTGATTTACAAAATTTAGAACTGAATAGAATGTAATGAGCTATTACATTTTTCCTGTTTCTTATGCACATAAATGATCCCACCCTGAGCATCTGATCTGCAGGATTCCGTGCTTGAGAACACGTGGCAGCATTATAAATTAATTTGGATTACGATAATAGAACTGGCTATAAATGAGTCTGTTTAGTATTCATGCAGATATCACATTGCTCTGCTGCAATTTAAGCCGCACTTAATAGACTCTTTAAGGGTTACTGTTCCTATAATTGCATGATTTTCTAATTGACTCTCACAGATTTTTTCACATCTAACAAAAAAGACCTTAGAGCTGGAACAGAGATTAATGAAGGAGAAGCTAAAATGTGACCTAATCAGATTGGAGGAGAAGCAGTTCTATGCGGCATGCATGCAAGGGCCAGTTTAAATAACTTTGAAGACTCCTGTGTATTGTGAATAGAGATATCAAGACCACACGCCAGTATTACCGGCCTGAAAATAAATTATGCTGATGATATTGTAAAAAAAGACTGTAATTCCATCAGCGATCATTTTAATTGACTCATATCACCCACTATCACATCTTCTTTTGAACTTTACTTTCTTTAAACACAGCATGAGCCATATATCAAGGACTATATAAACCTCTGGTGTCTAATCTGCAGCCCTTTGGCACTTGTTGTGTATCTCTCTGACCCCTGCAATTAGCATTGGGAAAGTTGAATCTAAGGTTGTACTATTATTAAGTCCCCTTTCACGGGGGAGGACCGATAGGGCCTGTCTGTCATTTTTTAGGCAGACCCGATCAGACCATCCATTGCCCTCTATGAAGCGGCGGGTGTTAAAGGACATGTGCCCATTGACACCTGCCGACATCCGATCTGATCCTATCCACCAAAAACAGACAGATGGGGAACCTTTCCCCATCTGTCTAGTGGATCAGATCAGATGGCTGTTGGAGCTTAATGGACAGGCGGTCCATTTACATCCAACCGCCCATAGAGGACAGTGGGCTGTCTCTCTGTCCGATCGGCATAAGCGGAGCAGACACGAACAAGCCATCCACCTGCTCAGCGGTAATCAGCAGACAGATTCCTCGATGAGCTGGCAGAGTCCGCCCCATGTGAAAGGGGTCTAAGAAAAAAAAAAAGAGAACACTAAACTTTAAACATATGATAAGCGCTATTCAAAGAAAAGCAGTCTCTAAAGTCTCCACAGAGTTGAAATCAAGACTAATAGTTAAAGTAGACCTAAACCTAAAAATATATAGTTTTGCAGTCCGTACATGTGGCGGTTGCATTCGCTTTCATTCTACAGGCTAAGAACATTTTTAGCAGGGAAGACCTTTTAATCTTGCGAGAAATGTTCCTGTCACCTCCTGTGAGGAGCCAGAAATATAAAACAAGTATCTTTCTTGTGTAAACTTCTTATTCCATTATCACCAACCTGGATGGCAACGTGGCTCCCTCTACAGATACAGTGGAGAAATCAGTGTAGCAGCCATAGGACACGAACTATGTAATTTGCAAGATTAATAAGTGGAAATAAAAGGTAAAAAAAGGTAAAAAACAACTAATACAGTCACCTCATCTGATGACTTTAAATAAAAAAGTTGAAATACCTGACTTTTTAGCACATGTGCAAGCAGCTTCCTGATTGACACCTACTTCTGCACCTCCCTCTCCCAGTCTGAATTTTACTATACAGGAGATTATCAGAGGCTGATGCCAAGGCAGATTCTGGTACTTATAGTAGTTTATTTTTTAAATGTTTTTCATGATTTTCAAGAACACATAACAGCATACATTGGTAATTGTTGTATCTGCCAGGAGTCCAGATTGTGGCTAGAAACGTGTCATCTATATGCATGTTAGTATAAATTCCACATCACTTTCCAGATGTGCCAAACTCTGGGCTTAAGTGTGCACTGGAGAGCCATTTATTTTGAAGGGCACCCAAAAAAGGCACCTGTGCTGCCTTAGTGCATTGCATTAGTTTGCCACAACACACTACTTTGTGTGCATTTAGTAAAAAAAAAAGGTCAGCTGTGGTGTTGGTCATAATTAGTTAAATGAGCTACCTCAATGCAACAAGCATTAAAGTGTATTTACATATGTGTGTTAAAGTGCCATACAAGTCTGATCCCATCCTAACCATTTTTTCCAAATGAAAACTCTTGTCACAGTGGTTGTAAACCTCAGTCATGAAATGTGAGCAAAGCGAATATATCCGTAGTGTTTACTCATCTCTCTCCAAAGCTCTAAGTGCCATTTCTCTCTGGTGCTTGGTTTCTTTGTTATCAGCCTGAGTCACTTCTGAGAAGTTTTCCAGACACATGAGATAAATTTATGTCGGGGAGGGAGATAAGCATACAGCTTGTCTATTCAGAATACAATTCTTCTGCTGTGTGTAGGGGAGTGTGCCTTTCCTCCAATCAGCTCTCACGCATTGTAACTGGGCCCCCTCCTCTGTGCTCCTGACAGATGAAGAAAGATTTTAACATTTTTCTGCTTGTTTGAAGGGGTGTAGAGAAGAGAAGACTGCAGATAAACAAGTAAAACTTATGTAGGAGGATTTGTTTCATCTCTGTATATCATCTGTAGCTGTTCACTTCACTGGGTATATGTGAGGGTTTACAACCACTTTAAAAAGCAGATTAAATTACTCTCAGATTTGTTTGTCCCTTACTTGATGTACATTTAAGAATATTCTATCCACCAGGTGACAACACTGCTGTGCAATTCCACTGTAAAATAGATGTCAAAATTGCCCTATTAAAGGAATTGGAAAATTCACAGGCAGGTAAGACCACCAAAAGCATAAAAGGGAACTCAGAAAAACAAAAACTCATATGTTAATGCTAGTGATTGGCTGCAGCATGTATGTCTTTTTGTTTAATTTTGTCCATAGAGAGAGAAAAAGAGAGAAATGCTGATTTGTGCTGCATTGTGCTTCCTCTGATATTATTAGTGTGACAAAACTTTCATAGTATATCAATAACCATACAAAGACACGTTATATACAATTTTTCTTTTGCAGAAAAATGTGAATAGAATTTCTCATTAACAGGAGACTGTTGAAAGTGTAGAGCTTTTAGGGAACATTATGTGAGTGAATATAGCAAGAGCTATTGAAAGCAACACCCTGCTCTCAAAGTAATGTAGCTGCAGACAATACTCATAGCTTTCTTTCACACTATCGCCAATATATCAAATTAATTTTGCAAAGACAGACCAATGGCTAGGTCCATTTTAACCACTTCAGCTCTGGGTGGTTCACCCCCCCTTCCTGACCAGGTCATTTTTGGCGATACTGCGTTGCTTTAACTGACAATTGCGAGGTCATGCGTTGCTGTACCCAAATAAAACTGATGTCCATTTTGTCCCACAAATAGAGCTTTCTTTTGGTGGTATTTGATCACCTGCTGTGGTTTTTATTGTTTGCACTATAAACAAAAAACAACTGCCGATTTTGAAAAAAAAACAATATTTTTTAATGTCTGCTATAAAACATAAAAATAATGACACTAAACTTCTTTGAAAATATGTAATCTATAAAGTGGGTTGTGTACAACTTATTGCTGAACCACAGTATATCACAAAGAAAGATTTCAAGCAATTTTCAATCAAGTTAAATGAATACACAAATTTGCAAGCCCAAAATCAGGAGCAATTTCTTTAGCTACTCATGGGAAAATAGACCTATCACATCCAGACCTGGACTCGCTTTTTTGGTCCCCTTTCTACCACTTGAACCCCTAGCTCCTACCTCCACCCCCGCGTCTCCTCTATTATACATTTTGAAAACTATCTAAGGCCAGCCATAGTCGGAGTGAATTTCTTTCGGTGTTGACAAGGGAATCACTCCCGTCGAGCCAATGTGTTCTCCTGGCTGAGGGGGGGGGAGAGGTGGGCGAGGGGAGCCGTTGCTGCTGGGAGAGGACAGTGATTATTGCTAGCGGCTATAATAGCCGCTTCCAAAAATCACATGTAAAATCCAGCAGCCTGGTTGTGCATTCAGCCTGCCCATACATGGTTCAAATTTTGTCCAGTTCCTGCTGAACCAGCCAAGATTTGAACTGTCTATGGCCGGAATAAGCCATATAACCACATATGTTAGAAATCTACATTTGTGAATGGAAAATGAATATATGCATGCTCTGTTCATTACCCGAGCATACAAGATAGAAATACGTCTTTATCCATGTATGCTACTTACATATAATAATTGTATATTCCAATACCCTAAATAACAATAATTGGACATGAAATAAAAATAGTATTCCATACATTTTTGGTTTCTGACTAGGAGAGTAAAAGGATGTAAAGCGAGTCTTATCTCGAGCTTGACTTACGAAAGCATAGAAAATATGTTCACTTAGAAAAGTGGATGTTTAATTAGCTTAGTGAATATACTAAAAAACAATATTATCATAAATCAACATTAAACTAAGGAAACGTTTATTACTACTTTATTGTATCAACCCCAATGCCTGGCTTCTGTGTATTAAACTAGTCTTAATCTTAATCTTTCCCCAACCACAATTAGGGACAGCTAAAAGGAGCTAATGTGTAAATTATAAACTATACGTTATTGTTTAAACCCAAAATCAAAAATGTATTACATCACGGCTTACCAATTTTTAGATGGTAATTTGGCCAGTAAGTCTGTTATTGTTCCCAAAAAAATGCAGCGACATTTAAGGGTTGGTACGCTGCAATAGCTGGGTTTAATATGGCTTTAGGTTTACTGGTGATCTTTGTCATGACTGTAGCTCTCTTTTAAAGCAGAACTCAAAGAAGTATCATTGAAAGACTGTCAATTTAACCACTTCCCATCCAGCCATAGTACATAAACAGCTGTACAGGCGTAGTGCCGATGCGGGTAGAGGTACCTGTACACCCCTCCGCATCAGCCGCTTTTGCACACTCCCTGGGCGGGACACACAAGATACAATGTCTGGTACATTATTAGTCCAGACACTGGAAAAGTCTCACACATGTGGTATCATCATACTCAGGAGGAGTAGTAAATTGTGTTTTGGGTTATAATTCTAAGTATGCCCAAGCAGTGTGTAAGAAATACCATATTATATTGCCAACTTTAATTTCTTTTAATTTTCTTTCCGCATTTTCCAAAAGCTTTTGTCAAAAAAATGAAGTCTTCAAAGACTAAATATGCCTCTTAAAAAAATACATTGGGATGTTTACTCTCCAAAATGTCATTTTGTGGATGGTTCCACTGTCCTGGTGCTCAAGGACCTCCAAAAATGTGATAGGTAGTTAGGAAATTAGATGCATACAATGCCTGAAGGTGCTCCTTGGATTTTTGGGCCTCTATGTGGCTAGGCTATAAAAAAGTATCATGCATGTGGGATTGCAACACTCAGGAGTAGCAGAATATGTTTTGGGGTATATTTCTAAGTATGCATATGATGTGTGTTAAAAATAATTTGTTAATATGACAACTTTTTTTTTTTAATGCATTCTATTTCATTTCTTTACTTTCCATTTTCTTCATAGGCAATCAGTACATCAGGACTGATCAATTTAAAAAAATAAATACCAGTTGTAGACTCTAAAACTTTCACACATTTTAATAATTTATACTGATATGAATTATTTTAACCAAAGAAACGTAGCAGAATATATTTTGGCCAAAATTTCATAACAGAAACTAAAAAAGAAAGTTTATTTTTTTAATTTTAGGTCTTTTTTCATTTATATAGCAAAAAGTTAAAAACCCACTGGGGATTCAATTCTACCAAATAAAAACTTTATCTGTTTCCAAAAAAAATACCGTATTTATCGGCGTATAACACGCACCGGCGTATAACACGCACCCCAATTTAGGAGGGAATTTTAAGGAAAAAAAAAACTTTTAGGAGGGAAGTTGAAGGGAAAAAAAACTTACATTTAAACGCCCATCATTGCAGCCTTGTCAGTGCAGCCTTGTCAGTGCAGCCTTGTCAGTGCAGCCTTCCCCAGTGCAGACTTCCCCAGTGCAGACTTCCCCAGTGCAGACTTGTCAGTGCAGACTTCCCCAGTGCAGCCTTGTCAGTGCAGACTTCTCCAGTGCAGCCTTGTCAGTGCAGACTTCCCCAGTGCAGCCTTCCCCAGTGCAGCCTTCCCCAGTGCAGACTTCCCCAGTGCAGACTTCCCCAGTGCAGACTTTCCCAGTGCAGCTTTCCCCAGTGCAGACTTCCCCAGTGCAGCCTTCCCCAGTGCAGCCTTCCCCAGTGATCCCAGCCATTCTGGGCTTCAAAATCGCCGATCGCGATTTGAAAATGGCGCCGCCGGCGCCGAAATACACAGAGCCGGTCCTCGGCTCTTTCCGGCGGCTGTCGTTCACTTTCGGCTCCACTCGTAGTCCCGAGCGGAGCTATCCGAACCTAGCCGAGTAGGTTCGGATAGCTCCGCTCGGGACTACGAGTGGAGCCGAAAATGAACGAGAGCCGCCGGGAAGAGCCGAGGACCGGCTCTGTGTATTTCGGCGCCGGCGGCGCCATTTTCAAATCGCGGTCGGCGATTTTGAAAATGTGACAGGTCGGGATCGCAGGGGATTGGCGTATAACACGCACCTGCGATTTTCCCCTGGTTTTAAGGGGAAAAAAGTGCGTGTTATACGCCGATAAATACGGTATATAAAAATTTCATTTGGGGACAGTGTTACATGACTGAGTAATTGCCATTCAAAATATGACAATGCTGAAAGCTAAAAAATGGCCTGGCCTGGAAGGGGGTGAAAGTGTCCAGACTTGAGGTGGTTAAATACACACCTTTCTGAAAACCCTGATACCAAAGCAGTTACAGTTATCCAACTGATTCAAGTCCCTGAACATTACGCTTTAGGTCCCCACCATTATGTGAATGGAATTACCTTCCACAGTAGAGGTCTATAGGACAGTCATTTCAGTGACTAATTATATTCAAATAATGCACAGGGTTTTAGAGAGTTGTAAGGACAGCATACATGTATGTGCCTTACCTCCCACAGTCCTTGCTGATAATATGATCTGGGGTTCCCTTTTAACATATGAAAACGAGAAGTAGCACATGGGTGCAATGTATGTCCTACACTAGCTCCCATTTTCCTGATGCTCTGAATCACCAGTAGTTGGCCATGGCAAACTTCTGTATATACATCCATGTTCGAAATTCTCCACAGACTTTAAAGGAGCAATGGTAACTTATAAAGTGGAGTATCCCATAGTAACCAACCTTAAATGCTGTATGTCCATCTATGTGAAATGCATTGGAGTCAATAGGATCGTCAAATTAAATGTGTTTTTTGGTGGTTTTTGAGGATGCAATGAGATGTAAATTGTAACAACTGCCCACTTATCACCATCATATTGTGAGAATGGCATGTTTGTGTTCCTTGTATCTCAAGGTCCTCAAGAGAAACATTTCTTGCAAGCAAAAGTTCTTTACGCATATAAACTAATGCAAGACCTGAAAAGTAAGTGGGAAAGGGCATCATCCATGTAAAAGAGACTGCAAACGTTTTTGATATATGACCTGTGCCAATATCTGAAAATAGGACTTCACGTCACCATGGGACAACTCTAACAAGAGAGACTGTGAAGATCAAGAACCTGTTTTTCTTTGAATGCCTAATGCCCAAAGTCCAGTTCACTAAGCAAATTGTGGATCAGATATATTGAAAGCAAAGTGACTTTTACTGTATCCCATTGCATACAGACCATTACATTTGTAAGGAAACAGTAGTGTGCATGTGTGTATGTATACATACTTTTATCACTCAGCATAACTTCGATTGCTTTCCTGTAGTTGTAGTTTGCATAAGCAGCATTATTGTTTAGTAAAAGCACATAAATATATTGCTGGGTAGTTTTCTTACTTTAATGCAAAACATTAGACAATGGTAAAATAAGAGATTAATATCAGGAAAATTTTCCAGGATAATTAATTTGACTAAGTTCACTCTAGATATTCCTGTGGCTTCTATACTTTGAACCAATGTCCTAGAAAAGTATGTAAAAAAAGGTTGCTGATTTCTCTCTGATTTTCATGATCTGCATAATTGTTGATAACAGAGGCGGCTCTAGGCTTTGTGAGGCCTTAGGCAAATCTAAGACATGAGGCCCCATTCACATCCATAATGGGAAAAATAATTCAAACGATAAAAATTAACTGTATAAATTGCATATATTAAGAGTTTTAAATTCTATGAACTATGAATTCACCGTTTATAGAATTTTCTCTTAACAATTCTTCTTTAATCAAATATATATATTACATATATATTATATATTATACGCATATTTATCCATGGGGCTTGTAGTTTTAAAACAGCTGGAGGGCCGTCTGTTTGAGACCCCTGATTTACATGAAGGTCACATGATACAAGAGACGATCAGAGACTGCAGACATGATACAGGAGATGATCAGAGATTACAGACATGGTACAAGAGATGGTCAGAGACTGCAGACATGATGCAGGAGATGATCAGAGACTACAGACATAGTACAGGAGATGATCAGAGACTACAGACATACTACAGGAGATGGTCAGAGACCATGATACAGGAGATGGTCAGAGACTGCAGACATGATACAGGAGATGATCAGAGACTGCAGACATGATACAAGAGACGATAAAGAGACTGCAGACATGATACAAGAGATGATCAGAGACTGCAGACATGATACAAGAGATGATCAGAGACTGCAGACATGATACAGGAGATGGTCAGAGACTGCAGACATGATACAAGAGATGGTCAGTGACTGTGCTGACATACTACAGGAGATGATCAGAGACTGCAGACATACTACAGGAGATGATCAGAGATTGCAGACATGATACAAGAGATGATCAGAGACTGCAGACATGATACAAGAGATGATCAGAGACTGCAGACATGATACAGGAGATGGTCAGAGACTGCAGACATGGTACAAGAGATGGTCAGAGACTGTGCTGACATACTACAGGAGATGATCAGAGACTGCAGACATACTACAGGAGATGATCAGAGACTGCATACATACTACAGGAGATGATCAGAGACTGCAGACATACTACAGGAGATGATCAGAGACTGCAGACATACTACAGGAGATGATCAGAGACTGTGCAAACGTGATACAGGAGATGGTCAGAGACTGCAGAGATGATACAAGAGATGGTCAGAGGCTGCAGCCACTGTGCCCATCAAATGCAGCCACTGTGCCCATCAAATGCAGCCACTGTGCCCATCAAATGCAGCCACTGTGACCATCAAATGCAGCCACCGTGTCCATCAAGTGCAGCCACCGTGTCCATCAAGTGCAGCCACCGTGTCCATCAAGTGCAGCCACTGTGTCCATGAAATGCAACCACTGTGCCCATGAAGTGCACCCACTGTGTCCATCAAATGCAGCCACTGTTCCATCAAGTGCACCCACTGTGCCATCAAATGTAGCCACTGTCCCCATTAAATGCAGCCACAGTGCCCTCAAATGCAGCCACTGTGCCATCAATTGCAGCCACTGTGCCCATAAAATGCAGTCACTGTTCCATCAAGTGCAGCCACTGTGCCCATCAAATGCAGCCACTGTGCCCATCAAATGCAGCCACTGTGCCCATCAAAAGCAGCCACTGTGTCCATCAAAAGCAGCCACTGTGCCCATCAAATTCAGGCACTGTGCCCATCAAATGCAGCCACTGTGCCCATGAAGTGCAGCCACTGTTCCATCAAATGCAGCCACTGTGCCCATCAAATGGATGCCACCCCCTTTGTGGCAGACAGCATCTGTTTGATTGGGGGGAGGATATGTGCTAGGGGGGCTTTGGGAGGGGAGAAGATATGTTCTGGGGGGATAGAGCTGAAATGGGATTGGGGGAATGGATGAAGCCAGAATGGGATCGGTGGATGGATAGAGCTGGGATGGGATCGGGGTGGTAGATGGATCGGGGAAAGGATTGGGGGGATGGAGGAATCCAGGATGGGATCGAGGGGATGGAGGGAGCTGGGATGGAATGGGGGGATGGAGGGAGCCGGGATGGAATCAGGGGATGGATGGACCCAGGATGGGTTCGGGGGATGGATGGAGCCGGGATGGTTTGGGGGGATGGATGGAGTCAGGATGGGTTGGGGGGAATGGATGGGATTGGGGAAATGGATGGAGCCGGGATGAGATCGGGGGAATGGATGGAGCTAGGATTGGATTGGGGGGTGGATGGAGCCGGGATGGGATCAGGGGAAATGGATGGAGCCAGGATGGGATTGGGGGAATGGATGGAGCCGGGATAGGATCGGGAGGATGGATGGAGCCAGGATTGGATTGGGTGGGGTGGATGGAGCTGGGATGGTATGGGGGGTGGATGGAGTTGGCATGGTATGGGGGGATGGGATGGGAATCGTATTGGATCAGGGGAATGGATGGAGCCGGGATGGGATTGGGGTGAATGGAGCTGGAATGGTATGGGGGATGGATGGAGCTGGGATTAGATCGGGGGATGGATAGAGCCGGGATGGGATGGATGGAGCTGGGATGGGATTGGGGTGGATGGAGCCAGGATGGTATGGGGGGATGGATGGAGCTGGGATTGGATCGGGGGATGGATGGACCTGGGATGGGATTGGGGTGGGGTGGATGGAGTCGGGATGGTATGGGGGGATGGATAGAGCTGGGATTGGATCGGGGGATGGATGGACCCGGGATGGGATTGGGGTGGGATGGATGGAGCCGGGATGGGATTGGGGTGGGGTGGATGGAGCCAGGATTGGATCGGGGGGATGGATGGAGCTGGGATTGGATCGGGGGATGGATGGAGCCAGGATGGGATTGGGGTGGGATGGATAGAGCCGGAATGGGATGGGGGTGGGGTGGATGGAGCTGGGATGGTATGGGGGGATGGATAGAGCTGGGATTGGATCAGGGGATAGATGGAGCCGGGATTGGGGTGGGGTGGATGGAGCCAGGATGGTATGGGGATGGATGGATATCCTCTCCCCCAAATCACTCCAAGTGAACTCTTTGCTTGTTTCCCCTCCCTCGCCCTCCTCTTCATGCCCTCCTCCTCTCCAAGACTCACTTTTAGATGACAAAGACCTCAGACAGCGCGCCTCTCGGTACAGTGGTGTGACTCCTGCCTTCCTCCTCCTCCATGCACAGGAAAACATCACAGCACAGGAGGAGGAGGAGGGGCGTGTTCAGTTCGCTTCACTCCGCAGTGCACTGTGTGTGTCAGGCAGCTGGGGAGAGATGCGAATCATCAAAGTTGCGGTACGGGCAAATTAGGCGGCCGCGAGGCCCCTTTGGGGGCGAGGCCTAAGGCGACCGCCTAATTTGCCTAATTAGAGAGCCGCCTCTGGTTGATAAGTAGTTTGAAAATCTAGTCAATGAATCAGCACATTGCAGATTTTTTCTTTAACAGTTGCATTTATTAAATGCGTTTAGCAGCATGAACTAGTAAAGGTACACAAAAACCAAATCAAGCGATCAGTAAACAACAAAATAAACACCATAGATAAATAGGAGTCATACAAACATTAATCCAAAACAGTTCAGCGTATAGGCTAAGAAACAGCCTAGGGAAATGTGGCAACCAAGAATCTGACATTACCATGGATTCGGTCAGAGCTAAAAGAAGAGGAACAAGGAGAATGGAAGGCTATGATAAGTAAAGGGCAAAGGAAGAAGGGGGAGAAAGAGAGGGGCTGGGGGGAAGGGAAGGAAAAAGGGAGGATGAAGAGGGGAGGGGGAAATGAGCAGTGCGGGTAGATAGGGTACCATGCACAAGGTACAATAGATAACTCTCAGTTATATACTGAGAGATATAGACACCTAAACAGTAATGCCCTGCACCTCTATCCAGCCAGCCCAAATGTTATTGAATTTAGCAGGACAGTTTTGGCTGATGTACGTAAGCTTATATAGGGAAAGAGCCCTGTTGACCGCCGCCTTCAAGACAGAAACTGTGGGTGGAGTAGGCAGCTTCCATTTCAGCAGAATTTCCCTTCTAGCTTAATAGGTCAAAAAGAAAAGCAGATTTTTTGATTCTCCTAAATATATGTGTAGCACCCGCTAGTGTGCTAGGGTTGGTAGTGATAGGTTTTTTGGTAGTTTAGGTAAAATGTTTGGCTTGGCTAGCAGCCAAGCCTGTGTTTAAATTTAGGTTCAGTGTAAGTGATCCAGGGAGGCGTGTATGACTCAGCAGGCAGCATCTCTGGTACCTCCGCCTACTTCTGGAACTTGGGAGAAACTTCCAGAAGAATGGGAGGGAGGCTAGGAGGAGCTGCCTGGAGTATACATGAGGGCCCTGACCAATCCCCAAAAGATGGCTTGGCAGGGGGCAGGCCACCTCATAAATACTCAGGGTCAGCCCTGCTGAGCAGGAGCGTTTGGGTGGAAGCTGGAGATGGAGTGCTAGGAGGCTGTCAGAGACCCTTGAGGGAAGCCCTCTAGTCTGGGGGGGGGGTGGCCTCGGGTCTGGGTTCAGGTGCTGGAGGGACCCTCTACAAAACATGGAGGAGTCCTTCCTGGATGCATGGAAGCAGGGGTGAGGACAGCGGGAGCCAGTGAGCACATCCAAGAGATCTCCAGGGAGAAGAAAGCTGAATGGCTGGTGAGTGTGAGAGTCTGGGATGACTGTGGGAAGATTAGCCAAGAAGGCTAGTGAAAGGGGCAGGGGCAGCCACTTGGGCTGGCAGTGCCTGAAGAGGCTGGAAGGAAGAGAGGAAAGATCCCTGGTGCTGCAATCCACGGAGTCCTATGGTGGTATGAGAGAGACAACCTCAGCCTGGGCTCCCACCAGGCCACACCCCAACTAGTTTCACTCCATCCCTTGGAGCTTAGTCAGTGCCTATAGAGGTGGTGTTGGGATCAGTAGCCACAGGAGAATAGCTGGACACTGGGAATTTTTCTGCACACCAAAGGGGCCCACGGTCCCTGCCTATAATTGGTAATTGCTGGAGCTGACAGAGTGCCCTGTCAGATTCCATCCAAACAGTGTTCCAGCTGGATCTGTGATTAGTTCTGCAAGAAAGTTTTGTGCAGGATGCAGAAGAGGACTGAATATAGAGATTGTACATAGAGACTGTGTATAGTGTCCCTGAAGAAGTTTGCAATTCAAGTGAGCATTCCATAATGTCCCTATCCCCATCCAAGTTTATTACCCTCAATAAAACAAAACAAAAAACAAAACACTGGACTGTTTCCTGACTGCAGTGTGCTTGTGAAGATGCAGTGTGCCTGGCTGTGCAGGGTGGGGATCCTATTCTGACTCTATAGGGGGTGCACTACATATGCATAAAAACTTGTCAGATCTGCATACAATCATCCAATTTGTGAATCATGGCTGCCTATTTTATTGAAGTTTGTAATTGTCAGCAGATCAGATAACTCTATGTGTAAATATTCAAGAGCATCAAACAGTGATGCTCAGCAGTTCTCCTGATTTGATTATCCCTATTCAGTCTGATCAGAGTCTGACAACTGTGAAACCATCAAATCAGCACCACCTATATTATACTATATATTATAGCAAGATCTGCCCAACCAATTATTAACTTGAAAGTGAAAATAACAAATTATGACTTTTTGTAATAGCAACAGAAAATAATGCTACCTGAGAATTTGCCCAGGCATGTCAGTCTGTTTGTATTAATCTACTCAAATCTATGCCCTTAAGTGTCTTCCAGAGTGACTGTGTTTGTCTGTCAGTCTGTGTAAATGTCAGCTGATTACATTATAACAACAAATAGTGTACCACCTGCTATAAGTTAAAAATACCAACATTCACCTCGGAGCTTATATCTGTGATGTTCCAGAGAATCCCATCCACATAATTGAAGTTTCTTTTTGTTTCCCCTGTGTTAGTTATAGCCCTGAGTTTTACACAACAGAAAGCACAGCTTCTCTCAGAGGGATCAATGGTGAGCCAGCTATAAAATCTGCTATAATTACATCATGAAGCCTTAGACCAAATTCTCTTGAGAAGGGGTCACAATCAATGCTGCAATGGTCCCTGCGTGCTGCCCTTTAAATACTTTATATCATGATTGGGTTATGGCGATCTCCCAGGCAGGCAATGAGAAAAACCAATGAAGGAATTACAGGGGCCTTTAACAGCCTTAGATTTATAGCCCTTCTAGTGCACGCTAAACTCCCCCTTCTGTCTTCCAGCAGTGTCTCAGCGACAGCTGGCCAGTGAGAAGGACTGCGGTGTGTATTGGAACTCCTTTCACTAATAAGGATATAGCTCCCATTTCCCAGCTTCTGCCTGCAGTTTACTGACCTGCAGGTCCAATAAATAAGCTCTTGTAACAGTCACTGAAAAACATGTGAACTGACAGATAAGGTACATCAATAGAGTTACAGGAAAAATAAAACATACTTTTGGAAATGTAAAAAACATAGTAATAAAGAAAGCGTATGAGAAGTTCCTACTGCTATCACCCATATTATTGCTTATTTTTATCTTAATTGCTTTTATTTTTAAAAAGGGAATTCCAACAGAAGTGAGAAATTCCAGTATATACACTATATTACCAAAAGTATTGAGACGCCAAAGACAGACCAATGCCCTGTACACACGATAGGATTTTCCGATGGAAAAATGTCTGATAGGACCTTGTTGTCGGAAATTCCGACCGTGTGTAGGCTCCATCACACATTTTCCAACAACAAAATCCGTTGTCGGAAATTCCGATTGTGTGTACACAAATCCGACGCACAAAGTGCCACGCATGCTCAGAATAAATTAAGAGACAAAAGCTACTGGCTACTGCCCCATTTATAGTCCTGACGTACGTGTTTTACGTCACCGCGTTCAGAACGATCTGATTTTCCGCCAACTTTGTGTGACCGTGTGTATGCAAGACAAGTTTGAGCCAACATCCGTCGGAAAAAAATCCTAGGATTTTGTTGTCGGAATGTCCGATCAATGTCCGATCGTGTGTACAGGGCATTAGTCTGTAGGATGCAATATTAAGTTGGGCAACCCTTTGCAGCTATAACAGCTTCAACTCTTCTGCGAAGGCTGTCCAGAAGGTTTAGGAGTGTGTCTATGGGAATGTTTGACCATTCTTCCAGAAGCGCATTTGTGAAGTCAGGCACTGAGGTGAACAAGAAGGCCTGGCTCGCAGTCTCCACTCTAATTCATTCAAAAGGTGTTCTATAGGGTTGAGGTCAGGACTCTGTGCAGTCCAGTCAAGTTCCTCCACCTTAAACTCCCACATCCATGTCTTTATGGACCTTGCATTGTGCACTGGTCCAAATCATTTGGGGGAGGGGGGATTATGGTGTGGAGTTGTTTTTCAGGGGTTGGGCTTGGCCCCTTAGTTCCAGTCAGGAATTCTTAAGGTATCAGCATACAAAGACATTTTGGACAATTTCATGCTCCCAACTTTGTGGGAACAGTTTGGGGATGGCCCCTTCCTGTTCCAATATGACTGTGAAACAGTGCACAAAGCAAGGTCCATAAAAACATGGATGAGCGGGTTTGGGGTGGAGGAACTTGACTGGCCTGGCCTGAGTCCTGACTTTAACCCAATAGAACACCTTTGGGATGAATAAAAACGGAGACTGCGAGCAGGGCCTTCTCATCCACATCAGCGCCTGACCTCACAAATGCGCTTCTGAAAGAATGGGCAAGCATTCCCATGAACACACTCTAAACCTTGTGAACAGCCTTCCCAGAAGAGTTGAAACTGTTATAGCTGCAAAGGGTGGGCCAACTCAATATTGAACGCTATGGACTAAGATTGGGATGCCATTAAAATTCATGTGTGTGTAAAGGCAGGTGTTCCAATACTTTTGGTAATAAAGTGTCTCAAACAAATTACCATTGTAATATTGAGGGTTCGTTACATCCCAAAACGCTTTGTAAAAAGAACCGGGATCCCTTTCTAGCTGTTGTTCACGGTGCTTGGTTCAGAATTGAAGTTTTGGACCAAAAGTTTAAAGTATATCTAAGTTGGGTAGGGCTGGAGGGAGGGACCGGATGTGAATGCTGTGTCGGAATGGCGGCTGACCCCCCGTGACCTGTGATCCTCCCCCCTGGGATGGCCGACTAGTGGAGGGCCATTCCGTGTCTCCTGTCTGACTCCCCCCCCGCTACCCCACTCACTGGCCTGCCGTACTAACAATCCCGCTGCGGGCTCTGCAGCGGTAATAGACGCTACAATGGGCAGAAGATCCTCACTCCTTGGAGCACTGGGCGTACACCCGAATTCTCGGGTTTCCATCAAGCTACAAGAACCTGCATGGATTTCCGGAGCACGGAGCCATAGAGCCAGCTGACAGGTCGCGACGGTCGAGGTTGGGAATATACAGCAGCCAAGGCAAAAGAAAGAAGCCTGTGTGGGACGGGACGCCCAAAAAACAGCAAGTAACATTAAACACGGTTGTAGTAAGGTGGGTGAACCAGAGCCTGACTGATATAGATTGGTGGTATATGCTGAATGCAGGACACTAAAATGTCGGAAGATCACAGATCTCCTCACTGAATTGTAGACTTGTTGCATGCAAAGCAAATCATATGATCCTATAATAACACTAACCAGCTATACCTGTTATGTTTAGGGTGATTGTTTAAAGTGCACTGGGGGAGAGAAATGAGTGAAGGTTCCTGTACAGCAACAATGAGAACTGAATATATCGGAAAGTATAAAGACCAATGAGACTGGCTTCTATTTAATAACTTATCCCTCATAGGTAGAGGTGTGTACAAGACAATAAAAACTGACGTTTTTCTAGCCCTCTTGACACCAGTGGATGTCCATCGGTAAGTACTGCATATGTAGAGACCAAAACAAAGTTGTTGGACGATACGGTGGTTCTACAAGGTGAGGAGTTGTGAATTACTTGATCAAAGCACTTAAACAGAAGTGCTGGCACCAGAGGGAAATGAGAGGCAAATCAATGAAGGGGGCTACAGGGAACCCCCCCAACCTCCCAGGTTAAGAACACAAAAGTCTGGCTTAAGAAGACAGTTAGAAGATGTAGACATCAGCCTAGCGGGCAGTGAGGTTCCGGTGGTAACAGAGGAGGAGGCCAAAATGGACCCCAAACAAAAAAAACAGCTACCAACCAAGAGTAAGATGGGAGAAATGTTTGCAAGATTAGAGACATTCATTAAGGGGGAACTAGCAACCCTGCATGAAGATATGAATCATATTGTTAGAAGGGTCGAAGACACTGAAGGCAGGTTGGACATGCAGGAAGAGAAGATTCAAAATCTTAAAGTACAACTAAATGAGATGCAAAAAGATCAGAGACAGATTTTATACAAAATTGAAGACCAAGAGAACCGAAACCGAAGGAAGAATAACAGGATTAGAGGTCTCCCGGAGATACAAGGGATAATGGAGGAACTGCAGGAGAAAATGGACAAAATTTTTGGACATATGGTAAAGCCATCGAGCATAACCAGTAAAATCAAGTTTGAAAGAATACATCGGATTAGAAAACCTGCTGAGATTGCTGGGGACGCTCCAAGAGATGTTATCGCAAGATTCCACAACTACCAAGATAAAGGAAAATTAGGATATGCCTGAAAAATAATTAACTGGTGATATATGGAGAGACAACACTGCTCAGCAGAGACCTTGGCCAGGAGAAGAACCCTGAAGCCCCTGTTGACCCAGCTTAAAGCACACGATGTCCAATACTCATGGGGCTTCTTGGCTTGCTTAACAGGAGGCAAAGAAAGCTGTTCAGCAGTGTTAAGGTTCCCAGAGGATACACCAAAATTCTGTGATTGCTTAAATGTGCCATTAATAGAAATCCCGGGTTGGTGGGAAAGAACTGAAAACGCAGGGGCCATGAAATGCTGCAGGCATGGCAACCTGTCCTCAAACTGAAAAGACCAGAAGGGAGGAAGATGTAAAAGCTTAAGGACTCTGCAATTTAGTTTAGAGAAGTAATAGTGTGCCTGTAGACGACAGTGGGAGGTGGGTTATGGGCTGGTGTGGTGCGGGGGGGTGGACAAGGGGGAGAGGAATGGGTAGGGGAACCCCCCAAAAAATCTAGGGGAAATAGGGGTTCCGAAGGTGTCCAGGCCGAGTTCAACCTTCAGGGGGCTAACCGGGGGAGCGGGAGGAGTAAGTGGGGCCTCGGTTAGTTGGGTCACGGGGAGACCTTTGTACCCCAAATGGGAGGGTGGGATTGTGGCAGGAGGTAGATGGGAGGGAGAGGGGATTGGGGAGGATGGGGTAGAGTAGAGCATTCACTCTATTGTCTCCTACTCCTTTGGCCAAATTGGATCTGCAAATTCCCCCCTACTGTAGGAAATGTGGTCTAGCTTAACTTTCGTCTCATATAACATAAGAGGTCTGAACTCCCCCATAAAATGTGCCAATATATTGGGTGAATTGAAATTCCTGAAAGCAGATGTAGTCTTGCTACAGGAGACGCACCTTTTTTTGGGTAAGAGTCAAAACATTTTCTCCAGGGACTTTCCAGTTTGGTTCTATGGGGACTCTCTGACTAGTGGTGCAAAAGGAGTCACTATAGGGTTTGCCAAGGAAGTTAGGTTCAGGCTGGAAGAGAGAATGACTGACCCAGGAGGGCACTTTCTGTTTCTAAGAGGCAAATTAAATGGATTGGAATGTTCACTAGCAAATATATATGGCCCGAATAAGAACTCAAATAGATACCTACTGGGAGTCCTAGCAAAGTTCGAGGAATTTAAGAAGGGGGGCCATAATAGCAGGAGATTTCAATCTCTGTCTGGAACCAGGGAAGGATAGTACGTCCCATGTACGGGGGACGGGAGGAGTATGGATGAATAATTTGAAAAAGAAGCTGCATCAATATCAACTAGTAGATTTATGGAGGATGCAACATAGTAATGCAAGAGACTACACATTCTACTCCCCCGTACATGCGACGTACTCTAGATTGGATTTTTTCCTGGTTGAGCACCGGTTACTTGAGGAGATCGAGGGTACAAACATCGGAACAATGACCTTCTCGGACCATGCGCCTGTGAGTTTGCAACTGAAAATTCCGAGAAATAGTTGGAGATTAAATGAGGACCTTCTTCATGACAAAGAAATTGATAAACTAATCAAAGAAGAGCTAGAACTGTATTTCAAAATAAATGTCCCAGGGGAGATATCAGAAGCCACGGTTTGGGAGGCCCATAAAGCGTATATCAGAGGTATTTTAATGATGATGGGATCTGAGGAAAAAAAAAGAAGGGAGAAAGATAAGTTAGCCCTGATAAAAGAAATTTACGATTTGGAACAACAACATAAGAAAACAGGTGATGGAGAGGTTTTGGTAAGGCTATTTAGGAAAAGAGAGGCTATGCGGGACCTAATTGAACAAGAAACCTGTAGGGTGTATAACCTCGTGAAAAAAGAAAGATACGTAGGTGGAAATAAGCCGGGTAAATTCCTGGCAAAGGTCCTGAGAAAAAAGAAAAACTCTAACTATAACGAGAAAATAAAAACAAGGACAGGGGATATTAGTTAAAAAATAGGGACATTGCAACAACTTTTCAAGAATACTATGGGGGGTTATATGCAATTAACAAAAAGGATACCCAGGAGGTGAGGGAACAAAAACGAGAGAAAATCAAAAATTATTTAAAAGACATCGGATTAACTAAAATCACGGAAACCGAACAAAGTGCCTTAGAGGCTCCCATTTCTGAGGAGGAGCTAAAAAAAGCACTAAAGGATACGCCAGTGGGCAAAATTCCTGGTCCTGATGGGCTGACAGTCTTATATTATAAAAAATATCAGGACAAGTTAATCCCCATAATGTGCTCTTACATGAATGGGATTGGGGACAAATGCCATTATTCTGAAAGATAAGGACAGTACACTTTGCTCTAGCTACAGGCCCATATCTCTCCTAAACGTGGATACGAAATTATTTGCCAAAGTGTTAGCTGAAAGATTGAAACAAGTAATTCATGAGATAATACACCCAGATCAGGTTGAGTTCATACCGGGAAGAGAGGGACGAGATAATGGTATTAAAACACTATTGGCAGTGCAAAAAATCAAAGATAGTGGAGCCCCAGGACTACTTCTGTCAATCGACGCTGAAAAAGCATTTGACAGAGTGGACTGGGGCTTCATGATGTGCACGTTGGAGGAGATTGGACTCGGGGATAGAATCCTAAGATGGATAAAGGCATTATACTCCCATCCCACAGCGAGAGTGAAGGTTAATGGCCTACTCTTGGAGCCATTTGAAATGTTTAACGACACAAGACAGGGGTGCCCACTCTCTCCACTGTTATTTGTGCTGGCCCTCGAACCACTCCTTTGTAAGATAAGGCAAAACCCGGATATTTGCGGGTTAAAAATCGGTAAAGATACGTATAAATTGGCCGCCTTCGCGGATGACATTCTGTTTTATGTCACCAGCCCAAGGATTTCCCTCCCGAATCTGATATCTACCCTAACAGAATACGGGAAGCTCTCTAATTTTAAGGTAAACCAGGCCAAGTCGGAAATGTTAGATATTAATAAAAGCAAACATAGAGATCATACATACCAAGACCATTTCTCATTCATATGGGGGAATAAAGAACTCAATTATCTAGGCATTAAAATAACTACATCAAAAGGGACCTTGTTCCAGGCTAATTTTATGCCCCTACTTAATGAGATCAAGAAAGAGCTGAATAGAATCTCACGAAGTCAGCTATCCTGGGGAGGAAGATTCAATTTATATAAGATGGTAATTCTACCTAAAATTACATATAAAATGCAGATGCTCCCTATACCACTTCCACAAGCATTCCTCAAAAGCCTACACGATGCTTTTAAGATTTATTTGGAGAGGGAAAAAACCTTGGTTAAATTTTACACAATTAACCAAAGATAAGTATAAGGGGGGTGGGGAGCACCAGATATTAGAAAGAATTGCCTTAGCACGAGTAATAGAATGGGTTAAAAAGAATAAAGAAAAACATTGGGTTAAAATGGAAAATAAAATTAGTGAAACCACGTTGAATAGGATAGATTGTATCCCACCACACTTAAGAAAATATAGTGCTGAAACACAGGATATCACAAGACATGCACTTAATATTTGGGATAATTTACACAAAAGGGAGCACTGGGAGTATAATTCACTCTTAATCCCACTTAAGGACACAGAATATTTTGTACCAGGGATGGAGGACCTGTTTGGGAAGTGGATCTTGGAGGAGGATGTCCAATTAAAGGACGTCATAAGACAGGATAAAATATGCACATATCAAGAACTCAAAGACAAGGACAACTTGATAGCAATAGACCCATGGCGGTATAATCAATTATGTCACTTTATCGATTCACTCCCGCAGCCAATTAGATCGACCGAAAACCTACTCCCATTAGAGAAAATATGTACGGAGAAAAAAAGGAAGGCGGGGTTCTCTAAGACTTATAGAGTATTACTAGAACTGGGGAACAAGAAGGTCCCACCATTTATCAAGAAGTGGGAGAAGGATTTGGATAGCAAACTCAAAGATCCGGAAGTGTGGCAGATACTGAGAAGGGTTAATGCCATTTCCATCAACTGCAAGTTATTGGAGTTGAACTATAAGTGTCTGGCGAGAATGTACATGACCCCCGATAGAGTACACAAATTCCAGAGGGAAACTTCGCAATTATGTTGGCAGGGATGCAAAGAAATAGGGACAATGGTGCACATCTGGTGGCAGTCCCCGGAAATTAAAACATTTTGGGGGGAGGTAAGGGGTATAATCAAAAAGATCACTAACATCGCTATTCCAGACGAACCATGGGAGTGCTTATTTTTTAAGAGCGAAATGCCCACGAAGACATACCTGAAAATGCTAATACCACAGCTTATTAATGCGGCTAAAAGCCTTATACCCATATTATGGCAAGTGAAAGGACGACCCACGATGAGGGATTGTTTTAATAAAATTAATGAAATTCAAAGATTATTAGTTAGGGGGGGACAAGTGGAAATTGGCTAAGATAGGAGTAGAGTGGAGTAGGAGTAGGAGACGGGTGGGAAGTAAGAGTGGTGAGGCCAGGGGACTGGGGGGGGGAGGGGAGTGGGAGGGTGGGGTGTGCTTTAGGTGGGTTGGAAAGGGGGCAGAATAATTGAAAGGGGTTTTTTCTAAGATATTATGTTTGAGTTGTAAAAAAATGATAAAAATGCCACAATGATGTGATGATGTGAAGGGACGAGATTGAACTTTAAAGTTGAAACAAGATTCCCGGTAAAATACTTTGCTGATGTGGCAAAAAAAAAAGTATATCTAAGTTAAGACATTTGTGTTTTTGTCGATATTGGGGAGATTTGCTTTTACTCTCTGTCCTAGACACACAACAGGACACAAGTCAAGGAAAGTCCTCTCTTAAAACAGATCTTCACCCCTAAACAAACTTCCCTCCTCTCCACCCCACCTTCCCCGGCTACACAAATGCCTCTCTTTTTGTTTGTTTGCTTGTTTACCTTTTTTTCATGTACAGTAATCAGTCCCGATCCCCCATGCATGTCATTTGGCAAATGACATGCACTGTGCTCTCTGTGCCTCCTGGGATATGCACATCACATATTCCAAGAAGCTTAGTCTTCTATTCATAAAGGTGGAGGGCGGCTACCTGCACATCATTGGGAGGCCTGCCCAAAGGGCTGGCAGCCTCCCAATAATGTCACAAAGAACATGTCAACGTGAGACCCAATTAGTGGCATAAGAGAATAGGATTCTGAAGGACAACACTGGATCTGCTGTGAGGTTGAGTAGGTTGCAGAAGCCACAACTCAGCAAGCAGGGTTTTAATTTTTTTTTGAAAAATATTTATTGATATTTTCACAGTATTTCCATACAAAAAAAAACATTTTACAATGCAATTATAAGGCGAAGATATACAGTTGTTCTTGATACATATTGGATGTTATACCTAAAGACAGTTATAGGGAAGATGGGGGAGAGGGAAAGGGGAATGAAAGGGGAAGGGAGAATGCAATTCAGTTTTGCCGGCCCATCGCTAACGTTAGGCAGAAAATTGCCAAATCTAGTCTAACGTAAATTTTGTACCTTTAGGGAATGGAGGCGACTTTTAAACATGTCTAACTAAATAACCTACAACATGGTTTGGTCAAAACAATTTGTTGAGGTGAGGAAAGTCCCATGGCTGAGTATATGAAATTGGTGGATGCTAAGGAGCTGTAGGCGAATGTAAACGGCTTAAACAGTTTAAGGTGGTTTGAATGAAGAAGGGTCAGACACTGGAGGTAGTTTAAGTTTTCCAAGTGAGTTAGAAATATCTCTCGTCAGGTACCACTCTGTGTAACGAAATGGATGCATTATGTCTTGGATAGCCCGTTGAGGAAATGTGGCTTCTAGAAACCTTCTCCAGAGTTTGAAAAATCGTGGGGTAAATCGGAGGCCTGACGTGATGAGATCCAATCTTTCCAAGTAAAATAATGATGTCAGAGCTTTTATAACCGCAGGTAGGCTAGGCGGTGCTGTCGTGATCCAGTGAGACATGATTGTCCTGCGGGCTACAAGAAGACAGATATGAGCCCAGTGTGGTATGTTGGGAAAGTCCAGTGAAGACGAGGAGGAAGCTGAAGGCGTAATGTTGAATAGGCATAGTAGGCAGTCTCTGTGTAGGTTGGTATGACTGATTTTGTTGATGTAGGCAACCACATCATTCCAATAGTTGGTAACAACAGGACACCCCCAGAGCCTGTGTAGCAATGTGGGTTGCGGCAGAGAGCACCATGGGCACAGGGCTTGAGACGGGTCTTCTTTGTTAAAACGGAAAGGGAAGTATGCTCTGTGGATGATCTTAAATTGGGTCTCACGCCAGGTCTCAGATATTGTAAGCTTACGTATGAGCCTATATCCGTCAAGGATTTTGTCGGGTAGGTCTTCATCCCCCAGGAGATGAGACCATTTTTGGAAGGGTGCAAGGCGATACTTCCGCGATTGGTGTTGAATGAGATGGGAGTAGATGGTGGAGATAGAGTATTCTTTGCTTTGTATTATGTTGTCAATGAAGGATGGCTTAAAGGGGTCCGAATCAGGAGCACAACATGTTCTCAGAAAATCCGTAAGTTGGTGATAGTAGAAGCCGTGAGTTGTCGGCAGGGAGAATTCTCGCATCAAGGTTTGGTATGGCTTGAATGAACATGGCTTGTCTTGGTACATTGAAGTTATCTTTGTGAGGCCTCTGGATTGCCATTGGGTATAGGCTTTATGTAGAGTAGAAGGCATGAACATGGGGTTTCCTTGTATTGTCAGGTATTTAGAAATGCTAGAGGGGAGTCCAAGTAGTTTTCTGACCTCTCTCCATGCGATGACAGTGTCTCTGAAAAGTATGCTAGTTTTGAGGTGGCAAGGCAGGTGGTTAGGATTAGAGTGGAGGATGCCTATAAGACTGTAAGGGTGAGCCATAGAATCTTCCAGGTCGTGATTGGAGTATTTGGAAGCTCCCGTTAACCAATCTAGGCCCTGTCTGAGTAAGCAAGCTAAGTTATAGAAACTAATGTTAGGGAGCCCTGCCCCCCCCTCGCCCTTCGGGAGACATAATTTTTGAAGTGCAATGTGCGTTTTTTTGCCCGACCATAGGAAAGCTGTCAGTGCCTTCTGAAGTTTTTGTACATCTGAGTGCCTGAGTAATAAAGGTATGGTCTGCATGGGATACAGCAGACGTGCAAATGAGATCATTTTAAAGAGGTGGCATCTCCCAAAGAGCGAGAGGGGAAGGGCACCCCAAGCCTCCAATTCCCTGATTATTTTGGCAACCAAGGGAGGGTAGTTGAGTACATATAATGAGGATGGGTCACGCCCTATGTTTATGCCCAAGTATGTAATATATTGAGGTGCAATGGCTAGCGGGGACATGTGTGCCCATTTAGTAGAGAGGCGTGGGTGCAAAGCTAAGATTTCACTCTTATCAAAGTTTATTCGAAAGCCAGAGCAGACTCGGAAGGCCGCAAAGAGTTGTTTCAGTCTGTCAAAATCTGATACGGGGTCAGTGGAAAACAATAAAATATCGTCCGCAAATAGCGCAGAGCGAAGTGTTTGGTTGCCCATAGTGATGCCACTAACTCCCTCGGTTGAGTTGAGGATTCTAGACAGGGGTTCAATCGCGATGTTGAATAATAACGGGGATAGCGGGCATCCCTGTCGCGTTCCCTTCGCTAAAGGGATGGTGTCTGATATAAAGTCTGGAGTGACAAGGCGCGCCGTTGGGGAAGCATACATTGTTGATAAGAATTTTATGATTTGTCCTGAAAAGCTGAATTTCTCCATTACCGTGAATAGCCATGAGAAACCAATGTTGTCAAAGGCTTTTTCTGCGTCTAGGGACATAATTGCAATGTCTTGGTCTGGGTGGGTTTTAGCATATTCTAGAGCCATTAAGACCTTACGAATGTTTAGTGTGGCTGATCGTCCTGAGACAAATCCAGATTGGGCTGGGTGTAGTAGGGACGGGAGCAGGAGAGCTAAGCGTGACGCTACTATTTTAGATAGGATTTTTACATCCACATTTATTAATGAAATTGGACGGTAGGAGCCTGGGAGTAGAGGATCTTTCCCCTTTTTGGAAATTAATTTGATATGGGCCTGTGTTCCTGTGGGGAGGTATGGACCTCCGTCCCACATGGCTGCATAGACATGCTTAAGGGTGTGTGGGATAAAGTCAGTTGTGAGTTTGAAGAATTCAGCAGTGAATCCGTCGGGACCTGGGGCTTTGGCAGAGGCCATAGATTTGATTGTGTGTTGTATGTCCTCTAGGGTGATAGGTGCGTTTAGTGCCTCCAGTTGCGTCGTTTGAAGTCTGGGCAGAGGAATCTTGGCTAATAGAGCTTCCGTGGCAGTTTGATCTGCTGGGTCTGCTCGGTACAAATCTGTATAGTATTCTGCAAGTAGTTTGCTGACTTCGGCAGGCGAAGCAACTAACGAGCCGGAGGCATTTTTCAAGGTTGGGATATGTGTGGGACGTCTTGGTCCTGAACATAGTCTAGCAAGCAATCTGCCTGCCTTGTTGCCAAACCTGTGAAAGTGCAGAGTAGAATATGAAGTTTTAGCAGCTTCGTGATGCTCTGCCCAGAGATCAAAGGCGCCCTTGGCTTGCCTCCAATCCTGTATGTTAGCTAGAGTGCGATTCAGTGTCAGTTTTTCATGGGCTGCACGTAGGTCTTCACTTGCTTTCATATATTGTTGTCGGGTGTGCTTTTTAAATTGAACGGTGTATGAGATGATTTTACCCCGCAGGAAGGCTTTACCCGTTTCCCAGAAGAGGTTTGGGTCAGATATATGTGCTCCATTTGTGGAGATATATTCTTCCCATGCTTGGTGCAGTACATGTCGGAAGTCTTCATTATCCGCTAAATATGAAGGGAAACGCCATGTAGGGGAAGGAGTTGAGGTCGTGGTCTGTGTCATATGAACTGCAATGGGGCTGTGATCTGAGATTCTGGCGTCATAGATGTCTGGGGTGTTTAATACAGAGACTAGGGTTGGGGAGGCGAAAAAGTAATCTATGCGAGAGAAGGTATTATGTGGGGGCGAAAAAAAAGTGTACTCTCTGTCCGTAGGGTGGCTCAGGCGCCAGATGTCAAGAAAATGCATAGAGTCAATGGAGTGCGCTAAGGGGGTAGCGACTGGTGCCATGGAGGAGTCGGCACGTGTCCTTTGTGAGGGGCGATATGTGCGATCTGCCAGTGTAGACATGACAGCGTTAAAATCTCCGCCTACTAAATGTAAAACCTCAGGGGCAGTGAGAACCCATTGTACCATGTCTTGGAGGAAGGAAACGTCTGGGGAGTTGGGGGCATAAATATTGGTGACAGCCACCGCTTTGTCTCCTATAGTCATATGTAAAGTTAGTTTGCGGCCTAGTGAGTCAGCCCTGACCTCTCTGATGGAGTGACGTAGGTTTTTATGTATTAGAATAGCTACACCAGCTTTACGGCCCATGGCAGGTGATCCGTATACAGATCCCACCCACATTTTCTTGAGGCGTGCTAAGTCATCTGCGGACAGGTGTGTCTCCTGCAATAGAGCCACATCTGCCCGGAGACGTCGCAAGTGTCTGAGAATGGACATACGTTTATTTGGGGATCGGAGCCCCTTAACATTCCACGAGATAAATTTCAGGTGATTCCCGTCAGCCGAGAGAGACATAGCTGGAGGTAATAAAGATAATGAGTGGGAGGCTTGCCCGAAAGGCACCTGATAAGTACAGTGTCAGCCATACTGGAATCACCCGAATATTGTAGGTTACATACAAAGAAAGGTACTAAGAAGGCAAAGATGAATTGCATAGCTATTAATAAATGAGAAATGAGCTGTATTAAAACAACGTTTCGATTACAACTACAAACAGTGTACTTCACTTTTTTCCACATGGGTTTCCACTAGTCATGATACCTCTCAGCAACCCGCTAGCTCCTCACATAGGAGCATGATTTTGGCTCAGAGGAGTGGGGGAAGGAGGGAACAGGGGTGGGAAGGGGGGGAAGGAAGGGGGGGGGAAGGAGGGGAGGGAGGGGGGTAAGTAGGGGTTAGTGGAAGGGGTTAGACAGGGAAGGAGGGTCAGGGAAATGGCCGCTTGTATCCGTGTCGTATAATAGGCTCGGTGAAGAAAAAATAAAAATAAAGGGGGCCTTAGTCCAGGGGACCGACCGGTGAATGGTAAACAGCCGTATACATCACCTAAGTTAGTAGGTTGGCCCTTTGGATATACAAAAAGTGGAGGTTGGGAGTTTATAAATCAGGCTGAGAAGCATTACAACCAGACCTTGAGCTAATGATTAAATGCAACCGTATGTACCTGTACGAATAAACAGGCTAACAAATACAATAGGGAGAAACCAAGTTAGAGGTAGAGGGGGGGTAATATTACCCATCCGTGCGAGCACGATTGGTTATTTAGAGTTCCTGGAGTCCTTCAGCGAATTTGAGATCGATCTTCCTGGTTGATGAAGCGGCTGCGCTTGTATGGGGGTTTGGTGGGACTGCGTTGGTGCCTGGGTGGTGCCTTTGTTGCCGATGGCGATGACGATAGTGGGTTTTCTTCAGTGTTGCTGTGTTCCATTTCGTTTCCACGGGTGGTGAGGTAATGTTCCGCCTCTTCAGGTGTATGGAACGTGAGGTGTTCTCCTTCACGTGTTTGGATGCGGAGGACAGCTGGGTAGGCTAAGGAGAACCGGATTTGGTTATGATGAAGGGTGGAGCAGATCGGTGAAAACGCTTTACGTTGTTTCATCACTTCCATGGAGTAATCTGCAAAAAGTAGGAGTTTAGCCCCATCGACCATTAAGGAACGTGAGCTGCGAAACTTTTGCATTATGGCGTTCTTGTCCGCGTAATTGAGGTACTTGACGATGACGTGGCGGGGTTTGGCGTGGGCTTCTGAGAATTGGCCTATGCGGTGCGCGCGTTCAATTGTGCAGGGTATGCGAAGGCCCAGTTGTTCTGGGATGATTTTTGCACATATGTTTGTTAGCTGTGGTGTGGTTATAGATTCAGGCAAACCAATGATGCGTAAATTATTTCTCCTCGAACGATTTTCGAGATCATCGAGTTTGTCCCAAATGTCCCTGTTAGTAGCTGTGAGACGTGCCACTGCTGCAGATGAGGCCGTGAGTTCGTCTTCCAGGGAGGATATCCTATCTTCTACCTGATTAATTCTCTGTGCCTGTGCTTGTAATTCAATGTGCAGCTGCTCTAACCCTCTATGAACTGCTGCATCAACAGTAGCTGTAAGAGTGGGGCCCAGCAGTGTAACTACTGCTTGTGCTATTCCAGCAGGGGAGGTAGGGTCCATACCTGTCATGTCTGGAGCTGAGGGGAGCTGTGGCTGCTGCTGAGGCTGCATGTGTGTGTGCTCCGCCATGCCTGGAGCGGCCGCCATCTTGGCTGTATCCGCCGCTGTGTCTCCTCCGGTGGGGATCGTGGATGTCACCGCCCGGGCGTACGATCGCTCCACAAAGCGATCCATGGGAGCCCGCTGAGTGTCAGTAGTGCGGGGGGGGTCTCCTCAGAGCTGTAGCCGGCTTAGAAGGCAGAATATTGAGGAGCGCTGCGGGAGCTGGAGCTTGCTACCTCCTCCTCATGTGGCGCCGGAACCGGAAGTCTCTTAATTTTTTTTTTTGGGGGGGGGGTTGGGGTTAAAATCCCCTTTAAACAGTCGCCAACCACCAAAACAGGTGTCACCCTTGAAAGAATTCTTCTCTATCTCTGTTCCAGTGATAACTATAACATTTTGGATTTCTCATCATTTTTGTCCTACTGACAAAGCACAGGTTTTAATACTTCCACATTTTTACCTAATTAAAAAAAAAATGTCCTGGCATTAAATATAAGGACCCTATGCCCTAAAATACAGCGTCAGAAACAGGGAACTTTTGTTTGGACTCAACTAAACTGTCACAAAAAATACTTTAAGCCCAACTCCAGCATTGTACAGTACCCTTCCCCTTCCCATACTTTGATTAATTTCTAGGCATATACACCTAATTTCAGGTGGTTTTGCGGGTGGTCAAGTGAGGACCAGCGTTCATCCTTTTAAACTTTAGCATTAGCCGTTAGCAGCCCTCAATTCTGTAGAGAACATCACTTATGCCACATATAAATTCCATTCTCTGCAGCTTACTCTATTGACCCAGGCTAGGTCCATGACAGCCTAGGCATACTGGAAGTGGGTTGATTGATACTGAGTAGTGAGTTGGTTGATTAAACCGAGAAAAGGGCTAGACTGTATATAGTGTGAGCAGTGCTTTTTAAACTTTTTATTTTCAAAGAAGAAGGGTGGAGGGACAATAAAAAACAATATACAAAACTTTTTTACTACTTAATGTGCTCACAGTGCTATGGCTAACTTATATTGGTTAGAGCCTGTTGTAAGATACACCCCCGCCCCATCCAATCCATGAAAAACTATATGGGTTTGGAGAAAGTTTGCAGGGAGTGTAGCTATGTAAATGTATACACATTGGAAAGGAAATGAAGACTACTATTCTGACATTTATATTGTAGTGGCATTCCTTGGCCAGTGTCTTAATTTAGGAATAATATGCTGACCCTGGATGCTACATGAACAAATATGTCATTAGCCTTCTGGGATAAAAGGTAGTTGAAACATCAGAATATAAAACAGTGTATTGTGTTCTTTGAGAAGTAATAATTACCTGTAATTGTTGCATTACCACATTACCTTAGCATGCATGCACTTAAATAGTATTGCCTGCTATGTTTCCTGCTTTGTTGACCTATTTGTTTAAATAGTTTTACTAATGTACCCAGAACAAGTATGCAAATCAAGCCATGCAGATATCTTCTAGCCAGGTAATCAATGTACTATGTATTGTTGAGTAGTGATGAGAGAATCTTCCTGGGCTTCAATCTAAGGGTTCAGCAAATCATGTTTTAAATTGGGGAACTCAAAGTTAGCAGCATTTCCATTTGAAATCAATGAAGGGTGAATCCTGTTAGTAAATTCTGGCCATTTTTAGGACTAATAGGCAAACTACTGGCTCTAAATTCTGGCCATTTTTAGGACTATTAGGCAAACTATATATATATATATATATATATATATATATATATATATATATATATATATATATATATATATATATATATATATATATGAGAATATAAGTTTTTTATATTACAATATTTCTTGATTAGGATATTAATAAGAACATTGGGTTTTCAATGAATATAATGTATATATATATATATATATATATATACAGTGGGGGGGAGGCCGGGATCCGGGGGTCCCCTTGTTAAAGGTGACTTCAAGATTCTGATAAGCCCCCTGTCCGCAGACCCCCACAACCACCGGGCAAGGGTTGTGGGGAAGAGGCTTTGGGGGGTACTCCAAAGCACCCTCCCCATGTTGAGGGCATGTGGCCTGGTACAGTTCAGGAGAGGGGGGCGCTCTCTCATCCCCCCTCTTTTCATGCAGGCTGCCAGGTTGTGTGCTCAGATAAGGGTCTGGTATGGAGTTGGGGGGGCCCCTACACCATTTTTTTTTAATTTGGCACAGGGTTCACCTTAATATACATACCAGACCTGAAGGGCCTGGTATGGATTTTGGAGGGACCCCCAAGCAAATTTTTTAAAAAATTTTTAGTTCAGGGTTCCCCTTAATATTCATACCAGACCCAAAGGGCCTGGAACCCATGTCATTTTTTTTCAATGTGTTTTATCTATATTGCTGTGACCCGACAATTCATTACAGCCGCGATCAGTTTTGAATGACTTTTTTTCCTTTTAGAAATGTCATTTTGGTGTGGTACTGTTCTAAACACGAGAAAAACGCGCCACTTTACAGGCATACTATAGACACCCCCCAGGCACGATATTTAAAGGAATATTTCATTTTTATTGTTTCACTTTAAGCATTATTAACCACTTCGCTACCCGCCCATAGTCAAATGACGGCCTGAGATGGGATCTCCCATTCTGGGTGGCCATCATATGACGTCCTGGGCTTCCCGGCTGTCTAGGGGGCGCGCACCCGCGGCATTGCCATAATGTCGCAGTCACGAAAAAAATCGCAGATCGCCGCTATTACTAGTAAAAAAAATAAATAAATATATATTTTTTAAAAATGCCATAAATCTATCCCGTATTTTGTAGACGCTATAACTTTTGCGCAAACCAATCAATATACGCTTATTGTGATTTTTTTACCAAAAATATGTAGAAGAATACGTATTGGCCTAAACTGAGGAAAAAATTTGTTTTCTTAAAAAAAAATTGGGATATTTATTATAGCAAAAAAGTAAAAAATATTGTGTTTTTTTCAAAATTGTCGTTCTTCTTTTGTTTATAGCGCAAAAAATAAAAACCGCAGAGGTGATCAAATACCACCAAAAGAAAGCTCTATTTGTGGGGAAAAAAGGACATCAATTTTGCTTGGGTACAACGTCGCACGACTGCCCAATTGTTGTTCAAAATGTGACAGTGCTGAAAACTAAAAATTGGTCTGGGAAGGAAGGGGTGAAAATGCCCTGTATTGAAGCGGTTAAAATCACTGCTCCCGAAAAAACGGCAATTTTTAAAACTTTTTTACGCATTGATACATGTCCTCTGGGTCAGGACCCAGGTCCCCAAACACTTTTTATGACAACAACTTGCATATAAGTCTTTAAAATTAGCACTTTTGATTTTTCATGTTCATGTCCCATAGACTTTAACGGTGTTCGTCTGAATTTTTTGCCTGTTCGCAAGTTCTGGTGCGAACCGAACCAGAGGGTGTTCAGCTCATCCTTACAGTCAAGCAAGAGTTTAGAGATTAATGATAGTGCAGACTGTAAACAGAAGTCTTTTGTACCAGATATGCGGTCTATAGAAATAGATGACCAGGATCATGAAGTTTTACTTAAAACAAAATGAATAAATAAAGATGCAGAATGCACACAAAGTTTACACAAACAAAAGATTAATAGGGCAACTGTTTAAGATGGCGATCAGAGAGTTTCCACGGGTATGGCCACACCCAGATATGGTGAGATACACGTCACAGGCAGAACCAAAGTTTCAGAGCAGACAGGAAATGCTAGTTGTCTTTATGGTAAGAAATGTTAAATATAAATTAGATTCACAAAGAAAAACTTTGGAATAAGAAAATGAGGAAATTTCTGAGCAATTTATTCATCCTTGTCCAAACAATAGGTTGATTGATTTGCCTTATGCCTCAGAAGTCAAACAGATCAGTACACTGATTGTTAATGACAGTTAAATCAATATGACAAACAATGCTGTCAATGAGAGCGACGGATTACTTCCATTGCCAAAATCAGGATTAAAAGAAGTTTCGACTCCTCCAACATTAAATTATGTTGCTCCAATTTTACTAGATGGAAGTGGAAGGCCATGGTTACATGGTTTATTAAATGGTAGGAATACTAAATGGTTAATAGATTTAGGAGCTGAACTCAGTTTAACTAAACACAAATTACCTGTGAATATTAAAAAATATAAATAAACATGCCTGCGCTGCAAAAACAGATATATCCCAATAGTTGGGAGGTGCATATATAGTGTAAAACTATACTACAAAATTTCAATATAAAAAAAATAAAAAAATAAAAAAATGCTAGTAATATATAAATTATAGAATGAATACAATCCTTATATAAAAGTATCCCATAAATATAAATAAATATATAATATAATATAATATAATATAATAATATCAAAGTGCAAAATCAAGTGTCCACATTTAAAAAGTTAAATTCATTGATGTTGCTGACAGCTCCGTCCTACCCCTCCCCAACGCGTATTCGGCACAGGGATCACGTGCCTTCCTCCTCCAATTAGATCCCCCAGAGGAAGGCACGTGATCCCTGTGCCAAATACGCGTCGGGGAGGGGTAGGACGGAGCTGTCAGCAACAGAGGTAGATGAGGAACGACACCGCACGCCATACAAACGCTTGTTTTATACAAACACTCTCTGGAAAGATTGGTGCACTCACGCACCTACATATTGTGAGTACCCTTCTGGAGGGAAGTTTTAATATATTTTAAATAAATCCCTACTGTATCACACTATGGAGCTTTTTCTTTCTTGTATGTGAGACTATCTGATGACATCTGAGAGTGGTGGAGTTTATACCAGCATACCCTGTATGAGCCCAAGGGGTGGATCCAATGCGTGTTTAGACACCGTTTAATTACCGTGTCACATGCTCAGAGGTGAGCGCAAGCACAAGTGGGGGGTCACAGGAGAGCACTGAAGCATGCTGGATTGTGAACACCATTAAGGAGGAGCATGAGGAACACTGTTTTTTGTGGACACCACTTACTTACACTTTATGTGTTGATATCAATGAACTGAACTTTTTAAATGTGGACACTTGATTTTGCACTTTGATCTTATATTTATAACCACATATATATATTGTTTTTTTGCATGTTGCACTTTATGGGATACTTTTATATAAGGATTGTATTCATTCTATAATTTATATATTACTAGCATTTTGTTTATATTGAAATTTTGTAGTATAGTTTTACACTATATATGCACCTCCCAACTATTGGGATATATCTGTTTTTTCAGCGCAGGCACGTTTATTTATATTTTTTGGTTTATGCACGCAATGAAATGTGGTTAGTGTTTGCAGCTTATCTATATTTGTTTCACCTCACAGAGGCATCAGTCCATCTTTGGCTCACAAGACCCCCACATAATTAGTACCTGTGAATATTAATTCTCCAAAATGTAATTTACAGTATCTCACAAAAGTAAGCACACCCCTCACATTTTTGTAAATATTTTATTATATCTTTTTTTATGTGACAACACTGAAGAAATTACACTTTGCTACAATGTAAAGTAGTGAGTGTACAGCTTGTATAACAGTGTCAATTACCTGTTCTCTCAAAATAACTCAACACACAGCCATTAATGTCTAAATTGCTGGCAACACAAGTGAGCACACCTCTAAGTGAAAATGTCCAAATTGGGCCCAAAGTGTTAATATTTTGTTTGGCCACTATTATTTTCCTTAACACTCTTGTGCATGGAGTTGAACAGATCTTCACAGGTTGCCACTGGAGTCCTCTGCGACTCCTCCATGATGACATCATGGAGCTGGTGGATGTTAGAGACCTTGCGCTCCTCCACCTTCATTTGAGCATGCCCCACAGATGCTCAATAGGGTTTAGGTCTGGAGACATGCTTGGCCAGTCCATCACCTTTACCCTCAGCTTCTTTAGCAAGGCAGTGGTCATCTTGGAGGCGCGTTTGGGGTCGTTATCATGTTGGAATACTGGCCCGGTCTGCCCTGCTTGACTGTAGGCAAGACACACTTGTCTTTGTACTCCTCACCTGGTTGCCCCCACACATGCTTGGCACCATCTGAACCAAATAAATTTATCTTGGTCTCATCAGACCACAGGACATGGTTCCAGTAATCCATGTCCTTAGTCTGCTTAAACTGTTTGCGGGCTTTCTTTTGCATCAATTTTAGAAAAGGCTTCCTTCTTGGACAACAGCCATGCAGATCAATTTTATGCAGTGTGTGGCGTATGGTCTGAGCACTGACAGGCTGACCCCCCCCACCCCTTCAACCTCTGCAGAAATGCCGGCAGCACGCATACGTCTATTTCCCAAAGACAACCTCTGGATATGACACTGAGCACATGCACTCAACCCCTTTGGTCGACCATGGCGAGGCCTGTTCGGAGAGGAACCTGTCCTGTTAAACTGCTGTATGGTCTTGGCCACCCTGCTGTAGCTCAGTTTCAAGGTCTTGGCAATCTTCTTATAGCCTAGGCCATATTTTTGTAGAGCAACAATATTTTTTTCAGATTCTCAGAGAGTTCTTTGCGATGAGGTGCCGTGTTGAACTTCCAGTGACCACTATGAGAGAGTGAGAGCGATATAACATCAAATTTAACATGCCTGCTCCCCATTCACACCTGAGACCTTGTAACACTAACGAGTCACATGACACCGGGGAGGGAAAATGGCTAACCGGGCCCAATTTGGACATTTTCACTTAGGGGTGTACTCACTTTTGTTGCCAGCAGTTTAGACATTAATGGCTGTGTGTTGAGTTATTTTGAGGGGACAGCAATTTTACAGTTATACAAGCTGTACACTCACTACCTTACATTGTACCAAAGTGTACTTTCTCCAGTGTTGTCACGTGAAAAGATATAATAAAATATTTACAATCTCACTTTTGTGAGATACTGTAATTAGTTTCAGTGGAAGAGAAAATAAAGTTGCAACTAAAGTTTCTAATGTGACCTTTGAACTTCCAGGACTTTTGAAAACTAATATCGATATATGGTGTTGAACAGCGATCTGTCATCTCCCCTGCACAGTTCCCTCCCCCCTTCAGTTAGAACACACACTAGGGAACACATTAACCCCTTGATCGCCCCCTAGTGTTAACCCCTTCACTGCCAGTGACATTTTTACAGTAATCAATGCATTTTTTATAGGATTGATCGCTGTATTAATGCCAATGGTCCCAAAAATGTGTCAAAATTGTCCGATGTGTCCGCCATAATGTCGCAGTCCCAATAAATATTGCAGATCACCGCCATTACTAGTAAAAAAAAATTAATAATAAAAATGCCATAAAACTATCCCCTATTTTGTAGACGCTATAACTTTTGCGCAAACCAATCAATATACGCTTATTGCAATTTTTTTTTACCAAAAATATATAGAAGAATAAATATTGGCCTAAACCAAGGAAAAAAAATATTTTTTTTTCATATATTTTTGGGAATATTTATTATAGCAAAAAGTAAAAAATAATGTTTTTCTTTCAGAATTGTCGCTCTTTTTTTGTTTATAGCACAAAAAATAAAAACCGCAGAGGTGATCAAATACCACCAAAAGAAAGCTCTATTTGTGGGAAAAAAAGGATGTCAATTTTGTTTGGGTGCAACGTCGCACGACCGTGCAGTTGTCAGTTAAAGCGACGCAGTGCCGAATCACAAAAAGTGCTCTGGACAGGAAAGGGGTAATCTAAAGCTGAAACCGTTAAAGAAAGCACAATCAGTGGTAAATAATTGTATTTGGCCTATCAAGAATACTGATAATTCATATTCTTTATCCGTTGATTTAGGATCACTGAATGTATGCATTACAAATAACAAACCTATTATTCCTGATTTAAGTTTAATGTCACACCTGAATGCCAGGGCCAAAGTATTTTCTGTACTGGAAATCACTAATAGTCATTTTTCAGTATCATTAGCTAAAAGTTGTCACTATAAACTTGCCTTCAGCTTTAAAAAAGAAACCTATGCATTCACTAGAATAATTCCAGGATTGGTCATTCGTGACGGTATAGTGCATGAGTGTTTAAAGAAAATATTATCAAAATTCTATAGACCAGAATGTATTTCCCAGCATGTGGACAAGTTTTTGCTGACTACACAGAGTATAGAGGAACATGTCACTCTTTTGTCTTGTAACAGAGTTATTTACTCTGTTACAAAGGGCAGGGCTGAAACTGAGCACAGAAACAGTTACACTGATGAAAAGTCAGGTAGAAATCCTTCATATGCAAATTTGTCATGGACAAAGACAGTTATTACAGGAAAAAGTTAGAAACATTTCTATAATTCCAATTCCAACCCACAAGGCATTATATCAATTTATTTTTTTTGCAACGTTTTTACAGAAATGTAATGATAACATTAAACCATTATTTGATTTTTTCAGACAAAAAGATGTTGTGTTTTATCAATGGGGTCAAACCCAGACTGATGCCTTTGAAATGTTGAAAAGGGATCTGCGGAATGCTCCTTCATTGAATACTGTTGAAATTGGTTAATCAATTCCCTTTGTATTGCATAATGATGTATCTGAGAATTCGATCTCGGTGACTTTGTCTCAATTAAAAGAAGGTGGTCAGAAAATAATAGGCTTTTTCTCCAGAGGATTGACAAATATGGAAAAGACCTCTGACACGCATATAAAGCAACTGGTGTGTGTTTTTTTTTTTGCAGTCAAAGTAACAGAAAAGATTGTGAGATCTAGTAAGATCATATTACAGACACCTGATCCATCACTAAAACTTCTTCTAGAGAAAATTAGTTCAGGAAAGTTTTGTGAGAGTTTATGGATAAAACTTTTAAAAGTTAAATCTATACAGGTAGATTTGCTAACAGAACATTCTCAGCAATCTGCACAAACTGATGCCTGTACAAGTGCATTCAGAAAACCTTTAAGTGGTGTTTTTAGAACAAGTGCAGAGAGAGGCTTTGAGCCAGTATTTGTTAATACTATCAAGGTTCGTTCACCAGATCTTCCTATGTGGTACCTAAGGAATGGTTATGCTAGTCAGCAAAAATTCTACACAAATTACAGTACAGCATGCATGACTCTAAACCTTAAAGAAGTGAAGTGAATGGACACAGTTCACTTCAGGCTTCTGGGTTGATTTGAAACCTTTCTTTTTTGTGAAAACGAGGTCTTAAATTATGACTAAAAGGAGAAATTGCGTCCTGTTATATTTAACCGCTTGCCGCCCGCCGGCTGTCATATGTCGGCCAGGCGGCGTGGCTCTCGTGCTGGGAGGGCGTCAAATGCTGCCCTTGCCTTCCCTGCCCACCAGGGGGTGCGCGCGCGCAGCCAGCAGCAGTTGCGCACACCCGCCGTGTCACTGGGCACCCGATGCGCGTGCCCAGCGGCCGCGATGTCCGACGGGCACCCGCGATTGCCAGTAACATGGCAGGACCATGGATCTGTGTGTAAACATACAGATCCACGTCCTGTCAGAGAGGAGAGGAGATCGATGTGTGTTCTCAGTATAGAGCAACACCGATCGGTCTCCTCCCCTTGTGAGTCCCCTCCCCCTTCAGTTAGAAACACTCCCTAGGAACATAATTAACCCGTCAATCACCCCTAGTGTTAACCCCTTCCCTGCCAGTCACATTTATACAGTAACCAATGCATTTTTATAGCACGGATCGCTGTATAGATGTGAATGGTCCCAAAAATGTGTCAAAAGTGTCCGATATGTCCGCCACAATATCGCAGTCACAATAAAAATCGCAGATCGCCGCCATTACTAGTAAGAAAAAAATAAAATAAAAATGCTATAAATCTATCCCCTATTTTGTAGACGCCATAACTTTTGCGCAAACCAATAAATATACGCTTATTGCAATTTTTTTTACCAAAAATATGTAGAAGAATACATATCGGTCTAAACTGAGGAAAAAATTTGTTTAAAAAAAAAATTGGATATTTATTATAGCAAAAAGTAAAAAATATTGTGTTTTTTTTTTAAACTTGTCACTCTTCTTTTGTTTATAGTGTAAAAAATAAAAACCGCAGAGGTGATCAAATACCACTAAAAGAAAGCTCTATTTGTGGGGAAAAAATAATAAAAATTTCATTTGGGTACAGTGTTGCATGACTGCACAATTGTCATTCAAAATGTGACAGCGCTGAAAGCTGAAAAATGGCTTGGGCAGGAAGGGCGTGAAAGTGCACTGTATTGAGATGGTTAAAATACACAGAATACTAGCATAAGGAGTATAGGCAAGTTCAAGAAAAATAGAGCAAAGCAAGGTAATTAGAAATGTTATTATAACAATATGTCTTTTATGTCATGATAAAATTCTAAGATTGTGATATGTAAAATGAATAAGTGAAAGAAGGTATATCTTAATCAATGCAATAGTAAATGCAAAATAATGATACTGCATTCTGTTTCAGGACCTGACTTATAAGCAGGGGAGGGCTGGCAGCCTTAGGCCTGGGGGGAAAGTCCAGCCAAGTGGCCCACTGAACCACCGACCGACCCACAGGCCAGCTGCCAGCAGGGCACACGGGCCAGTGGCTTGCTCCCAGCAGGACCTATATTCCATGGTCTTCTCCAGCAGGACCCAGAGGCCATGGCCGGCTCCCAGCAGGACCCACAGCCTAAACAAGACGACCCACTGCTCCAGGTGAGACGAGAAGCCTGATAATCTGTATGGGTGCCCGCCCCGGCTCACCTTCGCATGCAATCAATAATAGAAGAAATGGCTGCACTCTGTAGTCGATCAAAATTCTTTTATTTAGAATGGCCCAAGTGTTGACAAAAACAGAGCTGGTGGACGCGTTTCACATGCTTCAGGTGTGTGAAGCACATCAGCGTTTCACATTGGAGTTGCTATCAAACTTCATCAGCCCATTGGAGTTACTACCAAACTTACAGCGCTGCAAATCAAATATACAGTGCAAAGCAATACACTTAAAACAACCAGTCCACCAGAGAGCAACTGCTCTTGTGCACATTGCTGGATCAAGACGAGGCTCAAGCGCGTGGCTGACAGATTCCTCCCTCCACACAAGTGGGTGGAGGTGGGAATCCCCCCTCACTGGGACATTGTATTCTGACAGTAGGGACTGTCCCCTGTCAGAATACACTGGTCAACACTGGTGCTAATTGAGCAAGGATTTCCAGCAGAAGATGGTATAACAATGGGTTTCTGCCTAACATAGAGGGGTACACAAAGATCAAAATTCAGCCCCCCGCTGAACCCGATGAATTCTTGTCTGTGTGTACCACACTTTACCTTGTCCCTTGCTTCAGTGGGCTGTCTGCAGTTCTGTCCCCTGCAGCTCCTGTGTATGTGAGGAATGACATTGGTCACACTCCAGCCTCCACTTCATACCATACGGGGTTAATCTTCCTTTATATGTGATGATGTCTAGGGAGGAGGAGAACACTGGAGCTGGCTGGAGCATAGAATCAGATAAGTAAAAAAAGGCTATACCCCCCCTCCTCCCCCACACTGCAAGAGTGGACTTCTGTACTTTCTTGGAGTTGGGCTGGGATATTATCACATCCTTTGCTGTGTATTCTTATATTTTTGAATAGGTTAAGAATTAGTGTGACATTTCAGGTGCTATATAGATGTAATCCACATACACCTTATATCTTATTAATAATCATTATCTTTAGAAGATATAATGTGTATGTGGATTACATCTATGCAGCACCTGAAATGTCATAATAATCCCTAACCTATTCAAAAATGTTACTTTCACTTTCAATAAACCTGCACTGAAAAGTACAGAGCAGGTTCACATCACAGTATGCAGGGCAGTGGAGACTTACAGTAGCAAAGGATACAGCCTCCCATCCATGCTGTACACATCTTCACTCTTCCCTGGAGGAGATCTCTGCTGTGTGCTGGGCAAGACCCAATGATCGATGCTGCAGTGTGAGGTTCTTACTGCCCCGTCCACATGTACTGTCGCTGGGACTGTACCAGCTCCGGTCTAGGGGGGGAGACTCAGGAACTCAAGAAGGGATCCTGGAAAGGGGTGATGTTTCTTGTGATGTTGACCAAGGCGAAGGCAGAGACCCTCTGGACTGGACGGCTTAAGTAGACAGGACTGATGAGCAGGATAAGAACAGCTGAGTAACTGTGGAGAGAGATGGTAGCTGGCAATTAGTTGACAGCTGGGCAGCCAGCTCAGAGAAGGAAGGGCTGAGCCCAGCCCTGACAGTACCCCCTCCTCAACGACCCCTCCCTCTCAGAGGACCACCAGGCTTGAGGGGAAAATGTCTATGGAAATCACGGAGGAGGACAGGGGCATGTACGAGGATGAGACCCAAGAGTGTTCCTCCGGACCGTACCCTTTCCAATGCACCAGGTACTGTATGTGCCCATGGAACCTACGGGAGTCAACAATGAATTGTACTTCCTACTCCTCATGGTTCTCAACCTGTACAGGATGAGGACATGACACCGAGGTGGTAAAGCGGTTGCAGACCAAAGGTTTTAATAAGGAGACATAAAATACATTTGAGATATGCATATTAGAAGGAAGGTCTAATGCGTAAGCCACTGGGTTAATCCTGCGAAGAATAAAGAAAGGCCCAATAAACTGAGATGCGAACTTCAGAGAGGGAACACGAAGTCAGAGGTTGCGAGATGACAGCCAGACCCTGTCCCCAACCTTGTAGGAAGGTACAGGCAGGTGTCTGCGGTCAGCATGGAGTCTGTACCTATCATTAGCATGTCATAAAGCCTCCTGGACTTCTGCCCAAGTGGAACGAAGACCACGGAGATGCTCCACTAACGCAGGAATACTCTGCAGAACAAATGAGTCAGGCAACATGGAAAGTTGGAAACCGTAGTTCGCCATAAATGAGGACAATCGGGAAGCAGAATTCAAGGCACTATGGTGAGCAAACTCGGCCCACGGTAAGAGGTCTGACCAGTTGTTATGATGGTCAGAAATATAGCAACATAGGAATTGCTCCAAGGACTGATTGGTTTCTTTCTGTGGCCCCATTAGACTGAGGGTGATACGCAGAGGAGAAAGCAAGTTGAATTCCCAACTGTGCACAAAAGGCTCACCAGAACCAGGGCACAAACTGATTACCCCTGTCCGAGACAATCACCTTGGGTAAGCGAAAGATCTCCCGAGCAAAAATGGAAGCCAGTTCCTTAGAAGTGGGCAACTTCTAAAGTGGAAAACAATGAGACATTTTCGAAAACCGGTCAACCACCATAAGGATAACTGTGTTGCTCTGGGAGTTGGGTAACTCCACAATGAAAGCCATAGACAGGTGGGTCCAGGGCCTTTCTCCACTGGGTATGGGTTGTAGGAGGCCCACTGGAATGTGTCGTGGAGTCCTACTCTGAGCACACACGGAACAGGCAGCTACGAAGGTGGTTACATTAGCATGTAGACTAGGCCATTAGAATTGTTGGGAAATGGCCCAAAAGAGTTGATTCTTCCCAGGGTGGCCAGCAGCCTTGGGAGAATGGTATGTCTGGAGCACGACAGTACAGAAACTCTCTGGGACAAAGCAACGGTCACAAGGTTTCTCAGGAGGAGCATGGACCTGAGATGCAAGAATTTTGTCACCCAAAGGAGAAGGGAAACTGGTGCGAACCATAGCCAGAATACGATCAGGAGGAATCAACTGACTCCATCTTGGAAGTGGAGGAAAATTGTCATGACAAAGCGTCAGCCCTTACATTCTTAGTACCGGGTTAGAATGAGACAATGTAATTGAAACTTGACAAGAAAAGAGCCCATCGCGCTCTTCTGGGAGAGAGGTGCTTAGCCTCAGACAAGAATGTGAGATTCTTATAGACAGTAAGAATGAGAATCGGCACAGTGGTACCTTCGAGGAGATGTCTCCATTCTTTCATGGCTAAAATTATCACTAACAGCTCTCTGTCACCAATCTCGTAATTGCACACTGCAGGTGACAATTTCTTGGAAAAGTAACCACAAGGATGCATAGCGCTCTCAGAGGTAGGAAGTTGAGACAGAAAGGTGCCAACTCCAGTCTCAGAAGCATCAACCTCAAGGATAAAAGGTAACATAGGATCAGGATGTGCCAACACAGGAGCAGAAACAAAGGCAGCCTTGAGACTCTCAAAGGCCTTAATGGACTCCGGAGACCAACTCTGTGGATTACCATATCAGTCAGGGGCTTGACCAGAGACGAGAAGTTACGAATAAACTTTCGACAATAGTTGGCAAAGCCTAGAAAACGCTGCAGAAGATGTAAACCCATGGGTCGGGGACACTGTAGGACTCCTGAAAGTTTTTCTGGGTCCATCTAAAAACCAGCAGTGGGAATAACATAACCCAGGAATTTAACCTGTTCACGATGGAATTCGCACTTCTCCAATTTACAATAGAGATTGTTTTCTCTTAGTTTCTGAAGCACATGACAGACATCTGTGTGGTGGCTCTCCAGGGACTTGGAAAATATGAGGATATCGTTGAGATAAACCACCACACATAACTGCAACAAATCTCGGAGGAAATTGTTAATAAATGCCTGGAAAACTGCCGGGCGCTACAAAGGCCAAAAGGCATTACGAGGTACTCATAATGGCCTGTTCTGGTATTAAACACAATTTTAATCCTCACGAGATTGTATGCCCCTCTCAAATCAAGCTTTGTGAAAAATCCTCCAAGACCGACAAAGGGTAAACCCGGCCACGAGGGGGTATGGTACCAAGTTGAAGGTCGATGGCGCAATCATATAACCAGTGTGGAGGCAAACTACCGGCTTGATTATTGTCAAAGACATCGCTAAAATCGCGGTACTTCTCTGGCAGGGAAGAGAGTAAAGAGGTGCACAGGACCTTGGCTACCTTCTGGAAGCATGTCTTACTGCATTGTGGTGACCAGGAGAGGACCTCAACATGGAGCCAATCAAAAGAGGGGTTGTGCCTCTGTAGCCAAGGTTAACCAATAACCAGCGGAAACTTAGGTGAGGAAATTACTTGGAATTGGATTATCTCATGGTGAAGAGCCCCTACGGCCATGGACAACGGAACAGTGTCATGAGTCACATGGGCAGGCTGTAGAGGTCTCCCATCAAGAGCCTCAATGGCAAGTAGAGTGTCATGCAGCTGCAGCGGAATTGAGTGCTTCAATACAAAGGCAGCATCAATGAACAGGCCTGCAGCCCCAGAATTGATTAGAGCCTGTATCTCGATGGACGACTCAGCCCAAGAAAGGGTAACCAAAACCAGGGGCTTTTCCTTCTGGATAACTGGGGACAAAACAACGCCACCTAAGGTCTGTCCATGAAAGGACCTCAAGGTTCGGGTGTTCCCTGGGCAGGTAGGACAAGACTTCAAAAAGAGACCTGCCTGGCCACAATAAAGGCACAATCTTTCCCTCCTCCTAATATTTCTCTCATCCGCAGAGAGACGCGTGAAGCCCAAGTGCATGGGTTCACCTTCACTGACCGACTCGGTACCAGGAGGCATGGGAGGTGAGGGAGGCAAGGGTGGGACTGCTAAGTTTGAAGACAAACATACAGGAGGCTTCTGCAAGTACTCCTTTAAAGAGAGTCTTTCTCTAAGTCTGGAGTCAATGAGGATGGCAAACGTGATCAACTTCTCCATCTTAGTGGGTATATCTTGGGGTGGTATCTCTTCCTTGATGGTATCTGAGAGACCATGAGAAAAAGCAGCCACGAGGGCCTCATTGTTCTAAGCAGCCTCTGCTGCCAAAGTATGGAATTCAATGGCGTAATCGGAAACAGTTCTCGTAGTCTGTTTGATGGACATGAGGCACTTGGCAGCAGAAGCTGAGCGTGTGGGAACGTCAAATACCCTTTTAAAAGAAGCCACAAACTCAGGGTAACTCAAGAAAGCAAAGATATCACGAAACCTACTTTGCTTCTGTCCATGGGAAATGCCTGGGGCAGCATCTCAAAGTATATCTCAACCTGGTTGAGAAACCCTCTGCATTTGACTGGATCGCCCCCAAATCACTGGGGAAGTGGAGCGGAACCGGACATGCCTCTTATAGAGGTAATACTTGAGGCGGGTGCCTGAACAGAGGCGGAGTGGAGCAGCAGCAGTGGATTGACTGCATCTTCTGAATTCATGGCCTGCGTTTACTGTCAGAAACCATGAATCAGACCGAGACAGAAGTGCAGTTAAATCACACTTGTTTAAAAATAAAATTAATTAGAACAAATGTAGTCAAAACATAGCCAAAGTTCCTTAACCGGAACGGATAGTCAGACAAGCCAGAAAGTCAGGAAGCCACAGATCAGCATAGTGGAACAGCAAGCAGGATCTGGTGCCAGAATTAATGTCAGCCAAGCAAGTCTTTACCAGGAATGCAGGAGATCGTCTCTGTGATGTTGTCCAAGGTGAAGGCAGAGATCATCTGGCCTTAATTAGGCAGGACTGGAGAGCAGGATATCATCAACAGGTGAGTCAGTGTGGAGAGATAGGAGCTGGTAATTAGCCGACACCTGAGCGGCCAGCTCAGAGGAAGGAAGGGGTGAGCCCAGCCCTGACAGGCTGCCTGGGGAGAAGTTTCCACCCTGCCCCCCGGCCCAGCCCGCCCCTGCTTATAAGTCACCAAAAGAAGAGAAATTTAATATTTCTAGACCTTCCAGATGAAAACAAACCCTTGAAGCTTAAGAATATCAGTTCTGGGAGAAGATTTGACACAAGAGATTCATTTGTCATAATTATTTTTGTTTTTTAATGTTCAGTAAAGTTTTTCCAACTTTACAGGGTGCAGGAAAAAGTAAAAGAAGAAAACAACCTCAAGATCTCCAACAAGACAGCAACTTATAACAAACTATTGAATTTTGATTTTAGATTACTGATGAAATAATTGATCCATCAGATATATTGCAGTTTATATATATATATATATATATATATATATATATATATATATATATATATATATATATATATACATTTTAATGTAATGTGATATGTTTATCATATCAAGATAAGATATTTTTTTAATATCAACTTTTATAATCACATGTAATGTACTTTCAGAGTTGAAATGGTTAAACCTCTTTACAATAGTAATAGAGTTACTTTAGTTAGGATGAGCATCTGGTGTTAATTAAGATACAAGTACATTTTTCCTAAAGTACATATAGACAAGTTAGGACTAACTTTACATTGTAATATGTATTTATTTTTTAAAATCTTTTCACATATATGAATGAATTGGAGTTAAGAAACATATTATATGTTTAGATTTTGACAAGGTTATTTGAACATTTTTATGGGATTATAGATTTATAATGAACACAATTTGGGGAGGGGGGAGGGGGAGGGAGAGGGGAGGGAAAGTATGGAACTGTCAGGGCTGGGCTCAGTCCTTCCTTCTCAAAGCTGGCTGCTCAGCTGTCAGCTAATTGCCAGCTCTTATCTCTCTACGGTGACTCACCTGTTGATGATATCCTGCTCGTCAGTCCTGCCTACTTAAGCCATCCAGTCCAGATAATCTCTGCCTTCGCCTTGGTCACATCTCTAGAGATGCTCTCTAAGGATGAGCCAAACACCCTCCTGTTCGGTTTGCAGCAGAACATGCAAACAGGCAAAAAATTTGGCAGAACACACAAACTCCGTTAAAGTTTATGGGACACTAACATAAATAATCAAAAGTGCTCATTTTAAAGGCTTATATACAAGTTATTGTCATAAAAAGTGTTGGGGACCTGGGTCCTGTCCCAGGGGACATGTATCAATGCAAAAATTTTTTTTAAAAACGGCCATTTTTTCAGGAGTAGTGATTTTTTTTAATGCTTAAAGTGAAACAATAAAAATAAAATATTCCTTTAAATATTCTGCCTGGGGGGTGCCTAGAGTATGCCTGTAAAGTGGCACATTTTCCAATGTTTAGAACAGTACCACAGCAAAATGACATTTCTAAAGGAAAAATTGTCATTTAAAACTGATCGCGGCTGTAATGAATTGTTGGGTCTCGGCAATATAGATAAAATTCATTGAAAAAAGAGCATGGGATACCCCCTAGTCCATTATCACGCCCTTTGGGTCTGGTATGAATATTAAGGGGAACTCCAAACCAAAATTTAAAAAAAAATTACGTGGGGGTCCCCCTAAAATCCATACCAGGCCCTTCAAATCTAATATGGAAATTAAAGGGAACCCTGCGCCCCTTTTTAAAATGGCGTAGACTCCCCCCAAAACCCATACCAGACCCTTATCCGAGCACGCAACCTGGCAGGCCACAGGAAAAGAGGGGGGAGACGAGAGAGCGCCCCCCTCCTGAACAGTACCAGGCCACATGCCCTCAACATGGGGAGGTGCTTTGGGGTAGCCCCCAAAGCACCTTGTTCCCAAGTTGATGGGGACAAGGGCCTCATCCTCACAAACCTTGCCCAGTGGTTGTGGGGGTCTGCGGGCGTGAGACTTATCGGAATCTAGAAGCCCCCTTTAACAAGGGGACCCCCAGATCCCGGCCTCTCCCCTGTGCAAGTACCCCTACCATTTCACAAAAAAGTGTCAAAATGTTAAAAAAGACAAGACACAGCTTGGGACAAGTCCTTTATTAAAAAATAAAAAAATAAAAATGTCCCACGATGTCCATTCATCTTCTTCTATCACGCCGCCGATGGACCGAAAAAGAAAGAAAAATCTGCGACCGAATCGCCTCCATGGGAGGCTCCCGCCGTGTGACGCTTCTTTGCTTGTGACAGTTCTTATATAACTGAGTGCGGGGCCACCCGGTGAGATAAGAAAATTTTTAAGATTGTTTAATCAATCATTTTGAGAGGGAAATGTTAGAAGTTTTCTTTAATCTAATATCTATTATTTATCAATTAACATTACTAACACATGAAATGGTGAGATCTTTACAGTATGATTGAGTTGTATATATTTATGTCTTCTAGGTATGGAAAAGTGAAATATTTAGACTTTTATACTTGTGTGAAAATATACATTTTGTTATAATTCCATAAGCATTTCTATGGAGAGCCAATATTTGGGAGTAGTTAAGGTTGAGCTGGTTTCCTTCACCCTCCTCCATGGCAAATGAGATGAGATAAGATTACACATTTCTTGAAGATAGAGTTTTGTATATATATATGAGAATATAAGTTTTTTTTTACAATATCTCTTAATTAGGATATTAATAAGAACATTGGGTCTCCAATGAATATAATGTATATATATATATATATATGTATATATATATATATTGGTATATGTAGTGTTTGATTTAGATGTTAAAGAGAGTTATATCGTATAAGTTAAATGGTTTTACACATAGCTCTTCTTGCCCATTCCCATGGAATGTTGTGACTAGAGATGGTGTTGTATTTCAACATCTGGCGTTGGACTGAAAGTTAGAAATTCATTTGCCACTAAGTCTGTGGAGCTATAAGACAAACCAACCCTTTTTGGGAAGGTGGGGGCTGTTTTCATGGATCAGGTTTTAGGAGTAAAATGTAGGAACAAAAGCAGACTCCTACAGACACTCAAGGAAGCTGCTTTAGATTCAGAATTACACTTACAGAGACTTATACTTACACACATCTGATTATTTACACAATCATCATTTCAATATAACTACATTATAGATGTTATTTTTACATTCTACATTTTGATATTGTTCTTGTAATATTTTGCTATTTTATTATTAAATCAATTTTTGAGTTTTCACACAAGAACTGAACAGACTCTCTACTTCTGAACTTTTCTCACCAATATAATTTACAGAATATCGATAATAATACCATAGATAAAGGTATTTAACACACTGGCAGTGCATATTTATCTGTGGAATTGTTATTTTTTCAAGTAGTTTAACAGTGAGGCACACATTTTTATCTAGGCCTGTTTTGTTCAACAGATAGAGATTGGCCTGTAGTTCACTGTAGGTGTCCCTGATCTCACTAATGCAAAACTGCCTCTTGTTAGCCAATTTCTGTCAAATTCTCATTAAGAATTAAGAGACCACAGATGATTCAGCAGTATAAAATTAGGCAACAGCAGAACATTTGTAATGAGTTAGAATTGTGTATAGTGTACTAGAGAAAAGGAATACAGGCAGCTGCTTTACTACTAATTTGAAAAGACCAAAGAAGTGGGTCTTGTACTGTAGAGGTAAGGCAAATCCCAAATTTACTAGAGACAAACAGCACGGGCTGGAGATTTACTGCAAAAAATCAAATACAGCAAAAGATACAGCAATGTAAGAACTCCAACAACGGATCATTCAATAATAACATATGAATACTACTCTTTGAAAACTTCAAACCTAGAAGAAATAAAAACCCCCCAAATACCACCAAGAAACCTACTTTTTGTTATGAGAAGCCTAGCTTCAAAAAAATAGCATGAACCATCTTCCACCTGAAACAAAAGCCCAGCAAATAATATTTGCTATGGATGAGGCAGCAGCTATACAAGTGACAGCTTAACAAAAAAAAAATACTTGAGATATGCATTTGTTTAGTTACCCTGCACTATTTTTTTTTGCTTTTCATATTGGGTCACTAAGTGTTGTGGAATTATTTATTTTGTGCTGGCTGCCAACTGTAATTAGCACTAATTGCATATTTTTATTTTTTATATGTATTACTGTTTTAGACTGAGTTCACACTATTGCAAATTGGATGTGGGTTTGTGTGCAACAAATCATATGTGGCTTCAAAGACTGTAAGGGAAATGCTGAAACCAGGTAGCATTCTCTCAATATGCATTCTGAGACAAATATGGCTACTCCAGAATTCATTATTACACAAAGAAATGCAAGAAATATTTGGACCTAACAGTTAGGTTGAATGTAATATTATTCATAGATAGTACTTTATGTGATCATAATGCATCACTATTAATAAAGAAAAAAAAATTTATGAAATAACATTGCAATTCATAGTGGAATAACCTTAAAGCAGTATTAACCCCAAAAGTAAATGTGTATTATATTTCAGCTTACCAATACTTATGTGGTGGCTTCATTAGTTTTCTTTAATAGGCTTTCTTTCTTCTATTTCCACCTGGTGATCCAGCCAGTAGGTCTGTTGTTTTTCAATAAGATGTCCTGTAGATGTAGCAGTTGGGGGGTTTAGGCAAACCATTTAACACTGACAGAGGTGCTTACACTGATCACAGTTTATTTATTTACTGTGTGTAAAACCTTTATCCCAAAAGGAACAAAAAAACTAATTTTTTCATCTTTACATCTATTAAATCTTCTACTTTTGCTGTTTCAACTTTGGATAGTAAACATTTTTTTTTCTGCCAGTAAATACCTAGGCTTACAACATCATGCACAGCTTTCTTTCTCACTCTCGTGAGAGTTTGCCAGGAAGGGAGGGGGATGAGTCATAAGAGGGCCAATCAAAGCTGTAGAGCTGGAGGTGTGCCCTTGTGTGTCTGTGTAAATCTAGGAAGTGAATAGGCAGCAGCTTCAGCTGCCCACCTGTAAAATGATTGCAGCCAGACTTCGTGATTTCTGCAGCATATTTGGCAAGTACAGAATCACAGTATATATAAAATAATATGCAAAGTGGTTGGAGGGAAGCTTCAGAATGGCAAAGATGTTTTTATTACAAATTATGTGCGCAGACTGCAGCTCCTCTTTAACCACTTAAGGACAGAGCCTCTTTTTGAGATGTGGTGTTTACAAGTTAAAAACAGTTTTTTTGCTAGAAAATTACTTAGAACCCCCAAACATTATACATTTTTTTTCTAACACCCTAGAGAATAAAATGGCGGTCATTGAAATACTTTCTGTCACACCATATTTGCGCAGAGGTCTTACAAGTGCACTTTTTTTGGAAAAAATACACTTTTTTGAAATAAAAAATAAGACAACAGTAAAGTTAGCCCAATTTTTTTAATATTGTGAAAGATAATGTTACGCCAAGTAAATTGATACCCAACATGTCACGCTTCAAAATTGCGCCCGCTCGTGGAATGGTGACAAAGTGACGTTTTGACGTCGCTTCCGCCCTGCATTGTTATGGAGATGGGTGGGGGCCATCTTCCCCTCCATGCCCAGCCAGGGTGAAGATCCGATGGCCTCTGCCGCTGCCGACAGATCCAGTAAGTGGCGGAGGGCACTGGAGAGTGGCAGAAGAGGGGCGCCCTCTCCCGCCACCATTAAAGTGATCTTGCAGCGAATCCCCCACAGAGACCACTCTTATCAGAAACCGGACCGCCGTTCGAACACGAGGATACTGGGGTTATGGCTAGCTGCTGCCATAACAATGATATCACCCATCAAAGTAAGGACATATATCGGCGTGCGGTGGTCCGGAAGTGGTTAACCACTAGCTGACCAGCTGCCGTCGTTATATGGCGGCAGGTTGGCTCTCCTACGCAAATCACCGTAGCTGAATGGTGTGCCCGCAGGTGGGGCGGACTCGATGTCCGCCGGCGACCCGTGATCACCTAGTACAGAGGCAGAATGGGGATCTGCCTTTGCAAACAAGGCGAATCCCCATTCTGACAGATGACATGACGGATCCCCATTCTGACAGATGACATGACAGAGATCTACTGTTCCCAGTCATCGGGAACAGTGATCTCTGTCATGTCCCTGCCAGCCCATCCCCCGTACAGTTAGAACACGCTGAGGGAACACACTTAACCCCTTGATCGCCCACTACTGTTAAGCCCTTTCCTGACAGTGTAATTTTTACATTGATCAGTGCATTTTTATAGCAATGTAATAATGTCACTTGTCCCCAAAAAGTGTCATTTGGAGTCAGATTTGTCCGCCATAATGTCACAGTCTCGCTAAAAATCGCAGATCACCGCCATTACTAGTAAAAACAATAAAAATAAATAAAAGACCCTAAATCTATCCCATAGGTTGTAGACGCGATAACTTTTGCGCAAACCAATCAATATACGCCTATTGCAAATTTTTTTTAACAAAAATATGTAGAAGAATATATATCGGCCTAAACTGATGAATAAATGTATTTTTTTTATATATTTGTTGGGATATTTATTATAGCAAAAAGTAAAAAAAAAATGTTTTTTCAAAATTGCTCTTTGTTTGTTTATCGCGCACAACATAAAAAACACAGATGTGATCAAATACCACCAAAAGAAAGCTATATTTGTGGGGAAAAAAAGACATCAATTTTGTGCTGTATCGCAAAAAATGGCCTGGTCATTAAGGGCAAATCCTTCTGGGGCTGAAGTGGTTAAAGACTGTTAGCTGGAGTTTGGCTTCAATTTGTTAGTGTATCTACATCTGCTAGTGCATCTAACACTCCCTCCCCCCCCCCCCCGACTGAAAATACTGCTGTCCAAAGGTGTCTCTGTTTCTCCTTCATCCAGAGTGGGGGCACTCTAATACAGGAGGTGTGTTACTGGCCAGATCACCAGGTGAAAACAGAGGCAAAAAAGCCTAGAAAAAAAAAAAAAACAAATGCGGCCACCGCATCTAATAAATGGTAAAAGTGCAACATACTATATCTTTGGTTTGGGGATTAATACCACTTTAAAGACACAAAGAAAAATACTTGCATGCAGACTTTTGCTGTATTCCAATGCAACGTGGGGCAGTAAATCTGACCCTATACAATGAATAATTACCCTGGAGCTAGTATGCATGTGACACATACACCAGGAACTGGCTGCTTCATTTAGAGACAGAGCACAAGCATTATGATCTTTGACAGAGTTCCTATCATGAGAAACTTTTAGGTTAACACATTATATAGATTATTCTTATATTCCTGTGCTTTGCTATCCATCACTCATCTTGTATTTTGTTTTTCATGCAATGCAGGTACAATTCAAATAAATAATCAGTACACCTGTCCTCTAGTGTATATTGATCTTTTTTGCACACCGCACTACACAGTGGTGGTTGAATATTGCTGATGCAGCATTTCACATATATTCACATGCCAAAGTATTTGTGCTGTATAGGAGGGGAGCTGCACATTTATCAGGTCAATGCTACAATGAGATTGCAGTGGACTTGTTCTCTTCAAGGTCACTGCTGACACTCTACAGCTTTAGTCACAGAAGTGGCAGCTCTCTATGGTTGTCGCAGAGAATAAAACTAGTCAATAGTTTTGGGACATACAGTAAGTGAGCTGGTTCCCATAGGGTTTGGTCCAGCACTGTGCTGAGTCAGTAATATGATAAAAGAAATAGGTAAAATGAAGCATACAGTTCACTCTAACATATTGGAAGTGAAGTGTTGCAATGTCCTTGTACAAATTTATATCCTACTTTGTTCTGGCAGGAAGCATAAGAATCATCCTTCAAATAAAAGAGGCAACATTGCAGCAGAGGAAAAAGCTTGGACTGACAAAATGAGGTCCAAATATACAATGGTGTGCTTGTGGGGGGTTAATATATGCATGTGTGTGTGTGTATATATATATATATATATATATATATATATTGTATAATATATACATACACACACTGTATCATAGGCATGAACGCAGCCTTTTGCATATATATATATATATATATATATATATATATATATATATATATATATATATTTACACTATATTACTAAAAGTATTGGGACGCCTGCCTTTACAGGCACATGAACTTTAATGACATCCCAGTCTTAGTCTGTAGGGTTCAATATTGAGTTGGCCCACCCTTTGCAGCTATAACAGCTTCAACTCTTCTGGGAAGGTTGTCCACAAGGTTTAGGAGTGTCTCTGGGAATGTTTGGCCATTCTTCCAGAAGCGCATTTGTGAGGTCAGGCATTGATGTTGGATGAGAAGGCCTGGCTTGCGGTCTCCACTCTAATGTGAAGGCCAGTCAAGTTCCAGTCAAGGCCAGTCAAGGGGGGATTATGGTGTGGGGTTGTTTTTCAGGGGTTGGGCTTGGTCCCTTAGTTCCAGTGAAGGGAACTCTTAGTCTACTTTCACACTGAGGGGCTTTACAGACGCTACAGCGCTAAAAATAGCGCCTGTAAAGCGCCTCTCCTGTGTCTCCAGTGTGAAAGCCCGAGGGCTTTCACACTGGAGCGGTGCACTTGCAGGACGGTCAAAAAAGTCCCGCAAGCCGCATCTTTGCAGCTCTATAGGAGCGGTGTATTCACTGCTCCTAAAGCGCCCCTTCCCATTGAAAACAATGGAGCACCGCCGCAAACCCTAATGCAGCGGCACTTTGCGGGCGTTTTAACCCTTTTTCGGCTGCTAGCGGTGGCTAAAACCACCCCGCTAGTGGCTGAATAATGCCGCTAAAACGACGGTAAAGCGGCGCTAAATATACCGCCGCTTTACCGCCGACGCCCACAATGCCCCAGTCTGAAAGTAGCCTTAAGGCGTCAGCATACCAATACATTTTAGACAATGCTCCCAACTTTGTGGGAACAGTTTGGAGATGGCCCCTTCCTGTTCCAACATGACTGCCCACCAGTGCACAAAGCAAGGTCCATAAAGACATGGACAAGGGTGGCGGAAAATTAAGTGCAAAAATTCACATTATAATAGTAACTAAAACACATAGAATTAAGTGTAACAATCTAAAAAATAAAAATTCCAAAGTGCTATAATTGTGTGAAATTCCCAGCTAAAAAGTTGTTGCACTTGAAGTTAGTTTGTTTTGCAATTATCCATAGAGGGATTTCCACCATCCCTGCTAAGTTAAAAAAAAGTTTATGTCTTATATTTCATTTGGATGTGTATTACATGTGACATCACATATCACTGGAATTATTGCACTTGAAGTTAATATGTATGGCAAATATCTATAGAAGAGGCTTCCGCCATCCCTGCTAAGTTTCATTTTTTATGTATTGTTTTCAGTTTGATGTGTATTATATGTTAGCACTGCACTTTTTTTTTTTTTTTTTGTGGTGTGGGAACACGTAACAGTGCTTAGCAGCAAGCCTTTTACTGACACTTTTTTATTTTACCTCCAGTAGTTTATTGTAAATAGTAGTGTGGTCATTACCTATTATACTAAAGATCGGCATGTGGCATTAATAAACATTAACAGATTTCAGTTGTGCCCCACCAGGCCGGCCCCCCAAGGACAATGTCCTATTTGCTGAGTTCATTTCCCCATCCCTGCACTCAGTGCACTGATTGGCAGCACTGATAGGCAGTACTCATGGGCACTGATAGGCGGCACTGAAAGGCAGCGCTGATGGGCACTGATAGGTGGCACTGATTTGCGGCAGTTATAGGCACTGATAGGCAACACTGATTTGCCGCACTGATGGGCACTGATAGGTAGCGCTGATGGGCACTGATAGGTGGCACTGATTGGAAGAACTGATTGGCACTGACAGGTGGCATTGGTTGGCACTGATTGGCACTGACATGTGGCACTGATATGTGGCATTGGTTGGCACTGATTGGCACTAATAGGTGTCATTGGTTGGCACTGACAGGTCGCACTGATTGGGTGCATTGGTTGGCACTAATTGGCACTGACAGGTGGCGCTGATATGTGGCATTGGTTGGCACTGATTGGCACTGATAGGTGGCATTGATTGGCACTGACAGGTGGCACTGATTGGCACTGATTGGTGGCATTGGTTGGCGCTGATTGGCACTGGCAGGTTGCACTGATAGTGGCATTGGTTGGCATTGATTGGCACTGATAGAGGAGAGGGGGAGTTTCAAAATGAGCAGATCACCAGGCTTGTAAGAGCCACTAAGTGCGTTAAACTGTCATGTAATGTCACTGCTTGCAGAGACTAGCTGTCAAAACTCAGCAGTGATGTCAGGGGTGGGCGGGACCAAACAGCTATCAAACACCAGCCAATGGGATAATTTTTAGCGGTACTGCAACATTGCAGCGGACAAATTGAACACTAAGTGACACTTTTTGGTGACCAGTGACACCAATACAGTGATCAGTGCTAAAAAAATGCACTGTCACAGTATAAATGACACTGGAAGGGAAGGGGTTAACATCAGGAGCAATCAAAGGTTTAAATGTGTTCTCTGGGTGTGTTTAGTAACTGTGTAGGGGATGCTGACAATCTGCCTTGTTTACATTGAAAGAGAAAGACCCCCTAGGTGTTGGATTTTAAAGGCACTACCACATAAACAAAAAATAGTAGAAAAATTGAAAACAGCTATGTCACCTTTCTGTCAGCTATCAAACACCAACCAATGATTGGGCTGCTTAAGAAAGGGGTGGAGACACATACACAGAGAGGCCCGCTCAACCCCTATCCCGTTGGCTGGTGTATGATAGCTGATGGGAAAGGGGGCAGAGCCACATACACAGAGTGGCCCGCCCAGACCCTATTCCGTTGGCTTGTGTTTGATAGGCTAGCTGTTTGGTCCCACCCACCCTCGACATCACCGCCGAGTTTGGACAGCTAGTCTCTGCAAGCAGGGACATTACATGATAGTTTAGTGGCCCTTAGCCTGGCGATCAGTGTTAATTTTGTTGATTAAAACGACTAAAACATTTTAGTCGACTAAATGAATACTATTTTAGTTGACTAAAATACGACTAAAACTAAAACAATTTAAATGACTAAAATACGACTAAAACTAAAATGGCGTTTTAGTAAAAAGACTAAAATGGGACTAAAACTAAAATGCCATTTTAGTCAAAAGACTAATGCCCTGTACACACGGTCGACGGAAAATGTGCGATCGGAGCTTGTTGTCGGAAATTCCGACCGTGTGTGGGCTCCATCGGACTTTTTCCATCGTTTTCCGACACACAGAGTTTGTGAGCAGGCTATAAAATTTTCCAACAACAAAATCCGATTGCGTCAATTCCGACTGTGTGTGGACAATTCCGACGCACAAAGTGCCACACATGCTCAGAAGAAATTCCGACACGGAACTGCTCGGTTTGGTAAAATTAGCGTTCGGAATGGATATAACACTTTCGTCATGCTGCAATGTTTTAAATTGTTTAATGCAGCACACTCTCTTCTTCTTTATAATGCTAGAAGAATGAAGTTGTTTTGCTGCTCATATTCACACAGACTTCTCACAAACGTCTTTTTTTTTTTTAATTCTTTATTTATGTTTTACCAATACAAAACTAAAATCCGTACATTGACATACATCTTATAAGAATGCTTCTCTAATAAACCTGTTGAACTAGAGACCCACTTTCTCCCACCACCATCCACCAGTTATTCTATTGTATATACCGAAAACCTGATTTCCTCTTATAGTTCCCTGACCTTAAACCTGTTTAAGCTATTCGCCAATAATCTCCTCGACATAACTCCACGTATTCTTAAACCTCCGCCACCCTTCCCATTTGTCTTTTCGTTCAGCCCCCTCATCTGGTTCTATTCCACTACCATCCAAACACTCCATATTGTAGATCTCTTTTAACACAAAACAGCCACTCCCGAGTTTTAGGACTCTCTGATTCCTGCCAATTTTTTTGGAATCTGACTCTTGGCGGCATCCAACAATATAGGGACTATAGATGTTTGGTATTGCTTAATTGACTCCTCTGTCCCATGGAATAAGCATGTCCATGGATCTTCCGTTTTATTGGTAATTTCCTTTATTAAATGTATAATTTTCTTCCAGTATGCTTTAATGATGGGGCACTCCCACCATATGTGAGCCATCGTTCCAATATTTTTACACCCTCTCCAACATTCCACAGATTTTTCAGGTTGGAATTTGCTCATTTTGTCTGGTGTCGCATACCACCGTGCTAGGCACTTAACATTTGTTTCCATCATCTTGGTGTCAACTGAAGAACTGTGCATCATTTTCAAAATTTTTCCTAACATGTGATTACTACATTTTATCCCTAATTTCCTTTCCCATTTCTTGATAAAGGGAGGCACATCCAGTTCCTCTTTAGACATTAAAATTTTATAAAGTCGAGAAATGGTATTTCTTGATTTTTCTCTCTTACAAAGCTGCTTAAGCGGCCTATAATCTTCTTCACCTCTGAACGGTTTCGGAAGTTTCTCTACAAAATGCGACAACTGGATGTGCCGCCATGTATCAATCTCCATTAGATCTGTCTCAGTTCTCAAATCGTGATTTGTGCGAATTTTCCCTTCTCTAATTAAGTCTTTTAATTGTGTATTGCCATTCTTTATCCAATTCCCTCCCACCTCCCTCATCCCCAGTTCAAAAAATTTATTATCCTTCAAGTAGATCAGGGGAGAATTATAATACCATTTATTTTATGTGTGGATCTGGTCCCATAGTTTTAGTGTATTAAGTGTTAAGTCTGATGTCTTTGTGCTAAGTGTTCTGTATTTTGGAGAGTTCCAAACATTGTGACCTAGGTGTGTGCTACTCATACTGTATTCGATATTGACCCATCTCTTATCCGAGACCTCCCTTGACCATTCCATAACCCGTGAAAGTGTCACTGCAATATAGTATTTATTAAAATCCGGTAGAGCTAGTCCTCCTTGTTTTTTCCCCCTAGTCAAAATCGTGTATGCTCATATTCACACAGACTTCTCACAAACTTCTTTCTTTATTATTTATTGTAATTTCATCAATATAATATTTTTATTTGTCACATCAACCTAAAAAAGTATTTTTTTGATCTTTTTATATAAAATTTTTGTTTGTGGGATTTTTTTAAAGCCTGATCTTGTGTTTTATTTATCTTTTTTTTTTTTACTCCAGAATATTTTTGGGTGTGTATTGTGTGTCAAGTTACCACAACACCATTATTATTATTGTTGGTGTCTCTTGTTAATTTCACATTGTATTTTTGAAATGTACCTGCCTCCTCACAAACAAACTGTCCTTTTTTGAAGGAAAACACACATAGGCGAGTATAATTGAAAAAAAATTCCTTTATTAAGGGCTCATAACCAAAAAAAGAGGGAGGCAACGCTGGAGAAACAGCAGAAATTGGCTAAGCCTTTGGCCCCCAGGGCACACATCAATTATTTCAGGGCAAAATTGGTGGCCTGAGGAGTCCTTATCTAAGGGAGTTCAATCTGGTCCAGAGGTCCAAGAGATCATGAACAGCAGCAGATGACTTCTGTGTCCCCAGGCTGTGGGCATACAAGAGCCTGCATCTTTTGTCAGACCAAACTGAACCCAGGGCCATCACTCTCTGGTCTTCCTTCCACGCTTCCTTCCACGCTGTGTCTGTGGTGGTGGAGTTGTGGCAGGAGGAGGAGGATGGTCCAACTCACACAGGTGTTTTGGGTGTGATTTCGCCCCTCACCCCCTTAGTTAGTGTTTTATAAAGAATACCTCCACACATGAGGCATTGGACCTCCTGCATGTCCTTCAGTTTTGTGGCAGCCATGCAGGCAAAGGCCTCTTCATGAGTGGGGAAGGCTCTGAGGGACGCAGAAGCCTCCTGAATTAGCCTGAGTGCTGAATCCTCCATGTTACTCCGCTTCCTGGGTCTTTTGTTTGGAAGGCGGAGGGGAGGGACCTGGGATTCTGTGAGGCTCCTACTGGGCCTGGCCTTCTCCTGGCTGCCACTTAGCCCCGCCTCCTCCTGGCTGCCACTAACCCCCGCCTCCTCCTGTGTGCCACATTCCACAGCCTCCTCCTGTGTGCCACATTCTACAGCCTCCTCCTGGCTGAGGTCTTCCTGTGTATGAAAAAGGGACATAGTTTTACTTTTTTCTTCATCAATCACACACAATTTTCACCTCATGACTGTTGCCAATTGAATGTTAACAAATATAACAGACTATCATTCTGAGCCCAGCATTTTTCTTGCCCCAATTATTTTTGCCCACTACTGTCTATTGATATGTAAAACACTGTATTAAATCAGCAATTAGTGATCAATAATAACATCTACGAAACATCATTTATTTCTTGACCAGAAATCTGTAGAACAGTGCTATACCTGACTCCAGCTGGGCTCCTCCACTTCTTCCTGGCTGAAAGTCCCAGGTTGGACATCGGAAGCCTCAGCTGGGGTGGAAGGTAGGGTGGAAGGAAGAGTGGAAGGAAGATTTGAGAGGGATTCCCTGACTTCAGTCTGGTCTGACAGAAATCGCAGTCTCTCATAGTACCACAGCCTGGGGACATAAATGTGATCTGCTGCAGCTCCGGATCTCTGGGAATCCTGGACCTTCTTGCGCTCCCTAAGATAAGTGCTCCTCAGGCCACCAATTTTGACTTTTAAATAGGGGATGGTTGCTGTGGGGACCACCGGCTTCACCAACTCCACCAGTTTCTCCAGCGCTGCCTGCCTCTTTTGTTTATGATTATAAAACGGGTGTTTCACCTGCCACAGATAGGGCAGCTCCCTGTATTTGTCTATGAACAGGGGGAGCAAGTTGTGGTCATTGAACCCATCCATTTTATCTGCAATACACAAGACAAACCCTAATGTCAGGCTAAAGTCTCCTAATCTTGTCCCAATATAGGCCTCAATCTTGAAGCACTATAGGCCCAAGTTTAAATGTTACCTTCGTTATCACGATCGGCGCTTCTGATACTCCTTCCTCCACTCACAGATCGTACGTACTACTCACGTGTGTTATGCTTTATATACACTGCGCATGAGTGGAACTCTGCCCGCCCCTGACGTTCTTTCTAGTCTATTCCCCGCCCCTTCTCGTTCGGCGCAGTGGGGAAGAGCACATGGCGGAGACAGAGCAGGTGCATGCTAATTACACCAACGAGGAGGAGGAGGAGGAAAGCCTGGAGCCAGAAACATCCCGGAGGAGACGATTTAAGACCTTAAATATGTCCTTTGGGGAGATGTTGGAGATGGTCGAAATACTGAAGAGGGCCAACTATGACGGGAAGTATGAACCTTACCCCAACCCCAATGTCAGAAAGGCCAAGATCATGGCGAAAGTTGTGAAGAGTCTGCAGAAGAATTTTGGGGTACGTCGATCTGAGGATCAACTCCGGAAACGGTGGTCGGACCTCAAATTAAGGGAGCACGATCAGTATAGAAGGATCAGGAGAGTGCTGCAAAAAAGTAAGTAGTTGTGCTGTGTTCCTATTCGTTATTTTTAGAACGTTCGTGCTGCTCCATGTGCTTTTCTTTACTGTTGTAGTTTAAAATGGCAACTTTCATGTTCATGGACACATTATTAGTTCGTAGGAAACATTGTTCGTTTGGCCTAGAAAACACCATGTTTTGGCCAGATGCATTTCAATACATTTTTGCTAGCCTACTTCTCTTAAAATAAGTTTGTTGTCTAGATGGGTTTGTAACTAACATGGTGTGTTTTTGTTTCTATATTTTTAGGTGATTGTGATGTTGTGGATGAAGGTCATTTCATCAGTGAAAGTGCCCAGATCATCATCGGGGAGATCATGGGGTGTAATAGGGACTTGGAAAATATCAAGCAAAACATCAATGATGTTCAAAACAAAATGAAGAACATCATTGATGTTTTAGGAAGAGTTTAAAACCCCTCGAAATCCCTAATTTTTTTTCCTCAAATTTGTTGCACATTTTTTTCACTATTCTCGAAAAGCCAAATTTTGAAGATGCACACAGTGTGTCAACATGTGCTATCTGCCATCACGGGAGATCAATGTATGCATTTTGGGGGTGCAACCCCTTCCTCAATAATAAAGTAGCTGAGAGGAAGGGGTTGCACCCACAAAACACGTCTCTTGATCCCCCATGATGGCAGCTAGCACATGTTGACATTCAGAAATTTGTGTGCATCTTCAAAATTTGGCTTTTCCAGGGGTGACTTCACCCAATCTGCTGAACGCAATATCAAACACAGTTTATAAATACTCGTGTCTGATATTGCCTTCAATTTTTACAAAAGTTGAACTTTGTAAGTTCCAGATTTGTGTATTTCTTTTTGGTTTTAAACACGCCTGTTTTACCTTAAAAGGACATTTCTACTTTTATTAATGTCACCTATAAATATTTTATACAACAAACATGTTGGTTTGTGTTAAAAACCTTTTATAAATGCACATGTGATTGTGCATGGATTAAAAAGATTGATAATCAACAATGTGTGGCTTCTTCTTTCAATGCTCCTAAACTTTTTTTTTTCCCAAGGGCATATCCACTTTGCACTACAAGTGCAGTTTCTGTGCAGTCTCAAGTGCACTTCTAGTGCAAAGTGTCTTTGCCTTTAGTAAATAACGCCCAACAGTGCTTTATAATGTAACACAATCACGCCATTTTCAGGACTCCCCAAATTTCAGTCAGGGTCAGCTAAAAGAAACACAAGCAATAAATGTAAGCAAATATTTTTGAAGTTAAATTTTTTTTTTTTTATTTTAAAAAGGTCTCAGACATTGTCTGGCATATTGATGGCCCCCCTACCCGCAAAGTATTCCATGTATCTTATACGGACCTCGCAGGCACTCAGGGGGGGCAAGCCAGGACGGCCAGCTTCAAGCGCCATCAGTGTTGGTACATTTAGATTAATTCTGGAGCCAGCATAGTTCACAGAATTTCTCCTTAAAAAATTGTGGAGAACAACAACAGGAGGATGTGATTCAGTTTATACTCCGCCATGTGTATGGGTGTAAGAAATAGGCGGAACCGGTAATTAAAAACCCTCTGGTCTGGGGTGAGGGTCCTCATAGGGAATGGCCGCATAAGATGGTCCCCCAGCGCAAACGCTTCATCCGCAACGAATGGGAGTCCTTCCACATTGTCTTCTGGAGGTGACAAGCCCAAACTGCCATTCTGGAGACGCCTGCAGAACTCTGTGTGGGCGATGACTCCACCATCTGACATCCGGCCATTCTTTCCCACGTCCACATACAGGAGCTCGTAAGTAGCCGACACCACCGCCAACATCACAATACTATTGGAACCCTTGTAGTTGTAATAGTATGACCCCGAGTTGGGTGGTGGGACGATGTGGACGTGTTTCCCATCAATTGCCCCTCCGCAGTTAGGAAAGTCCCACCGCTGGGCAAAGTGGGAGGCCACAGTCTGCCATTCCTGTGGGTTGGAAGGAAACTGTGGAGTCAAACAAGAAAATAAAATTAATCATTTTGCACATAAACATGGAAAACAGATTAGACACAAACATTCTTAGCCAACATCAGTATAACATTTATTTTAGGGAGTATTTAAAGACAAAGGTATAAGGTTCACCTATCAGATTCCTCCCCCCCTCTCATGGGCCATTTTATAAATTTTATGGGGGGGAGGGAGATGTTTTGGACAGGTAACCCTCTCCACTTCTTTGAGAGATGAATGCCTAAATAATGTGTATTACTTTGGCCAGCCCCTCCTTACTTACACTATTGGCAGCCCACTGGACAGGTAAGAAGTGTCATAATACAAAGATATAAATACACACTGTACACATTTTAGCACATTTTTACATTCTGATATTACCTATCAAGATAATAATAGGATACAGAAACTTAAAAAAGTACCATTTGAAAGTAGTCAGGCAGGCCCTTGCACTACATGCTTTGGGGAATTCATCCAGAAATCTGTCCACAAAAGAGGTGGGTATAGTGTGTATGGGTTTGGCAAAGTCAGCAGATAGAGGATTGGTATCAGCTGAGTTAGCAGTTGGGGGGGAGGGAGGGTTCCAAATGAGTTTGGGACCCAAAAAAAAAGCCTCTGGCACTCTGCCTGAATTTAAAGCATACATCACAATTTTAAACATTTTAGGGGGTATTTAGGGTAAAGCACTACTATGGAGCTGACAAAATACACTGTTAATTGAGTAGACGAGGTAAATATAGGCCCAGGAGAGCATGCTGGGGAAGTAAGTGAAGGAAATACGTATGAAGGACAAAAAAAAAAATTTAAAAAAATTCCAGCATGCCTGAGGACAAAGGGGACATTCACAGTATATTACAATCATGGTAATTAGGGAATGAGGAAAGAAATACAATATATTATCAAACATTAAATACAATAAAATGTGATATTAAAGGATAAAAATCTTACCTTAATATACTCTTTCTGCAGGACCTGGATGATGGCAGAACAGGTCTTTGGGATAATGATCCCCAGAGCCTGGGGGGAGATGCCTGTCGAGAACTTAAGGTCCTACAGGCTTCTCCCTGTCGCCAAGTACCGCAGGGTGGCGACGAGCCTCTGCTCCGGAGTGATGACTTGCCTCATGCAGGTATCCTGCCTGCTGATATAGGGGGTCAGCAAAGCCAACAAACGGTGAAATAAGGGGTCCGTCATCCTGAGAAAGTTCCTGAAATCATCAGGATTATTCTCACGGATCTCACGGAGCAAAGGCATGTGACAGAACTGGTCACATTGGAGCAACCAATTCTTGGTCCATGAACTCCTCCTCACCCTGTTCATGGACTGGGCTTGTGTCAAAGTAAGGATCCCAACACCAAGCCCCCGCACAGCACGAACTCTACGATGAGTACGTACACGCAACATGGCTAGAAAACGGTCGGCTGGTCAGAACAAAGTAACAGAACGCACTGAAGAACAGCAAGGCCTGTGAAGAGCGACCTGAAAATCAGTAACGAACGAACAAGAACACAACGACAAAGTCAAGGGTAATTCGCTGCATGCACTGAAGACCAGATACAAACACACAAGCACAAACTGAACAGCAGAAAACGATCTGAAAACCACGAGTCTGAAAAAGCGCGAATCATCTCTCACCAAACTTTTACTAACACAAGATTAGCAAAAGGAGCCCAAAGGGTGCCGCGCTTAGTACTGAACTGCCCTTTTATAGTCTCGTCGTACGTGGTGTACGTGACCGCATTCTTGGCGTTCTGAAATTCCGACAACTTTGTGCGACCGTGTGTAGACAAAACAAAACAAGTTTGAGCCAACATCCATTGGAAAAATCCATGGATTTTGTTGTTGGAATGTCCGATCAATGTCCGACCGTGTGTACAGGGCATAAGACTAAAACTAATTGAAATTTGACCTCAAAATTAACACTGGTCTGTAGTGCATGTTCATACCTCCATACCATAAATAATAACATATTAGATTTTTCACTCCAACAGTACATAATGAGTTTGGAAATTGTAGAGAAATGTTAACTAATGCATTACAATTTAATTACACCCATTAGATTTTAGATGAGTAAAATGAGTTTTAGTCGACAAAAATGTACTGGAGATTTAGTCGACTAAATACGACTAAAACTAAAACAAATGCAGAAGACTAAAATGGGAAAAAATCTAAAATGCCATTTTAGACCCAAGACTAATGCCCCGTACACACGGTCGGATTTTCCGACGCAAAATGTGTGATAGGACCTTATTGTCGGAAATTCCGACCGTGTGTAGGCTCCATCACACATTTTCCATCAGATTTTCCAACACACAAAGTTTGAGAGCAGGCTATAAAATTTTCCGACAACAAAATCCGTGTGTACACAAATCCGACGCACAAAGTGCCAGATTGATGAAGAGTACTGTTTATCACTCATTAAGTCAATGCCTCAGAGACTGCAAGCAGTTATAAAAGCCAGAGGTGGTGCAACAAAGTACTAGTGATGTGTTGGAGTGTTATTTTGTTTGTTTTTCATGATTCCATAATTTTTTCCTCAGAATTGAGTGATTCCATAATTTATTCCCTGTGCTTGTTCTATAAATCTAACTGTTACTGGCCACCACAATTATTTTTCTTGATTTCTTTTAGTGTTAAAGCCAGAAAGTTGCCATTTGAAATGCCTTTAGTTTTTGGCCATGTCTGTGATCTGCTTTTTTTCTACAACAATAAACAACTGAAGGAACATCCTCAGGGACTGATGATTCCATAATTTTTGCCAGGGGTTGTATATATACACACAGTATCTCATAAAAGTGAGTACACCCCTCACATTTTTGTAAATAATTTTTATTATATCTTTTCATGTGACAACACTGAAGAAATGACACTTTGCTACAATGTAAAGTAGTGAGTGTACAGCTTGTATAACAGTGTAAATTTGCTGTCCCCTCAAAATAACTCAACACACAGCCATTAATGTCTCAACCACTGGCAACAAAAGTGAGTACACCCCTAAGTGAAAATGTCCAAACTGGACCCAAAGTGTCAATATTTTGTGTGGCCATCATTATTTTCCAGCACTGCCTTAACCCTCTTGGGCATGGTGTTCACCAGATCTTCACAGGTTGCCACTGGATTCCTCTTATACATACATTTATTTCCCAAAGACAACCTCTGGATATGACGCTGAGCACGTGCACTCAATTTCTTTGGTAGACCATGACAAGGCCTGTTCTGCATGGAACCTGTCCTGTTAAACCGCTGTATGGTCTTGGCCACTGTGCTGCAGCTCGATTTCAGGGTCTTGGCAATCTTCTTATAGCCTAGGCCATCTTTATGTAGAGCAACAATTCTTTTTTCATACATTTATTTCCCAAAGACAACCTCTGGATATGACGCTGAGCATGTGCACTCAATTTCTTTGGTAGACCATGACAAGGCCTGTTCAGCGTGGAACCTGTCCTGTTAAACCACTGTATGGTCTTGGCCACTGTGCTGCAGCTCAGTTTCAGTGTCTTGGCAATCTTCTTATAGCCTAGGCCATCTTTATGTAGAGCAACAATTCTTTTTTTCTGAATCTCAGAAAGTTCTTTGCCATGAAGTGCCATGTTGAACTTCCAGTGACCAATATGAGAGAGTGCGAGCGATAACACCAAATTTAACACACCGCTCCCCATTCACACCTGAAACTTTGTAACACTAACGAGTCACATGATGGGGGGGAGTTCTTTGCCATGAGGTGCCATGTTGAACTTCCAGTGACCAGTATGATAGAGTGAGAGCAATAACACCAAATTTAACACACCTGCTCCCCATTCCTCCCCTTGAGAATTTGTAACACTAACGAGTCACATGACACCAGGGAGGGAAAATGGCTAATTGGACCCAATTTGGACATTTTCACTTAGGGGTGTACTCACTTTTGTTACCAGTGGTTTAGACATTAATGGCTGTGTGTTGAGTTATTTTGAGGGGACAGCAAATTTACACTGTTATACAAGCTGTACACTCACTACTTTACATTGTGGCAAAGTGTAATTTCTTCAGTGTTGTAACATGAAAAGATGTAATAAAATATTTACAAAAATGTCAGGGGTGTACTCACTTTTGTGAGATACTGTGTGTACTCATAGACATGTGCACGGGGTGTACCAGGTGTGCCTGGGCACACCCTAATTATCTGTGCAATGTAGATTCCCCCCTGCTGACTGCTGCTTCCCCTCCCCTGTGGCAGCTGAGGCTACAGAGAAAGGGACTGGGGAATCTCTGTCCTCTCTTTTCTCTCATCAGGGTCTATTTAGACCCCCTGCTATTTCACCAAAGCCCCCCTATGGGGCTCCTAACAAATTGTAAAAAAAATTGTAATAAATAAAATTGTAAAAAAAAAAAAAATTACTGACACCATGCACTGCACTACTGACACCAATCTCTGCTCTGTTGACACCGTCCACTGCTCTACTGACACCAATCTCTACGCTACTGACAATGTCCAATGCCCTATATACACCAGCCCCAGTCCTACTGACATGTCCACAGCTCTACTGACACCATCCACTGCTCTACTGTGCATGTGTGTTTAAGCTTTGGGGTGCACACCCTAATGCAGTAGGCTGCGCACTCCTATGTCTGTACACACACAAAGGAGGACATGCTCAACTGGTATTGCAGTGGTAAAACATGAATGACAGGGACACCTAGGAACAAGTGGGTTTACCCTGCACTTTTATTCAGCAATGAAGTAAACAAACCCAGTCTCAGTGGAGGAGAGCTTTGTACAGCAAAGCTGTAGCATAAAATATATAAAACATCTGCTTTTCCCAGCAACTAATTAAACTCAGGTCAGTCCCTGACAAACAAGGTGCCTCCTGGTAGGTTTCCCAGAGGGACAGAACTTGTACCTTTTTTAGTATTCTGTCAGCACTCAGCCTTTCACTCAGCAGCAGGTTTTTATACCAGAGAGAGACCTGATTATCATTCAGCTGGCCTATATAATGGCCTGTGGAAAGCTGAGACTAATAATGTGGTCTACACACATGCTTTACACACTGCTCTGTCACAGAATAAAAATATTGCTTTGTGCTACAATACATTGCAACCTGGATGTTTCACCAAAATACTGTATATGCAACAGCTCACTTATTGCTGTATTTGAAGTCCTCGAGTTCTGACTCAAAATGTTAAAACTCCTGAACGGAGACTATGATGGATTTTCTTTCATGGTTTTGATTTTTTGGACATTGTGCTTTGATTTTCTGTTTATAGTTAAAGAGGATAGTCTCAGCTGCAGTTGTGGTATTTTAAATGAATTTGTGTACGTGAATCTAAAAGAGGAACATATGTGATTTAGATTGATGCTTTCTTTGATACTTACCAATAACTAAATTTTTGCATCTATGTTATGGGAAAAGATCAGTGGCATCGCAATGGGGGAGGGGGGGTGCAGTCCACACCCGGGTGACACTACCAGAGGGGTGACACCCAGGGCTGGCAGCCGGATTGCCTCCACCGCTCACTAACAGAGCAGAGCAGGGAGGCAGAATGAGAACACTTCTGTACAGTGGGAGAGAGGCAGAGCAGTGCTGAATAGAGGGTGGGCGCTGCCTGAGTTAACTTTCCAAGTTAACCAGCAGGTGATTTGTTGCTTGGTGGTTCTAGCAACCAATCACCAGCTTGTTAATATGAAAAATTAACTCAAGCAGCTCCTGCCCTCTATTCAGCACTGCTGTGTCCCCTGCTCTGCATGCTTGAGTAAGGTAGGAAGCAGCAGAGCTGCCGGTGGCTGTGTAATGTGCAGGGGGGCAGTGTATTGTAAAGGGGCTGAGTAATGTGCATGCAGGGGGCTGTGTAATGTGCAGGGGGCTGTGTAATATAAAGGAAGCTGTGTATTGGGCAGGGGGGCTGTGTAATGTGCAGGGGGCTGCGTAATGTGCAGGGGGTTGTGTAATGTGCAGGGGGGCTGTGTAATATAAAGGGGTCCAGAGGTGCAGGGGCTGTATAATGTTAAGGGGGACAGAGCTGTGGGGCCATGTAATGTAAATGGAGCAAGAAGTGCAAAGCCATGTAATATAAAGGGGTATCAGAGGTGCGGGCCATGTATTATAAAGGGGTGCCAGAGGTGCAGGACCATGTAATATAAAGGGGTGCCAGAGGTGCAGGGCCATGTAATGTAAAGGGGGCCAGAGGTGCAGGGGCAGTGTAATTTAAAGAGGGTTTTTTCTATGTTTTACCTGCAGTTATAGCTGCAGTCCTATATTTCTTTTAGGTTGCGCGTATTTTCTGCATTTTCCCGTATGCTGCATCTTTGGTGCACTTTCAGAGAATGTGAAAATATATTTTTTTGGAGGGGTGACACCATGTTTAACCACGCCAGGTGACACCAACCCTAATGATGTCACTGGTAAAGATTAGTATTTGCAAACAGCAATTTATCCTCAAACCTTTCTAGTGTTTGAGTCCTTATATATAGTATAATATTGAATTTATAAGGTAGGTGCACATCAAGGGATTTTTTTTGGTTGACTACACTTGGATCTGGGTGAATAGTATTTGCATCTCTCAGTTTACTACTGTATTTAAAGTCTGACTAACAGGTGGGTACTCCTACAAGCCCAATGATGTGCACTACCTACTTCTTGCCCTTGCCTTCTGGCGTGGTTTTCAAGGTTTGGCCCAACCTTGCACAGCATATACAGTATACGCTAATGTTCACAGACCACCACCAAAATGCAGCCAGCCCAAATAACATACACTAAATGCCTGAAGAATTTAATTGCCCAATTATAGGACAAGTTTTCTTGAATGCTAGAAAAGTCTCTCCCTCATGCATGCATTTTGCCTTACAAAAAGTCGGAACATCCCCACCCCTTATACTGTATAATGAGCTAGATGCTATGCAAAGATTGGTTGGTACGGGCTTTTACACATTACGAGATCAAAGGTTTTTTTTTTTCCTATTGTGAGTCAAACATTTTCTCATCAAACTGCTGGTTGTTTATTACTGGCTACAGAACTTTGATCTATGCTTTCCTCTTCTTACAAATCAAAATTAAAATGGTACATTTCTCTATAACTAATTATGTCAAAGCATGAATTAGAATGTTGTAGCTCTATACCCTACAGTGAGATCAAAGTGTTCTTTTTGTTATATAGGAGAATAAATTTTAATTTATCAAATCAATTCCATTGAGTGGAACTTTAGCATGAATGATTGCTGCTAGGCGCAGCTCTTGATGAGCTATTGTTTGCACTTCTTTAGAGTACACATAGACATATGCATTGATGAGGTTACCTGCATTTGACAGTAAAACAAAGTTTTATTACTCTTTCTTAGGGGCTGAATGTATGCATAGGAACATTTGTAACCTCCAAAAGTTTAGCAGGCATATATTTTATGTATACTGCTTTTACATTTTAAAGGAGGACTTCAAGCTTGGAAACTAGGTAAAAGGGCACTAGCAATAGCCCAAAAGTTCTAACATACTTTATGTTGTCTATTGTTTGTTATCCTCTGCTGGATAATATGCAAATTAGAGAACATACTGTTAACCCCAAGACCCATGGTTGTCTAATGTGCAAATACAATTTTTAGATTGCATGTTCTTGCAGAGAATATAATCCATTATTCACCAAGCCACCTATTTAATTTCGATTTGATTTTTTTAAAATGTAGACTATGTAACATTAGCACACAAAAGCAGAACAAGTGTCATTTTTGCATGGGACTCCTAAACATGCTGGACCTAGGATGAGTTGACTCTTTTGGACATTTTGTGGTTAATCCTTAAGTTGTAGCATTAAAGTGTGCTTGGAAATGACTAAATGTGCTTTTTACATTTTAAAGCTGAACTCCAGCTTTTGATATACTTTACAGTTTGTTTGGGCCAAGCTGTCTAACTAACATGTGAGGCTGCTGGATGTGCTCTGTAAACTGTATGTACACTCTTCAAAAGAAAAGAGTGCCTCTGCTATCCGGTGTGTTAAACAGCAGACAACAGCTCCACACACAAGAAATGGCAGTCACGAATGGGGCTGATGCAGTTTGGGGTGGACCCCTGTCTGCCATAGTTCTCAGTTAGGTTTTACTTTATGGTTACCTTCCATTTGGCATTGGGATGAGTTCCTGATTAATCATTACCTTGTAGGGGTTCTATATAAGAACTTGGGGCTTATACTTGAAATACGGACTCCTCTTACATCTTGTATACATTTGGATGACCTGCACATGCGAATTATAAGAAGCTCCTTTTCAAGTGAAACACATTGATCGACCTGTCTTCTTTCATTGGATGGTAGCTGACAATATATGGATTTTTAGTGCGTTGATTTAAATGTAACAATTAAATTGTATTTTTTAACTATCTTTTTTCTTTTGGTTTTAGCTACATTATCTTTGAGACTTCAACGTTTTGTTTAAAAATATTAGATGGGAGGAAGCGCAAATCATAGCAGTCTTTGGGTAAAATTTAGCACGTATAGAAGATCAGAGTAACCTGATTTCTTAAGGAAGCTTTCCCCATAAGGACAATTCAGGTATCAGCTTGCGTAGACTTGATTCCAGGTAAAATGATACATTAAAATTCTTAATTAAATTAAAATTGCCTCCAACAATCAAGACAAACCTTTCAATCAATTTCTTATTCCTTTGGTTTTCTATTATAAAACAATGCTTCTGTCATAAATATTTAGGGACATCAATCAATTTAAGCCTAATAAAAAGTAGTACCATATACTTTAGAATGTTGGAATCATTTTTATTTTTGTTTAACATCAACAACAATATGCAAACAAAAACACAAATTTTAAATGACAAAGAGAAGACAAAAGGGAAACAAGGAACTTACTCAATATTGCTTATAAAATACATGAATAGGAAGTACTACCCATTATAAAATAAAAGGTGAAAAATCACCAAAAAGCTTGTCTTTGCCCCCACGTAGTTGCAGTACTTTCCACCTTATTCATAGATAGCAAAAAAAATAAATATTAACCAAAATTTTAGGAGGTTTTTTTAAAGGGTTACTCCCCTCTTATGGGAAGAAATATCACAAATAGAAAAAATATAAATATAGCGTATACAATTGCAATACAATCCATATTGTAATTTCATCTTATTAAAAATTATCTTCCCTTTTCAATCTGCAGCACTGTAATGTTCTGTAAAATTCAGTGCAATATGGTAACCTGGAGGCATTCAGTACTCAGTTGGTGTATGCTACGCCTCCAGAATAGGGATGGGCCGAACACCCCTCGGTTTGGTTCGCACCAGAATATGCAAACAGCCAAAAAATTTGTGCGAACATTCGAATCCTATTAAAGTCTATGGGACACGAACATGAGAAATCAAAAGTGCTCATTCTAAGTTTTGTGCAAGTTATTGTCATAAAAAATTTATGGGTACCCGGGTACTGCCCCAGGGGACATGTATCAATGCAAAAAAAAGTTTTTAAAACTACCGTTTATTTCAGGAGCAGTGATTTTAATAATGCTTAAAGTGAAACAATAAAAATGAAATATTCCTTTAAATATCGTGTCTGGGGGTCCCCTTGGGCTGCCTTTAAAGTGGCGCATCTGTGTGATGTGTTTTACTGTGCCACAGCAAAATGACATTTCTAAAGGAAAAAATGTCATTTAAAATCTCGTGGCTGTAATGTTTTGCCGACTCCAGCCAATATAGATTAAAAAATCAAGAAAAAAATCAACGTGGGTTCCCCACAGTCCATACCAGGCCCTTCAGGTCTGGTATGGATTTTAATGGGAACTCCACGCCAAAATTAAAAAAGAAACAGCGTTGGGTCTCCCCCAAATTCATACCAGGCCCTTAGGGCCTGGTATGGTTTTTAAGGGGAACTCCACGCCAAAATTTAAAGAAAAATTGGCTTGGGGACCCCCCAAATTCAGTACCAGTCCCTTATTCGAGCATGCAGCCTGGAGGACAGGATGGGGGGTGAGCGAGCGCTCCCCCCCTTCTGAACCATACCAGGCTACATGCCCCCCAAAGCACCTTGTCCCAATGTTGATGGGGACAAGGGCCTCGTCCCCACAGCCCTTGCCCGGTGGTTGTGGGGGTTTGCAGGCGGGAAGAAGCCCCCTTTAACCAATTATATATATATTGTAGCGGGTGCCTGTGAAACAGGTTAAAATTTACAGGAAAAGTGATTGATGGAGATATATGTTCCTCTACGGATTCTTAGATTTGCAATCTAAGATAATTCCAGCAAAGACTTCAGGGTAAAGAAGGATAGTTCTTTACCCTGTATAGGTAAAGTCCATCCCGGGGCTGGTTTTATTGGGAGTCTGATAGAGATCCAGGTGGGACAGACTTCCAAGTCCGTGGACTGCCGTTTAAGGTTTTATTTTCAGGTCTTGATTAAGGCAGCTGGTCCTAGCTCTCAGAGAGAGAGAGTGTGTCTCCATGAGAGGAGACATCTAGGAGCATGGCTGCTCATCCCTGATGTTGGATATAAAAGATTTGCGTTTGTAAGGAAGCTTACTACAAGACCAAGGACTGGTCAGTCTATGGACACAGTAAGGCTCAGTAGAGCAGAAGTTTATTGTTTGATTGCTGGAAGAGCTGGTGGTTTGAGGAACCAATACCTGTAGCAGCAGTGCTGTTGAAGAGTAGCCAGGTGGGCTTGTATTTTCAATTGTGTCTGAATGACATTTAAACCCCTGCATGGGATTCCTGAGTGAACGTTTGTTTCGTTTTTATCATTTAATAAACGTGGGCTACAGGGCCCTTAACTATAAACGCCTGTCTGATGTGGACTCACTAAATGAAAATGCATCTACCACTGAGCTGAACAATCCCCCATGCTAATATATATATATATATATATATATATATATATATATATATATATAGTAATACACTGCCTGCACTGTATATATATTCTACAGTACACTTACTACAATATATGTGTATATATATATATATATATATATATATATATATATATACACACACACACTAAACTGCCTGCATGCCACTAACCTGCCTCTAACTAACGTTCTCTCAATTATAACACTGTATACCCCTAATATAGTGTGGGGTGTGGACTTAACCCCCTAAGCCACGATTGGCTAAAGGCACTCTGCTTTGGCTAATCATGGCTCTCACAGCAGAGCACGCTGTGATTGGCCAATGCATGCTGATCAGGTGCATGCTTTGGCCAATCATCAAACATCAATGCACTGCGATCTTGCAGTGCATTATGGGGCATTCTGCGGTGCTCGAATTTGCGGCGAACGTCCCATAATGCTATTCAGCGAACACCCGATGTTCACCCGTTCAACATTGGGCCCATCCCTACTCCAGAAATGTTAATTCCTGCTTGTGTGATTGGCTCACTGATTTTTTTCAGAAGTATGCACCAAGATACAAGTCAGATATTAGGCATCCTCTACAACAAAAATTTCAGGGTCAATCACGTGTAAAAGAATGCAGACCCTGCCATTCTACTCAATGGAGCCCTGCATCAGCTAATTGATAATGAAAAAGTTACACCCATTCAGAAGACATAGAAGAACAAATAGCTTTTTCTTCAGAGCAGAAGCTGGTAGGAATCTGCAATACACTTTGTTAAAATCCTTGCAATGTACATGGATCACCCAAAAAGGATTGATTTTTCTCAACAAAAAGTAGAGTTACTCTTTAAATAAAAACATAAGAATACCAAATTAGAAAAAAACAGAGTTGATGAAGTTACAAATTTTATTCTTCAGGTAAATAAACCAGGTTTCCAAATGGTTATCATCAGCAACACATTCTCTTTAGTACCTATTGTTTTTCTAAAATCTCTTAAAGAAATATAACAAGAAGTTAAAAATCTTGTTGTATTTACCAAATTAAAAAATGTAAGCACACTTTTTCTTTTCTCAGAATTTCATGTGCTTTCTCTTGTACCAACACCAGATTTTTTAGACATGTTGATTGTTGTAACATTAGCTGTCTTCAAATGGCTTATGTGCTCTATGCTCTTTTTCTCCTTTTTCCTCCAGAAAGAACTCAAAGGCTCCTTCTGAAAATACTATTTGCCTTACTGTCATGCTTCATTTTTTTTTTTTGAGGTACTTTCCTGGAAAAAGTATGCAAATCATGAGTTCTGACTTGACTTGGGATTTGTAATTTGCATGTTTGTTCTAGATCAGCGACTCAGAAAGTATTGAAGTTACAGACAGCCAAGCAAATTGTATTTTTTTCTGCAATGGCAGCTCTTGTATTTCACAGTACAGGTTTCCTTTAAGTGAATTCCTAATATATTTGAGGAAATAGGCTCAATGATCTAGAAAACTGAACACTGCACATGGTAAAGCACCACCACAGAAAGTACATACACAAGCATAGGCAAGCACAGTACAACATCCTGGTTTTCATAATTTTTTTTTCCTTTTTCTTCTCTGAACAAATGATTGAAAATTTAACCTTATAAAATTCTTTACACATAGCTGGAAAAGGTTATTACACGCCCTTTGCTGGGATCATAGATTCATGGAAAACATTCCTGCATCAGTTACATTGGACAGCGATGGGGGTCACTGCACACATTACAAAATGTTTTTCCACCAGTTACATAGTTACCATAAACATAATGCTTTATTTCATTCACATGCCTTTGAGCCAAATTCATCCTACAGGTCACGTGATACTGTAAGATGGACTGAGATAGTATTTCTATGTCTGGTTTAAATTATAACTAAACCAAGAACCACTCCTTAGATGTGCTAACTGCATTCATTTTCATTTTTCAGGGTAAGAACACACATTCAGCAAGTGTCATTTCCTGTGAGTTGAACTGGAGCCATAAAACAAGGTTCCTACTGTAAACTACTAATTTCTCCAACCCCCATTTTTTGGAGATAAACAAAGATAGACATGTTTTAAGTCCAACATAGGGGGTGGCAACCATGGCTCCTTCTATAGATACAGTCAAGCGGTGAGCAGAGCCACCCATGCATAGGAAGTGTGTTACTGACTGTATAAGGTGAAAATAAAGGGAAAAGCAAGAAATCATAAAACCGATCCAGTCACTACATCTAAGGATTGATAAGCTGAAATATAAAAAAAAAAAAAAGGTTTTTGGGTTTAGACACACTTTAAAGTGGTTGTATACCCACACATCAAAAAGAAAAAAAAAAAACCCTGCAAGGCTAAGGCATAATAAGCTAGTATGCACTGCATACTAGCTCATTATGAAATATTTACCTTAGATTGAAGCCCCCGTATCACAGCCCGGTCCACGCCGAGGGAGCTGACATCTTGCCCTCTCTGTTGATTCCGGATTTGCGGCTCCGGCACTGTGAGTGGCCCGAGCCGCGATTACGTCACTCCTGCGCATGCGCGCGGGATACTTCCTCCCGGGAGGGTCTGGCAGCGTCTGCCGGATGCATGCATAGGGAGTATCTCCTAAACCGTACAGGTTTAGGAGATATTAATTTTACCTACAGGTAAGCCTTATTATAGGCTCTATATTTGGGAGGGGGTTGGGATTTTAGATGAGGCACATAGCATGTGCCTCCATCCCAGAATCAGTTAAGACAAAAAGAGACAAAAAAACAACCACGTTTTCTACACGAGTCTACCACCTCATCTAAAGTCCCAAATTTCCCTCTTTTTGCCTTGTTATAGGCTTGCCTGTAGGTAAAAATGAAAAATTAGGGTATACAACCACTTTAATGATGAAACATAAGCCTAAAGTCACATGAATGGAAAAACACCGTGTTGTCTCCCCCTTGGCTCAACACATAAGTAAATCAAGATAACCACAAACATAAACAATAATCTTTTGACGTTTTCAGAAATCTTGACCTTTCGACTTTCCAGTAAGAATTTCATGATAAATTTCAAGGGTATATGTTTTGTAGTTTAACGTGAACTTGATGCATTTCTAAGTGAGCCCACACCAGTCCAAACTGTAGTTTTAGGGCTTGGAAAACAAAAAGCAAATTCACAAAAGTTTCAGTTTCATGCAGCAAAACAGATCCCAGAAATACCAAGCCACCTGGCTCTTTCTTCAGTAGCACGGCTTCTCTTGTCAATGGTCCCTCGGACCTTCTCCAACATGAAGTGCAGTCCCCCAGATAGAGCACCTCATCTCCGGACAGAATCACACACTTGTCCTCAAATGAAAGCAAACCTCTCTTCTGGCTCGAGCTCTGACCTATGTCCAAGCCTTTATTGTAAGGGTTGTGTGCACTTGGACACACGTCCTGATGGTCTTTAATAAGATATTGACACTGGGTTGGAGATTTCTTCGCTCTCTCTTGTAGTCGTTTATTTTAGTTCTTTTACACTAAAATCTTTTATTGCAAAAAGAAGGTGGAAGAGGAGGCACAGGGCTGTAGAATGAAGAGGGGGAGGTGACTTCAGTGCTGGCTTTACCTCCAACATAGGACCGCCCATAAACTGGGCTTCAGCCTGGGGTGGAACTATGTTTAGCACTGGCATAAATAAAAATGTAATTTTATTCAAAGAACACGCCACAGATTTCACAAGATCAAGTGTGATGTGCTTTGGGTCCCCTGAGGGATTTAACAAGCATTTTCAAGTTCTGGTGACACTGCTTCTTTAACTATCTTCAGCTAAAAAGCAAAAATGAAAAAACAATTAGCAAACACAATCTTTTATGTAGAGAAAGATAGGAAGCTTAGTGAGGAATGGAATGTGAGCTCCGACCGATAGCCGTAAAATTAACGATGAGCAGAAATGTCATTTCATTACAAGTGAAATTAGATCTCACAAGTCAATGATGGGGAAAGAATTTTTTTTTCTCCCATCCTTTAGTGTTCAAAATGTGGAAAGGATTCCAGGCTTCTTCGTGCTCACTTCTATCATTGTACTTTTTTTTAAAGTTTAACATTTAACACCAAAGATCACTTCCAGATCCTTCAAGTCTTTAGTTTGATTGAAATCTCAGCTCATAGATGTCTGTTGATCTGCTCTTTACAAGCTGCAAATATAAATGCATTTTTTTAAAAAAAGTCCTCATCTCTGATGCTCCGATTTGTGTTTTGTATAGGCAACAATTATAAAAATTTAGTCAGCTGTATGGACAATAGCATTAGGTGGCTCTTTGCATTGTACCAACAATAGTAATAGGCCACCTTTGTCAAAGATTTTTTTTTTATTTCGAGCCCATGGCGTGGTGCACAAAAGTAAACACCATGTGAACCAAAAAAGTGCACCTGAACACACACACACAAAAAAGTGCACAGGATGTATCACTGGTCCCCTGCCAAAGAAGAAGAACCTCCTTGACCGCCCCCCCCTCCCCCGGGTGCAAGACTCCTGATAAGGACAAGGCATCCTGGTTCACCTAGCCAATAGACCTGGCAGATGCCTCTCCTCATGGCTAGCCAAAGCTGACCTCTGAAGAGGGACCCCCAGGAAGGGAAGGAAGGAACCTAAGGGTCATACATCCTCTCCCTCAGTTTCAGAGCAGGCCCAAAGACCACACCTTACCATCCTGGGGAGTAAAAAACACACATAAAAAAGGTGCAGTAAAGCATGTGAAGAGAAAATAAATAAAAAGTGCCAGTGCATATACAATAGCTAGGCCTTGTGGCCTGGTAACAAAAATTCCCCCGGTCATGAGGCGAAGTGCAAGAAAATACAGTGGTGTTGTGGCCTAGTGCGCCTTTTTTATAGTGGGGTCCCAATCTCAGAGTGATACTAGGGGCATTGCCTTGTCTTCAGCAGATGCTTAACACTGCAGGCTCTCTGCCTTCCCAGCCCTCAGCCAGATCAGGTAGCACCACTCAAATCAGAAGGCACTGGGCCCTTTGGATCTCTCCACACTAGGGGATTACCCACCCAGGGGATGCTTAATTCTGGCTTCTTTCCATGGAGAGGGCCCTCAGGGATATTATACAGCAAGCCTTTCCTGTCAAAAAGCCAGAATGATGACAGAGCACCACTACTGGACACTGATGAGAATGTTTCAACTAATTTTAAGCACCAATTACTAGGTGTTACATTGTACAGTCATTCACAGTCAGTGAGGTCAAAGCATAATCCTCTGTTGTGTATGTGATTGTGTGGGGTGTCAATGCCATGACTGATCATGGATGGTAGTGGTAAGCAGTGGCATTGCTAGGGGGTGGCTTTTGGGGCTATAGCCCCGAATCTGGGGCCCATAGCCCTGAGTCTCTGCAGGGTCCCCAAGGGGAGGGGAGGCTCTCTGGGGACCCTGATGTAAGTGGGGGGCTCTCTGGGGACCCTGATGTAAGGGGAAGGCTTTCTGGCGACCCTGATTTTAAGGGAGAGACTCTCTGGGGACCCTGATTTAAGGGGGAGGCTCTCTGGGGACCCTGATTTAAGGGGGGCTCTCTGGGAACCCTGATGTAAGTGGGGGGGCTCTCTGAGGACCCTGATGTAAGGAGGAGGCTCTCTGGGGACCCTGATGTAAGAGGGGGCTCAGTGGGGACCCTAACATAAGGGGGGCTCTCTGGGGACCCTGATGTAAGTAGGGGGCTCTCTGGGGATATATACACACACACACACATATATATTACTGTATATACATGTGTATGCCCGCCCAAGTGTATTACTTTCTTTATTACGCTGCTGTGGGCTCTAGCCCCAGATCTTTTGTAGACCTAGCAATGAAACTGGTGGTAAGTATAAATTAATATAGCATTAAAGCACACCTTATGCACTTAGATTACTAATTCATATACTACCTAACAAATCATTTTTTTCTTCTAGTTTTGTCTTTGTGTAGTCTTGCAATTTGTTTTTATATTCACATTGAGTACTAAATGAACTCGAGAGAATTCATCTGCATATAGTCACAGGCTGAAAATTCTAGTATGTATTTTATATCTCTTTTTTGCTAAATGCATTAAACTGATTAATAGTAAGATGCTTACAGTTTAAATTATCCTCTATCAATTAGCTTTGCGGGAATAGTAAAAGCTCACAAAAATACAAGCTTTTGTGTGAATGTCTTTTCATGATGTCTAATTAAAAATAATGCATCCAAAGGTCATTTTACCACTAGAAAGTCATTAATAGGAAGCTTTCATTAGCATGTACACACATCATACTCCAATTGACTTTGCAAATGAAGGCATATGTTATATTGACTGTACAGCGACATGAAATAGTCCACTTAAACAAACTGATCTATGTTTAGCAGCAAATAGAATAATTCTATTTTATGCTTCTGTTAATTTTGTGCCGTGTTTTTCTGCACTGCAATAAAATGCAACATGCTGCAATTTATCGCAGCACGTTGCAGCACAGCTCTAAGCTACATTGCCATGTAAATGGGACACAGAGAAAACAGTTGTTTTCTGAGTATCCTTACAGTGAGAGGTGTCTTACAATACAGTAAAATGCTTCTCGTTGCACTATGTTTCAATTCACCCTAAATGATACTTAAAGTGTATCTAAAACAAAATTGTATATATTGCAGGTTACTAGTCCATAGATGTAGTGGAGGCATTAGGTTTCTTTTTTTAAGCTTCCTTTTCTTTATTTTCTTTATTTTTTTGGTAATTCTGTCAGTAATACACTTCCTGTGGGTGGGTGACAACATCCACTCACTGTACATCTATGGAGGAACAGCATTGCCCTTTTAGGCTACCAGCTGCCATTTTGGACTGCAGGCTTACATGCTGATGTCTGCGCGTTCAGCCTAGGACCATAGTCTAAAACTGAGGAAGAACTGGCCCTACATCATCAGTAGGTGGTGTGTACCCACATGTAATATGCAGGTGCTTGAACAGGAAACAGACTTTAAAGTGGATGTAAACCAAATGTCATCCTTTCTAAACTACTGCCATAGGGGTTATCTATAAGGATGTACATGCCTCCTGCATGTATCTTTACCTGTCAAATGTCTCCCCTCTGTCTGTTATTAGACCCGAAAAACTGCAGATTCTGTGGGTGGGTCTGTTGTCTGGAGCTCAGTGGGTGGAGTCGTGATGTCAGTAGACTCCCCACCCACCTCTATACTCTTCTTGTCAACCTTCAATTTTCTCCTGTGTATTTCTTACACTGAACTTCTGCTATGATCTCTAACATCCAGTGAAAAGGCAGGAAAGTAACCACATGACTTCAGCATGCCCAATTATGCTGAGGTGTGGATCATCCAATCCTGGCAGAGCAGCAGAAGAAAGGAGTGGGAGGGAATGAAAAAATAATGCATGTGTCTTAGGCTAGTGCACGATATATGTAAATCACCTGTCACTCACAGCAAGGGGGAGGATTTGACAAAGTTTTTCTCTGTTTGTCAAGATTTATCTCACTGAACAATAAAAGAGGATTGCTCAGAGATGGATTAACTCTTTGTGGCAAGACTGGGCTCAAATGATAGGAAATCTTATACTCAATATTATGACATAAAAAAAAAAATCGGGTTTACATCCACTTTAAGGAATAAAAAGGTAAGTATAACAATCATTTGGATGAAAATTATTAAACTCAAAGCAAAAAGTTTATGCCTAGTGTTTAGCTCTGCTTTTCTTCTGAGAATATCAATAAATGATAGATATGAAATAAATGTGTTACCATTATCATGGCTGTAAGGCTACTTAAAGCCACCGAATTGTAGCCAAATGGGCAAACACATCAGAGAAGTCTTTGTATTTGTAGCAACCCTCACAGAGTTTGAGTGACACTAGTCTACATTTAGTGGGCAGCTGGGCTGTAGCCAGCCTAAGCTCTGATTGTTATTGTTTTCCATGTTCATTGTGGTTTCCCTAAGCCTAGGGTGTTGTTTGCTTCTTTCTGTTGGTCTCCAGCAGAAGGTGCAAGAAAAAACAATCATACTGTATGGGTTATGACTATTTCTTCCCCCCCTCACAAAGCCCTAGGAGGTTTATTGCCAGTAATGTGGGCTGGAGAAGTAAATATTGTGGGAGCCCTTCTAGATGTTTTTTTCTTCCAGGTTTTGCTTTGAGAGAATGTAAGTCCAGGAATCCAGTCTTTGCCTCTGAGGCCTAGCTTGAAGATCTTGTCTGGAGTGGAAGTAAACTGTCAGGAAGCTTTTTGTATCTCAAACCTGCTGCCTGGGAAGGCCTCATCAGCTTCAGAGTTCTAGTTCCTGGTAATGGGAATAGATAGGAAAGTGGCTAGAAAAGGGGAGCACCATCAGGAAGACAAACATTGAAGAGTTGCTAGTCTCAGCATAAGGGCACACATTGAAAAAGGCACCCATTCATGGCCCCCCCTCGCGATCGCTCCCAGCCAATCGGATCATTCCCCTGCCTCTGTATAGTACACAGAGGCAGAGGAAATGACGTCATCTCTCCTCGGCTCTGCATTTTCCGTTCCGGCGCCAAGGAGAGAAGACTTCAATGTGAGTGTAAAACACACACACATAACACCCCCCTTTACCCCCGGATCCCCCCCCGATCACCCCCTAATCACCCCTCCCCCCTATCACACTGACACCAAGCAGTTTTTTTTTTTTCTGATTACTGCATGGTGTCAGTTTGTGACAGTTAGTGTGGTAGGGCAGTTAGTGTTAGCCCTCTTTAGGTCTAGGGTACCCCCCTAACCCCCCCTAATAAAGTTTTAACCCCTTGATCACCCCCGTCGCCAGTGTCACTAAGCGATCATTTTTCTGATCACTGTATTAGTGTCACTGGTGACGCTAGTTAGGGAGGTAAATATATAGGTTCGCCGTCAGCATTTTATAGTGACAGGGACCCCCATATACTATCTAATAAATGTTTTAACCCCTTGATTGCCCCCTAGTTAACCCTTTCACCAGTGATCACCATATAACCGTTATGGGTGACGCTGGTTAGTTCGTTTATTTTTTATAGTGTCAGGGCACCTGCCGTTTATTACCGAATAAAGGTTTAGCCCCCTGATCACCCGGCGGTGATATGCGTTGCCCCAGGCAGCTTCGGATTAGCGTCAGTACCGCTAACACCCACGCACGCAGCATACGCCTCCCTTAGTGGTATAGTATCTGAACGGATCAATATCTGATCCGATCAGATCTATACTAGCGTCCCCAGCAGTTTAGGGTTCCCAAAAACACAGTGTTAGCGGGATCAGCCCAGATACCTGCTAACACCTGCATTTTGCCCCTCCGCCCAGCCCACCCAAGTGCAGTATCGATCGATCACTGTTACTTACAAAACACTAAACGCATAACTGCAGCGTTCGCAGAGTCAGGCCTGATCCCTGAGATCGCTAACAGTTTTTTTGGTAGCGTTTTGGTGAACTGGCAAGCACCAGTCCCAGGCAGCGTCAGGCTAGTGCCAGTAGCGCTAACACCCACGCACGCACCGTGCACCTCCCTTAGTGGTATAGTATCTGAACGGATCAATATCTGATCCGATCAGATTTATACTAGCGTTCCCAGCAGTTTAGGGTTCCCAAAAATGCAGCGTTAGCGGGATCAGCCCAGATACCTGCTAGCACCTGCGTTTTGCCCCTCCGCCCAGCCCACCCAAGTGCAGTATCGATCGATCACTATCACTTACAAAACACTAAACGCATAACTGCAGCGTTCGCAGAGTCAGGCCTGATCCCTGTGATCGCTAACAGTTTTATTGGTAGCGTTTTGGTGAACTGGCAAGCGCCAGTGGCCTAGTACACCCCGGTTGTAGTCAAACCAGCACTGCAGTAACACTTGGTGACGTGGCGAGTCCCATAAGTGCAGTTCAAGCTGGTGAGGTGGCAAGCACAAGCAGTGTCCCGCTGCCACCAAGAAGAAGACAAACAGGCCTGTCGTGCCCATAATGCCCTTCCTGCTGCATTCGCCAATCCTAATTGGGAACCCACCACTTCTGCAGCACCCATACTTCCCCCATTCACATCCCCAACCAAATGCAGTCGGCTGCATGAGAGGCATTTTCTTTATGTCCTCCCGAGTACCCCTACCCAACGAACCCCCCCAAAAAAGATGTCGTGTCTGCAGCAAGCGCGGATATTGACGTGACACCTGCTATTATTGTCCCTCCTGTCCTGACAATCCTGGTCTTTGCATTGATGAATGTTTTGAATACTACCATTCAGTAGTTGAGTATTAGCGTACAGCATTGCACAGACTAGGCACACTTTCACAGGGTCTCCCAAGATGCCATCGCATTTTGAGAGACCCGAACCTGGAACCAGTTACAGTTATAAAAGTTACAGTTACAAAAAAAGTGTAAAAAAAAACAAAAAAAAAACAAAAAAAATATAAAATAAAAAAAATAGTTGTCGTTTTATTGTTCTCTCTCTCTCTCTATTCTCTCTCTCTATTGTTCTGCTCCTTTTACTTTATTCTATTCTGCAATGTTTTATTGTTTATGTTTTATATAATAATAATATTATGTTATTATGTTTCAGGTATGCAATTTTTTATACTTTACCGTTTACTGTGTTTTATTGTTAACAATTTTTTTGTCTTCAGGTACGCCATTCACGACTTTGAGTGATTATACCAGAATGATGCCTGCAGGTTTAGGTATCATCTTGGTATCATTCTTTTCAGCCAGCGGACGGCTTTCATGTAAAAGCAATCCTAGCAGCTAATTAGCCTCTAGAATGCCCCCCCCACTGTCTTCCATGTTTTTCTCTGGCTCTCCTGTCTCAACAGGGAACCTGAGAATGCAGCCGGTGATTCAGCCAGCTGACCATAGAGCTGATCAGAGACCAGAGTGGCTCCAAACATCTCTATGGCCTAAGAAACCAGAAGCTACGAGCATTTTATGACTTAGATTTCGCCGGATGTAAACAGCGCCATTGGGAAATTGGAAAAGCATTTTATCACACCAATCTTGGTGTGGTCAGATGCTTTGAGGGCAGAGGAGAGATCTAAGGTCTAATAGACCCCAATTTTTTCAAAAAAGCGTACCTGTCACTACCTATTGCTATCATAGGGGATATTTACATTCCCTGAGATAACAATAAAAATGATTTAAAAAAAAAAATGAAAGGAACAGTTTAAAAATAAGATAAAAAAGCAAAAAAAATAAAGAAAAAAAACCCCCCCAAAAAAAAGCACCCCTGTCCCACCCTGCTCTCGCTAAGGCGCAATCGTCGGTCTGGCGTCAAATGTAAACAGCAATTGCACCATGCATGTGAGGTATCACCGCAAAGGTCAGATCGAGGGCAGTAATTTTAGCAGTAGACCTCCTCTGTAAATCTAAAGTGGTAACCTGTAAAGGCTTTTAAAGGCTTTTAAAAATGTATTTATTTTGTTGCCACTGCACGTTTGTGCGCAATTTTAAAGCATGTCATGTTTGGTATCCATGTACTCGGCCTAAGATCATCTTTTTTATTTCATCAAACATTTGCGCAATATAGTGTGTTTTAGTGCATTAAAATTTTAAAAAGTGTGTTTTTTCCCCAAAAAATGCGTTTGAAAAATCGCTGCGCAAATACTGTGTGAAAAAAAAAATGAAACACCCACCATTTTAATCTGTAGGGCATTTGTTTTAAAAAAATATATAATGTTTGGGGGTTCAAAGTAATTTTCTTGCAAAAAAAATAATTTTTTCATGTAAACAAAAAGTGTCAGAAAGGGCTTTGTCTTCAAGTGGTTAGAAGAGTGGGTGATGTGTGACATAAGCTTCTAAATGTTGTGCATAAAATGCCAGGACAGTTCAAAACCCCCCCAAATGACCCCATTTTGGAAAGTAGACACCCCAAGCTATTTGCTGAGAGGCATGTCGAGTCCATGGAATATTTTATATTTTGGGGTGCAATTCCACATACGCACATGGCCTGTGTGAGCAATATATCATTTAGTGACAACTTTGTGCAAAATAAATAAATAAATACATTTGTCCCTTTCCCGCAACTTGTGTCAAAATATAAAATATTCCATGGACTCAACATGCCTCAAAGCAAATAGCCTGGGGTGTCTACTTTCCAAAATTGGGTCATTTGGGGGGGGGGGGGTTTGTGCCATCTGGGCATTTTATGGCCTTCAAAACTGTGATAGATAGTGAGGAGTAAAAGCAAAAATTTAGCCCTTAGAAATCCTGAAGGCGCTGATTGGTTTTCGGGGCCCCGTACGCGGCTAGGCTCCCAAAAAGTCCCACACATGTGGTATCCCCATACTCAGGAGAAGCAGCTGAATATATTTTGGGTTGCAATTCCACATATGCCCATGACCTATGTGAGCAATATATCATTTAGTGACAACTTTTTGTAATTTTTTTTTTTTTTGTCATCATTCAATCACTTGGGACAAAAAAAATTAATATTCAATGGGCTCAACATGCCTCTCAGCAATTTCCTTGGGGTGTCTACTTTCCAAAATGGGGTCATTTGGGGGGGGGGTTTTGTACCGCCCTACCATTTTAGCACCTCAAGAAATGACATAGGCAGTCATAAACTAAAAGCTGTGTAAATTCCAGAAAATGTACCCTAGTTTGTAGACGCTATAACTTTTGCGCAAACCAATAAATATACCCTTATTGAAATTTTTTTTACCAAAGATATGTGGCCGAATACATTTTGGCCTAAATGTATGACTAAAATTGAGTTTATTGGATTTTTTTTATAACAAAAAGTAGAAAATATCAATTTTTTTCAAAATTTTCGTTTTTTTTTCCGTTTTATAGCGCAAAAAATAAAAAACGCAGAGGTGATCAAATACCATCTAAAGAAAGATCTATTTTTTGGGAAGAAAAGGATGCAAATTTTGTTTGGGTACAGCATTGCATGACCGCACAATTAGCAGGTAAAGCGACGCAGTGCCAAATTGTAAAAAGTGCTCTGGTCAGGAAGGGGGTAAATCCTTCCGGGGCTGAAGTGGCTACTCTATCCTGGACATTGAGCCAATAAAACCTGCATGCAAGGATTCACAGCAGAGATGTCAGTCATTTGGTTTCACCTGGTGGGTCATTTTGTTCTTTGGGGCAGATGTGGGTCAGATCACCAATAGCAAGGCTAGGGGGCCTGTTAAAGATAACACATTTTTTAGGTGGTCAGCACTGTATATGAAAATATAACCTTCAACCCAATCAGCTAAACATGTATACTTATAGTTGATAACAAAAAATATAACATAATGTCAGGAGAAAACATCTGTAGAGAGTATTTTCAAAGAATATGAAATAAAAGTGAAGCTGATAAATAAAGTGAGTACAAACAGTACCAACCGTATATAAAAATATGTCTTAACTGATTGGTTGATGCATTGATTTTGAATCATCATAAATCCAAGTACTGCAAATAAACATAAAATGGAAAAAAAGAGAAAAGAAAATTTTCTTCCACGTGCCCCATCTGCTACCAGGCATAGACAAAATGAGGTTCTACAGCCTATGACTAGTAAAAGGAAACAACTATCACCAAACTGTGAGAATAATCTAAATACATATGAATATTAATGGTCTCCAGCCAGCAATGCATCACTTTAGCATTTGCTGTGCAGTTCTTAATCTTTTGCACTAATGAATCCCCATAGCTTCTAGCTATTCTTCCACTAATAAAATCAGTCAAATCTGTCCAGTTTAGTCATCTACTCTACATGTGTAGAAATTTAATAAAGACTAGACTATTTGGATTTAAAAATAATCATCAAGCAGATTTTATTGTGTGTGCCTACATGCTTTTTTATATTTTACATTTATCCCATCCCATAGTTATATTATATGGCTTGCTCCATCCTCACCCTCTGACATGTTATATGGGCCCCTGCCTTTCTATCCTCACATCATTAGTGCTGTATGCAAATTAGATTCCCCCACCCCCCAACCTGAACAAACCCCCCTCCTTTCCTTTTCCCCACCACTCTCTTCAGGGGTAGCCCCTGATAAGATAGGGGCTGTAGCTTAGATAAAAAAGTACTGCAACCAAAGTGGTGGAAGTGACAGAAGCAGTTGGTATCTTCAGAAAATGGAGGCAGGTAGCACCATGAATGGTACATATTTTTGCATCATTGTGCCACACCCACTATGGCCATTTTATGTAGAATGGAGAATTAATGCCACCTGGGTGCCTCCACCAGGATACAGCTTCCTCCACTCTGGAACCAGGAACCAGGTATTATAGCTGAGAATTGCACCCAAGAACTACTGTAGACGACACTAGCTTAGGTGCAAACAAGAACCCTTCACACAGAATTTATGCCACACAAAATCAGATAATAGCTTGATCACATTATTCTAAACAATGCAAACTTTAAACAGTAATATCATCAGTACATCTAATGAACAGCTAGCAGCTAGCAGCTAGCAGTGATCTAATCAAACAGCAATCCAATCAACAGCTAACTAATTACCCAGTGATCTAATTAACTGCTAGGCACCTAGACAAGCCTTGATTAGTCAGGGAGTGCCCACCCCAGACAGTTCGGCAACAGATCCCATTAACCAGCTTTCTTTTCACTGAGTTTCAAGCTGGCAGAGACCATCATGGCTTCCTTGACTGTTAAATGTGGTAATAACATAACATCTTGCATTATATAACAGGACATCTTTCTGAATGCTTTTAGCTCCCTCAAATGCTAAGGTCCATAGCCAGTAGACAAGAGGCTACCCTGCAGTCTACTCCAAAAGCTTCACTACTTTGCACACTACTGTATGCCTAAAACACAAACATAAGAAGGTGCACAACCTAGTGCATTACTGTAAAACTCTTTATTAATTTTAAAAGACAAAGCCATTGTACTCACAAAGGGAAATAGGCACAGGTGTTACAATAAGCAAAACACCACCAGATGCATATCCATTGTATAGGGTGCAGCTAGCAAGTTTCAGGGGCATGGCCCTCAATCAGGTCCTACCTGAGTTGTATGTCACTGAATACTGATTAATTATCAACTTCATTCTTCTCCACTCTGTACAATCTGCTGTACATTATATATTCCATACCACTCTGCTCTGTACATAATATGCTCCATACCTATCCACTCTGTACAATGTGCCTGAATGGTATATACTCCAAACCACTCCAACCACACTGTCATTTACAATAATAAAACCCATATATCTCTGTACACCCTGTTATATGTTAAATATTCCATATTGTTACACTCTGTAGATTGTATTTTGCATTCATATTTATCATACTGCTACTCTCCGTATACTGTGTGGTGTAATATATATTGCATAACACTCTGCTCTGTATACTTAGTTGTATGTTATATACTCCATGACCAGTCCATTCTTTATACTGAGTTCATACATTTAGATACCTGTTAACTCTCTACTTTGTACACTGTCCTATACACTATATTGTCAAAATTATTGGGATGCCGGCCTTTACATGCACATGAACTTTAATAGCATCCCAGTCTTAGTCTGTAGGGTTCAATACTGAGTTGGCCCACCTTTTGCAGCTATAACAGCTTCAACTCTTCTGGGAAGGCTTTCCACAAGGTTTAGGAGTGTGACTATGGGACTATTTGACCATTCTTCCAGAAGCACATGTGTAAGGTCAGGCACTGATATTGGAGAGGTATAAATAAATACTGCGCTTACACTAATTTAAATGAGCTGTGACTAAAAAGTAGTAAACCATATAATCTAATAAAATTCAAAAAAGTCACGCTAAAAAACTGAGAGTGGCAACAAACAAGTGCCCAAAAACCTCATAAAAATATGAGGATAAGTAGTGATCACTGAGCAAATATTTCAATGCTAGTCAGTGTGAAACACTCAATAGGCGTGACAAAATGCAAACAACAAGTGAATGTCTCAAAACACTGAGGCAAAATATAATAATGTGACAAATATATATCTGTGCCAAAACATAAAATAAATAATCAGTGTGGATATAAACAAAATTATAAAACCCAAAAAAAGTCCATGGCTCTACAGAAACAAAATGATTATAGTCCGTCCATGCTTTGTAACACGCATGCAAAACAAAATGATGAGTGTCCCCAAGTGCTGAGTGAATACTGGAACAAAAACTTGCTGTAGTGAAATAAGGTGCGTAGACAGACCTCCACCTCTCAAAAACTGCTGCCTCTTACCAGAAAAAATTGGTCTCTTAGTTGTAGGAGACCTGAAAGAGCAGATGGCTACAACCCCAGCCAGGGATCTGTACAACAGGCACTTGTCATCCGAACCCAGGAACTCTCTCCACCAATCACATCACCATGGATAGGATGTGTCCCCATGAAAGAAACAAAGTGCTCCACATAGCATAAAATCCAACGTTTTATTGAATAAAAAATATAGATTGCACTTACAGAATCAATAGCATAAAAAACGCACAGAAAAGCCGGCCGGCTCCAAGGCAACCCGTGTCTTCCGGGTGTTCAAATCGCGGTGTCGTCGGGACGTAGCTCCTCCTCCCACTGATATTGGAGAGAAGGTTTGGCTCGCAGTCTCTACTCTAACTCATCCCAAAGGTGTTTTGTCAGGTTGAGGTCAGGACTCTGTGCAGGCCAGTCAAGTTCCTCCACCCCAAACTCGCTCATCCATGTCTTTATGGACCTTGCTTTATGCACTGGTGCACAGTCATGTTGGAACAGGAAGGGGCCATCCCCAAACTGTTCCCACAAAGTTTGGATTATGAAATTGTCCAAACTGTGTTGGTATGCTGATGCCTTAGGAGTTCACTTCACTGGAACTAAGAGACCAAGCCCAACCCCAACCCCTTCTTGTCCAACATCAGTGTCTGACCTCACAAATGGGCTTCTGGAAGAATGGTCAAACATTCCCATAAACACACTCCTAAGCCTTGTGGACAGCCTTCCCAGAAGAGTTGAAGCTGTCATAGCTTCAAAGGGTGGACCAACTCAATAATGAACCCTACGGACTAAGACTGAGATGCCATTAAAGTTCTAAAGTTACCTTAAAGTTACCACTCCATTCTGTATTCAAGTCTATGTGTATGTATGGCTTTCTTTTTGCTAAGAAAAAAAATATTATCCTTGTTATGCACAGACATTGTGAGGATTTTCAAGAGATGTCATTGCACCTGCATCATACTTGCTGTTATTAAAGGATAGGGGGTGCAGCCATGCAAATCGGTTATTTAATATTAGATTGTATGGTTCTGGATTTACAGTTATCAATTTTTGTGTACAGAGCTATTTATTCCAAACTGCATACAGCTGTTTAAGACTTGTTGGCCCTCATCAGCGCAGTATATGGAAACAATAGCTTCCCAATTTTGTAAGGCTTGCAGACCAATATATTCATACACTGTACTGAATATGATAGAAATTTAAAGAATATATATTTATAGAACTATATATAGAAATAAGTTGTTTCAGGGAGACAAAGTAGGTGGGTGATGAGATTTCTTGCTGCTTACAGCTCAGGGAAAAAAAATGCCATCCGACTGTGATTGAACGGTAAAGAGCTAAGACATTCCATCAATGTACATATACATTGCCTATATACTTGTCTTCGTGTTGATTTGTGTAACTGGCACTTAAACAACTCAGACCCCCGCTCTCACCCATTAAGCTGCAGAAGGAATGCAAATAAAATCTCCGACACAAGGTCATTCTGTTCAGATATTCATCTGTCCTGACTTGAGAAACCAGCTTTCATTATGCAGATTTAATTTAGAATTTAGACTCTCTCCAGCAAAGAGCTAAATAACATTCAGCGGATCTGACTTAAAATGTGGCGCGCTAAGCGTCGAAGACTCAGCTTGTTATTTCCAGACAGTGATTGCACGTTCATGTAGAGAATTTAATATGAATTTACATAAACACCCTGAGGAAGTATTTATGGCATAAGGTACATTGGGATTCTGTGTCACAGACAGTCTAGTTTACAAATGAGCCTTTTCAGGCATCTTTTTACTGCAGTTCTGATATAAGCATCACGGAACAATATTTTTAAATAAGTTGGTAGCATTTAAAAAGCCTTGCTGAATCCACTGATTAATTCTGCAGACAATGTTTGTCAACTTGCTCTTTTAAAGATGTAAATAAGTACAAGAATAATAAAAAGGAAATAGAAGATTACAAAATAAGTATACGCAGTATGCCTTCTATATAATCACATTCATCATTAAAACTGTGATATGCAGATTTAAGGATGATTACCATTTGTTCGGCAAAAATATTTATTAATGCAATATATCTTTTTAAAGATGAACTCCGGGGAAAAGAAAAACTTTACCCATGCTGTGCAAACTTCATCCTCTTAACTGCAAATATGAATTGCTCGCCTTGCTTAGGGGATGATGAATAAGGGGATCTGGGTTGTGGGTGAAAACTAGGCAATCCCACCTGCAAGGCAGGATTGCTGGTCCTGACCAGTCAAGCAGCAAAGAGAAGGGGCTTTCGGGTCCTGGTCGCACTGGAAGGAGGAAGCCTGTAGGAGCAAGCAATAAGGTAAGTATATTGTTGTATTCATCATTCCCTAGGCAAAATGAGCAGTTAACTCATGCAGTATGGAGGAGGACCCACTGCAAAAAGCTGAACTACAGGCAAATATGAAAAACAAAAATGAATGCAGCTTTGAATTCATTAGTTTATTACATACAAAATAATTGTTTTTGATGCAAGCAGTGTAGGTACCTGAATTTGACTTGGTATCAGTTTCTTGTAGTCCTTATACAGCAAAGCTTAGACTGAGAAAGAGAGAAGCAGCACAAGAAACTAAGCAATTGTAATCCAATGCAAGGAGTAAGCAAGCTCAAAGTAGTAGGGCAGAGTGAAAGAGAAATGAGCCCATCAGTATGCTGCATCTTCTTTCACTGTCCAGTGACAGGCTGGGAAAGGGACAGGATCTACAAATGTTACGTAACTGTAGAAGAGAAATGTCTTTAAAGCTCAAATCTATGGAATAGGTTATTGCTTTATGAAAACCAAAACACATGGAGTGTCCAACAAATCCTTTACCATGATTAATGTCTTGTCTAAAAACTCCAAAGCAGAAAAGGTTAAAATGATCTTGACAGGTTTTGAAAAATCCAGATTAAAGGTATCTGCAATATATCTGCTTTATATTCACCTCTCTGGCACCCCATGTCTCCTACCATCTCTCCTACCATCTCTCTATTCCATCACTACAGCCTCTGTAACACTCTTTGGTTTTCAATGCTCTCAGGAATATTGGATCCCCCACCATGTGCCTTGGTTCAATTTCTGCGACCCCTCCATCACTATAGGATTTAGCAGCAATGTAACGTTCCAAAGATGGCTTGCATTGGGGTACACGTCCACACTTTCACGAACAACTTTTCATCCACTAAATCATCTTCAACACTCGGTATTACCATTTTTACAGTTTAATTTATTACACTCTTGTGCGGTTATAGTAGTAGCACCTGTAAACAGGTCTAGAGGTTTTCATTTTCTTGAGCTTTTTGGCTTTTATGAAGTATAATTTGAGAAAAGGTTGACTTGGATTGGAGACTTTTAGTGTCTCAACTGAAGATGACTTAAAGTCAACTTCGCAGCAGTGAGTAAAGCGTACATTTCACTTAGATTTATACAGTATCTCAAAAAAGTGAGTACACCCCTCACATTTTTGTAAATATTTTATTATTTATTTTCATGTGACAACACTAATAAAATGACACTTTGCTACAATGTAAGGTAGTGAGTGTACAGCTTGTATAACAGTGTAAATTTGCTGTCCCCTCAAAATAGCACAACACATAGCCATTAATGTCTAAACCGCTGGCAACAAAAGTGAGTACACCCCTAAGTGAAAATGTCCAAATTTGGCCCAAAGTGTCAATATTTTGTGTGGCCACCATTATTTTTTAGCAATGTCTTAACCCTCTTGGGCATGGGGTTCACCAGAGCTTCACAGTTTGCCACTAGAGTCCTCTTCCACTCCTCCATGATGACATTACAGAGCTGGTGGATGTTAGACCTTGCGCTCCTCCACCTTCCATTTGAGGATGCCCCACAGATGCTCAATAGGGTTTAGGTCTGGAGATATGCTTGCCAAGTCCATCACCTTTACCCTCAGCTTCTTTAGCAAGGCAGTGGTCATCTTGGAGGTGTGTTTGGGGTCGTTATCATGTGGGAATACTGCCCTGCGGCCCAGTCTCTGAAGGACGGGGGTCATGCTCTGCTTCAGTATGTCACAGTACATGTTGGCATTCATAGTTCCCTCAATAAACTGTAGCTCCCCAGTTCCGGCAGCACTCATTGTCAGAAATCACGAAATCAGACAGAGACAGAAGTACAGTTAAATCACACTTGTTTAATAATAAAAGTAAAAAGAACAAACATAGTCAAAACATAGCCAGAGTTCAGTAACTGGAACGGATAGTGAACCAAGCCAGAATTCAGGGATCAAAGTAGTGGAACAGCAAGCAGGATCTGGAGCCAGAAGGTATGTCAGCAAAGCCAGTCTTTAAACAGGAACGCAGGAGATGTTTCTTGTGATGTTGACCAAGGCGAAGGCAGAGACCCTCTGGACTGAACGGCTTAAGTAGGCAGGACTGACGAGCAGGATATGAACAACAGCTGAGTAACTGTGGAGAGAGAAGATGGGAGCTGGCAATTAGCCGACAGCTGAGCGGCCAGCTCAGAGAAGGAAGGGCTGAGCCCAGCCCTGACAGTACCCCCTCCTTAACGACCCCTCCCCCTCGGAGGACCACCAGGCTTGAGGGGAAAATGTCTATGGAAATCACCGAGAAGGACAGGGGCATGGATGTCCAAGGATGAGACCCAAGAGCGTTCCTCCGGACCGTACCCCTTCCAATGCACCAGGTACTGTATGTGCCCAAGGAACCTACAGGAGTCAACAATGGACTGTACTTCATACTCCTCATGGTTCTCAACCTGTACAGGGTGAGGATGTCTCACCGAGGTGGTAAAGCAGTTGCAGACCAAAGGTTTTAATAAGGAGACATGAAATACATTTGAAATACACATATTAGAAGGAAGGTCTGATGTGTAAGCCACTGGGTTAATCCTGGCAAGAATACGGAAAGGCCCAAAAAAAACGAGATGCGAACTTCAGTGAGGGAACACGAAGTAGGAGGTTGCGAGATGACAGCCAGACCCTGTCCCCAACCTGGTAGGTGCAGGTAGGCGTCTGCGGTCAGCATGCAGTCTGTACCTATCATTAGCATGACGCAAAGCCTCCTGGACTTGTGCCCAAGTGGAACAAAGACCACGAAGATGCTCCTGTAATGCAGGAATACTCTGCAGAACAAACTAGTCAGGCCACATGGAAGGTTGGAAACCATAATGCGCCATAAACGGGGACAATCAGGGAGCAGAATTCAAGGCACTGTTGTGAGCAAACTCTGCCCACGGTAATAGGTCTGACCAGTTGTTATGATGGCCAGAAATATAGCAACATAGGAATTGCTCCAAGAACTGATTGGCTCATTCTGTGGCCCCCATTAGACTGCGGGTGATACGCAGAGGAGAATACATATATATGTGTATGTGTACCAAAAGACACACATACACACACATAATGCAGTGCTACTACAGTGATAATTCAATGCTATACTTAGTGCTATGTAGACATGCAAATTCATAAAAAATTGATAATAAATGTCCCATTAATCATTATCAATCTTGATAGTAGTGCTCCAGTGTTTTTATCATATCTCTGTGCTTCTCAATAATTCTTATTGCTTGTGCAAACCACCACTAGCTATTTAATCTGCTCACCTCAAGGATGAGTCAGGAAGACTCAAATTAACTCTTTATTTTCACTCCCCAAACGTATTTTCTTTCTCTCAGGACTTAGCTGTTCAATTTCTCCCTTTCTTGATCTCCATTCCACCCAATGTATCACTCATAGATAGGGAGTTGATCTCTGAGATTATTCAGCTGTTCCTCCACTTCAAAGGACTCATGTATCATGTAATCAAAAACACAGCCGACATAGTGCTCTCTGCTATAAAACTTTTATTTAAAACCCCCCTGAAAGAGGACACTTACTAGATATAAAAACAAAATTTCCTTGTTACATGTATTGAGAGCGTCCGCTCGCTCACCACCTTGGCTGCAGAACGTCAAAGGCTCGGATCCTCTCCTATGCACATGTTTCGACCTCTGAAAGGTCTTCCTCAGCAGATGGGGGAGGATACCTAACTCGAGCCTTTTAATATCCTGTCATTGCTATGGTAACCTCCCAAGCTTCTCCACAGCAGATCCGAGTAATTACAAGTCTGCCCACTTCCTGCTGGCCCCGAAACACATTTCACCACAGTCAAATGGCCGGCAAAGGATCGCAGCAAAATATCGCTGCGTCTACATGTGATTAACCGTTAAAAAATATGCCTATCTTTCTCTCTCACTACCGTGGAGAACGCCCAGTTAACATTCTAAAAACAATACATTGTATCTTTCATTTTACACCATTAACTCATTTTAATTATTAAATTCATTAAAATTTAGTAATCATTTAAAATAATCCGACCAAAAAATATATATTATGGCCAGGAATATATAACCAATAACCAGCGGAAACTTGGTGGGGAAATAACTTTGGATTATCTCATGGTGAAGAGCCCCTACGGCCATGGACAATGGAACCGTCTCATGAGTTACATGGGCAGGCTGTAGTGGTCTCCCGTCAAGAGCCTCAATGGCAAGTGGAGTGTCACGCAGCTGCAGCGGAATCGAGTGCTTCGATACAAAGGCAGCATCAATGAACAGGCCTGCAGCCCCAGAGTCCATTAGAGTCTGTATCTTGATGAATGACTCAGCCCAAGAAAGGGTAACCGAAACCAGTGGCTTATCCTTCTGGATAACTGGGGAAGAAACAATGCCACCTAAAGTCTGTCTGTGACAGGACCTCAAGGTTCGAGCGTTCACTGGACGGGTAGGACGAGACTTCAATAAGTGACCTGCCTGGCCACAATAAAGGCACAATCTCTCCCTCCTCCTAAAGGTTCTCTCATCCGCAGAGAGATGCGTGAAACCCAAGTGCATGGGTTCACCTTCACTGGCAGACTCGGTACCAGGAGGCATGGGAGGTGAGGGAGACTCGGGTGGGACTGCAAAGCTCGAAGACAAACGTACAGGAGGCTTCTGCAAGCACTCCTTAAAAGAGAGTCTTTCTCTAAATCTGGAGTCAATGAGGATGGCAAACGTGATCAACTACTCCAGCTCAGTGGGTATATCTCGGTCTGCTATCTCATCCTTGATGGTATCCGAGAGACCATGAGAAAAAGCAGCCACAAGGGCATCATTGTTCCACGCAACCTCTGCTGCAAGAGTATGGAAGTCAATGGCGTAGTCGGCAACAGTTCTCGTACTCTGTTCGATGGACATGAGGCACTTGGCATGCAGGTTTTTGCATCTCCCATAGAAGGTTTGCCCAGGCCAAGGCTCTCTCAGAAAGCAAAGATATCACAAAACCTACTTTGTTTCTGTCCATGTGAAACGCCTGGGGCAGCATCTCAAAGTATATCTCAACCTGGTTGAGAAACCCTCTGCATTGGACTGGATCACCCCCAAATAGCTGGGGAAGCGGAGCGGAACCAGACCTACCTCTTATAGAGGTAACACTCGAGGCGGGTGCCTGCACAGAAACTGGTGCAGCATCAGGGTCAGCCTGCAACATAGGTTGTACCAGGGCGGCCACAGTGGGAGATTCCAGGTGAGCCGTGCGACTCCGGAGCGTTTGTAACGCCATGGCGTACTGATCCATGCGGTGATCTAGTTCATTCAATCTGGAAAAAATATTACCAACAAGTGGATTGACTGCATCTTCTGAATTTATGGCCTTCGCCTACTGTCAGAAGCCATGAAATCAGACTGAGACAGAAGTACAGTGAAATCACACTTGTTTAATAATAAAAGTAAAAAGAACAAACGTAGTCAAAACATAGCCAGAGTTCAGTAACCGGAATGGATAATCAGCCAAGCCAGAAGTCAGGGATCAAAGTAGTAGGACAGCAAGCAGGATCTGGAGACAAAAAGGATGTCAGCAAAGCCAGTCTTTAAACAGGAACGCAGGAGATGTTTCTTGTGATGTTGACCAAGGCAAAGACAGAGGCCCTCTGGACTGGACGGCTTAAGTAGGCAGGACTGACGAGCAGGATATCATCAACAGCTGAGTAACTGTGGAGAGAGATGGGAGCTGGCAATTAGCTGACAGCTGAGTGGCCAGCTCCGAGAAGGAAGGGCTCAGCCCAGCCCTGACACTCATGCAGCCCCAGACGATGACACTCCCACCGCCATGCTTGACTGTAGGCAAAACACACTTGTCTTTGTACTCCTCACCTGGTTGCCGCCACACATGCTTGACACCATCTGAACCAAATAAGTTTATCTTGGTCTCATCAGACCACAGGATATGGTTCCAGTAATCCATCTTCTTAGTCTGCTTGTCTTCAGCCAACTGTTTACAGGCTTTCGTGTGCATCATCTTTTAGCTTCCTTCTGGGACAACAGCCATGCAGACCTATGTATGGTCTGAGCACTGACAGGTTGACCCCCCACCCTTTCAATCTCTGCAGCAATGTTGGCAGCACTCATACGTCTATTTCCCAAAGACAACCTCTGGATATGACGCTGAGCACGTGCACTCAACTTCTTTGGTCGACCATGGCGAGGCCCGTTCTGAGTGGAACCTGTCCTGTTAAACCGCTGTATGGTCTTGGCCACCATGCTGCAGCACAGTTTCAGGGTCTTGGCAATCTTCTTATAGTCTAGGCCATCTTTATGTAGAGCAACAATTCTTTTTTTCAGATCCTCAGAGAGTTCTTTACCATGAGCTTGTCTCAAAATCTTTCCAACTGTATATTTAACCAAAAAAAAGCATGCAAACAAGTTCATTATTAGGGCTTACATATACCTAGGGGTCTTTTTATAAATCTGACATTTACCAAACATTCACTGCAGGTGATTCCTCTTGGTGCATGTGTTTTTAAATGGCAATGGTTGATTCACCACCAGTGAATGTTTGGTGAAAGTCACCTTCACTGCATTATAAATATGTCTGTTTAACCACTTCCATGCCACAGGCTGGCACAGTGGTGTAGTGGGTAGCACTCTCACCTAGCAGTAAAAAGGGTTGCTGGTTCAAATCCCAACCACAACACTACCTGCCTGGAGTTTGCATGTTCTCCTTGTGCCTGCATGGGTTTACTCTGGTTTCCTCCCACACTCCAAAGACATGCTGGTAGGTTACTTGGCTTCTGTCCAAAATTGGTCCTAATATATGGATGTGAATTGGGGACCTTGGATTGTGGGATCCTTGAGGGTAGGGACTGATGTGAGTGTGCGATGTATGTGTGGAGCACTGCGTAAATTGACGGAGCTATATGGGTACCTTAAATAAATAGGGTTAATTGTAGACACTGCACCCACACTCACTCAGGTTGAACTGGATGGACTGGTGTCTTTATTCAACCTTACTAACTATGTAACTATGAGGTGCCATGTTGAACTTCCAGTGACCAGTATGAGAGAGTGAGAGTGATAACACCAAATTTAAAACACCTGCTTCCCATTCACACCTAAGACCTTGTAGCACTAACGAGTCACATGACACCGGAGAGGGAAAATGGCTAATTGTACCCAATTTGGACATTTTCACTTAGCGGTGTACTCACTTTTATTGCCAGCGGTTTAGACATTAATGGCTGTGTGTTGAGCTATTTTGAGGGGACAGAACATTTACACTGTTATACAAGCTGTTTACTCTCTACTTTACATTGTAGCAAAGTGTCATTTCAGTGTTATCACATGAAAAGATATAATAAAATATTTACAAAAATGTGAAGGGTATAGTCACTTTTGTGGGATACTGTATATAATTCCATGCTGTGGTTTCAAAACATATCCATGGTCACTGCATGTTGTCTTAAATAAAATCTGTCTGACCAAGCAAGGATTAGGAGGCCCATTCGCCCATGCAGTGAACATTGACTTTTTCTCAGAAGAAGTTCCCAACTGTTTCCATCTCTTACTTGAGCATTTTATCAATTTTCATCTTGTCTGCTCAGAAAAGCATGGGTAATAACCTCCCCCAATTTACTTGTGGTTTCACCGTTTCAGTTCTCCCATGGAAACATTTCATTCAGCTTGATCAGATACAAGCCATGGGACCTCCAGCAACCTATTTGTCTTTTTATCATGAAATTCTTAGAAATACCTCTTCCCTCCTTTCATGTGCTCCTATAACCTGAAACATTTGTGGTACACTTATTACACATACCTACATGATAAACCAGATTAGCTACAGGAATTCCAATCACTTCATAGAGGTAGTAATAATTTATGTACTTAGGGACTTGGAGCTTTTATTTGACAGTACAGTTCTTACAGCTGTAATAGAAATACACTGGAGAAAACATATATGGAAAAAGAGATGCTCACATTTGACATAGCTGGAAACCAAAAAGCAGACCAGTAAATTTGATCAAACATACTTCAGAACACCCTGGAGATTTGGGTATGTTCTATAATTAATAGCAAACTAGTCTAAAATATTAAGCAAGTGCAATTTTTTACAAAAGGAGTGGGAAGTTAGAAAAGCAATGAATGATATGTTGAGCTAATTTGGTGGATCAAAACAATCTTTATTGACTGTGCAAAAAGGGAAACTAAAGCAAATTTACTAATTTATTCATTAGTATTATACAATATTAGAAATTAAATATTTTTTTTTAATGCTCTATTATTAAAGTGATAGTAATCAAAGGCAGATGAACTGTAGTAAAAGGGGGGGTGACTCTTCTGCATAGTGCCAAAAAATCCCATTGTTATGTACAAAAAGTTAGGATGTGTTATTCTTAGCCTAAACATTCTGGTCACAGGGGTTGCAATTAACATTATTTGGCTTGCTACACTTTCCAATGTTGCCGTTTGACTGAAATTGGACTCCTGTCAAAATGTTTTTTTCTGTTTTTGAATTGGAGGTGGGTGTTCAAAATTTTATTTTGCATTGCCAAAATAGTTTTGGTTTGCAGCTATGTCCATGTGACCTCATTAGAGAGCTATTTCATCACTTGCTTTCCTGGAAACACCACATGATGTGAAATCTTCCCTAAATGAGAGGAAATCTCCATGGTGTGATTAACTCTCCACTCCTGTTCTGGTGACAGCTGTAAAATTTTACGTTTCCCACCACTTTCTACCAAGTGACCAACAGAATAGAACACATGGACGTCCTCCCGTAAATGTGTTGCCCATGTGTTTTTTCTCTGCGGCGTGCGGGCGGCACGCTCTGACCAAATATCAAGGTAAAGGGCCAATCACAGTGGCTCTTTACCACATAATTAGCTGTCAACCAATGACAGCTGATCACAGAATGTAAACACAAGCCAGTTATCTTTTTTTTTTTTACCCTCACCCTGACAGCGTGAGGAGAGAAGAAAGCCGATAATTGACTTATGTTTAAAGGACATTGGCACTGATAGTTAGGGCACTGATTATCAGTGTCCTGATTATCAGTGCAGCCCCACCAGTGCCACCAATTTGTGCCCACCAGTGCTGCCAATCAGTGCCCACCAGTGCTACAAATCAGTGCCCATCAGTGCCACCTATCAGTGTCCCATCAGTGCTGCTTATCCATGCCCATCAGTGCTTCCTATCAGTACAGCCTCATCAGTGCCCATGAGTTCCACCCATCAGTGCCCATCAGTGCATATCAGTGAAAGAGAAAAATTACCTGTTTGCAAAATTTTATAACAAACTATGGAAATGTTTTTTTTTCTTCAAAATTTTCAGTCTTTTTTTGTTTATTTAGCAATACCACCAAAAGAAAGCTCTATTTGTGTGAAAAAAAACGAAAAAAAAAAAAACTTAATATAAGTACAGTGTTGCATGACCACGCAATTGTCATTCAAAATGTGACAGCACTAAAGGCTGAAAATTCGCCTGGGCAGGAAGGGGGTAAAAGTGCCCAGTAGGCAAGTGGTTAATAAAGTCAATGTTTTCACCTTTTTAAAATATTTCTTTGCATCTCAGTGCTGCTTATTTACTACAGTCTTTGTCAGCCCATCCTCTCTAGGATCAGCTGGGCATCTTTGCTCAGGAACTACTTCCTGATGGTGGATAATACAAAGAATGTTGGCATGGTTGCCTGCAGTCCACACCAGTTTGCATGAGACAGAATTACAAACCAGGAGCCTGTTGTCCTCTCTTAGCAGGAAGTGCTTAAACAAAAACTGTTAAGGCAGATCACCTAGTATTGGTTTTTATGAAAGTTGCAGATTTGAAAAGCTTGAAAGTTTTGAGCTCACATTGACGATTGCTGTTTATATGAGCTTTTTTCATGATTTGGTTTACATATACTTCAAAGGATGCAGATTCTTTTGTCTAAAGTTCATCATAGCCTTGTTCTGCACCATTTCAAAATACCTGTTTCCTATGCAGAGTATGAATTTATGCGTAAGGCTCATTAATCAATACAATTTGGCTTTCTGAGTAGTCCAGCAATAACTAGGTTCCTTTTTAGCAGAATAGCTAAAACTGGAATAACTTTACACCTTTTAGATGGTGAAAATATTCTCTGAGTGCTTTCAAGGACAAAATCAAAGAGTATATTACAGGTTGGCACAATTCAAGTGGCAAAAAACTAGAGAGTTTTGTAAACAGATAAACGAAGACCTTAGTCAAGGACATGTGATTTCCAGTCTAGAATTGGAAAACACAGATCTCTCAGTCCTGACACTTGTACCTCAAAAAGCCATGAAATGTTGACATTAACAGCAAAAGCTTCCAGCTACAAAGTAATTTATAACCTACAAAATACAGCATCTGTTACATTTATGAACAGTTAATGTGTCTTAAGGTCAATAAGGTGTTAACAACACATTTCTGGAAAACGAAGTAGAAGCCAGATTTACAGCCAGCTATGGAGCGCCCATGGTGACTTTCCCAATTATGAGAAAAAAGGCACAATGGTGGGAAATATTTATTTTGTTAGTCATTTATGGCTTAAAAGGGATGTGCTAGTACACTGATTTAGTAAAACTTTTGCTTAATCAATAGTATTAATTCAGTAAGATGACTTAATCTTTCTCTAATAGATGTTTCTGCAGATACTGTAAGCTGGCCACACACTAGCATATTCTGCTACCAGGTGTGAGTTCATAGAGACAAAATCCTTCTTTAAATAGGCTACCAAGGTAGGTGGTCAAATTAAATGAGCAGTGAACTGTCAGACCCCTGGGCCAAGTGTTTATTTTATTTCTAAAATCAGAAGGGCCTGTCTGTTTTAGACAAGAGGTGTTATCTCACTGTACTCTACAGATTCAACTGTGTTATGTGTTTGCAGTGTAATACACTTTTTTGTTTTAGTCATGGGAGATTGCTAAAGCAAAATCTAATTTCAATTATATACTGCCCTGGGTCATCTTTTTGCCTTTTATTGGCCAGTTGACCATACATCTATGTGGTAGAACACATCTGTAATGCTACAGTAAAGGTTTATAGCTACAAGATTCCTTATGTAAATGGAAATATATTTTCTTATTGTTTCATCTTTCGAGCCTGATTCACAAAATTCGTACAGTATATAATGTATATGCAAAACCAAAACCTTTTTTTAGTTTTAGATAAAGAAGGGAAGTGCTATAACCTGTGTCAGTTTTATATTCCCTCGAAAAGGGAGAGAAAAGCTATAATTTTGAGTTGTCACTGGAACAGGAACAGAGGAAAAATTGTTTTGGTGACAGCTATTGAAGAGGGGTATTCCTTAGACTGGGTTCACACTATTACGAATAAATGCGTGTTTCCCCGCATCCAATCTGCATGGCAGGAGATTGTGGTCAGCTCTCTATGAAGCCGGTTCTCTGCAGCGGCTCCGGTGCGAATTGCACAGGACCCCTGTGTGTCTTTTTGGCTCTGTTTTGAGGTCCGAATTCAGCCAAAAATTTGGGCTGAAATCAGACCTGAAATGGGGAATGGGGGCGCACCAGACTCCTGCTGTGAGCCAGAACATGCTGCAGTGTGAACCCAGCCTCATTTTAAACAGATTTACTTATACTTCATACAATGTCAAGAGGCCATTAAGTGAGCTTGTTAGTGGGACTGCAAAATTAACAGCGTTTAAACATTACCCACTGTTTTCAAAAGTAAAAGAAAATGTTGGGTTTATATATGCCAAAATATAACTTTAGTGTAAAGAAACTACAAGAGGTTTGTGAAAACATCAGAGCAATGGAAGGTTGGGAATGGGATATTTCACATATAAAAATGAAGGGTTATGTAATATACATCAACAAAGATTATTCACCCTGACAAAATATCATCTCATTGTCTAGTGAAATCTTTGCTGATGTATATTACACAATCCTTCATTTTTATATATGAATCCTTTACATTTTAAAATGTAGTTGAAAAATATATGGAATTTTTAAACTTATGGGACTTTGTTAAATGTTAAATTATATTTTCCTGGGGAGAATATTTAAAGTCCCTACCCCTTACTACTACTTGCATCAAACAAATCAAGAATTAGTGATCACAGTATACAGAGGGGCCTTATGTATGTCTTTCACATATACTAGGAAATTGTTAGATAGTAAAATTAAATTTTTTTAGCTGGTAAACATGCTGGGAAAAATGCAAATGCAAAGCACTTCCACTTTACTTTAAAAACTAGTTATACATTTGGGCAGTTGCCATTTTTGTTACGGCAGTGGTGCATCTTTCTGTCCTTAAATATATTCCCACAGGCCCTCCACAATCTTCTCTCTGAATGGACTAACATATAAAAGCAGTGCATGCATGGTGAAATATTTGTTACCTTTTACACAAAATATTAAATGATCAGCACCTGTTCACACAACAATGTTGGAAAACCTCTATGTTCATTAGGAATACCTAAGTATGAGTCAATTCCCTGCCTGTGCAGTGCCACAGATGGTGCTGCTTGTATTATTATGATAATACCCAGATCAGGGCACATTTGTCCAAAGCTCTGGATTAAAATACATTTGTAGTTAGACATATAAAGGCTGCCACTGCTGGCATTTCTTTTTCCAAAAATGCTAACTGCCTGGCGGTCATGCTGAATCTTTGGCTTATTTAATTTGGAGCCACCAATAAGGACAAGATATACCAATGAGAAATTCTGATTTTCCACTACCTTTAGTTCTACATCCATCACTGAGAAAGTCTTGCAGCCATTGGGACAGAAAGATAGAAATTCACATTGGAAATCTAACATTTCTCTTAGCACAGACTTACTTTACTATACTTTAAAGCTACACTCTAGATTGCAACCCTTAGGCTATGTACACATGTGTTCTGAAAATCATCCCAGCAGGTTAAATTTGTTGCTATTCCAGAGTTCCCTAATGAAAACGGCATGAGGATAATTCACACACAACACTGCTGTACCGTGTACCATACAAAAGAAAGTGGCGGCCTTGTGCAAAACACATAAACAGCATGACAAACAATACCAACAATTCTGAACACAGAGAAAACATAATGACTGACAGAGATATTGATGACCTCAAATTTCTCATTCAGCTCTCATGCAGTGGGCTTGTCAGGGTAACAAAGGCAAGCAACAAATTTTGTGTGTTTTGTGCACAGAAGGGACATAATGATAAGGAACAATTGAACTGTTGCCTTTTTTATGGTATATACTATATTATATAGACAACTGCATTTAAACCCTTCAGATCGTGTCACTTGTCTCTTTTTTAGAGCTTTGATTTAATTACATAATTAATATTTTTAAACAGTGATGAGCAAATCAATTCACATGAGAAACAATGCTACCCAGATTGCTGAAGTAATAGATCCAAAATAGGACCAAAGAAGGAAGAGGGGGCTTCCTACCTTACTCTTGCTAACCTACATAGTTTGTTAGAAGGGGATTATGAGGTAAGAATACCACTCACTGTACTATAATTTGGAAGTATTATACTACTTTGTAAGCAAATATAATATTTACTCATTTAATCAATGGCATCAGATTTTTTGCGAATGTTCATTATTTACTGTACCCCCTGTGGCTAAACAGAAGAGGAACCCTCACTGGATCCCATCTACTTGATGAACTAGGAAAGGCTCTGAATTATGCCAGTGCAGCACATTTTAGTTTTGATTCAACAGAGTATAATTTATACATTTTTGTCTGTCACTCCTTTTTGATTTCACTCATTATCATATTTAGTTGCAGAGTTGACAGTCAAAGCTGACAATTCAAATTTCTGCTCAAAGATTTAAACTGTTTACATGTAAGGGGGCTTCTGATCTATTGAATGTTGATGACAACTGACCCAAGCCCCACCCTGCTTATTCTTGGATAGGACAACAACCCACTGCAGGTAGTTAGTAGCCTTCACCGTCATGTGCCCAGTTCCTTGCCAGAGGCATATCCACAACATCCCTGGCCATTAACCTTTATATTCATAAGAAAGGTATGGCCACACGAAAAATATATTTTCTGTACTTTACTGAAGTTATTCAAAGGCGGTGGCAGTGATACATCAAATCACATGGACATAGTGTGTCTTCAGCATGCATCGCCATACACAAAAGTGGATTATCTGTAGTAGAAAGCAGAACATTGCACGATATATGTATGCCATCTTTCCTTAGCATCTCTTCCCCCTGCTCCCTGGGAGCACCATAGTGTTAGGACCCATCTCCCTGTATACTATATCTGTAGCATTCTGCTCTATTCAAACCGAGATTCACAGGCTAAAGCATCTAGTTCTGTCAGCTGAGATTAACAAGGTGCCTTCTGTAGAATACCAGTCTCTCTCTCTGTATCCCACTTCAAAGCTCTATCCTGCTGGGTACGCTCCCCAAATATTATGCTCTTTCTCCCAGGGTCTTTAGTACTCACTCAGAGAACTCTGACTTGCCCATTAGGCTTTAGGCATTCAGCTAACAACTCCCTTCATGTTGTTCCAGAGACAGGACTGCTGGAGCTGCACCTTACCATTCTGTACACTTCTCCTAGGAACTCCAGGGACATTAATACTCACAGAGAAGACTTAGCTTGGCCTAAAAGTACTTTTGCATCCCACCCTCAGTCCACTTAAACCATTTTTCGAGTCAGGACAACTACAGCTGGCTCTTCTGGGTGTTAGACTATCTCACTCTGACCTCCTTCCCTGTGCAGAGAGTTTGCAGTTGCTGACTACATCTGCATGGCTGTGGGATGTTTGGCTCCCATGCCCTATCTCACTAGGATCATCACCTCCTGGCATTTATATGGGTAATATATATTTCATCACTACAGAAAGGCTTTGTTCTAAAAGGGAACCTAATTACACAATTCCCTATTACCAAGCTATTTTGGGACAGAGCCACCTAGTGGCAGACTAGCTAACTGCACCTGCTTACATGCAGAGAAATGGGCTTCCCCCAACTTGGAGGAAACCTCTACTTGGATATCAAATAGTTGGGATGGAGGCTGTGATCATTCAAAGACTGCACTAGTCCTTGTATCCATTCCAGTACCTGTGTCTGTTGAGTTTTGCTATAACAAACTAGTCTTAGATGCCTGATATGCATGGACATTGATTCTTTTTACATAAAGAGCATATTTGTCATTGTCTCTCATGTAGAAAAGTGTATTACAGCATAACTAAAGGAGAACATGACAAAGAGATTAACAACAAAGATGAATCTCTTAAGAGGGTTAGTTTTATTCCATAAAAGCCTTTATGGATGCTGGCATCATGGTACAAGGCGGATTTCCCTGTCATTTGTGACACTTCTGTCCTGGATTTTGCTAGGCAACCCTTTGGCCTTCTATTGGCTGTATGTTTGGGGTTGCACTGCTGCAGAATAAATTTGGGGCTAATCACATGCCTCCTTGACGGTATGGCATCTGCCAGTATTTTCCAGCATTGATGACCCCACTGATGGGGCAATGTTGAGGACCGTAGACACAGTGGTCAGCCAGGGAAACTTACTACAGCAGATGAAAGACACATCACGCTTATCTCTCTTTGACACTGGAAGATGTCCAGCAGTGCCATTAGCACAGAACTGGGGGAAGCCAGTAGAACCCAGGTACACCCATCTACTGTCTGGAGAAGTCTGGTTAGAAATGGTGTTCATGGAAGCCATTCAATGTAGAAACAAGGCTAAGTGACTTAACTATGCACAAAAACATAGTGAGGTGCAAAAAAATGTCAGCAGGAGCTCTGGACTGATGAGTCAAAATTTGAAATATTTGGCTATATAAAGAGGCAGGTTGTTCGCCAAAGGGCTGGAGATGAGTGTCTGCAGGCAAAAATGAAGCATGGTGGAGGTGCCTTGCAAGTTTGGGGCTGCATTTCTGCAAATGGAGTTGAAGATTCAGTCAGAGTCAATGGTGTCCTCAATGCTGAGAAATACAGGCGGATACTTAGTCATCATGCCATACCATCAGGGAGGCGGGCGATTGGCCCAAATGTATTTTGTAGCAGAACAATGACTCCAAACAAACAGCCAATGTCATTAGAAATTATCTCCGGTATAAAGAAGAACAAGGAGCCCTGGAAGTGATGGTTTTGCCCCTACAGGGCCCTGATCTCAAAATCATTGAGTCTGGCATTACATAAAGAGACAGAAGGATTTGAGGTAGCCTACATCCACAGAAGATCTGTGGTTAGTTCTCCAAGGTGTTTGGGACAACCTCCCTACCACGTTCCTTCTAAAACTGTGTTCACAAGCACTGTGTGTACCTAGAAGAATTCATGTTGGTGGTTTGAAATCAAATAGTGGTTACATCAAATATTGATTTAATCTGGATTTCTCTTCTGCTTTACTTTCTATTTTGTTAACTGATAAAAATAAACAATTAACACTTCTATTTCTGAGAGCATTCTTAATTTACAGCATTTCTTCACACCTGCCTAAAATTTTTTCACAGTACTGTATATAATATATATAATATAATATATAATATATATTATATATTATATAATATAATATATAATAACCACTATCACTACTAAATTTGATTTGACATGGCAGCCTCTGTATTGATTCTTCTATACACTGAATTTGTGGTTTAAACTGCTGGAACCAGTACCCCACAGGAAAATGCTATTGTTCATTATTTGGGATTTTCTATATTGTTGAGGGTAAAGTGGAACTTCAGTCATTTTTTCAACTTTCCATATATTAAATCTTCTGCCCTTGTTGTTTTAACTTTGGATAGTAAAAACTTGTGTTTATGCCATTAAATACCTTCTACAGCCCACTTCCTGTTCCTTGTCTGGTAAAAAGCCTAGGCTTATGGCATCATGCACAGCTATTTCTCTCATTCACATGAGAGTTTGCCAGGAAGGGAGGGGGTGAGTCATAAGAGGGCCAATGAGAGCTGCAGAGCTGGAGGTGTGCCTCTGTGTAAATACAGGAAGTGAACAGACAGCAGCTTCAGCTGCCCACAGTTAAAATGGTTGCAGCCAGACTTAGTGGAGGGAGATTTCTGCAGCATATTTGGCAAGTACAGAATCACAGTATATATTAATTGATATGCAAAGTGGTTGGAGGGAAGCTTCAGAATGGCAAAGACGTTTTTATTACAAATTATGTGAGCAGACTGCAGTTCCTCTTTAACTGAAAAAAAACCTATATAAATTTCATATAATGTGATGGTTATAACCATTGACCTACTAATATTTCACAATCTTCTTTTCTTCCATAGGACTGGAATTAGAGTCCTCTACAGCTCTGAAATAAAACAGGTCTAAGGTAAGTGCCCATTCATAACAACTGAGCTAAGTCTTTTACAGTCAGTGGGAGATGACCTCAGTTCACATTGAAACTAACCAATATCTGCCTACAGCTCATCACAAAGCTTTCCTATGGAAATTATCATAATAAAGCATTGATTCATGGCTTTAATAGTGAAAGGCAAGTTTCAGTTTAGAGACAGAGAATGCCTAACACTCCCTGACACATCTGTGTGTCGCAGTCACCACAAGTTGAAATGGCGTGTCTCAGGAGAGCGCACGTCCTCTCATCACTTCCAAGGAGTACCATGGCCTACGGCTTTCTCTGTGTACAGAAAAGAATCGGGGCACAATCTCACATGACTCAAAATCTTTGCAAGTTCACTGCAAAGACTGAGCAAAACAGAGCTCATGTATCACCTTATACACAGCAAAACGGATATCATATTATTTTTGTTCCCAGCACAGAAGGGATAGGGGTTTATGCTTTATAAGGCAAAGTGGCCACTGAACATGTGGTCATGGGGGTAACCACAGGCTCATTCGCTTCTGTCTAAAATATGTTCTTTGCTATTAATTTTAAAGCCCAACTCCAAACTTTCTTTCTTATTATTATTATTTTTTTTTTTGAGTGACTGCGGAAGAGATAATATATCATGTTTTTATTGCTTGTCTGGGTCCCTATTAGTTAGATTTCCTCTCACTTCCTGTCATGGTCCCCAAGGGGTCAGAGGTATATTATGGTATGGGAATGCTCTCCAATCGGGACTGTGATACCATCAAAAATATTTTTCCCCAGCAGAGTAGGGAACATCTGGAACCTCTGTGAGATTTTTTTTTTTCGTTTTTCTATGCACTGTCCCCTGCTCAACCCCATGGACAATGTGCTATCTTGCATGACCTGCAGCACCTCTGCATCAATCTCGGCTACTGATGTCAGAAGAAATTTCCTTCATTTGCTTTTATACAGCTAGATATGTGCTCCCTTTATTGACCTTACCTAACTAACCTAACTTTTTAATTTAAACTGTAACTCCACTTTTGTTGAGAAGAAAACATTCCCCTCTGGGTGATCTATGTACATGGCAAGGATTTTAACAAACATTATTGCAGATTCCCACCTTTTGTTATTCTGAAGAAATCCCTGTGTGTTTGTGTCCATGCGAAAAATGAATCGAATGGGAGTGGTTTCATAATCATCAATCAGCTGCAACACCTGCAGGGCTCTAATGAGGAAAATTGCATGGTCTGCATCCCTTGACATGATTTCCTATTGGGAGTATCTCACCAACAATGACATTTTTGTTACAGGGCATGCCTGAAATCTGACTTGGTATCTTAGAGTAGACTTCTGGGAAAATCAGTGAGCCAATTACACAAGCAGGAAATTATGTTTCTGGGGGGCTTTCTGTACACATATTACAGAAATGTTCTGTACACAAATTATAGAGCTGCAGATTGAAAAGGAAAGGTAATTTTTAATAACATTCAGGCTGGGTTATCACCGGAGAACGAAGCAGCTCACAGCAGGGGTCCGGTCAACGCTGTATCCTGGCCTAGGCCAACAAGGCCCAGGCCTAGGGCAGAACTTTGCAGGGGGGCAGCACAGAAAGAGTCCCTGCCGGCTTGCACTACACTGTTATGCCGCATACACATGATCGCACATTCCGACAACAAAATCCATGTTTTTTTTATGACGGATGTTGGCTCAAACTTGTCTTGCATACATACGGTCGCACAAATTTTGTTGGAAATTACGAACGTCAAGAAGGCGGTGACGTACAACACGTACGATGGCACTATAAAAGGAAAGTTCAATACCAAGTGAGCCTCCCTTTGGGCTCCTTCTGCTAATCTTGTGTTTATCTCATGTTAGTAGAAGTTTGGTGAGAGACGATTCGCGCTTTTCAGCCTCGTGCTTTTCAGATTGTTACTGCTCTTCAGTTTGTGCTTGTGGGTTCGTATCTGGTTTTCAGTGCGTGTAGTCAGTTCGCATTTGCTTTTCAGTGCATATTTTATAGTACGTATTTGATCTTCAGTGCGTTTTTGTCCGCTCGTTTCTAATTTTCAGCTCGCTCTTCTCAGGCCTTTTTGTTTTTCATTGCTTTCTGTTAGTTCGTTCTGACCAGCCGACCGTTTGGAAGCCATGAGGACCCTCGTCCCCGGACCAGAGGGTTTTTAACTACCGGCTGGCTAGAGCCAGAAGAGTGGTAGAGAACACTTTTGTGATAATGGCCAGCCGGTTCCACCTATTCCTTATGGCAATCAACATGGCGGAATATAAACTTAACCATATAATCCTTGCATGCTGCATTCTCCACAACTATTTAAGGAGAAATTCAATGAACTATGTGGCCGCAGTTGGGCCTGAGGCCGGACTTCAAGAAGAAACCCTGATGGCGCTTGAAGCTGGCCGTCCTGGGTTGCCCCCCCAAAAGCGCCCGCAAAGTAAGACAGAAGTATGTCGAGTACTTTGTGAGTAGGGGGGCCATTGATATGCCAGAAAATGTTTAAGAAACATTTTAAAAATACATTTTTTAGTTAAACTGAAATAAGATTTCCTTTGATTTACTGCTTGTGTTTCTTTAGCTGTCTCCTAGGTTATCCAATGGGCTTTTCTTTTTGGCCATTTTCTTCAATAGTGCAAATGTAATTTATTTGATACATGAGGTGACAATCTCTTCTTCAGTGAACTATTATGTTGTGGGTCTGCTACACACATGCCTTGTTTTTGTTGTTAATGTATGTAATGCATTACTGATAAAAATATTCATCATTTTCTGCACCATTAATTAATTTTTGGGAGTCACGAAAATGGCCTGATTGTTGCAAATTATAAAGCACTGTGGGAGTTATTTACGAAAGGACAATCCACTTTGCACTCCAAGTGCACTGCAAAAGGGCACTTGAAACTGCACTTGAAACTGGACTGAAAGTGCACTTGTAGTGCAAAAGTGGATTTCCCTTTAGTAAATAACCCCCATTGCCACTGTAAACACCAACTTAGTCCAAAAACTGGTATTGAACATTGAAAGCCACACATTGTTGAGAAGAAAACTTTTTGCTCTGTGCACATTCACATGTTCGTTAGAAAAGGGTTTTAGCACAAACCAACATATTTTTGTAATAACATTTTTGGTTTTGACAGTACAAATAGCCTTTTTTGTGTTAAACAGGCATGTTTTAAATCATAAAACAATACACAACTCAGGAACTTACAAAGTTCAACTTTGATAATTTGAAGGCAATATCAGACATTAGTGTGTCCAAACTGTGTTAATCTTGCCTTCATCAAATGGGGTGATGTCACCCCTGTAAAAGCCAAATTTTGAAGATGCACACAAATTGAGAGTCAAAATGGGGATTTCCCTCCTGATCCAATGCCTAATGTCAACATGTGCTAGCTCCCATCATGGGAGATCAATGGACGTGTCTCGGGGGTGCAACCCCTTCCTCTCAGCTACTTGAGTTGTGAGGAAGGGGTTGCACCCACCAAACACGTACATTGATATCCCGTGACGGCAGATAGCACATGTTGACACACTGTGTGCATCTTCAAAATTTGGCTTTCCATATACTTAAAAAAAAATTCAAATATTTAAAAAATATCAACAAATGGAAGAATTCAGATGAAGGAGTAGCCGAAGCGATGATCGTGATAATGAAGGTACAATTTTAACTTGGTGCATCAGTGGCCTATACTGCTTATAGTTTGAGGCCTATATTGGGACAAGATTAGGAGAGTTTAGCCTGACATTAGGGTTTGTCTTGTGTTGTGTCTTGCAGAGAAAATGGATGGCTTCAATGATCACAACTTCCTCCCACTATTCATAGACAAGTACAGGGAGCTGCCCTGTCTGTGGCAGGTGAAACACCCGCATTATAATCATAATCATAAATCATATAACCATAAACAAAAGAGGCAGGCAGTGCCGGAGAAACTGCTGGAGTTGGTGAAGCCGCAGATTCCCACGGCAACCATCCCCTATTTGAAGGCCAAAATTGGTGGCCTGAGGAGCACTTATAATAGGGAGCGCAATAAGGTCCAGGATTCCCAGAGATCAGGAGCAGCAGCAGATGACATTTATGTACCCAGGCTCTGGTACTATGAGAGACTTCATTTTTTGTCAGACCAGACTGAAGTCAGACAATCACTCTCAAGCCTACCTTCCACTCTTCCTTCCACGCTTCCTTCCACCCCAGCTGAGGCTTCCGACGTCCAACCTGGGCCTTCCAGCCAGGAAGAAGTGGAGGAGCCCAGCTTGAGCCAGGTATAGCATTGTTCTACAGATTTCTTGTTGTAAAATTAATTATGTTAACTAGATGTTATTATTGATCACTAATTGCTGATTTAATAAAGTGTTTTACATATCAATAGACAATAGTGGCCAAAAATGTTTGGGACAAAAATGAAAAATGCTGGGCTCAGAATGATAGTCTTTTCTATTTGTTAGCATTCAATTTGCAATAGTTATGAGCTGAAAATTGTGTGTGATTGATGAACAAAAAAACTAAAACTATGTCCATTTTTCATACACAGGAAAGCCTCAGTCAGGAAGAGGCTGTGGAATGTGGCATCCAGGAGGAGGCTGTGGAATGTGGCAGCCAGGAGGAGGCTGTGGAATGTGGTAGCCAGGAGGTGGCATGTCCCAGTAGCCTGACTGAATCCCAGGTCCCTCCCCTCCTCCTTCCAACCAAAAGGCCCAGGAAGGGGAGGAATGTGGAGGAGGCAGCACTTGGGCTGATTCGGGAGGCTAATGCTGCCCTCAGAACCACCCCACTCTTCAAGAGGCCTTTGCCTCCATGGCTGCATGCAAAATGCAGGAAATGGAGGAGGGCCAACGCCTCATCTGTGAGGAAATTATGTATCTGACCCTAAATAAGGGGTTGATGGGCCAACTCACAACCAAAACCCACCTGTGTGAGTTCGACCATCGTCCTCCTCCTCTTCCTCCACCTCCTGCCACAACTACAACACCACAGCCACAGCCTGGAAGGAAGAGTGGAAGGAAGAAAAGAGTGTGATTGGCTGAGTTCAGTCTGGTCTGACAAAAGACGCAGGCTGTGTATGATCGCAGCCTGGGGACATATATGTCATCTGCTGCTGTTCCTGATCTCTTGGAGTCCTGGACCGGCTTGTGCCCACTATTATATGGACTCCTCAGGCTCCCAATTTTGCCTGTAAAATAGTTGATGTGTGCCACGGGGTACAAAGGCTTCGCTAATGTCACCAGTTTCTCCAGCGTTGCCTTCCTCTTTATTTTCTTATGACCCATAATAAATGGCTATTTATGATTCACTTGCCTATGTGTTTTACTTCAAAAAGGACAGTTTGTTTGTGAGTAGGCAGGTACATTTCCTAAACACAATGTCAAATTAACAAGGGACACCAACCAACCTCCTTGAGGTTAAAAAATACAAGATAATAATGGTGTTATGGTAACTTGACACACAAAATGAAAAAAATACTATGGAGATCACTAGAAAAAAAAAACAGGAGATCTTGATTAAAAAATAAATAAATATATAAATAAAATCACTATAAAAATAAATAAAAAAAAAACATTATTATAGAGATCTAACAAAAAAAAACTAATATTATTCAGGAGATCACGAGAAATAATAAGAATAATAATAATAAGAAGAAGAAATCAGTTTGTCAGAAATAAATAAATAAAAAAAGAATAAAAAAATACAACTTTTTTTGCTCTTTTTGTTTGTTGAAAAAAAAAAACAAGACATGATTTAGGAAACATTTATCTATGCCTTACTTCCTAGCCAGCTGAACAGTAAGTGTATCCTATTGCTGAACACTATAGAGCATCAGTGCATGGGATCATAAGAGTTTAGTCATGCACTGGTTGGTTAATTAATTTGATTATTCATAAGAAGCACTGACTGGAAAAATTTGTATAGCATAGAAATGTAGACTGGGGACAGGAAAATACAGTTTTAATTGTAATTTTGATCACAACCCCCCTCCCCAAATGAACAAATATGTCTGTGGCATGAGCAAAAGTTGTTACTTATAATTATGACCATTCAAATAAAATAACAAAAATTAACACTAAATTATTGAAACATTTGATTTCAGCACTACTATATTACAATGCACAGAGGTTGGTTTTTGGTATAGGGCAGGGGTCTCCACGCTTTCTAAATAAAGGGCCAGTTTACTGTCCTTTAGATTTAAGGGGGGAGGACAGACTGTGGCCAGTGGGAATAGAATATGTCCTAACATCCGTGGGAGTAAACAAGACTTGGTGGTCAGTGAATGTTAAAAAAAATAGCTCTTGCGATGAGTAGGAGGAATACTGCTCTATTGGATGGAGGAATAGTGCCCATTCATTTATATCAATGGGAGGAATTATGTCCCATTGTTGGTGCCAGTGGAAGAAATAGTGCCTCACTGTTGGTGTGAGTGGGAGGAATGCTACTTTATCATCAATGTCAGTGGAAGGAATAGTGTCTCATTGTTGGTGTCAATAGGAGCAATTGTGCCTCATATTAGTGGGTACAATAGTGCCCCAAGGGCCAGATAAAACCAAAGAAAGGGCCACATTCAGCCCACGTGACACAGTTTGGAGACTACTGGTATAGAGGATCATGGAGCAGAAGAGGAGGTTATTGCATGTTTACATATGGTAGGGTTAGTGTGAGATTAGGGTTATTTTAGAGTTTTAGGATGGGTAATGCCGCGTACACACGGTCGGACTTTTCGTCTACAAAAGTCCAACGGACGCCGACGGACTAAAGCTGGCTGGTAATCCGATCGTGTGTGGGCTTCTCCGGACTTTCAGCAGACTTTTTCAGCCTCAAATCCGACGGACTTTAGATTTGAAACATGCTTCAAATCTTTACGTCGTAACTACGACGGACCCCGAAATCCGCTCGTCTGTGTGCTAGTCCGACGGACAAAAACCCATGCTAGGGCAGCTATTGGCTACTGGCTATGAACTTCCTTATTTTAGTCCGGTGTACGTCATCACGTACGAATCCGTCGGACTTTTGTGTGGTCGTGTGTAGGCAAGTCCGTTCGTTAGAAAGTCTGCTGCAAGTCCGCCGAAAGTCCGCAGGAAGTCTGTCGGACAGGCTGTCGGACTTTTGTAGACGAAAAGTCCGACCGTGTGTACGCGGCATAAGAGTTAGGTTTAGTTTTATTGTTACAGGGAAGGTTGGTTTTGGTTTTAGGGTTCCAGGGAAGGTTGTTTTGAATGTTTCAAGTATAGGGAGAGTTAGTGTGACAGTTACAGGGTTATGGTTACTAGGGGGGTTAATAGTGGTTATAGGAAGGATTAGTGTAAGGCATAGTGTTAAGGTTACAGTAAGGGTTAAATTAGTGTTACAAAGAGGGTTAATAGTGGAGGTTATAGGAAGGGTTAGTTTTACAGGAAGGATTAGTGTAAGGCATAGTGTTAGGGCTACAGTAAAAGTTAGATTAGTGTTACAGGGAGGGTTATGAAGAGGTAAAGTGAGAGGGTTATGGTTACAAGGAGGGTTAATGCTAGAGTTACAGGTAGCTACTGCTCAAGCTGGGATCTGAGATGCAGTGTGATAGTGTTGGTGTAATGCCCCGTACACACGGTCGGATTTTCCGACGGAAAATGTGTGACAGGACCTTGTTGGAAATTCTGACCGTGTGTAGGCTCCATCACACATTTTCCATTGGATTTTCCGACACACAAAGTTTGAGAGCAGGCTATAAAATTTTCCAACAACAAAATCCGTTGTCGGAAATTCTGATCGTGTGTACACAAATCCGACGGACAAAGTGCCACGCATGCTCAGAATAAATAAAGAGATGAAAGCTATTGGCCACTGCCCCGTTTATAGTCCCGACGTACGTGTTTTACGTCACCGCGTTCAGAACGATCGGATTTTCCGACAACTTTGTGTGACCGTGTGTATGCAAGACAAGTTTGAGCCGACATCCGTCGGAAAAAATCTTAGGATTTTGTTGTCGGAAAGTCCGAACAAAGTCCGACCGTGTGTACGGGGCATAAGAGTTACAACGATGGTTAGTCTTACAGAGAAGATTAATGTAAGGCATGATGTAAGCACTGCCATGTGCAGTCCTCTGCACATGCCCTCTACGATTTATCTTGGTCCCCCCTGCACCTGAAATTTATGTTGGGGATTGGGGGACTGTTTTCAGTTCATTATTATGCAATCTGACTTTGCATGATGGATTTATTGTCCATACCTTTATATTCATATTGTTGCTATTTTTCACTACATGTCCATGTATTATCTATTGGGGTCAGGTACTGCTTTGCATGCAGTTCATGCTTGTCATCCATGTGTGCCCGGAACTACAAAGGGTTTCCTTATTGGAGACTGTCCTGGGAATGCAGTGTTTGCTTTACCATCTGCAAGCCTTGTGTTCCCATTGTATCCATGACGACTCTGTTGTCATAGGATACACTGCAGTGCCAGTGGGACGTCAATGCACCAGCTCCCTCTGTGGCGCGTGGCGGTGGCTGTGCCTGCGCCGCATGGAGACACAGCGAATCCAAGTCTCAGGGGGCCTGTTCCTGGCAATCAGGGAGGAGACGGTCCACACTCAGCTGATCTGCATGACTGCAGATCAGAAGATGTGGGTTAGGACTACATATATTGTTAGTTCAGACACAGACAGATAGGGCAACGGACAGGACGTCTCTGGAGAGGTCGTTGGTGGACCACCTTCACTGAGAACAAGCTATTTCGGTAACCTCATGACTCTATGCCTTTGGCTTTGAACTTCCAAGTACCTTGCATGTCTGATTTCAGACATACAATATATGTATTTACTCTTTATATATCTTCTTTACCGTTTTGTTTTTTTGGGGTGCATTGGCCCATGGTCTCCTATGTCATCTACGTCCCTATCCACACTTCTGCCTGCGAGTGACGTCACTGTTTTACATAGTTATGTTTAATTACCATTCATGACTTTGGTGATGGAGGGGGAATTTTTTCTTTTTTTCCCCTCCCCCTCTATTTTTTATGAATTTACATTTATTATGCCCGTTGTCTTTCCTTCTAGATTTTCCACCTGCTGGACCTCAGTACACATTATATATTGTTGTGTTATCTGGGTTTCCAGACCTTAGCAAACTTTTTGGGCGTGACTGGGGATATTTATCCCCTCACAACTCCCAGCCCCTTTGGTTCCTCATATCAATTTGTAAGTTGAAGCAACAGCTCAGTGGATGGGATCTGCAGGGGGCTCTACGTTATGGTGTCATTCCTCTTTTAATCACTGTGGATGCTCAAATGTACATGCAAAATGATTATGATGTAAGTGCTGCAATACCCTCAGTATTCTGTGTATGATTACCTAGCAATACTTGTTAGGGTTTGGTTATTGCTGATTATTCTGCATTTTGAATTTCATAGATATTACATTCCCTGTGAAACCTGCTGATGAAGGAGACAACATTTCAACTCTGAAACGCGTTGAGTTAGGAAAGTTATATAATTTTGTTTGCATTTGTTGTGCATATAATCTGTATCCACGGTCATGTGCAATATTTTACCAATGCCATGTCAATAAATGTTTTCAATTTTTCTACTATTTTTTGTTTATGTGGTAGTGCCTTTAAAGTCCAACACCTAGGGGGTCTTTCTCTTTCAATGTAAATAAGGCAGATTGTCAGCATCCCCTGCACAGTTACTAAACACACCCAGAGAACACATTTAAACCTTTGATTGCTCCTGATGTTAACCCCTTCCCTTCCGGTGTCATTTATACTGTGACAGTGCATTTTTTTAGCACTGATCACTGTATTGGTGTCACTGGTCACCAAAAAGTGTCACTTAGTGTTCAATTTGTCCGCCGCAATGTTGCAGTACCGCTAAAAATCACTGATCACCACCATTACTAGTAAAGAAAAAAGTCCCTAAATCTATCCCATTTTGTTTGTAGACGCGATTACTTTTGCGCAAACCAATTAATGTACGCTAATTGTGATTTTTTTTACCAAAAATATGTAGCAGAATACAAATTGGCTTAAACGGATGAAGAAATTAGATTTTTTACATATTTTTATTGGATATGTTTTATAGTACAAAGTAAAAAAATATTGTTTGTTTTTTCAAAATTATTGCTCTTTTTTTGTTTATAGCGCAAAAAATAAAAAATGCAGAGGTGATCAAATACCACCAAAAGATTTGTGGGAAAAAAAAGACATCAAATTTGTTTGGGTACAGCGTCGCACGGCCGCGCAATTGTCAGTTAAAATAACGCACTGCCGTATTGCAAAAAATGGCCTGGTAATTAAGGGGGTAAATCCTTCTGGGGCTGAAGTGGCTAAAATATTTAAAGCTTTGCACTGTAAGTGAATATATCCCTAAATTCCTGCATTTGTGGCCAACATTTTATTCTTCTCTTTGTCATGTAAACCCTTCCAGTGCCAGCCTAAAAACTTGGGATCTCCAAACATCCTAATGTCAAAAGGATCTATTCTTTTTGCACTTTTTTATTGCAACATGTATAATATTGTGTTAGCATGCATCATTTGTATTACCAGTTATGTCTGTGTATTGCTCAGTTTTTCAAGGGCATTATTGATTTTCAAGTCTCTCCAAAGACTAAATTCTTGAGCCTAAGTTTTTTTCATTCCATGTGAGAGGGGCTATGGAATCATAAAATAACAATTGCAGCAGACCACTCCACACAGACATGTCACTCAGGAAACCTGACAAAATATGAACAGATAGATACGGCTAGTAAGACAATCGGTAAATCAGCACATTTATGCATTTATCCGCCTACAGCAGAGAGAGTGTTAGAATTAAGGCAGGCATAAAGAAAGGCAAAATCAATTTCTAGTTTTACAGGGAGATTTAGAAGCGCAGCTGGACGTGTCGGCCGAGAGTCACTCTAAAGATTTTACAGCGGTAATTTGCAAGAAATGATTGTTGGTTTAGGCTGTTCAGATAGATTGTGGAATGATGTTCTTTGCATGGGAATAGATTTATCATACTTAGCATCCTTGTGCTTGTTTACATATGAAGAGCAGACAAGAGCATTGGTGATACCTGGCCCACAATTCTAAAAAAACAAAGACTGGCTTCCATCCTGAAGTCCAAGAAGAAGCCAGGCAATAAGACTCACTTATCAGGAGTCATGCAAGTTGTGAACCAATGGCCAAAACATTGTGTTTTTTTTTTGGCGTATCATTTAATGATCGATGTTTAGATATTGTATGCAATAAGGCACTGGTAATCTGCATAATAGAATATAGTGGTATACATATATTTTTTATTTTTTTCACTGTATATATATATATATATATATATATATATATATATATATATATACACACATATACACACACACATATATATATATATATATATATATATATATATATATATATATATATATACACAGGAACTGAGTCACCCGTCTGAGTCACCCCTTGATTCTGCCCCCTACCCACCTCTGACCACCGTCCCTTGATTCCACCCCCTACCCACCTACCAGCACTGCTAAATCAATTGTATGAAACATGTTGATGATAAAAAGAAAAGCAGTAAAATAGATCCTCTGCAGTCAGCAACAATAGCATCCCAGCAATAGATCCCCACACAACAACAGACTCCCCCAGCAACAATGGACTCCACCCCAACAACAATAGATTCCTTGCAGCAACAGTGAACTACCCACAACAAAATATCACACCCAGTAACAAAATATCCACCCAAGCAACATTAGACCCCCCCCCAGCAGCAACAACAGATCTCCCAGCAGCCAGCATCAATAGATCCTCCAGCAGCCAGTAAAAATAGACCTCTCCCTCAAAAGTACAGTAGATCCCTTCCAGCAACAATAGATTCCCCATCAGCAACAATAGACCCTCACACAAAATCAGATCCCCACCAGTGACAATAGATCCCCCAGCAGCCAACATCAATAGACCCTCCAGCACACCCCACACCCCATGCTATTACATACATTCAGTGCTGGAGGTGCCGGAACTGCGTTCCCCCGCGTTCCCGCTGAAAAAAGATTATATATATATATATATATATATATATATATATATATATATATATATATATATATATTCACTGGAGTGGTGTAATTTAACAATATTATACAGAGGTTAGCGCAGTCAAACTTCTTTGTTCCACATTTTTTCACTCTACCCAAAGGTGGAATGCATTTTTTGACGGCAGCAAACAAAATTTTTTTCACATTAGACAGGTTCTATATATATTTTGTTGTATTTTTTGCATGGATATATTTTATTTTATTATATATTTTTTGCGCACATATTTTATTCATAATAATCAATAACCCATTTATTTTCTAATTTTACTGTAACATGTGAAGATCATGTCTTAACCGGTTCAATACAGGGCATTTTCACCCCCTTCCTTCCCAGACCAATTTTTAGTTTTCAGCGCTGTCGCATTTTAAACGACAATTGCGCGGTCATGCGACATTGTACCTAAACAAAATTGACGTCCTTTTTTCCCCCACAAATAGAGCTTTCTTTTGGTGGTATTTGATCACCTCTGTGGTTGTTATTTTTTGCGCTATAAACAAAAGAAGAGCGACAATTTTGAAAAAAACACAATATTTTTTACTTTTTGCTATAATAAATATCCCAATTTTTTTTTTAAAAAACAAATTTTTTCCTCAGTTTCGGCCGATACGTATTCTTCTACATATTTTTGGTAAAAAAATCGCAATAAGCGTATATTGATTGGTTTGCGCAAAAGTTATAGCGTCTAGAAAATACGGGATAGATTTATGGCATTTTTAAAAAAAAATTATTTTTTTTTTTTTTTACTAGTAATAGTGGCGATCGCAATTTTTTTTCATGACTGCGACATTATGGCGGACACATCGGACACTTTTGACACATTTTTGGGACCATTCACATTTATACAGCGATCAATGCTATAAAATTGCATTGACTACTGTGTAAATGTGACAGGCAGTGAAGGGGTTAACCACTAGGGGGCGGGGAGGGATTAAATGTGTTTCCTAGGGAATGCTTCTAACTGTAGGGGGAGGGGACGCTCAAGGGGAGGAGACTGATCAGTGTTCCTCCTTTCTGGGAACACAGATCGCTCTCCTCTGAGCTGACAGGACGTGGATCTCTGTGTTTACACACAGAGATCCACGGTCCGGCCCGGTTAACTGGCAATCGCGGGTGCCCGGCGGACATCGCGGCCGCTGGGCACACGCACCAGGACCCGAGCAACGCAGCGGGCGCACGTGCGCGCCCCCTAGGCGGCCGGGAGATCCCATCTGTGAACGTCATATGTACATACGCGGGTAGGGAAGTGGTTAATAACTTCCAGGGCTTTGTAGTTCTGTTCAGCAAAGTTGTGATTTGGGAATCTTCGAGATTATACCCCGGTCAATATCCTAACGCATGTGTTTTACATTACAGTGATACAGTGTTTGATTTGCCTGCAGTTAAAATTTGGTGACAGTCACATTCACTGATTATAAATACGCTTCCCAGTGTTAGGATCATAGGAAATGCAGAAATAATAAAGAAATAATAGAATATATATATATTTTGTAGCGGGGTGCCTGTGAAACAGGGTACAATTTACAGGAAAAGTGATTGATGGGGATATATGTTCCTCCACGGATTCTTAGATTTGCAATCTAAGATAATTCCAGCAAAGACTTCAGGGTAAAGAAGGATAGTTCTTTACCCTGTATTGGTAGTCCATTCTGGGGCTGGTTTTATTGGGAGTCTGATAGAGATCCGGGTGGGACAGACTTCCAAGTCCATGGCCTGCAGTTTAAGGTTTTCTTTTCAGGTCTTGATTAAGGCAGCTGGTCCTAGCTCTGGGAGAGAGAGATGGACTGTGTGGCATGCAGGTTGTGTACCTGTGAAAGGAGAATCAAACATATACATTTTTTCCTCTGTGAACTGTTACAAGTTGCTGTGTGCAAGACCGCAAGGATGGGGCGGTCAAAACAGAAAAAGGAAGCACTCCTTGCTAAAGCCAGGGAACGGCTAATGTTGCTAAGGGTATTTCACCACATGCCCCAGCCACACCAGAGAATTCGTCTGAGTGTGAAATCTCTGTGACCTGGGGTAAATTAATCATGTCACCCCCAGTTAAGAGGGAAGTTAAAAAGGTTGTCCCTGGCAACAGGAAGCCAGCTAGACAACAGCATGTGGAAAAGAGTATGGTCGTCCGTGGAAGCCACCTCCAGGCCCACAGGGATGTTGCAGTTTCGAGGAGTCTGCTGATGGCCGTGACCAGTCGTATCCCAAGACAACAGAGAGCCTGGCATTGAGGAGTTGGCAAGAAAGTAAAGCTCAAGGTCCAATACCATGCATGCAGTGTGGTCAAGTGGGGCATGGAATCTTTACTTGCCCAAGGTTATGCAAAACCGCTGAAAAGTTTGGAAAGGCTGCGGTGTCATCCTGTGGCCACACAGAGGCAGTAGCTGGTATGGATGCAACTGAGAGACAGCACGCTCAAGTGAAGGCTATCATGCCAGCCACTGAAAATGGCAAGACTGTTTCAATTTGAGAGACTGAACCTAGTGAAATGGGAGTGCGTTCAGCGGGGAGGTCCGCAGTGCAAAAGGACATAGACTTGCTGCAGTGTGCTACCCGGAGCAGTGGGGAGGCACATGGTGAAGCCCAGCTGACAGCAAAGTTAAAGACTCAAATGGAAATGGGGACTATGCATGTGCCTGCTATAATCTAGCAGAGTGCTGGAGAAGTTAAACTAGGGGTGACCAAAACTGTCCTTGTGCCATGTTCCCTAGTGACAGGTGCTGCAGCGTTGCCCAGGGAAATTTCCAAGAAGCCCGTAGTGAGGGAGCAGAGAGTTTCCCAGGTCAGCTATGGAGCAGCCCAAGTAGGTAAGAGTGCCCCTTTACAGAGAGCGGGCGCTGTGAGGAGTCACTCAGAGGTTGTGGTGACTCATAGACAACCCACAAAAGCAGTAGCTATGTCTCCATGTAATGAGAATATTGATGGTCATGCCTACAATAGTGTTGGCCAATGTGATGTTATTGGTGATGATGACGCTGAAAAATGTGTTTTCTGTAATGTCATGACTGAGTCACACCGTGAGAGTGTGGGCGCAGCCCACAACCCTAAGTGTAACCCAGTGGGCAAGGGGTTAATTCAGCTTGCAAAAGCTGAGTGTGCAGAGCTGGATGTGTCCATAGCGCAACCAGAGAAAGGTGGTCAAAATGGTGTACTGCACCTTGCCTTAGGTGATGAAGCATCACCCCAATGCAACATTTGTAAAAGTGTGGTGTCACAAAATGATATGTATAGAAGTGACAAATGTGCAGTTTTTGCTAATGAATCCCAGGTTCCTGTGCGGCCTTCTACAGCAGGTGATGCAACGCTGTGGAACGCCCATAAGGGAACCACAATGGACTGGGACAGCTGGACCAAACAATTGCTAGCCATGCTGGGTAAGGCTAGCTTAAGTAACAAGGGTGTGGACACAACTGCTATGCCAGACAGGGGGATCGCAGAGCAGCCGGTGGTTGAGGGCGCCTTGGTCCCTGCAAAGGTTGCTGCCCTCCAATCTGAAGAAACAGTTCAGGGCACTGGCATCACAGATGTGTTGTCCACAGCGCTGCAGCTAAAAAATGTTGAGTGTCAAAGTGATAGTGTGACTTGTAATGTCCTGCAGCGGCTCACTGACACTGGTGCAGAAAGGATAAGTGTGAGACATGTGTCTGACAGCGCTCCAGGGGAGAAACAGGCTGTGATGATGGGTACCTCCAAGGAGGTGGAGGTCTCTTCAAATGTCTCACCCTCTCAACCTGCGGTGGATGAGCCCCTCCATGTCTTGGACAGGGGAAAAGTCCCCAGAAAAGTCTGGTATTTAGACATGGGATGTTTAGAAATGACAAAAATCTTACTGGAAATGCTATACTTTGTAAAAACACACTCACTGTACACTTGGGTGTCTTCACCGCAGTTGGAGCAGGTGGTACTGTGGAGTACCAATGGGTGGAGCCAGGTGGTACAGGTCATGCTGCAAAGAAAGGGAAGGACACAAGGAAGGGAAGGGAGTGCTGCTCACCCCTATTGGTCAAGACAAAAAAGGAAAAGATTCCCCAAGTGGGGTTTTTAGGCAGCACAAAGGAGGTGATAGGCCAATGTATGTAAAAATAGATTAATTTTATTATACAAAAATAGCTTCAACACACTGGTTAAAAAATGAGCTCCAATACAGAGTGTTTACAAATCTCCTGACACTCAACACATACAATGTAAGCACGTATTCATAACAACATTGTGCATGTATTGACAGTATTAGAAATGTAGATCTGACGCGTTTCGACCTATAGAATCCAGGTCTTCTTCAAAGGTCAATCTGCTAAAATTTGTACAACAAAGGTGCATATATCAGAAAAATAATTAATTATATAGATTTCAAAAACAGGTATACCATATATTAACATGACATAATTACCCAATGATGAGTGTCCTATAGCGAGACGTTTTCTGTAAAAGGAGTCCCCTTAAAATCAAAAGATTGCCTGTTCACTTTCCCCTAGAGATCCCATGGCACCACCGTTGCAGCCTCCAATCCCAGGGGAAGGTCCCAAAGATGTGGCTTACGAGAGATCACACAATGAGGCGCCCCCTATCTGTAAGCACGGACTCCGCGGCCAGTCAGGTGGGGAGGACACCTGCAGCAACAACCCAGGAAAAAAAGACAATTTGGAAAAGTATGCATTATATGCACTCCAAAGTTGAGTCTAGAGAATATAGCCATATACCAGCCCAGTTGTAAGGTACCATGGATACATGTGTACACCCATTGAACAGGTCAGAGCCTTGTTGTGCTGGGTGTATATGTGTGTGTAAGAACAACACACATATGTATATGCACATATATATATACATGTCCATACATATAGTTTGTAATTAAACTTTTATCATGGAGAATATCTCTAGGTGTATGCATAAGGTATATCAGAGTGGAAGAAGAAGGGATTAATTTTGTAAAAACACCTCAACCATGTAGGTGAGGGGTATAAGTAAACTGGTCAATGCAGATGGTGGGGAGTGATAATAGGGAGTGAAGTGTTGAAAAAAGTGTGGGAGCAACAAACCGTGGGTCCCTGGTGTGGGCAGCAAGGGTGGGTGGAGAGTGAACGCGCAGAAAGTGTCATGCAGTACCAAAATAGGTGATAAGTGAATAAAAATGGAGAAAGAGTGGTGAAAAAGTACCCACAAGCCAAGTCAATAAAGTGTATTACTTAATGAAGAGGTGAAGATAATATGTAAAGGCCGCACTGTGTTGCCCTATATGCTTACAATCGTTTGTGACCTGACCCGGGATTGGCCACAGCCTTGAACTGGGCTCAATAGACGCCCGTCCAAGTTGACATTTAGCAAGTCTGAAAATAAAAAGTAAGGAAATATTGTATACATTCAAGCATTTAAATGCATGTAAGGTCATTGTAATAGACCGAGTATCCTGTAGGGGACAGCAACAGAGCGAAAACATATTATCATAGTGTGTACTTACAGAGTGAGACTGCAAGGGAAGCCACCAACCAGACGAAAGGATTCTCAGTTTGATATGGAGAAGGATGAGAGGGTATATATGCCCTTGATTTGGGGCGTGTATCTAACGAGGGTTGATTGGAAACGGGTACAGACGCCTCCCCCATCTGATAGGACCGATCATAGGAGACCGTGCTAGGGGGCATGGCAGCCAAAAGGCAGCCTCGTGTGGCCTCCCCGGCGTTCGGGGCGGGTCGAAACTCCGTCACCTGACGTCATCGCCGTCGCAATCGCGTGACGCTTCCGCATCACGTGGCACGCGCGGGGCCCCGCGCATGCGCAGTGAGCGGAAACGTCCGGGGATGTCCCCGAACGCCGCCGGCAAGGAGGGAATCCCCAACGTGGTAGCCAGGACCAGCCTGGGTATCCAATGGGGAAAGGGGGGAAGGAGGGGCCGGCTATGCCGGTGACCCTCCCACCCCCCTACCTTGCCGGGAAGACACATCTGGGGAAAAAGAACCCTGGTATGAGGGCAGCAGCAGCAGTCATGATGACGGCTCTTGTAGGGGGGGGCGAACAAGGCATGGGGGAAACACAAGGCTCAATTGATATACAAGATTGAGAAGAAAAATACATATGGACTGACGGTCCATCGCATATATGGACACATCATCCTATATTGATACATACATTAATTGGCAGAAAAAATTATTATACATGAGATATCCATATGTGTAGAGTCAATTCACATGCCTAGGTATATGAGAAGCAAAACACATATTTAATTTAAAGCAAAAACAAAAAAAGGCGACAACAATAAAATATAAAAATATGCAAAAAAGAAAAAAGAAAAAAAAAAAAAAAAAAAATCAATACATAAATGTCGTAAATGCCGTTAGGCTACCAGGGGGGAAAGGGGAGGGGGAGAAAAGCACAAAAGAATGTTTGAAGATGGAACAGGGGGAAGACCCATAATAGGCAAGATTACTCTATGTTGCCTACAGGGGGCCAAGAGAGCTTTACTGAGTCTTGCCCGAAACAAACCCTTTTAGGAACGGGGCAAATGAGATGGCCTCATTTAATCCCGGGGGCGAGGTGGCATTTAATTTAAATATCCACCTCTGTTCGTGTTGCAACAGGATTTTGTTCCAGTCACCCCCTCGATTTGGTATATGTACCTGATCGAGGGCGGTGAAGGACACTTTTGGCATTCTATAGTTGTGTACTGACACTACATGTCGGCCTAATGGTAGATAATGGTTGCCAATCTGCATGTGATAGATGTGCTTAGACATCCGGCGGTGGAATTCCTGCTTGGTCTTACCAACATAGTAAGCACCACACTCACATGACATAAGATATACAATACCTCGTGTTTGGCAATTAGTGAAGTGTTTGGGCTTGAATAATGCCCCATTTCAAAGCCTTGATCAAGAATGGTATTGATGGGACCAATGTATGGGACCAATGTTTATTAACAGTGTGGCAAATAGTCTTGAGGTTCTCGGAGAGGGTGCTCTTAGTTACTGAGTGGCATGGAAGGTGCTCAGGAGAACTGTTGGAGACATCAAAGGTCTCTCCGGCTGGTGTAATGACTAGAAACCTCTCTACTGGTGTTGTCCGAGGTGCAGCTGAGCAGAAGTCAGTAGAGGGCATGGATACTGTCTCACCCGCTAAACCTCAGGAGAAAGAAGGGCCCAGAATAGACGCAGCACTAGCATAGATGCTTTCCATCACTCGGAAAGAGGTACAGCTTAAAGTACCCGGAGACACTGTGAGAGAAAGTGCTAATGTTAGTTGCTACAACAATGTAATGTGTACACCAGAAAGAAGTGGTTTATACTTGGATCAGTGTAAGTTCTTAGAACAAGTACCCATGGAGTGTTGGACAACAGGTGAGGTGGAGCTATGCTATGCATATAACACGCACCAGCGTATAACACGCACCCCAAGTTTAGGAGGGCATTTTAAGGAAAAAAACTTTTAGGAGGGAAGTTTAAGTTTCTTAAGTTTAAGTTTAAGATTTTCCCCTGATTTTAAGGGGAAAAAAGTGCATGTTATATGCCGATAAATATGGTATATGTTCATCCCTTTCTGTACCTCTTGAAATCAATAAAAAGTTACAATTGAAAAAAAAAAATTTTTTTTTTAAATAATACAAACTAGATTAAATAGTGTTATTTTAAATCTGCCTGGAGTTGAATTTTAATAAAGCTACTTTGTATCTGCACTTCATACTCATAACATTTATTATTTGCACTTTCACATATTAATAAAATAACAGTTGTTTAATTTCCACCTTCCAATGATGTGTACTTAGTCTTTCTCTTTATTAAACAGACAGAAATGTTCATGAACAGAATATCACTATCATCAGTTTTAATGAAATTAGACACTTTCATTAAGCAGATGAGTGTAAAGTCAATGTTAAAAGGTATGGTCTATTCAAACATGAAAGTATTGCATACATACAGGCTCGGGGGACTCACTTCCTACTTGCTGAATATTACTAATCTTCATCCTGGCATTCTTATGCAGCTGAATTCCATCATAGCTATGTTCTTACAGTTGCTGATGTCCTTACTGCTGAATGGCCCAATCTGGGCCGGCAAATATAGTATTACAATGATTAGGCAAATACCCTACTGTAATATCAAGGACCATTAGCTCTTGTGGCAGATGCATTTGTCAGTGATTCAAGCCAGTCAGGAACTATATTTAAGGGCATGGTAGCCCATTTTTATTAAAAAGGCAAATAAAAGTCCGTAACATAAAGGTTTCCCACGCAGGGGTTCTTCTCCAGCAAATAAACACAACAGAAAATGCTAGCCCACCTGGCTCTCTTTAGCAGTACCTCTGCCCTTTATCCTGTTCACACAGACCACAGGATTCCTCAATGTGGATGGCTTCACTTTAGCGCCCACAGCTCCGCTCTGGCCTTAGACCTCAGGCCATTGCACTGCTTCTTGCAGTCACACGTTCTGGCTGCCTCCCCCTCTGACTCCTGGAGACATCCTGTCTCTCTGGGTGTGGAGCAGTCTCCAACTGGGAGCCATGAGGTCTTCCCATACCCTCATTATAAGTGCTGGGCTCACCTGAGCACACACCCTGCTGGTAATCTACAGTCTGGACACAGGGTTGGAGATCCCGTCCCACCCAAGACACTATGGAATCTCCAAACTACAGAGCCCCATGACCGAATACCAAAACCTGGAGAAAGCTGGAGAAACCTGGAGAAAGCCTATGCTCTGTAGGCTTGCACCAAGCAAAAGTGCATACCCTGTGTCCCCCAAACTATCAATTTTACTTTGACAGCATCTCCTACTGTCTCACTACTTACTGGCCAAATGCAGCCAGCTCACCCACACACTGAAGATTTAATGGGGGGTTGAACAACATGGATTCATATGACTAAAATCCAATACCTTTTCATCCCAGCAAAGCTATTCTAGTGACTTTGCAGGGCTTATGTCTTTCAGCACTGCTCTTCCTATACTATAAAAACACAGATTATCCATGCTAACTGTAATAAAGTCTCATAAAATAGCAGCCAGCAATAATTAGTTGATTACAAATAAAAAAGTTAAAAATACTATTGTGCAGCGCTGATCTGAAATTGCATGTAACATATAAAGTCCATATATCCACCATTAAAGAGACAGATGAAAGCCTTGCACTAGCTTTAGTGTGATAAATAGAACACACAACACCACAGTGTTTCCAGCAAGTCTTCTTACCAGAGGGGTTGGACCCTCAAGTTATAGAGTGGTCATATAGGAATGTAACACAGGTCTAACCCAAACTCAACACTGGACATCAGGTGAAGCGGCTCATATCAGGAATTTATGGGCTGTATATGCAAACTGCAAAATCAAGGAGGATTCAAGTGAAAGGAGCTGCTTCTGATGATGTGTACTGATGATGAAATGCATTAAGTGGGACCTGACGTATGACGCAAGCACGCTACTAGCCGCAGCCATTTTGATTATCCTGTTTGGATGCCTAATTTTATCGGATGTTTGTAAGTAAGTTTATTAATAAAGCAATTGATATGTTTTTAACATGCTTCACTATTGGATCCTTTATGTTTATTATTCTGCTGAGCTTAATTTGATCCGGGAGTCGAGTGCCTTATATGGTTGAGACGCCATTCGCTTGAGTTCTCCTTGGTTTTGCAGTGTGCATATACAGCCCATAGATCCCTGATGTGAGCCAATTCACCTGATGTCCAGTGTTGAGTTTGGGTTAGACCTGTGTTACATTCCTATATTCCTATAACTTGAGGATCCGACCCATCTGGTAAGAAGACTTGCTGGAAACACTGTGGTGTTGTGTGTATCATTCATTACACTGAAGAAGGTGTGGGGCTTTCATCTGTCTCTTTATATGGACTTTATATGTTACACACTACTAGTCATTTTTCATCAACCCATAAAAAATTTAAAAAACCTGACAGCTCAGGTCGGAGCTACTGTACTAACAAACTGATTTTAGTACAGCAATCTCCTCTGCTGAGCTATTGTGTTCTGACAGGGGGACAGGCCCCCCTGCCAGAACACTCTGGTCAGCACTCTCAGTCATTGGAGAGGATCGGGAGCCTGTTGACATACCTTTTTCGGTCATGACCCTTCGACAGAAGGACTGGCTGTCGTACACATGGGCCGAATGTTGGCCAGTTTCTTTTGAACTGGCTGATGCTGGCCGACATTCGGCCGTGTGTACTAGGCTTAAGAGACAGCAAGACTGCAGAAATAAGGGGTTAAACAACCTAAACCCGCGCAGAGGTAAAACAATATTAAAGTGCTATACCGTAAATGTACTTAATTAATAAAATAATCAACTAAATTGTGTGAGAGCTGCTCGTGATGTAGCTACAGAGTAGCCAAAATTCACGCTGTGTCAAAATGAAACTGTGCTCTCATAACCCAAAAAATCCACAAAAGTGTCCAATAAAAACAAATGGCAAAAACCAAAATACAAAATTTTGAAGGTAATAAAACAAAAAAGATTATGTTGTATACATATATATCCAGTGAAAATAATATCCAGTGCATAGTTTATGGGTGATGACAGTGTTCCTTCGTATGTTCATCCAAGGTGTAACAGAAAAGTTCCAGCAAATATGAATCCACCAACACCGGGATGTCTCCACACCAAAACAGTGCTGTGATTCCTCTCCACCAACATATATGCACACAGCTCACTCACCAGAACTATTTGACCCCTATTACAGGTAGTCAAACATAGCATGTAGGGATGTTATTCCTCTCACATTCCTGGATACATCATCAATGGCAGCGCTCCTGTGTCTTTAAGCTCTCAGAGAAGATCATACCCAGAATGGGGATAAAAAGAAAAGCTTCTCATTGTGTATTTTAGTGTAGATTTTAATATAGATTAAAATACACTTACGATGTGCAAGATAAAAACCAGCATTCAAATGTCCCAGGAACACTGATTTGCGTTCCACCTGTGTCCCAGTATGGCGGAAGTGGCATGTCTCGTTAGTCCCACCCTACGTATTTTTTCGTTAGTGGCGCCCCACAACTGCCTGCTTCTGTGGGGTCCAAGGGGTTAAAGCAGGTGGTGAGAATGCTACACAACGCTGCCTGCTTTAACCCCTTGTTTGTTGTACTGCACACCCCTGGCCACTGAAGCTAAAGGGGATGCGGTTGGGGCGGGGGGTGATAAGAAAGGTCTTAACTATAGGGTTTTACCACCCCCCCAACTGCAAATGTAAATTAACCCTTACTATTCTGAGCACCCTATAAGGCTACTTTTACACTGATGCGCTGTGGTTTACCTGCACTGTGGGTGCAGCGCAGTGCATCTGCGACTTTCCAAAGTTGCACTTTGCCATAGACTTCTAATATATCCTGCTGGTGCGGTGCACTTTTCTGAAAACTGCAGGATATAATAGAAGTCTATGTCTAAGCACAGCATACCCGCAGGAAAGCTACAGGCACTGCACCTGCATTGTGTGTAAACCACAGCACATCAGTGGGAAAGCAGACCTATACTATTATGCCCAGTGTATTGCTTCACAGTGACCTGACGATATCATCTTTCCTGTTGCTGGCACCACTCTGGAGACCCCTAGCCAGGATAAGAGGTGGAGTGCAGTTGGTATCATTCCGCATAGCACAGGAGCCAGCACTACAGAGGAGGCATCGGCTTATGAGGCACTTATTCCCTACTACAGCTACAAGTAGTCCCTCTGCATTGCACTCTGTTTGATGCTCTGGGATGGAGGGTCAGCAAGGCAAGACCACAATCTACTAGTCACCTGTCTGCGATCCACTGGCAGATTGTGATCTACAGGCTGCTGCTGTAAGCTATTTGTTGTTTTATTTCACTTGCTGTCCGGAGTTATTATTTAGGTTCTAGGTATGTCAAATATGCAATATGTTTGTGAAATAATGTGATCTGTGGCTCCAAAAGTACTTCTAATAATGAACCTATTGCCATTTATTAGTATTGCCCACTCCTGACTTTCATGACTTTACAAGCAGCACAAGCTGAGAAAAACAGCAGATCATAATTATTGTTTTTAGGAAGAATTTTCTACAATTCAACGTGTTCTTTTTCATTAATCTACCCCTCAGTGAGCTACATGTTCAGCTGATGTAAGACCAATCTTTTACTCTTCATTTGGTTAGATTCAAATATAAATCTGATTACCCAACTGCTGTGAATGAAAATAGGCTGAAAGCAAGGCTATTTCTACAGCTAAAATTTTAATATTTAGACTAAATTTTAATATAATAATCTTTGAACTTTGTCTTAAATCCCAATTGAAATTTACCTCTCTGTAGTGCTGTACCCCTTCATGATATGATTTAAGCCCCATCTCTGCTAGGAAATTCCTTAAAATACCTTTTTCTCTCAATGCTTTCTTGCCTCATTCTCCATTGCTCTGTACTGGGATCAGGGCCGCCATGGGGGGGTCAACCAATACACACACATGAGTGGCCTGGGAGTCCCCAGGGGCCGCGTGCAGAGCAGGGCCGGGCAGAACGTGGCTGCCCTATCTTTCTCTATGCATTCATTCACAACAGAAGAGTCAGCAGGTGCTGCTCGCTGTTATTTTGCTCATATTAGGCTCTTTACTGCCACCTGTGACTGCTTCTTGTATGTGCACTCCTCGTGTGAGTGTTGCTTGTACTATATTCTGTATATTCTGGATTGTGATCAGCTGCAGCTCCTCTCTGAGTCTCAGGGACATGTGTCAGCTTTGTGTAAAAGAGCTGGGACTAGGAAGACCTTCTTTACAAGTAGGAACTGTGTGTACAAGTGAAGGAATGGGCTGTTCGTGTACAGGGGGGCAGAGCTGTGTGCGGGTGTGTTGTGTGTGTTGTGTGTTTGGTGTGTTGTGAGTGTGTGTGTGTGTTGTGTGTGTGTGGTGTATTGTGAGTGTGTGTTGTGTGTGGTGTGTTGTGAGTGTGTGTTGTGAGTGTGTGTTGTGTGGAGTGTGTGTTGTGTGTGTATTGTATGGTGTGTGTTGTGTATGGTGTGTATGTGTGTGTCAGAGGGGCTGAGTGTGTACAAGTGTTGGGGGGGGGACTGTTAGATGGGCAGTGGGTTGGTCCTGTGCAGGCCTAAAACTATGTAAGGGGCCTCAAAATTTCTGATGGCTGCCCTGACTGGGATAGCTGAATAACAGCTATACTCCTCAGTGCAGGTGTCCTAGTTTAGAATTGTATTGTTAAGCATCAGAAAGGGGATGTTGGAGTATTTCTTTTACTGAGATCAGATTGCTGAGTGGACTAGTTCTAACTCTGGTGTCTATGGCCTGCACATTTCTAATTATAAAGCCTGTACTGCTGCTTTAACAGGAAAATCAAGATAAATCTATGAACATCAAGAGTGTCAGTGTAACGTTTATGTGACTGCATACCGTGTTAAATGGTAGGTGTGGCCAAACTGTGATAACAGTGGGAAGGACTTGGTTAAGGGGTTAAGGGGCATGGTTAAATAAAACCTGGCAGGAGGGACGTGGCCAGAGCGGCATGTGAGCAGACGCTTCTACACAGAGCTCCCGCACATCACCCTGATTTGATCCAGTTTCCAGCACAGTGAAACGCCCGGCTTTACTCCACTCTTTATGAGGAACACCCACTGCACCTCCTGCATGCGGACACAGCTGCAAAACAGCAACGCTGACAGTGAGACAGCCCACGGCCTGATTCCCAATATGACAATGTGCCGGCTCTGCACAGAAGGCTCATGGGGGAGATAAATCCAAGGAGGGGGTGAGTTAGCAGCTCAAGTACCCTAAAGACTGGACCGGAGACCCCCCAAAGATATGTGCTACTATGCGCTGAAAATGACAGAAAAATCTGACTGGGTGAGCCTGCCTGACCTGGACACTGATGCAGGGCACAGTAATGAGGACATGGAGGACAGAGAGATAAAGCCGGGAGCGGTGGCCATATTAGCTAAGTCAGGCAGCTACACTGCTGAGCTAGAAGAAACAGAGGAGCCCGGGGAGGAGGAGAGTGAACAGCCAACCCTAGCAGCTATCGTGAGGGCTGTTAACAAGTGCACAGCCTCTGTTAACAATTTGCAAACCCACTTTGGAGGTTTAAAAGAGGAGGTCAGCCTGATCAGACAGGACCTACAAAAAATAAGAGAGCATGCGACAGCTGCTGAGAGCTGAATCAGTGACATGAAGGACAAACTCCCTAATATGCCCAGAGACTCCCAAGCCACTACCCGTCTAGCTAAAGCCACAGAAATGCGGGCCGAGGACTTTGAGAATTGTCTGAGGTGCAACAGTGTGTGGATAGTGGTGCTACCGGGCTGGTGGAAGGCCGTGGATTTTTGTGGAGCAGTGGCTAACAGATATCTTTGGTAAAGAGGCCTTTACACATCTGTATGCGGTGGAAAGGGCTCATAGAGTCCCCACTAGGCCATTACCACTGGGACATCCCCCGCACCAGCTTTTAGCAGGACTACTAAATTAAAGGGACAGAGACATTATCCTGAGGCTGGCCAGGGAACGAAGAAACATTCAGTTTAATGGTACAAGAATTTGCTTCTACCCCGATTTCTCGGCCGAGGTACAAAGGAGCAGATCACGTTTTTCTGATGACAAAAAACACCTACAAAAACTGCAGGCCTCATGTGGAATGCTGTATCCTGCGAAACTCCGAATCACCTCTAGGGGTCAAGCCCATTTCTTTGAGAAAACCGCCGAAGCATCAGCATGGCTGGATGCCGATGAGAATGCAGTGAGACAAGCTCAGAGGCCAATGGCTGAGGAAGATTGAACACCTTGCCATCATAACCTAAAGTATACAAAAGAGGTTCGCCCTCCTATTCCCCTTGTCTAAGGATACTACTAGAAATGTACAATGACTTTCTTTTCAAAAAGCGAGTTCGGAAATGTGTTTATTCATGGAATTACTTCTATTGTTCATCACTCAAGTTCTTAATACCGCACTTAGTGGTCACGCAGACAGTGGCTGGGACCTGTTGTCCCCGATTCATCAAGAGTTTTTTTTGCCAACTCAATGCCTGGATATACCGGTTACTCAGGATACTGTCCCTTGATGCCCACAAGGCTTTTGATAGCATTGAATAAGAATATCTCTGGGCAGTCATGTGTAAATTTGGGTTTGGAGGCCGTTTTATTTCTTGGGTTCAGCTACTACAATATATAGTGCCCCAGTCATGACAATCCGGGAGGGTGGCAAGATATCCTCAAGCTTTCATTTACACAGAGGTACAAGGCAGGGCTGCCCCCTGTCTCCTCTTTTATTTGCCCTGGTCATAGAGCCCCTAGCTGCCCTTATTCATTCTAATACTCTTATACAGGGATTTAGAAATGAGGAACTTCACAAAAAATAATGATGTATGCCAATGTTGTTCCTCAGTGATACATTCAGGGAATATTCCGGGCTGGTCATAAATTGGACTAAGTCTTCCATAATGTTGCTGGATGTGAAACCTGACCCCTCTTTACTGACCATACAGGAGATTCCACTTTCCAGGTCTTTTAGATATCTGAGCATACAGGTTACCTAGACTATGTCATACTTAATCTGACCCTTTTACTCAATTGCTGTTGTGATCAGGTTAAGATATGGAGCATGCTGGTTGATGCTATCTCAGGTGGGATGGATAAATCTAATAAAAATAATTATGATGCCACAGTTGCTCTACGTACCACATAATACCCCCATGATCATCCGTTGAAAAAGCTCCGTATTATAAACTCAATTTTTAGATCCCTAATCTGGCAATCTAAACCAGCTAGAAAAAACAGAACAGCTACAGCTCCCAAAAGAAGCTGGTGGACTGGCATTGCCCAATTCCTGGCTTTATTACTTAGCCTCGCAGTTACAGCACATAGCGAGGGTGGTGCACCCCCCACAAGAGCAGCAACTGAACTTATTGGACTCTTCTCCTAAACTACTTTGTTTTACAACGGGGTCAGGGGTGGCAGATGGTCTGGAAGCCCTGCACTTTAGCAAATCTAATAAACTTTACCCTACCTATGTTCTTATGCAGAAGGTTTGGAATAAGGTTAGGATGATGCAGGGTGTACAGGGATTTACTAAATACAGCCCCATCTGGGATAACAACTACTTTCCAGAAATAGCGAAACTGCACTACGGATCAGGCTGGGTTCACACTGGTCCGACAAACGCTCCGACATTGGGAGCTCATGTCGCATGACGTGTGAAATTCAATGTTTCCCTATGAGAGCCGTCCTAACTGGTTCGACACAAGTCGTTACGACTTTAGAAATGCTCCCTGTACTACTTTGGTCCGACTTTGATCCTACTTCAGCCCAATGACTATCATTGAAGTCAGATCAAAGTCGGATCGCCGTCTCACATGATCCGACTTCGGCATGCGACTTGTGCTCAGATGGTCTGAAAGGCCTCTCTAAGCTCCGAAAATTACCTCAGCTTCCCATTTCAGAAGATGTGGGTCAGGTGAGAAATGCCAAATTGTTTCCACTTTGAGGCTGGGTTCACACTGGTGCGACACGACAGCCGTCCTACTTTGGATCCGACTTTGCCCTGCGACTTGGGGCCGGCATGGGTCCGACTTTCAGTGAACGGGGATCTGACTTGGATCCCCGCCAATACCAGGCACTGTGTTTGGTATGAATCTTGAGGGGGAACTCCGGGCCCAATTTTAAATAAAAAACCGGCTTGGGTTCCCCCTCCAAAAGCATACCAGGCCCTTGGGTCTGGTGTGGAACTTAAGGGGAACCCCCATGCCAAATAAATGGCGTGGGGGTCCCCCCAAACCCATACCAGACCCTTATCCGAGCACGCAGCCCGGCCGGTCAGGAATGGGGGTGGGGACGGGCGAGCGCCCCCCTCCTGAACCGTACCAGGCTGCATGCCCTCAACATGGGGCGGTGGGTGCTTTGGGGCAGGGGGTCACCCTGCGGGCCCCCCACCCCAAAGCACCTTGTCCCCATGTTGATGAGGACAAGGGCCTCTTTCCAACAACCCTGGCCATTGGTTGTCGGGGTCTGCGGGCGGGAGGCTTATCAGAATCCGGGAGCCCCCTTTAATAAGGGGGCCCCCAGATCCCAGCCCCCCACCCTTTGTGAATGAGTATGGGGTACATTGTACCCCTACCCATTCACCTAGGGAAAAAAGTGTCAATGAAAAACACAGTACACAGGTTTTTAAAGTAATTTATTAGGCAGCTCCAGGGTCTTCTTCCGACTTCGGGGGTCTCTCCGGCGTCTCCTCCCGGTGTCCTGATCTTCTGCCGACTCCTCCGCTATCTTCTGCGGCTCTTTTGCTAGCGGTGGCCCAAACTTCTGCCTTCTTGTCTTCTTCCCTCTTTTCTTCTTCTGATGTTGACACAACACTCTCTCCAGCTGGAATGCTCTCTGAGTGCTCCGCAATGGACTTATATAGGCGGTGACCCCGCCCCCTTATGAGGTCACAGTCCCGGGGCATGCTGGGACTGTGCCGTCATAAGGGGGCGTGGTCATCGGGTGATGTTGACCACGTCCCCTTATGACAGCACAATCCCAGCATGCCCCGGGACTGTGACCTCATAAGGGGGCGGGGTCACCACCTATATAAGTCCATTGCGGAGCGCTCAGAGAGCATTCCAGCTGGAGAGAGCGTCGTGTCAACATCGGAAGAAGAGAAGAGGGAAGAAGACAAGGCAGAAGGCAGAAGTATGGGCCACCGCTAGCAAAAGAGCCGCAGAAGATAGCGGAGGTGCCGGCAGAAGATCAGGACACCGGGAGGAGACGCCGGAGAGACCCCTGAAATCGGAAGAAGAACCCGGAGCTGCCTAATAAATTACTTTAAAAACCTGTGTACTGTGTTTTTCATTGACACTTTCTTTCCCTAGGTGAATGGGTGGGGGTACAACGTACCCCATATTCATTCACAAAGGGTGGGGGGCCGGGATCTGGGGGCCCCCTTATTAAAGGGGGCTCCCGGATTTCGATAATCCCCCCACCCGCAGACCCCGACAACCAACGGCCAGGGTTGTTGGGAAGAGGCCCTTGTCCTCATCAACATGGGGACAAGGTGCTTTGGGGTGGGGGGCCCGCAGGGCGCCCCCCTGCCCCAAAGCACCCACCCCCTGATGTTGATGGCATGCGGCCTGGTACGGTTCAGGAAGGGGGGCGCTCGCTTGTCCCCACCCCCATTCCTGACCGGCCGGACTGTGTGCTCGGATAAGGGTCTAGTATGGATTTGGGGGGACCCCCACGCCATTTCTTCGGCATAGGGGGTTCCCCTTAAGATCCATACCAGACCCAAGGGCCTGGTGTGCTCCTGGAGGGGGAACCCATGCCGGTTTTTTATTTAAAATTGGGCCCGGAGTTCCCCCTCAAGATTCATACCAAACACAGTGCCTGGTATTGGCGGGGATCCAAGTCAGATCCCCGTTCACTGAAAGTCGGACCCATGCCGGCCCCAAGTCGCAGGGCAAAGTCGGATCCAAAGTAGGACGGCTGTCGTGTCGCACCAGTGTGAACCCAGCCTCAAAGTGGAAACAATTTGGCATTTCTCACCTGACCCACATCTTCTGAAATGGGAAGCTGAGGTAATTTTCGGAGCTTAGAGAGGCCTTTCGACTCCCCTCCACAATGCACTTCTACTACATGCAGCTTCAGCATGCAGTCAGGGCACAGGTGGGAGGGAACCAATGGCCTTTGGATTCTACCTCCATCTTTAACCACTTGTTTGAGGTCACCACCAATAAAGGATTTATCTCCTGTAGCTATGCCATGCTACTCAACCTTTTACAAGGGGACTCATGAGGCGGTGTCTCAGTGGGAACAGGATATTGGGGTCTTTGAAGAGGAGCAGTGGGAGGAAGCCCTACAGGCTGTTCCCCAGTGCTCTTTGAATGTGGATCAGTGCCTGCCACAACTATATATACTCCTGAGGGTTCCCTATAGACCACCCATGTTAGCCCGCATGGGGGTGAGCTCCAACTCCACCTGTACCAGATGCAGTAGAGATCACAGTATTTGATATACCTCTTATGGAGATGCCCAAAGCTCCATTTATATTGGAAAAGGGTCTTAGAAACTCTTAACAGATTACAATCCCTGCTGACCCTAAACACTGCCTGCTGGGTACTCTAGACCTACTCCCGATAGAGGATATAACTAAACAGACTATAGCTCTCTTCCAGGCCCGAAAAATTACTCTGAGACACTGGAAATCCATGGAGCCCCCCACGCCGCAGGAATGGATTACCCAAATGGGTGACACTATTGCATTAGAGAAGCTCATTTATCAACATAGGGGCAAAAGCGGAATAATTCGATAAATTGTGGACCTCATGGTTAGATATCCCTGGGCTAGCCTCAGTAGATCTGGTATATGAGTGACTGTTCTAGCTTTGTTAACATTTTTATCCTGCCTCTCTGAATACCTGGATGATTGATTGTACGGTTGTACTTTATGCTGATGGATAAAGTTTTGTTAGATTGCATGGGCAGGTGGGTTATCAATCTGCAAAATGTCTTGTATAATGTACTGGAATTTTTTGTTGAAATCTACAGATCTAGTGTACTTGTTTTGCTCTGGACAATGTATGTACAATTTCTTTTTATGCTCAATAAATACTTGTTGTTTGAGAAAAAAAATCAAATAAAACCTGGCACATATGTTCCACTATACTTACGAGATGTGCTTTAATTACTGTACCACAAGTGAAAGTCTTTTACACATATACTGTATATCTCTGGCTAACCATTTAACCATACGTCAAATGCACATTTAATCTTTTGTGAAGATTTTTATTAAAATAAATTGCCTTGTAACAGGGTCTTTTTTAACTGGTTCCCAACCGGCTCACGTCTATTTACGGGGACAGAATGGCACCCCTGCACGGAACCCTGTACCAGTACAGGGTTTCCTTTAAGAGCCGCCAGAGGGATTGCATGCCCGCTGCATGGTGGAGGACCCGATGCGCATGGCCAGCGGTCGCCGCCGGACACGCGCGATCACGTGCACGAGTGCCAGCATGTGGATTTGTGTGTGTAAACACAGAAATCCCTGTGCTGTCAGAGGAGAGGAGACATGTTGTTTGTTCCTAGTAAGTAGGAACAGCGATATGTCTCCTCTCCTACTCAGTCCTATCCCCATACAGTTAGAACACACTGAGGGAACACACATTTAACCCCTTGATCGCCCCTTAGTGTTAACCCCCTTCCCTACCAGTGACATTTACACATCAGTGCATTTTTATAGCACTAATTGCTGTATAAATGTCAATAGTCACAAAAATGTGTCAAAAGTGTCCGATCTGTTTGTCGCAATGTCGCATTACCACTAAAAATTGAAGTTCACCGCCATTACTAGTAAAAAAAAAAAAAAAATAAAATAAAAATGCCATGAATCTTTCCCATAGTTTGTAGACGCTATAACTTTGACACAAACCAATCAATATATGCTTATTGTGATTTTTTTTTTTTTTACCAAAAATATGTAGAAGAATATACAGTATATTGGCCTAAACTGATGAAGAAATTTGTTTTTTAAAAACATTTTTGGGGATATTTATTATAGCAAAAAGTAAAAAATATTGTTTTTTTTTCAAAATTTCTGCTTTTTTTGTTTATAGCGAAAAAAAAAATAAAAAATGGAGAGGTGATCAAATAGCACCAAAAGAAAGCTCTATTTGTGGGGAAAAAAGGATGCAAATTTCGTTTGAGTACAGCATTGCATGACCGCGCAAATACCAGTTAAAGGGACGCAGTGCTAAATTGTAAAAAGTGCTCTGGTCAGGAAGGGGGTAAAACCTTCTGGGTCTGAAGTGGTTAATCTATTCATTATCTTATTAAAGCCTCCAAATCTTTTTAACATACTTCAGCTGCAACTTGCTTCCACTCTTGATTAGATATTAAGGGGTAATTTTGGGCAGGAACACATGGCTGATTTTTAGTGGCTTAATCCTGACGTTAAAATCACTAGTGATTAATCCCTAAGAGATGCAACTGATTGTTACATAAACAGAATCAGTTGCAGCACTTATATTTATTGTGCGATTGATGGCTTCTACAACATAGCAAACCATTAGTTTGTGTATTGGCTGATCACTACTCATGGTGATTTTTCACTCACAATTTTAGCAGCATGATTGATCTACTATTAAGCCTTTGTGCTCCTGTCCAAAATAAAGGTGTCATTTTTTTTCTCCAGGCAGTCCTCACTTAAAATATAGATTTCAACATACTGACATTCAGTAAACCTGAGTGGTTATTTGAAGTGAACACAGGTGTAAAAATTACCCCTTTGGCGCCTAAGTGATTTAAATGCTACAACCACTCCTATTCGCTTTTATTAGTAAAATTTTCAGTGTCATGTATTTGTGATAATTGCACTGCAATTGCAAAGCTGAATAAAACATGAAAGATTAAGGCAGAGGTTTTTCTCTAGTGCAAGAATAGCCTTGATGTCGGCAGGGAAACACTTCAGCCCTGTCAGATACAAGTACTTGTCTCTAAGGGAACACACACATTTATGTGGCAGATTCTTGACACAATGAACACGCCAGCTGCAACTCTGTACTGTGGTTTATATCCAGTCTAACCTGAGTTAGAAAACCTCAGTTTTACATGAATATTTAAAGCCGAAATCCAGACAATGAAAATGCAATTATATGTTTGTTAAACAATTGTTAAAATTATTTTTAAATGCACTTAGAAGTATGTACCAGATTTGGATTTGGTAGCACCTTCTTGCAAGGGTCCCAGTCTAAATGAGGGAGGGTGCTGCAGTAAACATGAGCTGGAAAGGAACATTCTAAAAGGCAAAACAGAGCGAACAAAGAAATGATTGATCAATGTAAGCTGCTGTGCTTTTGCTGTCCAATTGGAGGATCATCAGATGATAATAAAAGAAAAAAAAACTAAAAAAGAAAACTAATGCAGCCATCATATCTAAGATTTGGTAAGCTGCAGTTAAATAAATGTTTACTTTTTGATTTAATGTCGCTTTGCTTTTACAAGTATGTTGAGTAAAATTCAATTGGTTCAGCACAGACCAGGCAAATTTAATTCATGTGTGGCTGTGCCCTCCTGAAAGAAGTCAGTCATTTGATTGACTTCTGTTGAAATGACAAGCTGGAAAACTTTTGCTAATAAGTGGTTGCAGCCACTCATTAGTGTATTCTGACAGTGGCAGGTCCCACTGTCAGAACATCATGTCCTGACAGTGGGGAATTCCTCCATCCTCCCTGTTTGTGTGGATGGAGGAATCCATTGCTGAATGAAAAAACAACTAACAGTGTATGGCTAGCCTAAAGCCTAGTACACATGGGCCCAATGTTGGCCGACATTCGGCCCATACGTATGGCAGCCGGTCCGACAGAAGGCTCATGACCGAAAAAGGTCTCCCGATTGGCTACCTGTCGCCACTGTCAGCTAGTGGCTGAGAGCGCTGACTGGAGTGTTCTGGCGGGGAGGCACCCCCCCTGTCAGAACACAATAGCTCAGCAGGCGAGATTGCTGTAGTAACATCGGATTGTTAGTACGGCAGCTCCCATCTGAGCTGACAGTTTTTTTCATTCAACTTGGTTAAATGAAAAAAAAAAAATAGTGGTGTGTATCAGGCTTTAGGCTTAGTGCCCCTAGTTTAAATTTAGAAGGGGGCTGGGCTAAAGTCAGCCTGAGCTCTGATTGTTATTGGCTAGAGATGGGCTCAGGTGTGTTCGAAATCCCACATGCTTGATTTCCCCAGGAAGCCGATACTGCACATGGCTAATCACAGGCAGTGAGTCATTTCCTGATCTATGCAGCTGCAAACCGGAAATGTCTCGCTGCCTGTGATTAGCCGTGTGCAGTGTCGGCTTCCTGGCGGGATTAGGCACGTAGGATTTCAAACACGCCCAAGCCCATCTCTATTATTGGTTCTGTGTTTATTGAGTCCCCCTACATTTTTACTTCTGCCTGTTGCTGCAGAGTATTCTCTAGCGGATAGAGTAAAAGAAACAATGTTCCGATTTATGGACATTTATTTATCTTTGGTCAATCACTGGGAAATTTATTGCCAGTGATGCAGGTCAAGGAAGGAGATAAATATCTGGAGTGACCTTCTAGAGAGGTTTTTGCCATCTGGGCTCCTGCCAGGAGGGGAGGTCCTTGCCTCCCAGATTTTTTTTTTGAGGGGATGCCAGAGAAGAAGGGACTTTGCCTCCCAGGTCTGCTGTCGAGAGAGAGTGTTTTTGAAAAAAGGGCCTGACTCTAGTCCTAAAGAAATCGAGATAGGCTTGTATCTTGGGGACTGAAGGATTTTGCTGTCCTGCCTTAGGGCACACCCAAAGGAAGCAGGGCATGAAGATGGCTGCCTGTATGGAGCCATTTAGGAGGAGGCTCCGGTGTTGAAGAGTGTCCTGGTAGAAGCTGCTGCTTGTAGACCCTGCAAAAAGTTCTCACTGTCCACCCAATAAGGTACCCACTTGCCTAGGGTCTGGGTTCAGTATAGGTGCTCTTAAAGGTCCAACTACCTACTTTACTAGTAAAGAGGTATGGAGCTGTACGTCTGCCTGTTTTTGGGTGTCCTGTGCCCTAACCCTCTCTTGTGAGTTTATTGAGCTAAATAACCCATTAAACATACTTAACTAACTGGTACCCAATTCTCCTTTACCCCATAATAAGTCAAAGATTCTGCCCTGAGAACTGAAATGTTAGCCCACCAGGCCACCTAAGGGGACCCTGTTCAACTCCCCAGGGCTAGGAGGATGCTAAACAAGCTATGTAAACAACAGAAAGGATCAGGCGCCTGCTGAGAAAACTGTAATGGAGGGTTGATAGCAGTCCTGGGAGTCCTAGCTGCTAGGATTAACTCCTGGGAAGTAGAGAGGTAAAAGTGCTGCAATGTTTTCCATAAAGCGCTTGGACTCACACACATGGAAGTCCAAATGCTTTATGGAAAACATTGCAGCACTTAAACAAGCTACGTGACTCCTTCTCCTTGCATCACTTCAGTCCCTGTTCTAGAACATGTAAGCAATTAGTGAAGTCTGGCCATCTGAAGTTCATATTTGTACTGGGTCAACAACTCGCTAAGTAGCGAGGCAAGGAAAAAAGATAACAGGCCCAAGGCCTGAGTCTATAACATTTTTGTTAGCAAAGACAGATGCCAAATTTGTATCCTACATGTTGTAGGATACAAAAGTCTTTATTTTTTTTTACAGTAAATACTTAAATACATTCACACACATGTACAGAATACCTGGTACATGCAGCAAGATAAGCATATTGCAAAAGGGATCAGCCTATAAAAATCCACTTGAATTTGCAGACCATCATATCTGCTTTTGTTCTGCTTCACAGTGCAAATGTTACAACCTGAACTTTCACTGCAAATGGCTTTCTTCAACATATAGAACAGGATTAGGTGTTATATGACACATTAAACATGTCAGATCCTGGCACTCTTCCACTGCGGAAGATAACAGCTATCATTGTGAAGCTACAGTCCTTGAAATATTTGTCAAATGTGCACCCACAAAGTTCCACCACCTTTGTGTTGGACACTGTTTCAGTTATAGTGATATTTCAGCTGATGCAAAACAGGTCACCAATACGACATACAAATGGGCAAACCATATTATCTACCTACTTTCTGCCAGTAGGAATAAAAGTTCATATATCCATTTCAACTGTACTTTGTCTTTACAATATATTCTATCATCATTGTATATAGAAAATACTGGAGACACTCACTAGTAGAAATCAGTGAATAATGAAAAATCCACTCAAGCAGATGTTTACCCAGTCAGCTCTTGCAATTTCATTTAAGATTCCACACTAAGTGAGGCTGACTTAGCACACCAGCCATAAAGAAATTTTTACAATAGGACTGTTGGTACTATTCTTGCTATACCACCACTTGGATTCTTCAAGAAGATGGAATAAAAAAATAGAACTTTCACCTAAAAATATAAATTTAATAAAAGCTGCTAGCTATTTTGTACCTTGAAGGAGGTTCTGAAAGACTGAACAATAGCAGAACTGTCTTGCAGTTAAGGTGACATTTGCTGAAAATTGTGACTGTGTAGATAGTCCAGATCTCAGTGTAGAGATCTGACAGGAGGCCATAGGAGACATAGTTTTATATACTGTCTGTATAAGAATGGAGTGTGCAGGATCATTTACTTCTCCAAAGAGGTGCATGTGTGAGAGAGCGAGTTCTAATCCCATTTAAGACTCCTAGAAATCTCCAGTGACCCATTTCGTGTTTAATCTATCTACTGTAAAACTCTCATTACTTCTAGATAACATGAAAGACTTTTTCTGCACTACACTAATGTAATAGTTCACCACTGTACAGACTGCACAGATATTAATTAAATCCTATATTTATTGAAAGCAGCATTATCCAATTACATCCATTTAAACTGTTTGTTACCATTGGTAATGAATGTAAGTGGTAACACAGATGCAGTCTTAGCCAAACATGTGTCACTGTGACCTGTCATTTTAATGTACGCCTTATCTAATCCACAGTGAGCTATGATATTCTAATAATTTGAAGCTCCGAGACATGAGCTTTCTATTAGAGGTGTTTTATTGCTAACAAGCAGTTTGTGGCTTGTCCTTATCAGATGGAGAAAACATGTACTGCCCTATGTCATAAGAATCTAAAAGCTTTACTATTTTAAATTAACTGCTCTTAGACACTGAGTTACTTGCACTATATAAAAAAGGCACTAAAATAAATGTTAACATTAGGCTAGGTGAAGAGTCTTGCTGGGGTGGACAAATGGAGACTAACAGAATGACTGAGATACTATTGCTGCACAAAAAAGTTCTTCCCAGCCCCTTCAATGGTTACATGATTGAAAGCCTAGTCTTGTGGTTGTATGATCTACATTAAATCAGATATCAACCAGTTTGAACAAGGGCTGTGATCTTCAACAGAGATTACTATAACAAACGCCCTTGGTTTAGGAATGTGTCCAGTGCCGAATGGACTCTGAGGCTGGATTCACACCCATGCATTTTTAGTCCTTTTTGCATTTTGTAGATTTGTGCTACAGTCCATCCACCATGGTTTCCTATGGAACACGTTCTGTTGTGCAAATCTGCAAAATGCAAAAAGCACTAAAAATGCATAGGTGTGACTCCAGCCTTAAGCAGCATTCTCTCAGAGAACATGTTAAAGCTGGACTCCAGGGAAAAACAATAGAAAGATAAAATACATACAGGTGCAGCTCATAAAATTAGAATACCACCAAAAAGTTAATTTATTTCAGTAATCCTCATATATTTTATATAGCTGTGTTACACACAGAGTGATATATTTTAAACACTTTCCTTTAATTTTGATGATTATGGCTTACAGCTAGTGAAAACCCAGAATTCAGTATCTCAGAAAATGAGAATATTTCAATAAGACTAATAAAAAAAAGGATTTTTAATACAGAAATGTTGGCTTACTGAAAAGTATGTCCATGTGCAGGATAGTATGCACTCAATACTTGGTTGGGGCTACTTTTGGATGAATTACTGTATCAATGCAGCGTGGCATGGAGGCGATCAGCTTGTGGCACTGCTAAGGTGTTATGGAAGCCCAGGTTGCTTTGATAGCGGCCTTCAACTCGTCTGCATTGTTGGGTCTGGTGTCTCTCATCTTCCTTCTGACAATATCCTACATATTTTCTATGGGGTTTAGGTCAGGTTTAGGTCAGGAAAGTTTGCTGGCCAATCAAACACAGTGATACCATGGTCATTAAACCAGGTATTGGTACTTTTGGCAGTGTGGGCAGGAGTCAAGTAAAATGAAATCAGCATCTCCACAAATCTGGTCAGCAGATAGAAGCATGAAGTGCTCTAGAATTTCCTGCTACAGGGCTGTGCTGACTTTGGACTTAAAAAAACATAAAACACAGTGGACCAATACCAGCAGATGACATGGCTCCTCAAATGATCACTGACTGTGGAAACTTAACACTGGACCTCATGCAACTTAGATTCTGGGCCTCTCTGCTCTTCCTCCAGACTCCGGGACCTTGATTTACAAATGAAATGCAACATTTTCCAAAGTCAGTAATGATTTGGGGAGCCATGTGTTGCCGCATGTTGCATTGCCAACATACCACACAACACCACCTTATTGTCATATGCAATATTTTTTGTGACAGTGTGATCATACTTTAAAATCCCTTTGAATTTCATCAATATAATTCTGGTGATTAACTTCAATTTAGGATAAAAGCACTGTTAGTGAATTTCACAACCATATCCTCTAGATGGCGCTGTGCTAAATAAATATATTACACCAAAATCTGGACTTCAGCCGTTAATTGCATTGTTGCTTGAAAAAGCATGGTATGAGCACAAAAAAACTGAACCACTCTATAATTATGCTTGTAATGCTTCAATTGTTCTTAAGAATTACAGGTGCTGACATCAACATACTAATAGTGTATTTCCCTTCCACCCACTGTACTGTGAAACAATTTGCATTTAACTCATTCAAACGTATAACTAAAGGCGATCATACAGCAGCGATTCTAAAGGATAAAGGGCAAGTCCAATGTAGAATTAAACCGTTTGTTCACGGCTGCCTTTAAATGGGGCTATTAATATTGCAATACAGCATTCACGTGTTGCCATTGCTGCAGAAATTGGAGTTCTGTTCTAGTGTCTTCTGAACTGTTACATGATAGCTCAAATCAACCCCTTAAGTTGTTAGTTCATGGCAAAAACAAAACCACAGAGCGCCATAATAAAGCATGTTTCCCAAGCAGGGATATAAACCAGTTTATTGCATCTTTAGTGTAATCTCACCCTATACAAAGATTTAAAGGGAAACTGTACTGAGAGATGATTGAAAGCTGCTACTCTAACCTCTTTTTGAAAATGCTAGTGGCCTGGCTGTCATGTTAATCCAACACATTTTTGAGTCACTAAACTAGATAAAGGTTGCAGAGCAGAAAAGTCATAATGAAGTCAGTGCTTTTAATCTGCATACTGAAGCTGACTGCATGCTGAAGCACTTCTTGATGAGGCTCTTGTCCTTATCAACATGGGGACAAGATGATTTGCAAGGGAAGGGAGATGTTGCTCCTTACTCTGTAGAGTACCCTCCCAATGTTGAGGACATGTTGTCTGGCACGGCCAAGTTTGCTGCCCCCTGTTTTTTGACCACTCAGTCTGCATGGGTCTTTTATGAATCTTTAGGGTAATCCTCCAGTTTTGTTTTCCTTTTTTTTATTTAAACGGACAATACAGTTTTTTGTAAGCATTGTGTATTGTTCCTTAAAGAAAAACAAACCAAAAATTTTCATAAAGGACCTTTATCCAGGCATGCAGCCTGGATGGTCAGAAAAGGGGCAGCAGCATGTGACCCCCCCCCCCCCTGAACTATACCAGGCCACATGAACTCAACATTGCGAGGGCACCTTTCAAGACCCATGTTGATGGGAACATGGGTCTTTTCTTCATATTTTTTTGTCCTTCAAAGGGAATGTGGGGGTGTCCCAGATATTCCCTTTGATATAGATATAATGCATTGATGTGAACGTGTTCCACAGGAACTCATGTTAAAAAAAATTCCCTGCATTTCTGCAAAATGCATCAAAAATGCATTTGTGTGAATCAAACCTTAATCTTGATTGAGAAATAATCTGCCTACTTCTTGGATTTGCAGTAAAAGTTATAACATATAAATGCCATATGCTAAAAAATGTAAAAATGTATTTTATAGTAATGTAGTAGGGATTTTTTTTAGGTCTTTTTTGCCTATTCACCAATACATGACCAATTATCCTGCCTTGCTCCTCTTCACACCTTTCTTTATCCAAGGCATGGTTTTCATGTTTCACATACCTGAAACAGCGGTATATATGTTTCTGTAAATAGCTGTTTTGTGCTATCTGGATGAGCATTTAGCCAAAGTGATATAAAGGAATCAGATGGATCTGCCCACCATTCTTAAATGAGGAATAAACACCTTACTTTCTGCATTTGAGATGGAAGTGATGGCATGTAAATTACCATCTGTTTTAAGAAAGCTCTGCAGTGCATCACAATATATTCCTGCAAACAAAGTAGATAAACCACTCGTGTTTTTCATTTGAGTTAATGATCCCCATTGTATCATTATTTTTTACATGTAATTGATCCAAGAATAGAGTAGGCTTGATCTACACAGACCCCAGAGATTCAAGTCATTTGTAGATTACACAAAAAGCCATATAGATTGATGTACACATATCTTGTGCAACATGCCCCAAAAAAGCTTAATCAGTCTTTGGTCCAGTATGACCTGGGTTGTAGTCTTCTTTTGAAACATCATTGATGTCAAGTTCCTATAACTGCTGCATCAATTCTGTCAATTCTCATAAACAGTCAATCTGATTGTCAGTCACACAAACTGGAACACAAAGCTATATCTTTTGGATATAGGTATTGAACTGAGTTAATGAGCCAGAGCCTATTAAATTGCTGACACTATGTTTCCTTGGCGATTTTATATTTTGGCTTATATAGCATAGTTTATCCTTAAAGTGTTTTTTTTTTTTTTTTTTTTTCGTTTTGGATAGAGTGCTGTATGAGTGTCCTCGTTAGGGATATTCACCCTCTCTATTTGTCATGTTTACCATGATAGTCAAAAGTGAAAGTAAAGGAAAAAACAGATTTTGGGTTGAAAAGCATTGATAGAGGGAACATCTTTCAATGGGGACACTAGTGACCCTGGTAACACACTGGGATTTCCTCACTTTCAAGGGATTTTCTCCAACTTCCGGGGAGAGGAAGCGAATTGAAATCCCTCCAATATTACATAGATGGCAAAAAACTGACACGGGTTATAACCCTCCTTTACTCTATCCAAAATGCAAAAAAAAACATTTTGCCTTTTGTTACACTTTTTTTTATTATTCTCTCCATTAAACTAGCCACTTTTTTGATTTGTGGGCATTTTCAAGTTACATGGTGCAGATTTGGGGAATGTTGTATGTGATGTTATATCCCTGTGGACTATTTAGTTGCACAGCTACTCATAAGTATGTGAGTGGACATAAGTGCACTTACAGTGGTATAGTGATTGGGAGGTGAGTCGTGTTACTTCCTCCCAACCACAGCTATTTATTCAAAGCTGGAAGTGTACATTAATTTATCTCACATTCACACATTGAGATATTGCACTAAGATTAAATGTTTTGAGGATACAACTACGAAATATCTCTAGTTACAACAATGAACAATGAAAATATCACTAGTACACGCTGAGTTGGCACTAATAATACTATCAGCTAAAGGAGCACTACATTTAATAAATTAAGCATTAATAAAGAACATTAATCAGTAACACACAATGTTGTATTCGTATTGTTCAAATATTTTTCTTACTTTGTAAATGTGTGCATATCTACAGTCCATCCCTGTAGCAACAGTTGCTGATTTTTGCCTCTTCATAACAGCCAGAAGGGGGTAGTAATCTGCTGATTACAAAAGCAAAAGAACACATCCCTGGGCACCCTTTTAAATGTGTAACTTCAAGGGGGGAGCTGGACACTGCATGGTGTAGATTTTAGGTATGCAGTTCACCCATCAGTTGCTTGAATATATTTTAAGACCTGCTTCTGTAACAGTAATCAAGCAACTCATTAGCACAGCAAAGCTAAAGTCTGCACCATTCAGTGGCCAGCAAGGAAGCAACATGCTTTTCTAAAGCGGTGCCAGAGATGTGTTTTTTCACTCAGGCTCACAACTCTTTATCACTTATGCTTTCTGCTTTCAGTGCATTTGAATGTGTGACTACAAAATGGGTTATTATGAGTGCAATATGAATGGTAGACACAGGCATCTATGATGAATTTTATAGAAACGGGATTAAACAATTGAGAATTGAACCTAAATCATATATGTAATCTTTGTATTTTTTACTTTAGATACTGTTTTAAAAAACATTAGTTAAGAGGGGTCTTTTCAGACATCTTCTTGCTACAACCATATTATCAAAATATCAATTGAAGAATTAATACATAACTTAGCCCCTAATATTTAGATAATCCTTTGCTATCTAAAATGTGATTCTATCTTTTTTAATCCCTAAACTGTCCTTTGGTATAGTTCATAGTTTATTGAGCAAACAAAATCTACTGCATAATACCATTTTAAGAACAAGCAATACACAGAGATCATGGGAAGTTTAGGGACAGGATTCTTGTTCTTTTTTTCCCCTTACTTTTTATTTTCACCTGCTTTTTGCTTACTCTGATTTCTTTTGTTCCAGCTTTTCTCTGTATTTATTTCTTACAGACCCTTCTTTAGTACATAAAACTATTAGAAAACTGTTCAACTTAGGAAAGCTACTTTTACCATTTTAATATAGCCTTATGGACAATTTTTTTCATATCTGACTTGGATTTTCTAGATATGTTTATCCTCCATTAATATCTATATGGGAGCTGAGACTGTTTTATAAATATTGATGATGATGCAATCTTAAAAACCCATAGAGGGCTGACAGAGACATATCAACTATCAATTCATATGTCATATGAAATTTGGCTGGTTCAGAAAGGACCAACCAAATTTTGATCCATGTATCGGCAGGCTGGTTGTACAGAAGCCGATCTAGCAACTTCTGTACATCCAATCAGTACCCCGGGCTATAACCGGCAACACTGATCAGTGTGTTCTGGCAGCAGGGAAGGCTCCCCATTATCAGAACACAATGACAGTGGGAGTGATTCCCCCACCCACATCAAGTGTGTGGATAGGGGAATCAGGTCATTTTTTCTTCCTTTAAGTTGCTGGTTGAAAGGGAAAAAAATATTAATGTATGGCCAGTTTTTGATAAGACTCTCTACTAGGTTTACTATTTATTTTTTTCTTCCTATGAGTTCTAAGGTGCCACTAATGCTACCTCGAAAATTTTACCACCTTCCCCCTCCAGTGTGTTTCATGTGTGCCTTACTGAATATGTCCAGCTAGAGCATTCAGTAGGCATGTACATATGGCTTCTTTACCAGCCCAATCCTTCCAATATGAAGGACTATTTAGCTGACTCTGTTATGGAGCATAGGTACCACATTATTGCAGAAAATCCTTAGTTTCCATGATCATTACTCAGACTGTATGACTTCAGTTAAAATATTTCTGCCTTCAACTTCCATCCCCAAAAAAGATTTCTGAATGTAGTAAGTATCTTTATTTGTCTTAATATTAACCCCCTGAAATCCCCTGTACAGTAACCCAGACTGGAATAGCTCGGACCAGTACTAGCTGCCAATAGGCATTGATGCTTGAACATGCTGCCAGAAAGAAAGGGCAGATTTTATAGAGGAATGGCCCTGTAAATGTCTGTTATTCCTTCAATGTCCAATCAGCATGCTGAGAGTTTGTGGAAGTCGAGAGTCTGGAGCTTGATCTTGTAAGGGTGCACTTGGATGACAATACTGGAAACATCAATTAATCATTTGGCAGGTTTCTATATATTTATATTGTATACTTATATTTTGCTGCTTGAAAAAAGGTTGAGCTGACTCTGTCCTGTTGCCATGGTAACAGATTAAATGACTTACAGAGACACCCATTCTAAGGCTTCAAAGAGAACTAAAAAGAATAATAAACTGACGAGCGGGACAACCTTGTGGACCATACCTCTACCTTTCAACCCTTTTTCTTCTTTCTCTTTCCTTTTCTCCACCTTACGATTAAAGCTCATTATCAGAATTTATTTGACCTATATACACTCTACTTGTAAACAATATGTATAGTAGGTATAAATCATTTAAATACCTACAAAAGTAAATAAGGAAATGATATATATCTTTAATTTAGGTTTACGTGAACCCAATGTTTAATATTTGAAATTTCATGATATTTACCTATATAAACCCTACTGTAAAACAATGAGCTTACTTTATAGATCCTTGTAAACTTACTTTAGGTATCTTTATAACATTGTATACTCAATAAACTTCTTTTGACAAGGAAAAAAGGTTGAGCTATAATTAGTAAAACCCCAGGGAGATTGTAGTTACTGACCAAATACTGTCATACATCAGTGAATCCTATAAATGCACAATGTACTTTTCTTTAAAAGTGAATTTTGTGCGCTATAAATAATAATATACTCACTATTTTAGACTGAAGAATACAGTATATACTGTAAATAAACTATAGGGTTACAGTGCTATGCCTTTGGTCTTTATATTATGGCCACGGGCATTCTCAGGTTTATTAAATCTTTATACAATGCCGACTAGTCTACAGATGTGTCCTTAGATTGCTAGAAATGATTTCCTTTATAGCAAATGACCACCATGTTTTCCATCATCCTGCACGATTAATGAGATGTCATATATTCTCAGCTTTTTATATTAAATTGTACTTTGCTTTGTGTCAGAAGAATTTGAAACATAAACCCGTCATAGGAAATGTTATAATAAGTTCTACATAAAAGAACTATAATAAATAAGAAAATAAAGTGAATAAGTGCAGAACATCACAGTCTGTCATACATAACACATTGCCATGACAGTAAATGAGTGTAGCTGACAGCCAGACCAAATGACACTCACCATTCTTGCAGACTGGACAGCACTGTTCTGGCTCATATACAGGATTTACACACTCTGGTACGGCACAGTCTGCAACCACACAGTGGACTTCATTGCTGGGCTCACACCGGCACCATTCACACGGAGAAGGCTGGAAAATAGAATCAACCTTAGTATAGCATCATATGATAAAATATTCATATACAGGTATGCATGTTAGGGTATGTGCATATAGACGTTTTCATTCAAGCACAAAAAGCAAGAATAAAAATGGAGGAAACTTTCATTATCTACTGCGGTTTTTGATTCTTTAACAATGTTTGCAATTTCACTTAAAACAGAACTCCAGCAAACATAAGATAAAACTTATGAGCCCATTAAAGATAATCTAAAAAAGAATAACAGTTTTCCGGCAATATTTACGTTCAATCCATAGACTTCCCTAACAGTATTTTTTTCCTGCCCATAGATGTCATCAGTCTGATGCCCAGCATCATTCAACCCACCAGGTTATCCCGGAACCATCCCATCCTATGACTGGAGTGTAAAAGGAGACACAGCACAGTGATGAGCTCATCTCTCTCTCATTCTGCTATCTCCTCCAATCAGCATTCTTCATGTCAGCACACTGGCTGGCTCTTTGTGGTTCTTCTTTCTCCCACACTCAAGCTCTACTGTACAGGGACTGCAAGAGGCTAATTCCAGGTCACATTCACATATTTACGCTAATTACATTTAAAATACATTTAATGATGTAATGATGATGATAGAGTTCAATTAATTTGTGCTTTTATATCTGATAGAGTTCAGTTGTAAAACTGAATCCCAGGCAGATAAAAAAAAAAGAATTTAAGTCAGTTTGGCATTGGTTAAAAATGCATTGCATGGCTTGTTCATAGTATATTGTTGTGGTGAGTTACTGCAACGGGCTGTATCGCATCATTCATTTTGAATGGGACCACAATGTGTGCCAAAGACAGAGCTCCATTACAGTGCATTTTCAGCACACAGCTGGTGCCTATTTTTTTGAATGTTGAGGTTGAGGATGCATGTTTAAAAGTAACTAATATAAGCACCTGCTTTTTTACATTTTTTTTATTAACATCTTTTTGTAATCCCCGGTATAGCAACACTCATTTTTGGAGGGATTACTCTAACACTAAAGGGCCTATTTATGAATGTTTTTAGACAAGATTCACTGTGTGCAAAACGGGAAACCGACCCAAATTCCACAACTAATTATTCAAGAACTTTCAGATTTTTATACTAAACTTTATGCTTCACCAAACCTGTTTCCTGAAGCTCGAGAGATAAGTTCTTCCAACACATGCCCCTTCCTCAGGTGTCTCAGGACCATATAGAGTTGTTGGAGGGTGATTTTACGGAGGGAGAAATCAAGGCAGCCATTAAAAGTCTTCACTCATCAAAGTCACCTGATCCTGATGGGCATTATTATAGAAAGTATTCAGAGCTATTGACACCTCATTTATGTTCCTTTTTCAAAGAGTTGAGAAAGGGGTCCCCCCTTGGCCATACATGAAAATGCCGCTTTTAATTAATGTTATCCCTAAACCAGTAAAGGAGCTTGGGGATTGCTCCAATTGTCACCCGATCTCGCTCATCAATATGGAACTCAAATTGATGACAAAAATTCGGGCAACTAGAATGAATACCTTTCTGTCTAGGTATATTCATCCTGACTAGGTGGGTTTTGTCCCCAACCGACAGGCGCCCGACCAATCCCAATGCTTAATAGAAAGCATTGTTACATTCCAAATAGGACAATCATGGCAAGTGCAAGGGCATGCTCTTGTCATTAGACCATTGTCATTGTAAGGCTTTTGACTCTATATCATGGTAATATCTGTTTTATGTATTGAAGCGATATGGGTTTGGGCCCAATTTTCTAACCACATTACAAACACTGCACAGCACACCTATGGCCAGACTCCTGGTAAAAGGGTATAGTTCATATAATATAGATATTTACGGAAGTACGCGACAAGGCTGTCGTCTATCTCCCATGTTATTTATAATGGCTTTGGAACCCCTGGCTATTTAACTTAGATGTCATCCTGACATAAAAAGCATGTATTGTGGAGATCGGGAAAATAAATGCACCCTCCTTGCTGATTTCCTGATAGTTCTCTCTTCCCCAGTAACATTGCTACCTAATTTATACCAAACTTTGCATCATTTCACCACTATCTCGGGCCTTACAATTAATCATTCAAAATCAGTTGCTCTAAACATCACATTGGAGGCGGATATGGTGAAACTAATTCGACACTCATTCCCATTTAAATGGCAAAGAGAGGCTCTTCCATATTTGGGAATTTTTCTGACTTCTTGCATATCCTATATCAGGCCAACTATCCATCCTTATACAGAAAACTGATGGTGGATCTCCTACGATAGGCCAGTAATCTGCCGTTGTGTTTTGGTAGATTGAACACGGTAAAGAGGAATCTTTTGCCAAGATTACTGTACTTGTTCAAGACACTCTCTGTCTCTATTCGAATCTCAGATCTTAATATGTTTCAACACAAACTGCACCAGATTTTGCACTCTCAAGTTTTAGGAAATAACCCCAACTGTTCCTTTCTCTTGTAACATTTGTAACCTGAGGGACCGGTAGCAGGTACAAAGGAGCAGGTACAAATGGGAGGGGCCAGGACGGAGCTGTCAGCACGGAGGAAAAGAAGAGATAAGCAAACCATACTACATGCCATACCAGCGGTCTTTTTTACATTTGGAAGCCTTGAATAGGATGGTGCACTTACGCACCTGTGCAATGTGAGTACCCCATTGTGGGGAGTGTGCGTTTTTTAAATAAATATCCTTACGATAATACACTATGGAGTTTCTTTTTTATTCATGATTTGGAATGATACTGACTGAGCAACTTGGAGGTCGGCACCTGCACATCATTATAGTTTGGTTACTGTGTCACACGCTCTGAGAAGCACTGGAAAGGAACCCCTGGGAGCATTCCCTCCACATTGGTGTCCCCGTTGCTGCGGACCATCTGTTTGGCGAGGAGAGCGGAAGAACAGCCTAAGGAACCTATTGTGAATCATCTCCGGGAATCTATCTTCCACTACTAAGCCTGTATTGACCCCCCTGAATAAGGGCGGTCGCAGGCTTTCTGGTAAGCCTCCAATTTTACCATCTGGTGGTGGGCTGCACTAGCGGTGGACCATGCAATCCCGGACCCTGCAATAGTTTTTTTTGGATTTTTTTTTTTTGGATTTATTTTTTTTGGATTTATTTCTTCACTTATGACACTTATGAACTTTTATTTTACTATTTTACACTTATGAACTTTACATTTTTCAATTTGTATTTGTGTTTTCTCTTTTCTCTTTTGTATACACCCCTCTAGGGTATGGACTCACTTTAACAATTATTACTACATATGTGATTTTCACTATTTTGTATTTATTCTATGATGGAATAAGTTTAGGTCATGATTTAATAACTCACGTGCTTATAACATATATGTTTACCATATCACCAGTCCAGCACTACACTGTTTGTTTTGACATACCTTTTTGTGCCCGTGTATTGGGGTTATGGTGTTTTAGCTGCAGGATTTCCTTCACAGTGTTTTATTTTTATTTTTATTATTAACTTTGTTTAGCACCTAGCGCAATTTCTTTTTTATTTTTGTTCTTTGATTTTCAACACAAGATAATAACATTTATTTGGGGGGACAAGAGACCCAGGGTGAACAGGCGCACCCTTCATGCATCTAAGCTGAGAGGTGGTCTAGGACTACCAGACTAGGCTAAATACTTTTACACCACCCAATTAGCACAACTAATCCACTTTCATTCCCTGACATCTCAACCTTTATGGATGAGAATTGAATCATCTCTCTATCCCACCAAACCGATTAGTCACATGATGTGGCTGCAGATCAGAGATAGACCAACTATAATGTGCCCCACACTATCCTTCTCTCTGAGTCTATGGAATAGATTAATGAAACAATATGCATTTAAATCCACTCACACTCCCTTGGCTCCCTTGACTTGTAATCCTGAGTTCACCCTGGGTCTCAATCCCCAAGTGTTTGCCTGGTGGACAAACAGAGGGTTTGATACGTTTTACTGATATGTGTGATCTTAAGGGTATCTTATAGAAACAAACCCTATTAGAAAAATACCAACGCCCTAGCTCTGAACTTTATCACTACTTTTAGATTGCATTTTTTGAGGACCTTACAGCGTACAAATAATCTGGCCACTTCCACTTCGATGGAATATCTTTGTAGGTCCTTTGATAATCACACCAGCCATATCTCAAAACTTTACGCCATTTTGATCTCCAAGTCAGAAAAACTATTTATATGAATAAATGGGAACAGGATGTAGAGAAATCATTTGAAGTTGACGAACGGTTCAAAAATGGCAGAATATGCTTCAATATTGTACATCAATACCTCATTGATTGAAGCGAACTACAAAGTTTTGCTATGCTGGTATATGGTTCCAAAGAGAGTGGCGGCAGGTCTCATAATCAGTGAACAACTTTCGGCAATATTGCTGGATAAGCAAGCCATCTTTGATAAAGTTTGGGAGCCTTGTATTAAATATTTATCCACAGCCTTATGAGATATCTGTACCTTGTTATGCCTAGATAGTCAGGGGTGCACACTCGTCTTTATCTTGTCCTCTTCTCTCTTTTCTTCTTTTTTTCCCTTTTTTTACTGACATTTCTTTTCTCACCTTGTCTTCTTCTTGAACGACCAGTGAATTACATATTATGCAATGTTTTGTTTTGTTATATGTGAAGTATTGTGGAAACTCAGATTCTAATCATAACTTGGATCCCTTGTTTGACTTCTTTGACCCTGCTAATCTCATGTCACATAACTTTATAGATGTTAGCCACCTGGTCATGTGGCTGTGGTGTCATAGAACCAGCTGCATTGTTTAATCACAGGGGGGTCTATAAAGGTGTCCCAGATACGGTAGTTTCTGGCTACCTTACAGCTCCTACCTTACAGCTTCCTACCCCTTACAGTCTCCTAAGAGAGCAGCATGATAATTTCACTATTACTCTGCTGCTTCTTCATTCTCCAGTTGCACTTCTGGTCAGGCTGTTGACCAGGCTGTATTGTTTAATCACATGGGGATCTGTAGAGAAGTTCCTGATAGTGTAGTTTCTGATTACCTTACAGCTTCCTACCAGTTACAGTCTTCTAAGAAAGCAGCATGATGATTTCACTGTATCAATTATCTCAGCATGCTGTGAATAAACATAAGGAAACTAAAAATCAACATGCAAAACAATAATAATAATAATAGTGTTAGTCTGTCCACAGCCTCCTTATTCATTTAATCATGGTGAAATGAGAAATCTTTAAAGTTCAAAGTTTTCAGAGGCGTTGTATATCAGACTGTCTCTAAATGATAAGTTCCAGACAGTTCCAACAATGAAATGGAGAAGAATGAAGTTGGTGTCAAAGAAAATCAAACGTGCAGATCTCTCGCTTCAAAAGTTCACCCAAAGTGCTCCACCGATCCCCCTTTGTGTAAATGACTCACCAGACAATTTTTCCTCACATAAATTGCTTGACAAACAATGCTTGGATTAAACACTAATCCCAATATTGTATCTGGTTTATGGATGTTCCACGTGCTTCAAACACTTCCCATTCAAAAGTTCCTGGCGATCCTGCCAGTAACACTCTTCCTGTGCCTAATCCAGCCTAGCCTAGCTCTTGAAGAAGGTCCATTAGATATGTTATCAGAAATCTCGAAGATGGATCAGGAATAGGATGCTGCTTGCTCTGAGTGCGCTGTAACCAATACCGGTCCTGTCCCTGCAACTGATCGCAATGTTTATTTGCAAAGATGTTTCTTTGCAAAGATGTTTCTTTTTTTAACTTTTCCCTCTCCAGGTCACATCTTATATTCCCCTGATAAGCTGTTTCTTCTTTATATGTGGTTAGAGCAGCTATGCCTCTTCTATAGCATAAACTACGAGGCTTCTTGGATTCACAGTCTCTTGGATTTCTGGCTCACAGTCTTCTCCCTGCCTCTGAAATCTATGAACTTCTTGTTTTACTTGTTTTACCATATGATTTCACTATTGCTCTGCTGCTTCTTCATTCCCCAATTGCAATTGCACCAGGTCCTAGACCGAACTATATTGTTTAATTGCAAGAGAGCCTATAGAAATGTCCTAGATAGTGTGGGATCTGGTTGTGCTTTCTGTCAGGGGTAAGTCGATCTGAAGCCTGGCTGAACAAAATTACAAATCTTTTGGCAGGTAAGACAGGTAACATAGATGTATTTCTTATTATTACTGTGTATAAAGCTAATGTATCTACTTGGAGCTTAACTTTAATCTTCAGTTTTTTGTTCTACGGTTGCTTTTTTTTGCTTAGTGCACATAACTAAAAAGGATATTTTAAAAACACAATGAAAATGGACCCTGTGTTTGACATCTGCACCTCACTGACAATGTGACACAATGGAGTCTGCAGGAAACACAACGATCATGTGCTGTACCTGTACAGAATTAAATGGAATGAAAATGTTCATGTAAACAAATAAAATAAAAAGTGCACTGTATTGCAATTTCCTTACTGCTTTTCGAAAGAAAAGGATAAAAAATAGATCAAAGGCCGATGGAACAAACACTCCTGCAGATCCACACAAAGTCACTAAGGTAAAGAAACAACATCCAGAATATATAACACATTTCAAATATTGCTTGTGTTTCCAATATACATGTAAATGCATGCAATTGTATGTTCTTCATGCTGAATATAGTTATTTATTGTTGCATTTCTTGGAAAAGTTTTTTTTCTCACATGGCCAGCAAACTTCTTTGTTTACTTGAATCGTTTTATTTAAAAAAAAAAAAGATAAGAAAACAAAAAGAAAACATACAGTAACTTACAAAAGAAGGCACTCAGGGGGGTAGAGAAAAGAGCAATAAATCTGCTCAGTATTCACTGAAAAAAAATGCACAACCTTCAACACAGAAGCCTGAAACTGTTTGTTACCGCAACATTTCATATTTCTGATATGTGTCTGCTGTACCATGTACTTATATGGAAAAGTATCCTGTTCTCTTTGTATTGCTTCATTTGTGTTCCTACCAGTCCCTCTGCTTTCCTATTAAAACCTACCGAACTAAGCAGGAGAACACAGTGTGGTCAGTTCTCTAGCTGGGAACACAGCCTGTTCTCCTCCAATGATCAGACTTGTCCTGACACACTTCCGCTACACAGCCTTTCACTGGGAAGCTTAGTGTACTGTTGCTTCTCCTCCCCCAGCTCTTATGCATCTGGGAACAGATGGAATGTGATCACTTATAAAAATGGAAAAAAAATATATTTATATGTTTTTTTATATCTATACACAAATATTTGCCTTTCATTTCTATTTTAAACTGAATGGGTTGTTTTACAAGGTGATCATTTACAATCACTTTAACAACCCTGCCAATAATCAGACTCTTAAAGTATCCTAGTGGAGATGTCTCCAATACATTGTATATCAGTCCAATTGTAGTGATTGTAATGATAAAGAGAAGGGTTAATATAAAGACATTGTTATGGTATCTCTGGGAAATCTCCCTTCCTTTATCGTTCTTCCTTTCCCTCTTTCTTTTCTTATCTTTTACTATCTTTTTTCCTCCTCAGCCTTGGCCTTATTTTTTGTTTGTACTAACCTCTCAATGGATAAGCCTGTTACATAGTGCTGGGCTTATTTTCACATTTTATCCAATAGGGCCCCCTTTTTTCATGATAGCCCTCTCATGATCTGTTCTAATAGTTTATAATTATTGATACAAATAGACCACTGCGCAGTAGATGGTTAAAATCTGCTTTCAATGTAGCGTATGACGTTTAATTGCAATTATTGTATGTTAAGCCAGCAAGCCCTCGATGGCACTTCAATAGTATACTTAGATATGTAATAGATATTTTGTTTTGCATTATTGTTTTACTCTATATCGTTTATTGGGTTATATCCTGCCTGTGTTCCTTTTTGTAACCAATAAATGCATAATCCATCACAAAGGTCTACCTTATGTTCACTGTACCATATGTTTCTTGTTAATTCAATAAACAATTTGAACAGTTAAGACATGGTTATGGTAAGTACTTGTACTGTCCCAGTTTACTTTACTGCCTCTCCCCACACCAGCAGCTACCCATTTTTGTACTCCCTACACTCTCTTGCCTCTCTATTCATGAATGGAAGCAAAGAGAAAGACCATTTTGCAAGCTCTAAGGCAGCCAATACATTATTCTTGTTTTTTCATTCAACCAGTTGGTTGAACAAAAAATAATTACCTGATTCCCTCATCCACACATTAGATGTGGATGGGGGAATCCTGCCCACTGAGTCATTGTATTCTGACAGCAGGGAATACAGAATACATTGTATTCTTACTCTTTGCCTTAAGCAGCCGTCAGCACTGATTGATCAAGAAAAACCCGACAGACTTCTGTACAATCAGCCTGCCAATACATGGATTGAAAATTAGCCAGTCCATCTTGAACCAGCCAAATTTTGATCCATGTATGGTCAGTTTAAATCATTTAGGTTGGCGCTTACACAAGGCTCCCTGTCTTGAAATGACATAATTTGGTCATTCAGGCACTTGGCATTGCATTATGGAAGGAGCAGGAGGAAAGAGTCATATATGCTCTACATATCTGGAAGTATTTCCTCTTGCTCCTGTCGGGTGAAGTCAGTAGTAGAGGAGTGAAATAAAATTAAGTGTAAACAGTAAGGAAGGGTTAGTTAGTTGAGTTAGTTAAGTGTAGTAATGGGCAACTTTGCCCAGGTTTAATCCACCAAGGTTTCAGAAAATCTTAGTCGAAATTGTGAAAAACCTGAACTTAGAGGAAAATCCCATTGAAGTCTGTAGGTGATGGGGGTGAATCTTGTTATTCAATTCTGGCCATTTTTAAGGCAAATGGGCAAATTGATGAAAACAAAACTCTGCCATGGGAGACATATACCAATATCTTTTTTTTTTCTTTTTAAATACTGTACAGCGGAGAGAGGGACTATTCATGTGGCTTTGAGGGCAACATTGAAAACACACATATCCTTTAAATAACGTGCACAAGGGATGCATTAAAATGGTGATAAAATGGTGATAAAGCCAAAAAACAAATATATATATATTTGTAGTTTGCCAATTCTTAGATGTGGTGGCTGCATTCATATATTTTTTTAGGCTTTTTTATCATTATTTTCAACTGTTGATATTGCAAGTAGGTTTGTTATTTTTCAGTTTCCTTTAACACAGGCTGTTCAACAAAAATAGAAGTTAGTGTGTTAAGACAAACCATTTAACACTGACAGGAGTGCTAACAATTATCAGCTTGTATTCATGCCAGTAAAACCTTTATCCCAAAAGGCAAAAAAAAATCCCAATACATTACCGTAACTACTTAAAAAGTATTACTTGGAGCTCCAATTTAATTTTTTAGTTAAGTACATCTGAATTTGCTCAGGTATCTAACACTACCCTCCCCACAGAGAGCTAATGCCATCCATGGGTGTCTCTGTTGCTCCTCCATCCAGACTGGCGACACCTTAAAGTGTAACTTTGGATAAAGAGGAGAGGAATTAGAAGATTTGTCAGGTTATATTGCTCTCTGTGTCCCCGTTGGGCAGATTCATCCTGTCTATTATTCTGCTTACAGTTATCATTAACCGCTTCAGCCCTGGAAGATTTTGCTGCTCAATGACCAGGCCATTTTTTACGATACAGCACTGCTTCACTTTAACCACTTGACGACCGCCTCACGCCGATTTACGTCGGCAAGGTGGCACGGACAGGCAAAATCACGTACATATACGTGATTTGCCTTCCGCGGGTGGGGGGTCCGATCGGACCCTCCCCCGGTGCCCGAGGCGGTCGTCTTTTGTCCAGCAGCGATCAGAGGTGAGGGGGAGGCCATCCGTTCGTGGCCCCCCCTCGCGATCGCCGCCGGCCAATCACATCATTCCTTTGCTGCTGTATGCTAAACAGCAGCAAAGGAAATGATGTCATCTCTCCTCGGCTCGGTAATGTCCGTTCCGGCCCGAGAAGAGAAGACAGGTATGTGCACAACACACACACAGTAGAACATGCCAGGCACACTAAACACCCCGATCCCCCCCCCGATCGCCCCCCGATCCCCCCCCAATCACCCCCCCCTGTCACAAACTGACACCAGCAGTTTTTTTTTTTTTTCTGATTACTGCATTGGTGTCAGTTTGTGACAGTTACAGTGTTAGGACAGTTAGTACTACCCCCCTGTAGGTCTAGGATACCCCCCTACCCCCCCCTAATAAAGTTTTAACCCCTTGATCACCCCCTGTCACCAGTGTCGCTAAGCGATCATTTTTCTGATCGCTGTATTAGTGTCGCTGGTGACGCTAGTTAGGGACCTAAATATTTAGGTTCGCCGTCAGCGTTTTATAGCGACAGGGACCCCCATATACTACCGAATAAATGTTTTAACCCCTTGATGGCCCCCTAGTTAACCCTTTCACCACTGATCACCGTATAACTGTTACGGGTGACGCTGGTTAGTTTGTTTATTTTTTATAGTGTCAGGGCACCCGCCGTTTATTACCGAATAAAGGTTTAGCCCCCTGATCGCCCGGCGGTGATATGCGTCGCCCCAGGCAGCGTCAGATTAGCGCCAGTACCGCTAACACCCACGCACACAGCATACGCCTCCCTTAGTGGTATAGTATCTGTACGGATCAATATCTGATCCGATCAGATCTATACTAGCGTCCCCAGCAGTTTAGGGTTCCCAAAAACACAGTGTTAGCGGGATCAGCCCAGATACCTGCTAGCACCTGCATTTTGCCCCTCCGCCCGGCCCAGCCCAAGTGCAGTATCGATCGATCACTGTCACTTACAAAACACTAAACGCATAACTGCAGCGTTCGCAGAGTCAGGCCTGATCCCTGCGATCGCTAACAGTTTTTTGGTAGCATTTTGGTGAACTGGCAAGCACCAGCCCCAGGCAGCGTCAGGTTAGCGCCAGTAGCGCTAACACCCACGCACGCACCGTACAGCTCCCTTAGTGGTATAGTATCTGAACGGATCAATATCTGATCCGATCAGATCTATACTAGCGTCCCCAGCAGTTTAGGGTTCCCAAAAACGCAGTGTTAGCGGGATCAGCCCAGATACCTGCTAGCACCTGCGTTTTGCCCCTCCGCCCGGCCCAGCCCAGCCCACCCAAGTGCAGTATCGATCGATCACTGACACTTACAAAACACTAAATGCATAACTGCAGCGTTCGCAGAGTCAGGCCTGATCCCTGCGATCGCTAACAGTTTTTTGGTAGTATTTTGGTGAACTGGCAAGCACCAGCCCCAAGCAGCGTCAGATTAGCGCCAGTACCGCTAACACCCACGCACGCACCGTACACCTCCCTTAGTGGTATAGTATCTGAACGGATCAATATCTGATCCGATCAGATCTATACTGGCGTCCCCAGCAGTTTAGGGTTCCCAAAAACGCAGTGTTAGCAGGATCAGCCCAGATACCTGCTAGCACCTGCATTTTGCCCCTCCGCCCAGCCCAGCCCACCCAAGTGCAGTATCGATCGATCACTGTCACTTACAAAACACTTAACGCATAACTGCAGCGTTCGCAGAGTCAGGCCTGATCCCTGCGATCGCTAACAGTTTTTTTGGTAGCTTTTTATTGAACTGGCAAGCGCCAGCGGCCTAGTACACCCCGGTCGTAGTCAAACTAGCACTGCAGTAACACTTGGTGACGTGGCGAGTCCCATAAGTGCAGTTCAAGCTGGTGAGGTGGCAAGCACAAGTAGTGTCCCGCTGCCACCAAGAAGACAAACACAGGCCCGTCGTGCCCATAGTGCCCTTCCTGCTGCATTCGCCAATCCTAATTGGGAACCCACCGCTTCTGCAGCGCCCGTACTTCCCCAATTCACATCCCCAACCAAATGCAGTCGGCTGCATGAGAGGCATTTTCTTTATGTCCTCCCGAGTACCCCTACCCAACTAACCCCCCCAAAAAAGATGTTGTGTCTGCAGCAAGCACGAATATAGGCGTGACACCCGCTATTATTGTCCCTCCTGTCCTGACAATCCTGGTCTTTGCATTGGTGAATGTTTTGAACGCTACCATTCATTAGTTGAGTATTAGCGTAGGGTACAGCATTGCACAGACTAGGCACACTTTCACAGGGTCTCCCAAGATGCCATCGCATTTTGAGAGATCCGAACCTGGAACCGGTTACCGTTATAAAAGTTAGTTACAAAAAAAGTGTAAAAAAAAAAAAAAATATATAAAATAAAAAAAAATAGTTGTCGTTTTATTGTTCTCTCTCTCTCTATTCTCTCTCTCTTGTTCTGCTCTTTTTTACTGTATTCTATTCTGCAATGTTTTATTGTTATTATGTTTTATCATGTTTGCTTTTCAGGTATGCAATTTTTTATACTTTACCGTTTACTGTGCTTTATTGTTAACCATTTTTTTGTCTTCAGGTACGCCATTCACGACTTTGAATGGTTATACCAGAATGATGCCTGCAGGTTTAGGTATCATCTTGGTATCATTCTTTTCAGCCAGCGGTCGGCTTTCATGTAAAAGCAATCCTAGTGGCTAATTAGCCTCTAGACTGCTTTTACAAGCCGTGGGAGGGAAAGCCCCCCCCCCACCGTCTTCCGTGTTTTTCTCTGGCTCTCCTGTCTCAACGGGGAACCTGAGAATGCAGCCGGTGATTCAGCCAGCTGACCACAGAGCTGATCAGAGACCAGAGTGGCTCCAAACATCTCTATGGCCTAAGAAACCGGAAGCTACGAGCATTTTAGATTTCGCCGGATGTAAATAGCGCCATTGGGAAATTGGGGAAGCATTTTATCACACCGATCTTGGTGTCATCAGATGCTTTGAGGGCAGAGGAGAGATCTAGGGTCTAATAGACCTCAATTTTTTCAAAAAAGAGTACCTGTCACTACCTATTGCTATCATAGGGGATATTTACATTCCCCAAGATAACAATAAAAATGATAAAAAAAAAAAAAAATGAAAGGAACAGTTTAAAAATAAGATAAAAAAGCAAAAAAAATAATAAAGAAAAAAAAAAAAAAAAAAAAAAAAAAAAGCACCCCTGTCGCCCCCTGCTCTCGCGCTAAGGCGAACGCAAGCGGCGGTCTGTCGTCAAACGTAAACAGCAATTGCACCATGCATGTGAGGTATCGCCGCGAAGGTCAGATCGAGGGCAGTAATTTTTGCAGTAGACCTCCTCTGTAAATCTAAAGTGGTAACCTGTAAAGGCTTTTAAAGGCTTTTAAAAATGTATTTATTTTGTTGCCACTGCACGTTTGTGCGCAATTTTAAAGCATGTCATGTTTGGTATCCATGTACTCGGCCTAAGATCATCTTTTTTATTTCATCAAACATTTGGGCAATATAGTGTGTTTTAGTGCATTAAAATTTAAAAAAGTGTGTTTTTTCCCCAAAAAATGCGTTTGAAAAATCGCTGCGCAAATACTGTGTGAAAAAAAAAAATGAAACACCCACCATTTTAATCTGTAGGGCATTTGCTTTAAAAAAATATATAATGTTTGGGGGTTCAAAGTAATTTTTTTGCAAAAAAAAATAACTTTTTCATGTAAACAATGAGTGTCAGAAAGGGCTTTGTCTTCAAGTGGTTAGAAGAGTTGGTGATGTGTGACATAAGCTTCTAAATGTTGTGCATAAAATGCCAGGACAGTTCAAAACCCCCCCAAATGACCCCATTTTGGAAAGTAGACTAAGCTATTTGCTGAGAGGCATGTCGAGTCCATGGAATATTTTATATTGCGACAAAAGTTGCGGGAAAGAGACAAATTTTTTTTTTTTTGCACAAAGTTGTCACTAAATGATATATTGCTCAAACATGCCATGGGAATATGTGAAATTACACCCCAAAATACATTCTGCTGCTTCTCCTGAGTACGGGGATACCACATGTGTGAGACTTTTTGGGAGCCTAGCCGCGTACGGGACCCCGAAAACCAAGCACCGCTTTCAGGCTTTCTAAGGGCGTGAATTTTTGATTTCACTCTTCACTGCCTATCACAGTTTCGGAGGCCATGGAAAGCCCAGGTGGCACAAAACCCCCCCAAATGACCCTATTTTGGAAAGTAGACACCCAAAGCTATTTGCTGAGAGGTATAGTGAGTATTTTGCAGACCTCACTTTTTGTCACAAAGTTTTGAAAATTGAAAAAAGAAAAAAAAAAAAGTTTTTTCTTGTCTTTCTTCATTTTCAAAAACAAATGAGAGCTGCAAAATACTCACCATGCCTCTCAGCAAATAGCTTGGGGTGTCTACTTTCCAAAATGGGGTCATTTGGGGGGGGTTTGTGCCACCTGGGCATTCCATGGCCTCTGAAACTGTGATAGGCAGTGAAGAGTGAAATCAAAAATTTTCACCCTTAGAAATCCTGAAGGCGGTGCTTGGTTTTCGGGGCCCCGTACGCGGCTAGGCTCCCAAAAAGTCCCACACATGTGGTATCCCCATACTCAGGAGAAGCAACTAAATGTATTTTGGGGTGCAATTCCACATATGCCCATGGCTTGTGTGAGCAATATACCATTTAGTGACAACTTTGTGCAAAAAAAAAAAAAAAAAAAAAAAAAAAGTGTCACTTTCCCGCAACTTGTGTCAAAATATAAAATATTCCATGGACTCAATATGCCTCTCAGCAAATAGCTTGGGGTGTCTACTTTCCAAAATGGGGTCATTTGGGGGGGTTTTGTGCCACCTGGGCATTCCATGGCCTCCGAAACTGTGATAGGCAGTGAAGAGTGAAATCAAAAATTTACACCCTTAGAAATCCTGAAGGCGGTGCTTGGTTTTCGGGGCCCCGTACGCGGCTAAGCTCCCAAAAAGTCCCACACATGTGGTATCCCCGTACTCAGGAGAAGCAGCTGAATGTATTTTGGGGTGCAATTCCACATAGGCCCATGGCCTGTGTGAGCAATATATCATTTAGTGACAACTTTTTGTAAATATTTTTTTTTTTTTGTCATTATTCAATCACTTGGGACAAAAAAAAATAAATATTCAATGGGTTCAACATGCCTCTCAGCAATTTCCTTGGGGTGTCTACTTTCCAAAATGGGGTCATTTGGGGGGGTTTTGTACTGCCCTGCCATTTTAGCACCTCAAGAAATGACATAGGCAGTCATAAACTAAAAGCTGTGTAAATATATGCTTATTGACATTTTTTTTACCAAAGACATGTGGCCGAATACATTTTGGCCTAAATGTATGACTGAAATTTAGTTTATTGGATTTTTTTTATTACAAAAAGTAGAAAATATCATTTTTTTTCAAAATTTTCGGTCTTTTTCCGTTTATAGCGCAAAAAATAAAAACTGCAGAGGTGATCAAATACCATCAAAAGAAAGCTCTATTTGTGGGAAGAAAAGGACGCAAATTTCGTTTGGGTACAGCATTGCATGACCGCGCAATTAGCAGTTAAAGCGACGCAGTGCCAAATTGGAAAAAGACCTCTGGTCCTTAGGCAGCATAATGGTCCGGGGCTCAAGTGGTTAACTGACAATTGCGCGGTCATGCGACGTTGTAACCAAACAAAATTGATGTCCTTTTTTCCCACAAATAGAGCTTTCTTTTGGTGGTATTTGATCACCTCTGCAGTTTTTATTTTTTACACTATAAACATAAAAAAGAGCAACAATTTTGAAAAAAACACAATATTTTGTACTTTTTGCTATAATAAATATCCTCAATTTTTTTTAAAAAAGCAAATATTTTCCTCAGTTTAGGCCGATGTGTATTCTTCTACAAATTTTTGGTAATAAAAATCTCAATAAGCGTATATTGATTGGTTGGCCACAAGTTATAGTGTCTACAAAATAGGGGATAGATTTATGGTATTTTTATTATTTTATTTTTTTTAACTAGTAATGGCAGTGATCAGCGATTTTTATCGGGACTATGACATTATGGCGGACAGATCTCACACATTTTTTTACACATTTTTGGGACCATTGTCATTTATACAGTGATCAGTGCTATAAAAATTCACTGATTACTATGTTAATGTCACTGGCAGGGAAGGGGTTAACACTGGGAGGTGATCAAGGGGTTTACTGTGTTCCCTCGTGTGTGTTCTAACTGTAGTGGGATGGGACTGACTAGCTAGTAGGAGCACTATCTGTGTCTTCTCTCCTAACAGAACAGGGATTTGTGTGTTCATACACACGTCCCTGTTCTGGCTCTCGCGCCCGCGACCACCGGCCACGTGCATCGGCACCCCCGCAGTCTGCGCCTGCTATCCCCGCTTAAAGGGCCGACGTACAGCTATGACAGTTCATGGGAATGTGCCAACCTGCCGCAGTATAATGACGGTGGCTAGTCGGCAAGCGGTTAACAGTGAAAGTAACAGAACATCACAAATTTTGGGTTCACACTAGAACAGTAATACAGGGGACATTTTCCAATGACCCTGGTGATACCCTGGGATTCCCTCACTTTGGAAGGATTTCCTCTCACTTTCTGGTTTGTCTATGGGAAGGGAAGTGAAGGGAAATCTCTCCTATGGGACACAGATGGAAAAAACACCCTCCCTTACTCTATCCAACATTTAAAAAAAATAGTTTTGCCTTTACTTACATTTTAAGACAGGAGATGTGTTACTGACCGAATCACCAGATAAAATCAAAGGAAAAAAGCCTAACAAAAGAAATCTAAAGCAGCCACCACATTTAAGAACTGGTATGCTGCAATTTATTACACTTTTATTTTTGGTTATAATGCCACTTTCAACTATTGGAGGTGTTATGAAACAGTAGAGTTTTTATGAACAACCTCAATGAAAGCATAGACTTTTGCAGCACATATCTGGCTGTGGAATAGATATTTTTTTTTGTATTCATAATTTGCTGTTCTTACCAGCAAAAACAAGCACTCCATTTTGATTCATTTCAGTTTGGAAAAAAAGCGCCTTTTTTTTAGGTAGCTTTAGCAGTGACACGTGCTTATTTTTTTAAATGGAAATAGGGGCGGTTTTACTGGCAGATAGAAGTTGACCAATAGTTTACTGTGGCTAATAGGGATGAGCTTCGAGTTCGAGTCAAACCCATGTTCGACTCGAACATCACCTCTTCGACCGTTCGTCGAATTGCGAACGTTATGGGCCATTCGCGCCAAATTCGAGTGGTGCGTCACAGCCCATAATTCACTACAGCATCGCAGTGCATGGCTGGCTGATGATTGGCCAAGCATGCACTATGACCTGCATGCTTGGCCAATCACAGTGCCCTCTGTACAGAGAGCCGTAATTGGCCAAAGCAAGGGTGGCTTTGGCCAATTATGGCTCAGGGGGTTTAGTACACGCCCCACACTATACTTGTGTAGTGTGTTGCGGCAGCGGACAGAGATAGACAGAGAGACAGCGTCATTTGATTTAAGTTAGATAGAGTAGACAGGCGAGTCAGTTAGCTGCCATTACAGTGTATTGTGTATATATATGCATCCCAGGTGTTGTGTATATGTACACTACCGTTCAAAAGTTTGGGGTCACATTGAAATGTCCTTATTTTTGAAGGAAAAGCACTGTACTTTTAAATGAAGCTAACTTTAAACTAGTCCTAACTTTAAACAAATATACTCTATACATTGCTAATGTGGTAAATGACTATTCTAACTGCAAATGTCTAGTTTTTGGTGCAATATCTACATAGGTGTATAGAGGCCCATTTCCAGCAACTATCACTCCAGTGTTCTAATGGTACAATGTGTTTGCTCATTGGCTCAGAAGGCTAATTGATGATTAGCAAACCCTTGTGCAATCATGTTCACACATCTAAAAACAGTCTAGCTCCTTCCAGAAGCTACAAAACTGACCTTCCTGTGAGCAGATTGAGTTTCTGGAGCATCACATTTGTGGGGTCAATTAAACGCTCAAAATGGCCAGAAAAAGAGAACTTTCATCTGAAACTCGACAGTCTATTCTTGTTCTTAGAAATGAAGGCTATTCCATGCGAGAAATTGCAAAGAAATTGAAGATTTCCTACAACGGTGTGTACTACTCCCTTCAGAGGACAGCACAAACAGGCTCTAACCAGAGTAGAAAAAGAAGTGGGAGGCCGCGTTGCACAACTAAGCAAGAAGATAAGCACATTAGAGTCTCTAGTTTGAGAAACAGACGCCTCACAGGTCCCCAACTGGCATCTTCATTAAATAGTACCCGCAAAACACCAGTGTCAACATCTACAGTGAAGAGGCAGCTGCGGGATTTTGGGCTTCAGGGCAGAGTGGCAAAGAAAAAGCCATATCTGAGACTGGCCAATAAAAGAAAAAGATTAAGATGGGCAAAAGAACACAGACATTGGACAGAGGAAGACTGGAAAAAAGTGTTGTGGACGGATGCCAAAGGTGTGCAATGCTGTAATTGCTGCAAAAGGAGGATTCTTTGATGAAAGCAAAGTTTGATGTAAAAACAATGTTATTTCAAATACAAATCATTATTTCTAACCTTGTCAATGTCTTGACTCTATTTTCTATTCATTTCACAACGTATGGTGGTGAATAAGTGTGACTTTTCATGGAAAACACAAAATTGTTTGGGTGACCCCAAACTTTTGAACGGTAGTGTATATATATATATACAGTGGGGATCGAAAGTTTGGGCACCCCAGGTAAAAATGGGCACCCTCAAACAAGAATTGAAAGACTCTTGGCTGGCTACAAAAAGCGTTTACAAGCTGTGATACTTGCCAAAGGGGGCAGTACAAGATATTAACTCTGCAGGGTGCCCAAACTTTTGCAGACGCCATTTTTTTGTTTTCTGTAATTTTGAAAGTGTAAATGATGGAAATAAAATCTAACTTTTTTTGACATATTATAAGAATGTCTAATCTGTAATTTGATGCCATTTGGAGATTTTTCCATCTTTCCTTGGCTTCGTTATGCACATTAATACACATGTTTACCTGGGGTGCCCAAACTTTCGATCCCCACTGTATATATATATATATATATATATATATATATATATATATATATATATATATACTGTATTCAGTTTAGCTAGATCCGTTCCTGTTATTCTCTTCCTACTGACAGGCAGGCAGGTGTTTTTACAGTATTTACAGTTAGTGTACTGTGTCCTTTGCACAGTGTGAACCTATAGCTACCTGAAGAAAATTTCTGGTGTTCTTCTGATGCTATTAGTACCACAGGCAGGCAGCTGCAGTATTTACAGTTAGTGTACTGTGTCCTCTGCACAGTATGCACCTAAAGCTACCTGAAGAAAATTGCTGGTGTTCTTCTGACCCTATTAGTACCACAGGCAGCTGCAGTATTTACAGTTAGCGTACTGTGTCCTCTGCACAGTGTGCACCTAAAGCTACCTGAAGACAATTGCTGGTGTTCTGATCCTATTAATACCACAAGCAGGCAGCTGCAGTATTTACAGTTAGTGTACTGTGTCCTCTGCACAGTGTGCACCTAAAGCTACCTGAAGACAATTGCTGGTGTTCTGATCCTATTAATACCACAGGCAGGCAGCTGCAGTATTTACAGTTAGTGTACTGTGTCCTCTGCACAGTGTGCACCTAAAGCTACCTGAAGACAATTGCTGTTGTTCTGATCCTATTAATATAACAGGCAGGCAGCTGCAGTATTTACAGTTAGTGTACTGTGTCCTCTGCACAGTATGCACCCAAAGCTACCTGAAGAAAATTGCTGGTGTTCTTCTGACCCTATTAGTACCACAGGCAGCTGCAGTATTTACAGTTAGCGTACTGTGTCCTCTGCACAGTGTGCACCTAAAGCTACCTGAAGACAATTGCTGGTGTTCTGATCCTATTAATACCACAAGCAGGCAGCTGCAGTATTTACAGTTAGTGTACTGTGTCCTCTGCACAGTGTGCACCTAAAGCTACCTGAAGACAATTGCTGGTGTTCTGATCCTATTAATACCACAGGCAGGCAGCTGCAGTATTTACAGTTAGTGTACTGTGTCCTCTGCACAGTGTGCACCTAAAGCTACCTGAAGACAATTGCTGTTGTTCTGATCCTATTAATATAACAGGCAGGCAGCTGCAGTATTTACAGTTAGTGTACTGTGTCCTCTGCACAGTGTGCACCTAAAGCTACCTGAAGACAATTGCTGGTGTTCTGATCCTATTAATACCACAGGCAGGCAGCTGCAGTATTTACAGTTAGTGTACTGTGTCCTCTGCACAGTGTGCACCTAAAGCTACCTGAAGACAATTGCTGGTGTTCTGATCCTTTTAATACCACAGGCAGGCAGCTGCAGTATTTACAGTTAGTGTACTGTGTCCTCTGCACAGTATTCACCTAAAGCTACCTGAAGACAATTGCTGGTGTTCTTCTGAACCTATTAGTACCACAGGCCGGAAGCTGCAGTATTTACAGTTAGTGTACTGTGTCCTCTGCACAGTGTGCACCTAAAGCTGCCTGAAGACAATTGCTGGTGTTCTCATACTAATAATACTACAGGCAGGCAGTTGATTCTGCTAGCTGCAGTATAATCAGTATATATATATATATATATATATATATATATATATATATATATATATATATACACATCCCAGCTTTGTGCAGCTACATCTCACTGCAGGCCATTAGTATGTCTAGAAGACCAACAAGAAGAGGCAGACAGTCACAAGCCAATAAAAGAGGGTAAGCAGGCTCTGTGTCTAAAGACAACAGTTCTGGTTGTGGACATGGTGCATCCTCATCAGCACCAGGCCGTGGGACACGCTTGTCCTTTTTTTCGGCAGCTGGCCCTGTTGAGCCGCAACATGACAAAAACTTGGTAGAGTGGATGACCAAGCCGTCCTCATCCTCCTCATCCTCTCTCACCCAGGCTCAGGGTACTTTGTCTGGCAAAGCAGCTGATAACGTGTCCTCTTCCCTCGGCTCAATGGTATCAGTCACTCCTTCCCTCCTTCATTCCAGCATTTTGAAGGCTCCGATTATGGTACCCAGTTAGAGGAAGGCAGTAATGTGAGACCAGAGAGAGGGGGTGCCCAAGAAGGGCAACAATCTGGCAGTCATGTTCCCCCAGCTGCAGCAAACTCCAGGTTTGCTCCAGTGATGAGGAGGGAGGGGTTGATGAGGAAGTCACTGACTCCATGTGGGTGCCTGATAGGAGAGAGGAGGAGGAGGAGGGGGGACATCTTCAATGAGGCAGGATGCCCTCCAGGGGCCAGCTTAAGGGCAGCACACTGACTGCATCACACTGCAGAGCTCCGCATGTGCAGGGCGCTGCTGTCTCTGCGTGGTATTCCAAAAGTTCTTTGGTGTAGGCCTTTTTTGAGACGAGTGCATCAGATCGCACCGCTGCTATTTGCAACATATGTCTCAAGCGTATCTCGCGTGGCCAAAACATCACCCGCTTGGGCACCACATGCTTAACCAGACATATGTCGACCTGCCATGCAGTTCGTTGGCAAGCGTACCTAAAAGACCCACACCAAAGAACAAAGCGGACCTCTCCTTGCTCCTCATCAGTTGGGATCTCCAACCCCACTATACCTTCAGTCCACTGAGAGGAATTAAGGTGTAGAATTAGGTGTGTCACAGCCAAGTACTTGTGGGCAATCTGCTATCGGTACACCGACATCAGATTGTACAAGGCAAATTTTCCTGCCCCAGCTGCTGCACCACCGAAAGAAGTTTGCTCCCAGCCATCCACATGCCCAGCGGTTGAATGCTAGCTTGGCTAAATTGCTAGCACTTCAACTACTGCCTTTTCAGTTGGTAGACTCTGCCCCCTTCAGTGAGTTTGTGGAATGTGCGGTTCCTCAGTGGCAGGTTCCCAAATGCAGAAGGCGATTCCGGCTCTCTACCGGCTCTCTACCGGCATGTGGAAGGCAATGTCTTGGCCTCGCTGGACAGGGCGGTCAGCGGTAAGGTGCATATTACCGCTGACTCATGGTCCATCAGGCATGGACAGGGACCTTACCTATCTTTCACCGCGCACTGGGTGACTCTTCTGGCAGTTGGGAAGGATGCAGGACAGGGTGCAGTAGTGTTGGAGGTTGTTCCTCCACCACGCCTCCAAAATTCTACTAGTGGTGATTCTGCCACACCTCTCTCCTCCACCCCCTCCTCTTCATCTTCCTCCATGGCCTCTTCCTGTGCTGATTTGTCCTCAGAACCAGCGGTGCTCCAGAGACGTTCAAGGGGCTACACAAGCACGCAGGCGAAAAGATGCCATGCGGTGCTTGAGCTGGTGTGCTTGGGGGACAGGAGCCACACTGGGGATGAGATTCTGTCAGCTCTGCAGGGGCAGGTTCAGAGGTGGTTGACGCCACGCCAGCTTAAGGCAGGTATGGTGGTTTGTGACAATGGCACCAACCTCCTCTCCGCCCTCCGCCAGGGACAACTGACCCATGTGCCCTGTTTGGCTCACGTCCTTAACTTGGTGGTGCAGCGATTCTTGGGCAGGTACCTGGACTTACAGGATGTCCTGTAGCAGGCCAGGAAAGTCTGTGTGCATTTCTGCAGGTCATATAATGCCAGTGCTCGGCTGGTTGACCTCCAAAAGGAATTTAACCTGCCCAAGAACCGCCTAATCTGTGACATGCCCACCAGGTGGAACTCAACATTGGCCATGCTGCAGCGACTGTACACGCAGCAGAGGGCCATCAATGAGTACCTATGTGACTATGGCACCAGGACAGGGTCAGGGGAGCTTGGTATTTTTTCCCACGCCAGTGGGCTATGATCAGGGATGCATGCACTGTCCTGTCACCATTTGAGGAGGCCACAAGGATGGTGAGCAGTGACAGTGCATGCATCAGTGACACTGTCCCTCTTGTCCACCTGTTGGAGCACACGCTGCGTGGAATAATGGACAGGGCACTTGAGGTAGAACAGAGGGAGGAAGAGGACTTCCTTATGTCTCAAGGCCCCCTTTATCCAGACAGTGTTCCTGCGTGCCCACCGATCACACAGGAAGAGGAGGAGGAGGATTGTGTCAGCATGGAGGTGGAGCCTGGCACTCAGCATCAGCAGCAGTCTTCAAGGGATCATTTACAGTCCGAAGAAACCCATGGACTTGTATGTGGATGGGAGGAGATGGCTGCGGATCATGTCGTCCTTAGTGACCCAGAGGACTCTGGATCGAATGCCTCTGCAAAACCAACGTTGCATGGCCTCCCTGATCCTGCAAAGCCTGAGGAAGGATCCTCGTATTCGTGGTATCAAGGGGAGGGATCATTACTGGCTGGCAACCCTCCTTGATCTACGTTACAAGGGTAAGGTTGCGGACCTTATCTTGCCATTGCAGAGGGAGCAGAGGATGAAACATCTTCGGGCGGCCTTGCAGAAAGGTTTGTGCAACGCTTTTCCAGAGATTGGGAAATTACAATTTCCTGGTCCTCCTGGACAACGTGTTGCTGAGGCTTCGGTCAGTCACAGAAGGAGCGGTGGAGAAGGCGGCCATCTTACCGATACATTCAGACAATTTTTTAGTCTGCAGCCCCAAGGTATGATCGGTTCCAGCAACCATCGCCAGTGTCTGATTCACATGGTGCAGGAATACCTAGGGGCAAGATCAGCCTTGGACACCTTTCCCACCGAAAATACTCTGGGTTACTGGGTCTTGAGGATGGATCACTGGCCAGAGCTTGCACAGTATGCAATTGAGCTACTGGCCTGTCCTGCATCCAGCGTTCTTTCGGAACGCACATTCAGTGCTGCTGGAGGCTTTGTAACCAATCACAGGCTGTGCCTGTCCACTGAATCAGTCATTCGGCTGACCTTCATAAAAATGAATGAGTCTTGGATCACCAGCTAAGCACCTGATGCTGATGTAACCGAATAATTTTTGTTTTAATGTGAGATCCCTTAAGACTGCCTATGCTGATGCTGTGTGACTATCCTGTTATGCTGAGTGACAATCCTCTTCCTCCTCAATTTTCATGCTGATAGCTTGTAAGAACATTTTTGGTTCTGGGCACTGCCACCAGTGGCTAAGGCTCAATTTTTCTGCCCCTGTTTAACAGGGGCATGTAATTACAATGTTGATGCAATACTTTGCAGCAGGGCTCATTCCTGCGCTCCAACTATAGTATCTGTGAGGGGTTGCAGTGTTGTGGCAGCACTGGCTAAGGCCCAATTTTTCTGCCCCTGTTTAACAGGGACACGTAATTACAATTCTTGATCTAATATTTCACAGCAGGGCCCATTCCTGTGCCCACCAAGAGTAACTGTGAGGGCTTACAGTGTTGTGGCAACACCACCACCACCACCAATGGCCCAATTTTTCTGCTCCTGTTCAACAGGTGCATGTAATTACAATTCTTGATATAATATTTCACAGCAGGGCCCATTCCAGCACCCACCAAGAGTAACTGTGAGGACTTACAGTGTTGTGGCACCAGCACCACCACCACCAAAGGCCCAATTTTTCTACCATTGTTCAACAATGGCATGTAATTATAATTCTTGATCTAATATTTCACAGCAGGGCCCATTCCTGCGCCCACCAAAGTAACTGTGAGGGCTTACAGTGTTGTTGCAACACCAACACCTAAGGCCCCAATTTCTGCAGAGTATATAGGGCAGGACTTGCAAATGGAAGGAGACAACAAGAAGTGAGATGAAATCTACCCCTAGGAAGAGAAATTCTCTCCTGTAAGAGTTAATATGGGAAAAATGTGTCTCCTCTCCACTGATGCTTTATCACCAATCCTTGTTTCACTAAAAAACCCAAATTTTCAAAAAACATTTGTCATTGGGACAGAAAGTGAGGTGAAATCTTCTGAAGAGGTGCACAGACAGCAAAACAAATGTTACAGGGGTGATAACCCTTCCCTATGTTTTCCAAAAAGCTTAAAAATAGATTTTTTGGTTGGAGCTACACTTTAAAAATATACCAGTTCAAAATTACAAACAGATTCTATTTAACAACAAACCTACAGTCCCTGTCTTTTTTGCACCGCCTGTATACTGCTGTTCAGAGTATATAGGGCCTGAGGCCCCACTCCTTTCCTTTTTTTCATTTGGGTGCAGGATTCCCCTTAATATCTATATCTCTGGTAATGGACTGGGTATGGTACCCATGCCATTTGTCTCACTGATTTTGATCCATATTGCCGGGACCCAACATTACATTAAAGCCGCAAGCAGTTTTAAATGACTTATATTCCTTTACAAATGTCATTTTGTGCAGGGACTGTTCTAAGCGCTGGAAACCCACACCACTTTACAGGCATACTATAGACACCCCCCAGGTACAATATTTTAGGAATATTTCACTTATTTTTTTAACTTTAAGCATCATTAAAATCACTGCTCCCGAAAAAAACTGACATTTTTAAAACTTTTTTTGCATTGATAAATGTCCCCTGGGGCAGGAGCCGGGTCTCCAAATCCTTTTTAGGACAATAACTTGCATATTAGCCTTTAAAATGAGCACTTTTGATTTCATAGACTTTAACAAGGTTCTAAAGTTCGCTCAAACTTTCAGTCCGTTCGCAGGTTCTGGTGCGAACAGAACCGGGGGGTGTTAGGCTCATCCCTAGTGGCTAACCTAGCTCTCACTGTTGCAATATCATCCTGCTACTGGGCAATTTCTTTGAAGCTCTTATTGAGAATTAAGAGACCGTAAATTATAACACAGAGTAAAATTGACCAGCAACAGGACTCTTTTAATGAGGGAGAATTGGCCACAATAGACAAAAAAGAATACAGGCAGTTGTTTTACTACAAGATTTTGGATCATTTTAAAGAACATGGCTATGCCCAAATTTACGATAAACAAAGAACACATAGGTGTTTTACTACAATAAACAAAGCAGTAGTAAACCTGAGACCAAAAATTTAATTTCCTGACACAGCATATACGTATGGGTAGGCTCCGCCCCCTGCTCTATCTCAGGATCGGTTATACTATAAGAGTAGGTCTCCTCCCTGCCCGCAGCATTCTCTTTTTTTTCCTCACTACTACAGCCGGTTATGCTACTGCTGAAAGCAGAATTTTTATTTTTCCCTCACCTTTGCTGGACGCTTCTGGCCAAGCCGCAGGTCCTGTGTCGAAGCTCCCCACTGTACAGGCATACATGAACGCTTATATGGGGAGACCTCCCCCCACAGGATTCAAGAAGAAAGGGTGGTGAGGGCATCTGGTCTCTAGGGATTGCTCCTTTTTCATGACACCATGGATGGACATTCATTGGACTTTCTGTTTGGACTTGAAGCATGCAGGTGGTAAGGCACCACATGGTGCACAAATCCATATTATTCAGTTACTGCTGCAAGTATGTGGTTAAGCTTGCATTTCTGAAGGGTTGTGGTTGTGCCTGCAAAACTGCTAATGCTGATAGCAGGTGTGCTGTGCTGGGCTGAAGCCTTCCTATTAAGTGAACAAGCCTGGCTCTACAGTCTTGACTTATGTTCTGCAGGTATGCTGTTAGTTTGCATTTCTGAAAAGCATATATCACACATGCAAATCTTACTGGCTGTCCATAGTGCCACTCTGTTACTAATGTTTCACAGGTTGAAGTCTGTGTCTGCAGTATTGCTAATGCTTGGACTGATAACAGGTGATACTGAGCCCTTTCCTATTAATGCATGGCCTGGCCCTGCAGACTGGGCTCACTGTGTATTGATGCTTGGTTGTGGTATGATCCTTGGCGGTTCATGTGTCTAAGGTAGGTTTAACCTGCTAGTGCTAATTGTCCGATGACTATTAACTTGTGCTGTTTACCTGTGATTACATTAACTCTACAGTATGAATGACTGTTATGTGTTTATTTCTATGCATTTACATGCTGACCTTGGTGCTAAAATAAAAGTCAGGATTTGTTTAGTCACATTCCTTAGTACTTACCTGTTAGCAATGTGTAATTGCTTGTGTTATATAGGGTACTCCACAGAGAGACATGTGGTTTTGTAGTGGTTACTACTTATGGCAAATACTCCCAGGCATGGCTCCAGGCTTTAAGCTCATCTGTGAACCAGTAGCAATCAGCCTTCCTAGAGACCAGCAACTTTAACTAAGGTGAGAGCAGGTAGGTATATGCTATATCATAAAAGAGTGCACATTATGGGCATAATGAGAGTAAATCTCTCCAGCCCTCAACACCAAAATCAATCAACCTGCTTCTGCAACAAGGGATAGATCCTCTTCAGCCCTGAAGGAACCACTATGTAGTTAACTGCCAGAAGAGGCAGATCAAGAGATATCTACAGTAATCATAGTGGTCTGGTGGTAACTGGTGTGCAAAATAAAGTTGCAGGCCAGAGGCAGTGACAAATGGGCAGAGACTAAGAAAGTCTACAGTCACTAATGGTTCCATACCAAGCCTAATCAAACTGCTGTGTCTATTTAAAGGCAACCTCTACCTCAGAGCTTGCTTCTGGGAAATTACTATGGCAAGTTGACATATCAGAAGCAAGAGGTGGATACTTTAACCCCGTCCAAACTGACTGTGTGGAGCTCAGGTACTAAGCTATTCAAACAAAATCATCTAAAGGGTACCTCTACCTCAAAAGCAGCTGGTCAAACAGGCTTCATCAGATTAACCAAGGGTTAATTCTTCCAACAGAAGAAACAATATCCTTTGCAGAGGCCCTGGGACAGCAAATAGATCGGGAGATGATGAAGGTTCATACTACTGTTAAGTAGTGTTTTGTGACCTGCAATCGTGCAATCGAGCTCACTTCGGTAGCCAGACTGTCAGGACCCCAGACAGGATGAAACCAGAGCTCTGGTCAGTGAAAAACTCTCTATGATGGTGGATCCTAGATTGAAAATGGAGTAGCCAATGATACAGTTCAGCCACTGCGGATACAAGACTGTATGTGGTTTCTCTAGTAATCATTGTGGTCAGTGAACCCTTATGGCTCATCTCATAAGTAAACACATGCCGCTTTAAGTCAGAGTGGTGACTGTTCAAGTCGGATCTGGTGATATCTAGAAGGAGGATTAATCCCTTATGTCAATCGCCAATGACCAGAGGATAGCCAAAAGGGCAAAGTAACGAAGAGTGAATGACAGGTTAAAGCTGGAAGAACTATAGCGGAGAATAAAGAATCAATAATCATCTTTATTTGCCTAAACCCAAGCCGCCCAGTAGGGTCAGCTGCCAGTTATATGTAAATTTGAGCTTAGGATCCGTGGGTCCTGTGCATTAAGGAAGCCAATGGAATTTTCATTCCTCTCTACCAATTCATTGCATCCTCTCCATGACGCATTAGAGCACAAGGGTTGTGTCTACATGGTCTTTAGTCAAAAGTAAAGACTTGAATAACAAGCGGAAGGATGAGGATCCAAAATTGCATAGGCCATCGTTGCAATTAATCTCTCTAGCCGTCAGTAAGGCTTGACCTCCACAAATCATACCCCATGATTTCCAAGGAGTATCCTTCATAGTGGTGCAACTCCAAGTCACAGCGACTTCAAAGTAGTCCCTACACTACTTTTGATCCCACTGTGATCTAACTTGGGGCCATGGACATCAAGAATACACAAGCATTGATTCAATTCGCATTGCAGTAAAATTGCAGGATTTTTAGGTCGCAATGGTGCACACCTAGGCTAAGACTGTAGATGGTCTTTAGACCTAGCAAGTTGCATAATCACATGGTTGCATAGTGGGTGAGGTGGAGCATAGACACAAGTCGATCAAGTCCAACCTATGTGTGTGATTGTATGTTAGTATTACCTTGTATATCCTGTATGTTGTAGTCGTTCACAAGTGTGTGTTTGGGTGTGTGTGTGTGTATACTGTATACACACTTCAATATGCCCATGTTTCGGCAAGTACCTTTGCTTGGCCGTTAGAGTTCACTACGAGTTCATCTGGCAGACTGTGACCTTTCCACAAACTCCGGGCATTTCCTGGGATATTGGGTCCAGTAGGGGCCAACTTGCGGGAGCAAGGACTTCTGGTGAGCCTAGTTTGGGCAACAGACTGGTGCAATGAATATATGTGTATGCGCTAAAGGCTATAAATACGTGAACAAAGAATCCCCCAGATGAAGGCACATATACCCTGTGCCGAAGACGCGTAGGGGAGGGGCAGGACGGAGCTTTCTACACACAGACAGGCAGAGGATTGAACACCGCACCGCACGCCACAGGATTCATCTGTATTGCATGTTTTGGATAGTATGGTGCACTGACGCACCCAAGCATTGTGAGTACCCTCCTGGAGGGATTGTTTTTAGGGCTTTTCAAATAAATTCCTGGCGGTATTATGCTATGAGTCTCCTTTCTTTCATATATGTCACCATTTGAGCGAGATACAGATCATCACCAGCATACCCTGTGTGAGCCCTGGAGTGGCTCTAATGCGTGTTTTGACACTGTTTAGCTACTGTGTCACACGCTCTAAGGTGAGCGCATTATCCATTGGGGGTCACTGGAGAGCACTGCAGCATGCCTTAATGTGCACAACTCATAAGAAGAGCATGAGGAATATTTAGCACTTTTTCAAAAAAAACAGCATGAGGATTGCCTGCTATTTGTTTGGACACTATTGTGCACTTTGATTTATATACTCTTATGAATGGCTTGGACTGAGATCTATTCATTTGTATGAATTGGTTTTGGACACTTTATTTATCAAGTAGCACTTATATATTTTTTTAATCATTTAAAGGATTTTTTTTTTTTTCTCACATTTTTTTGCATGGTGCATGTTACCATTTTTCATATATTCAATTGTGGATTATAGTCACTTTCTTCACAGGTGTGTGACACTGTTTATAATTTATAATAATTTTTAATATTGTATAGATTTATTATATTCTTTGTTCACGTATTTATAGCCTTTAGCGCATACACATATATTTATTTATTTTTGGCATATACACGGTATGGAACGTGGTTAGTGTGTGCAGCTGAATTAGGTTAATTTATTCACACTGATGGCATTAACCCATTTGTGGCTCACAAGATTTTAGCACTATATTTATAGACTGGTGCAATGACTTCCAGGTTCTATGAAAAGAGTCCTAGTACAGAATCTGATCGAGTCAGGAGGAGCCATCATCTAGAGACCAACTAGTCTCATTACAAAAATGACCTACCGCGAATCTCTGAAAAAATACAATAAAGTTACCCTCAGAGAGAGAGCAACAGTATAAGTATCTCACTTGAATAAATAGCTCTTTCCCATTGGTCGCATCCCAGGGTCGCAAGAGGGGTAAAGTAGCCTGAAGTAACCCATGTTGTCCGAAAGGCCCAAGGGAAGGTTGACAACTGTATTAACTGGTTTTGTAGTAAGGAAAGACTTTACTTCCTGCACAGGAACAGTGACTCCACAAGTCCCCTTTGGGGAGGTAGCTAAGCTGAGTATAACAAGTAATTCTGTGCTACCCAAATGGCAAGCAGCTAACACGGCCAATAGGATATAAGCATAGAACAAATAACAGAATAAGTGTAGCGCTAATATGACAAAAATCAAATAACCATATGTTATATAGTGTGAGGACCATTAGGTTCCTCAAATCAGCACATCAAAATGTGGGGGGACATTAAAAAAATATCAAAAGATAAAAAAGTCCTCAAAGAATGTATCATGTAAAATATTAGGATAAGAGTCCTCAATATGTATGTGACTTCATATTAAAACATGTCAATATGCAGAAAACATCTGGACTGAAGAAACACCACTACCGACAGTGAGGAGGCTTACCAAAACGTTTGAACCCAATAAAACGTACATTCAATTGGGTCAAACAAGCTTGAATCCTGAACGGTTGGAGTTCCGTGGAAGGTGGAAGAAGATCCAAGGATGATCTGTGTGATGGTGTAAGCCTCAGGGGTGATGTCCGCAGTGAAAGGTGGTTACACTGGGCAAGGAAAAACAATAAAAGGCCACATAGTGTAATCCCGTATGGAAAATGTGTACCAAATTTATTATAAAAGAAAGAAATACACTCACATGAACAATGGATAAAAGACAGCGCTGTGCAAGTAAAATGGCGGCAGTGGGGTCCTACCCGACACGTTTCGTCTCCTTGGACATCGTCTGGGGGGACCCCCCACTGCAGCCAACAGGATTTATATAAGAAATGTGATCCCCAATTTGAGAGTCAACTCACATTGGATTCGGCATGTAAACCATGCCACTTCCGGTGCCTAGGCAAGATGGCCGCTCAGCGTGCGTTCCACGCCTCATTTTGAGACCGGAAGTCCCTTAATCAGTTAGGCATTACCTCAACATATCCAACATATTTAACATGGAAGGCTTTGGATAATGTGTTGAATGTCCGTGGTGTGCCGTACAAACGGAACAAAAAGTGAAATGAAGAAAGGGAAGCGCGAGTGAGCTAGAAGTGAGTGGCGTGACGTCACTAGCATGCGCCCGAGGCATGCGTTCCAACAGACCGTGGTGCACTGGTGTAAGAACGGAGGGGTAATGACGTCATTTCCCTTCGCTTAGTGGGAGGCATCTCGAAGGAGCATACTACGCCGATGCACAATAGCATCATGAGTCACCCCAGCAACAGAGTCACATGTTCTGGATGCCGGGATGACGTATGCAAGTCACCATAACAAGTGGAATCGGTGTGAACAAATGGGAAAAGTAAAAGAAAGACTTAACCCGGACAGACATAAAATAGTTGCAAAATATGTGAAATGAATGGCCACGAATGGCGATGTAAATAGGTTAAATGAGTATACCCAGGCATGGGAGAAAAATATATGTGTGTCTGTGCTCACAAAAACATGTGAAAAACATGTGTATAGTGAGAGGTGAACAGGTGAAATTTAAAATATGCCAAAATGTTCAAAAAAAAGTTAAATTATTTTTTAAGGAAATAACAGCTACTCAAACTCCAATGTGTATATGTGAAGTGGACTCTCATGGGGGGATCATGTGCCAACAGTTATACACATAAAAAAGAGGAAACTTCAACCCCATGCTAGACATATCCACACATGACTCAAAACATGTGTAGCATAAGTTCATATTAAAAGGATCCCTAAAGTTCAAAACATAAAATTGAGAACCTATGTGACAGCATGTATAAAAACTTTATTTGTGGGGGTCATATTCACACATGAAAAATAAAAATGATAATGGTAAATATATACAAGGAATATATATACCTAAAAGGTGTATTGGAATAAAATAATGGAAAAAGGAGAAAGATAGGCATATTGGATTGGGACATCAGGTCTTATTAATGAAGGAATTAATGTCTAGCTCCACGTTCATGCCAGACGGAAAAAGAGTCCGGAGTTCATGACTCCAGAAGGTCTCTAAACGAGAGGCACCTTTGGTCATGGCACCACCTCTCCATGGGGGAACATATCTGTCTATCACCATAAACCGTGTGCCCTAAATTACACAGTTGTGGTGCAGTTTATAATGCCTGGGGACAGTGTGTTTAGTGTCCCCACTCTTAATAAGAGCAATATGCTCTGCAACTCTGACTGAGAAGGAGCGGATAGTACGGCCCACGTATTGTTTCCCACAATGGCAAGAGATTAAGTACACAACATGACTGGTAGTACAGGTACAAAACTGTTTGATGGAATATTGTTCATGAGTCACAGAGGATGTAAACGAAACAGTTTTGCGTCCTATACCAGAGTTGTGCTGACAAACAATACATTTTCTACATGAGTAGAAGCCTTCCATCTCATGAAAGAGAGGTTCGTGTATGGGGGGGTTGATAATATTTGGAGCTATTTTACTTTGCAAAGTGGGAGCTCCTCTAAAGATGACTTTCGCTTGGTCAGGCAGAGAGGTATTTAGGATCCGATCGGTTTTAAGGATGTCCCAATGTTTGGAAATAATAGCTCTGACCTGTTTATGCTGAATAGAAAATGAAGTCAGCATAGACCACTTGAAAGTATCCCCCTGTTCTGCTTTAGATTTCTCTTCCAGTAGAGACTCCCTGTTAGTATTTAAAGCCTGTTGAAATTCCCAGTCTACTAGGTGGGGATCATAATCTTTGTCCACAAACCTGGCTCTCAGTATGTTAGACTGTGTTCTAAACATGGCAATATCAGAGCAACTGCGACGTAGCCTAAGAAATTGGCTCCATGACACGGAGTCCAGCCACGATCGATGGTGGCAACTATCCGTTGGAGTGAAGCCATTTCGATCTGTTGGTCTAATGTGCATCTGGAACTGGAAACGTCCATTACACATTTTAATTTCTAAGTCCAGAAAGTTGATTCTGTCTTTACTGGCAACATAAGACAGAGATATACCCCTGTCATTGTTATTCAAATATTGAAAGTACACTTCCAATGATTCGGCACTACCCTTCCATAGGAGGAGGATGTCATCTATATAACATGCCTACAGGATGAGAGATGGGGTCCTGTGGGCATAGACGACATCCTCCTCCCACTTGGCCATGAAAAGGTTGGCGAGGCTAGGGGCAAATTTAGCGCCCATAGCCACGCCACGTAACTGAAGAAGGTACTGTTGGTTGAACCAAAAATAGCTGTGCTGGGTGGCAAATTGCAACAGTTCAATAATAAAGGAACGTTGGAAGGGGGCAATGCTGGATTCTTTCTCAAGAAAATAATGGACGGCTTCAATACCTTTTTCTTGCGGTATGCAAGTATAGAGGGAGGCGACGTCCGCCGTGGCAATAATATAGTCACCCTGTACATCCAAGCCTTCCAATAAACGGATAGTTGATCCCGTGTCTCTCAGATAGGAGGGCATTTTTCTGACTATAGGCTGAAGGAAAAAGTCTATGTACCGGCCTATATGTGAGGTGACGGAATCTATCCCACTCACGACAGGCCGGCCCGGGGATAGTGTTGGACTTTTGTGGACTTTTGGCAGATAATAGATGGTGGGAACTCCTAGGTGCCAAAGGCACCAAAAAATCTTTCTACTTTTTTTTCAAAATTTTTTGTTCGTATCCTCTCTCTATGATTTTAGACAATTGTCTCTTATATAAAGAGGTAGGATTCTTATGTAATTCCTAAGAATTACCTAAGTTAGCTAAGCTAACTAATCTTTCAGCGTATCAGCTATTAGGCATACCAATCATCACAAGTTGTTACTCGCCGGGTATTCATGTCAATGGAGGACAAGGTGTTCAAAAGTCAGGGTTGCAGTGGTCATAGACTGAAGTCTTTCCGAAACGCAACAAAAGAGCCTCAACTATGCTGCAAAGACTCAGCAAAATGGGGAAGGCCTATCTTCGCTGTCAAGAAGGAATGCAAAACTAGTCAACTTCTGTCAAAGGTATCTCCCAGTCAGGTCTACCAGCCCATTAGGTTAGGGTTTTCTAGAACGTACTGCCAGAAGGCGTGAGGTACAAAAGCCGTTGGATGACAAGGGACAGTTTCCAAACCAACAAGCCGGTCAAGGGATCAGCAACAAGTAAGGCTATCAAGATATTGGTCTGACAGTAACCTGGATGGCTTCCCAGAGGTGGAAGCAGAGAAACTAATGACAGCCAGCTGGGTATGCAGATTAGCCAATATTTGTATTGAACAAACCTAATAGTCTCCAGGATCCTTATCTGGATTCGCAGCCGTTCGGTGGCGATAACAATAATTGCCCTGTGGCTTGCAGGCCATGATATCCGCGGGTACAGTCTTGGCTCCGAGAACCTCCTATTCTCCTTCCTGAGATCCAACACCTCATACAGCGCGGCTAACGGTATCTTCCAAATTCATACAAGTTATATCTAGATGCTGGAGACCAAGAAGTGGAGGTCTCACCTTTAGTCTTTGAAATCCTACGGAATTCAGAACTCCTACTCCAGACTCAAGTACATTAGATACGAGAAAACCTACAGAATTTAAAGGATGGAATTCTCTGTTCCTTGCTGTAAGGATTGAATTGTATACAAGTATGCCTAGAGACGGCATTAAAGGATACATGAAACTCAGTTGTGTCCTCACTCTCTGGGATCCAGTAACGGTTGCATATCTTGGCAACCAATTCCGAAAGACCTGGGCAGATTATTCTTTCCCCCATGGGGTCTTCCAAATAGTGTGAGACACATTGGGGGTTATTTACGAAAGGCAAATCCACTTTGCACTGCAAGTGCACTTGAAAGTGCACTGAAAGTGCACTTGGAAATGCATCACTCTAAATCTAAGGGGTAGATCTGAAATGAGTGGAAGCTCTGCTGATTTTATCATCCAATCATGTGCAAGCTAAAATGCTGTTTATTTTCCTTGCATGTCCCCCTCGGATCTACAGCGACTTTACTTCCAAGTGCACTTTCAGTGCACTTTCAAGTGCACTTGCAGTGCAAAGTGGATTTATAAACCCCATTGTCTCACTCTCCATTCTGAAGTATAAGACATCCTCAACATGGCCAGTAACATGGAAAAAGTATTCTGTATGGCAAATAGTCTATGGTTTAGAAGGATCTTAGACATCCAAGTGTCAAGCCATAAACTACCTTGTTGCTGAAATTATCAGGCAAAATGGCTCTAGTCTCTTCCAACACTATACAAAGGTTGGTATCTTTGCAACCTGGGTTAGAACATCATCCTTCTGGCATATCCAAACTAAAGTGTTTGAAGTACCACAAACATTGAAAATAGATTCAAGGTTGAAGAGAGACATAGAATTTGCCCTTCTTCAAGGAGAAAAACGATAGGCTCATCAGGCCTAACGACATCAGTAGACAAGCACTGTCCAATGAAGACAATCGCAGTGGTGCGGATCAAGTCAGTCAAAGGGCTCTATCACATAAGGGCAGAGAGCGCTCCTTCAAACTGATTGCGCATCCATGGGCGGAACTCTAAAGGAGTCCCTCCAAAGTTGATATGTAAACTACAACCTGGTCTACATTCAACACACTGGGGGTCCATACTTGTGGACCCAGCAGCCTTAACTACAATACATCTCGGTCGTTAGTGGGGATAGATCTAATCCTCAACTTAAAAACTTCAGCAGTACCCACCCTTGTCATCTGGTGAGTTGGTACATCCCATACGTATATGCTGTCATGCTGTGTCAGGAATGAGGAAAATGTTATACTTACCTGACAGTAATTTTCCTTTCCTGATGCAAGCATGACAGCATATAGGTCCCTCCCCGAAAAAAAAAAAAAAAAAAAAAAATGAAAAAAAGGCTTTGCAGTGATACTAAGTTATGAGAATGCTGCGGGCAGGGGGGAGACCTATTCTTATAGTATAACCGGTCCTGGGATAGGGCAGGGGGCGGAGCCTACTCATACGTATATGCTGTCATGCTTGCATCAGGAAAGGAAAATTACCATGAGGTAAGTATAACATTTTCCTCAGTATTGCAGCTTACCAATCATTTAATGTGGTGGCTACATTCTGTTTCTTTTCTTTTTTTTTTTTTTTTTTTTTTTTTTTTAAGCTTTTACCTACTGTTTTCACCTGGTGATCTGGCCAGTAACACACATCGCCTGTAATAGAGTGCCTCCACTCTAGATGAAGTAGAAACAGAGAAATCTTGAAACAGCAGCATTGTCAGTCTAGGAGGAGGGTAATGTTAGATGGATCAGCAAATTTAGATAAAATAAGAAATTGAAGCCAATTTCCATCCAACACTTTTAGGCAGTTAAAACAACAGTTTTTTTTTCTTTTTAGGATATGGGTTTCACATAAATAAATAAAAACTAACCATTGTAAGCACTCTTCTCAGTGCTACATGGTTTTTCTCAAATCTCTAACTGCTACATCTGAAATCAGATAATCGGCTGTGTCCAATCACACACAGAGTTCTGTGTTTACAAACACAAAGAAACCTGTGTGCATAGGAACAGTGATCTGGCTGTTTTTTCTCCCTCAAAAGCAGGGAGAAAGATTAGGCATATCAAAAAGTAAAAGCAGCACATATACACATTGTTAGGCAGACAGTTAACCCCTTGATTGTCTCTAGATGTTAACCCTTTCCTACCTAGTGTCATAGTACAGTGTCAGTGTACAGTATTCTCACTGATCACTGTATTAGTGTCACTAGCAACATCAGTGTCAGTTGGTGACTCTCCCAGATAGTGTCTTTTAGCGCCAGATTGCCCACCACCCTACCACAGTCAAATTATAAGTCGCTGATCACTGCCATTACAGTATAGCATCTATAGCTGCATAAATTCCAGTATACAGTATCTCACAGAAGTGAGTACACCCCTCACATTTTTGTAAATAGTTTATTCTATCGTTTCATGTGACAACACTGAAGAAATGACACTCTGCTACAATGTAAAGTAGTGAGTGTACAGCTTGTATAACAGTGTAAATTTGATGTCCCCTCAAAATAGCTCAACACACAGTCATTAATGTCTAAACCGCTGGCAATAAAAGTGAGTACACCCTTAAGTGAAAATGTCTAAACTGGGCCCAAAGTGTCAATATTTTGTGTGGCCACCATTATTTTCCAGCACTGCCCTAACCCTCTTGGGAATGGAGTTCACCAGAACTTTTTAGGTTGCCACTGGAGTCTTCTTCCACTCCTCCATGATGACATCACAGAAATGGTGGATGTTAGAGACCTTGCGTTCCTCCACCTTCCATTTGAGGATGCCCCACAGATGCTCAATTGGGTTTAGGTCTGGAGACATGCTTGGCCAGTCCATCACCTTTACCCTCAGCTTCTTTAGCAAGGCAGTGGTCATCTTGGAGGTGTGTTTGGAGTTGTTATGTTGGAATACTGCCCTACGGCCCAGTGTCTGAAGGGAAGGGATCATGCTCTGCTTCAGTATGTCACAGTACATGTTGGCATTCATGGTTCCCTCAATGAACTGTAGCTCCCCAGTGCCGGCAGCACTCATGCAGCCCCAGACCATGACACTCCCACCACTATGCTTGACTGTAGGCAAGACACACTTTTCTTTGTACTCCTCACCTGGTTGCAGCCACACACACTTGACACCATCTGAACCAAATAAGTTTATCTTGGTCTCATCAGACCACAGGACATGGTTCCAGTAATCCATGTCCTTAGTCTGCTTGTCTTCAGCAAACTGTTTGCAGGCTTCCTTGTGCATCATCTTTATAAGAGGCTTCCTTCTGGGATGACAGCCATGCAGACCAATTTGATGCAGTGTGCGGCGTATGGTATGAGCACTGACAGGCTGACCCCCCCACCTCTTTAACCTCTGCAGAAATGCTGGCAGCATTCATACATCTATTTCCCAAAGACAACCTCTGGGTATGACGCTGAGCACGTGCACTCAACTTCTTTGGTCGACCAAGGCAAGGCCTGTTCTGAGTGGAACCTGTTTTGTTAAACCGCTATATGGCCTTGGCCACTGTGCTACAGCTCAGTTTCAGGGTCTTGGCAATCTTCTTATAGCCTAGGCTATCTTTATGTAGAGCAACAATTCTTTTTTTCAGCTCCCCAGAGAGTTCTTTGCCATGAGGTGCCATGTTGAACTTCCAGTGACCAGTATGAGAGAGTTAGAGCGATAACACCAAATTTAACACACCGCTCCTCATTTACACCTGAGACCTTGTAACACTAACAAGTCACATGACAGGGGGGGGATTAGCCACTTGGGCCCAATTTGGACATTTTCACTTAGGGGTGTATTCACTTTTGTTGTCACTTTTGTGAGATACTGTATTACTGTATATATATATATATATATATATATATATATATATATATATATATATACATACATACACACACACACATTTTTTTACTTGCTTCCCTTCTTAATGGTTAAAAAAACAGCCCAAAGGTTACAACACTAAGGGATTCATTTTTTTTAACAAAGTTACAATTAAGCAATTATCCTAGTAGTAATTACAACTATAGCCAACTGCGTTAGTGACCACAGTTTACCGCCTACACAGTTACTGGACTGGCAGTTTGATTTACAATCTAATTATACCTTGTGTTTAATAGACTCCATATTTGACATATGCACACTTCCTCTGAGACCTATGAAACCTTCGTTATTATTTCCCATAAAAAATATTGCACTATTTCTGTTACATTCTATTACATTATTTAAATTGTAAATAAAAAGCAGATAATAAAATCAGAAAGCATTAGTTATGAAGCAAAATAAGATTTCTTAATTGTGACTTAAATTTGGTAAGAGGTCAGAAGGAGAGTCTCCTTCCTCGTGCATTGCGGTGGTGGTGGTAGGGGGGGGGATTGTGTTTTTTACCTTTGACAGCATTTTGAAGGACCTGCTGTCAAACTAACACTGGAGTTCTGCAGATTACACAGTAGTGATCAGCCAAACTGCCCTGGTTTTGGTTTGAACAGGGCTAAACCCAAACCCCTTTGAAATCATTGAAAACCAAATCTGCCTAAAAGGCAAGGGGGTGTGAAAAAATAGCATGGGGGTGGGAGCTACCATGGCAAACATGTAACATGCAAAAGTAGAGATTTTTTAAATGCTTAACCACTTGCCCACCAACCACCGCAGTTGTACTGTGGCAGAATGACACGGCTGGGCGAAACAACGTTATGTAACGTCGCCTCGCCCAGTTGCCACTGGGGGCATGCGCAACCCCTACTCGCCCACGGAGCCGATGCAAGTGCCCGGTGGTCACGATCACCGCCGGGCTCCCCGTGATCACTCTGGGCACACCGAGAACCCAGGATCTGTGTGTGTAAACGCAGTTTCCGGGTCTCTGACGGGAGAAGTGACTGATCGTCTGTTTGTCCCCTCCCCCTTCAGTTAGAACACACACTAGGGAACACAATTAACCCCTTGATCACCCCCTAGTGTTAACCCCTTCCCTGCCAGTGACATTTTTACAGTAATCAATGCATTTTTATAGCACTGATCGTTGTATAAATGCCAATGGCCCAAAAATGTGTCAAAATTGTCCGACGTGCCCGCCATAACATCGCAGTCACGATAAAAATTGCAGATCGCCGCCATTACTAGTAAAAAAAAAAAGAATAATAAAAATGCCATAAAACTTTCCCCTATTTTCTTTAACTTTTGCTCAAACCAATCAATATACGCTTATTGCGATTTTTTTGGTTGTGAGATTGCGAGACGTAGAAGATTACATATCAGCCTAAACTGAGGAAAAAGATTTTTTATATTTTTTTTATATTTTTGGGGGATATTTATTATAGCAAAAAGTAAAAAATATTGCATATTTTTTCAAAATTGTCGCTTTTTTTGTTCATAGCGCAAAAAATAATTAGCAAGTAAGTATCCATTTGTCTCTGTGGATTTATTAAACGTATCAATGGTAATGCACGAGGTGGTCACGCCCTCCTGTGTGTTTTTCATAGTAAGAAGGGGCACACCTCTGTGATGTACAGAAAGTGCTGCAGCAGCACTGGCATTTACAAAGGAAAACAAAGTTTTAATATTGCAGAAAAATAACATGTCATTGACAGTTTCAAGAGTCTGCTACGTATTTTGGAGTTTGGGGTGATTTTCTTTAAAAAACAAAAAAAGCTGTCAATTACTTGCTTATTTAATTGGTAAGGTTGAATGAATGAATGAATGAATGAATGAATGAAATTTGGCAATTTAAGCTGTACTTTTTTTTGTCTTTGAAAATTTTGTTTTTGCTGTAGCACATCCTACTGCAAGAATGAAAAAACAATTGTGTAGAGTTCCCCCCAAAATACATACCAGACCCTTTGAGTTTGGCATGGGTTTTAAGGAAGTCCCTCATGTAAAAAAACAAAAAACAAACCAAAATGTGTGAGGTCCTCTAGGAAATCCAATCCAGACCATTAGTTCAAGCATGCAGTCTGGCTGGCCAAGAAGGGGAGGGATGAGTATGGGACCCTAAACCATACCAGGCCACATGCCTCTTCACAGTGCCAGCCCCATAAACTTGGCAGTGGTTGTGGGGGCTGTGGGGGGGGGGGGGGTTGGCTTATCAGAATCTGGAAGCTCCTTTAATAATAAGGGGGCCAACAGATACCACTCTCCCTATTCATTGCCAAAAAAAAGGGGGTATGGGTGTAACCACAATTTAAGAAAGCAAAAGATATATGCAAACAATATACTGATGTGTTGCAGCCCTTATTTGTGCTAGAATGCAACAGTACTGAGTAACAGAACCACACGGCACTGGTCCTGTACTGTATGGAAAAAAACGGGAGGGGGAGGCACCGACCTGAGTGTATTATTAAAATGATGACTTTAATAGGATAAGATGAAAAACACTTACAAGATGACAAGGCATGCTCATCAAAGTAAAGTGCAGTCTTGACATTCCACATGGCTCTGCAGGTCTCAACGCTGTCCTGGAAAGGATTGGGCAGCTGGCTGGAAGGGATCACAGTGTTTCTCCAGGAACCAGGAAGCTCCACACTGACCAGCATGGACTGTGGAACAGGAAGTGATGTCACTGGCATCTGATTGGACCAAGGCAGGGCTGAAATCTTGTCAATCAGGGCTGCAGTGGTAAAGGCTACGTGCTCAGAACTGGCTGCTCCTTCTATTGGCCTGCTTCCCTCTAGAGGAGGACAGATATATATACACAATGGAGAGCGTGTTGGTGTGGCTGTGGAACTAGAACGACCAGCAGGCCAATCAGTAAACAATTTAGGGAAAAAAAAATTATAGCAAGGGGCAGGTGAAGCAGGGGTTAACAGTCTCAGATTGGCTAAAAAATATATAAAGCGATACACATGGTAATAATTGAAGCATAATTCTCTTCTATATGTATAAAAGCCTATTGAATAGGTTAACGATGTATGAAGGGCCAGGCAAGTAAAATAGCAGAAAAAAAGGAGTGTTAGTATGCATGTAAACATGAAGAGGTGGGGGAGGGGGAACAGGCTGTAGTGTAAAGAATTAGTAATAATAATGAACGGTAATGATAAAATTGGTGCTGCGTTCCCCCTAATTGGTATACAAGGGATGTATATGTGTGTGTGTGTGTCTCCTCTTGGTGTGAATACCAAGTGGGGTGCACTTTAAATATAAAAGGTTGCTGTTAAAGTGGGATTGGCCATACACTCCATCCCAGCGGATACAAATTTCCTGTATAAGGCTACTTACGTCAAGTAGGCCTGTTCCCCAAGGATTGATGTATATAATTCCTGTGGACAAAAATTGCTAGTGTAGAATGAGTTAATTTGAAATTCTCAGTTCATCCGTGGTAAAATAATGATAATGCTGGACATCCTTAAATAAATGGTGTACCTTACTAAAAAAAAATGGTGGTATTAAATAATATAAGCTCATTAGAATATGGTAAATTGAAAGTGCATTTATAAATTAACAATAAGGGGCTAAAGGTTTAACTAACCTATTTTGCATAATGTATTTTTACTTTATGATAATTTAAAATGTATACCACTGGCTTATTTCTCTGGAAAAGAGCATGAGGATGTACCACAGAGAACTCCTGTCTGTGTCTGTGTTGTTCTTTGTACTAAATTGCATCAATGTCCTTGTCTGGATAGTACAATCTCCATGGACACATGTGTGTATTGTTTTTCTTAGAGAACTAGAGAAGTGTATTAACAACTAGTGGAAAGCCTATAAAGCATACAGAATTTATTAAGAAAGTCCTTGAGGCACTTTGGCTTCAAAATGGGGTAGGGGTTAAGAAATATGAAGCTCATGTCCTTACATAATTGTCAACAGTACATAGCACAGACACAGTGGTGGAATTATATTCTATTAGATATATTCAAATATAAGATGTATGTGGAGATAGAAATTGTAGATTGTGGTCTCCTTAGGACCATATAGGGGTCATGTTGTAAAAGAGGGGAACGGGTGAAAAGGCCAGAGGTTATGTGGAAGCTCTTAAGGGAACCTCTAGTAGTGTAGGTGAGGGTTGAATGGAATGAATTAACTTCGTCCACTCTGATAAAGTTGGAGTAAGGGGTTCTTCCAGGCAATTAAAATTATTTTTTTTATATAAAAGCATAACGTCCTTAATAGTTTCTTGGTGTGTGGTATGTGTTCCTCCACCAGTCCTAGGAGACATGCCTTGGGACATTTTAAACTTAGGTAGCCTAAAGCAGATTCAATAATTCTGCATACCTGTGTTCAAAATAATTGCATCGTGGGATTTGACCATATAGTATGAAAAAAATCTGCTTCATCACCACAAGGGCAGAAACAAAGTGGTTTTAAATAATATGACGACAAAAGTGTGTAGTAAGCTTGATAGTAGAGTGTGACTTGGATGAGTTTATCTTTGGAGGAGATAATCGAGGACATGTAGGTTTCCTCAACATCTTTCTATTCCTCCACCATAAATTGGGGTATAATATAATTACATTTGGAGCAAATCTGAGGAGTGTGAGATGATTTGGTAATAAGTAGTTCAAGATAATACTTGGAGATCAATTTAGTTTTGTTTGGAGATAATAGGAGTTTTTCTTGATTTATTTGGGTACAACTTCAGAAGATTTAAATTGGCTAAAGGCAGCATTTTGAAGTTGATTATAAAATAACATTTTGATGGAGGAAATAGAAAATTCTAGTCTTATGGTTAGGAAATCTTTACAGTTTGCCATCATGAAATAGTTGATGTACAAAATTAAGACCCATTGAGGTCCAGTATCCTACACTACAGATAAGAATTCAAGGAGGAGTGGGTTGCCACACATTGGCTTTTTAATAGAATTAGTCCATGGTAGAATATATGGAAGTGCTAATCTATCACAGTAGCTTAAAGCGGAGCTCCACCCAAAAGAGGAACCTCTGCTTGTTCACACCCACCCCCCCTCCACTGCGACATTTGGCACTTTTTGGGGGGAAGCGGAACCTGGTTTTGACAGGTACCTGCTCCTACTTCCTGGTAAGATTGCTTGGGGTGCCGATATCGCGGGATCCCTGGACAGGTAAGTATCCTTATATTAAAAGTTAGCAGCGACTGTATTTGTAGCTGCTGAATTGTATTTTTTTTTTATGGGCTGGAACTCCGCTTTAGGCCCCTTTCACACTGCCGTGACTTGAAATTCGCACGATTTTGCGGCCGCGATTTTGCCATGATTTCAGTGAATGCCTGTGTAAACTTGAGGTCTATGGACCTCAGCTCACATCAAAGTCGGACCAAAGTAGTACAGGGACTACTTTGAAGTCGTGTGACTTGAAGTCGCACATGAATGGTTATCATTGGGAATTATGGTGTACGACTTATCAAAGATGGACCTAGTGCTCAAGTACCTCAAAAACCAGGTTGACTCTGTAGGTACTCAGTAGCAATGTGTGCCAGCGTCCCTAGCATTAAGGTTAAAGACACATGGAATCTAAAAATGGGACTTTGTAGGCACACCAGTATTAAACTACAAAAGGATAAATATGTTTGGAATTTTTATTAATAAAGTATAAAAGGACAATAAACAGACATGGACATTTAAAAACAAGTCAGGCTAGATGTAGAACCTAGTATTGGTACACCATAAGGATCCTATCCTGCAAGCTTGAGTGGGGTTTGGAACAGTTATACATATATAATCATATATTCAGAACACTTGTTGCCAAATAAAGGAGGCTATACTTCCCCAAACATAAACTAGTAAACAATCATCAAGCTCAAAATAAACGAGGTGCTGCAGGTCTGGTGATCCAAGGTGGGATGCTCTCTAGTTGCTCTACATGTTTCACGTTACACAGAACGCTTCCTCAGGAGCTAGAGATTCTGATCAGAATACAAAAAAAGAGACGACAAAAGACTATCACAATGACCAAAAAGAAAAATATATAGAATGTACATATATACAATTTTCATATTGAAAATAAAAAAATCTCCAAATCTAATGATCTATGGGACAGACCCTATGAAAGATTATGGTCTCCAAAAGACGTGAGGCACAGTCCGGTGGTCAGGGTCAAACCAATCCAAGGGGCAGAAAGGCACCAAACCCGCGGGGTATGAAGTAGGTAAAGGAGGGGGAAATACAGATAGAAGATGTATGTAAGTATGTAAAGTGGTTATGATAGACCTATCTGATAAAACCGAAAACGAAGGAAAAGGGGGAGGGGGGAGGAAAAGGAGTAGGGAGAAGGTAAAAAGGAAGAAATGGGAAAGAAGGATCAGGAAGGGGGATCTGGATCACAGTAGGATTAACCACTTCACGACCGGCCACTGTATATATATGTCATTTTTTTAAAGATGGATATCTCGGTAACGGCAGCAGCTGCTGCCACAACCGAGGTATCCATCTTTAGGGCCGGCGTTTCTGTACACGATAATGGTGGTCTCTGCGGCGGGTTCGCCGTGAGATCACCATTATCGGCGGCGGGAGAGGTGCCACCCCTCCTCCCGCCGCTCTCCCGCGCCCTCCGCCGCTTACCGGAGCCGTCGGTAGCGGCGGAGGAGATTGGGACCTGTCACCGCTGAGGTACTGAGACGAGTGAGGCCAAGATGGCCCCCACCCGTCTCTATACCATGTGACGGCCGGAGCGACGTCATTACGTCGGCTCCGCCTATTTCTCTTAAAGGCACAATTTTTTTGTGTCATTTTTTTAAACGACTTTTTTTTTTTTTTTTTTTAGTCTAAATATGAGATCTGAGGACTTTTTGACCCCAGATCTCATATTTAAGAGGACCTGTCATGCTTTTTTCTATTACAAGGGATGTTTACATCCCTTGTAATAGGAATAAAGGTGATCCAATTTTTTTTTAAATAAAATAAAGTAAAATAAATAATAAAAAAAAAAAAAAAAAAATTTTGAAGCGCCCTGTCCCGACGAGCTCGCGCGCAGAAGCGAACGCATACGCGAGTAGCACCCGCATATGAAAACGGTGGTCAAACTACACATGTGAGGTATCGCCACGACCGGTAGAGCGAGAGCAATAATTCTAGCCCTAGACCTCCTCTGTAACACAAAACATGCAACCTGTAGAATTTTTTTAAACGTCGCCTATGGAGATTTTTAAGGGTAAAAGTTTGACGCTATTCCACGAGCGGGCGCAATTTTGAAGCGTGACATGTTGGGTATCAATTTACTTGGTGTAACATTATCTTTCATAATATAAAAAAAAATTGGGCTAACTTTACTGTTGTCTTATTTTTTTATTCAAAAAAGTGAATTTTTTCCAAAAAAAGTGCGCTTATAAGACCGCTGTGCAAATACGGTGCAAAAAAAAGTATTGCAATGACCACCATTTTATTCTCTAGGGTGTTAGAAAAAAAACAATATATAATGTTTGGGGGTTCTAAGTAATTTTCTAGCAAAAAAACCTGTTTTAAACATGTAAACACCTAAAATCCAAAACGAGGCTGGTCTTTAAGTGGTGCACCTACTTACAAATGCAAAAAGGTAGTTAACTTTCCAATAAGGTATGGTGAAAGTGAATACTACCAATAAAACCTTATATACACATGATCGCAGATCGATCAAAAAGTAGACATGTATGGTTTAAGTCGAACACAACAGCGGTCAAAAGTCATGAGAACCTCTCAGATGTGGATAGCATCAGGTGTCCATGGGTAGGGGACAGAGCTTGTAGCTGTATTGCTGATGTATGAGAAAAAAAGGAACACAGTCACAGTCAGATTGTGAAGCATTGCAGTCAAAATAGACTGCAAACATAATATTTGTTTGCAGGTCGGTCAGGGAATGTATAAAGGATCCAAAAAGTAGCTGGACTTACCCTGGCATCAGTGAGAGGCAGCTAGAAAAAACGCTGAGTGTGGCGGGAGCCGGTTCCACTGTCGCATCGGACAGGTGCTGTTACTAGCGCATACTCAGGGGGGGGATTTCCTTGAAGATAAGTGTGCATTCAAAGAAAGGGTCTGTATGAATGGGATCCCCCCCCCACCCCGAGTATGCGCTAGTATAACTATAAGCACTGTTTATGAAATGACATGAACTGTTCATGAAATGTATAACATATTATGTTTGGCAAAAATCTTCTTTAAAAATCTTTCCCTTTTATAGATCAATGTAATCCTATGTTTCCTCGTTTACATCAATTTCTCTCCCCTTCTGATATTTCGATTATTCATTTTGGGGGAGTGACATAGGTCAAGAAAATACGCTAGATTTGATATTTAGCATTCAGAATGATATTATTTGTTTTAAGACATCTTTTCCACAGGTTTTAATCATTTTTTCAGAGGTGCTTTCAAGGCTGAAGTGGTTGGAATCACCTTGGCTGAGGCCTCTCTAGAAAATTAGAAGGAGGGTGAGCAGGGCTGTTCCAGTTTATACAGAGATGATGGAATACATCTGACTGATATAGGGCTGGATATTGTTAATATGGATTTACAAAGTTGTATTGAACGGGCCACGGTGCAGGGTTGTTGTGACAGGCAGGTGTAGTCCCGCCTGTCTTCTGGGAAGTTTAAAGTCTTTAATTATTTATGATACAGCTTGCGCCGTGGTGGCTAAGCTGTTTTTAGTGTGTCATTTCTTGCAATGTTATTTATTTACCCAAGATATATTATCTTTTAAACCAACAATAAACGGCCATGGCCAGTTATTATCCAAGCTTTGTGTCTAGTGTATTCTTTTTTGGTAAGCTGCCTTCCTGTCTGTTGTCCCATGAAAGGAAAGGGGAAGAGGTTTCTGGGAACCCCCCTTTCCTCATGGGATTACGACAGGAGGCAGTTTCAATGCTCCCCCTTGTGTCCCTGAGGCACACAGGGGCCTTGTTTAGGTTTAGTGGCCTGAGGTGTGGTCACATGTCCTGTAGGGGTTAGGCCATATGAGTCTTGCTGCTGTTTATACAGGGAAGCAGAAAGCCCGGCTAGGATTGGCTGATTTGAGGTAAGGTCACATGGCTTACTAGGGTTAGTCTGCCTCAGAATTTTTCAGAACCCCCTGAGCCTGCCTATAAAAACGGGGTTCTGTGAGGGGTAGTTCATTCGCCTCAGAGGGCACAGCCGTGGTGCTCGCCACCCTCCCACCCAAAAAACAAAACAAAAAAACTAAATTTTATATATAATATATATATATATATATATATATATATATATATATATATATATATATATATATATATATATATATATATATATATATATATATATATATGTGTGTGTTTCTTTGTGGTGGCCAATATTGTGTGGTGGTGTCACCTTAAAGTCAAGGGGGACTGTGTGAATACTATGAAGTGGACCTGAGTTTGCAATGTCCTTCGTTAAAGTTAAAGCATATACCTTTTCTGTATCCCGCTGTCGATGAGGGTACCACATTAGTTGTTTGTTTAACGAAAGATACTCTTTGGGGGAGAAAAAAGGTTCAGCCATAAGCCAATATCTTTCACTCCCCATTTTAAAGTAAGATGGGCCACATGTTTTTGACAGAAAGATTCATCATACAATAACAATGCTGTCCCTCCAAAGTTCTTATATGCTTCTAATATTATTTCAATGTGCTGGAAAAGACCAAGGCTTTTACCAGGGCATTTTTCACACAACACACTGCTATAAATACAAAATGCCTGTCGCCAATTATTAAAAGACCTAGCTACCTGTCTTCTCCTGTCCCCCTCTGCTTTATCATCCCTTTTCTCAGCCTTAGACAAAAAATCTTTAAAAGATGGTAGAAGAGTTAAAACATCTATAAACTCCCCTCTCCAAATGTTTTCTTCAATGCTGAGAGCCAAGCGGAGATACTTCACAAGGCAATGTTTCTTTAAGACATGTTTCTGGTAAATTTTGTACTGTAGTATTGTCTATATTAGCAGGTAAAGTTGAACAAACTAATTCCGAGTTTAATATAGCAATATAATTATCTGCATTTAAATTACTCCTTGTATCCTCAGTAACTCTGTGTCTACTATCTAAATCCTGAGCAAGTCTAGTTACTAAGCTAGTTAAATTAGTTATCAATAGTACAGATGTTAACTCACCAGTTCCTAGATTAACAGGTACATCAGCCTGTTGTTGCGGATAGGCACAGATCACAGGAATGTGTGACCCCCTTGCTGATCCTCTTGCACTGTGGGTGCCACAGTAAGCAGGGGTCTGGATGGACCAGCAAACATTCTGCTGTTTATGCTGGCATCTTCAGGCATCCTGGGTTGCCTAGGGAACTCCTCTTCTGGTCTTCGGCAAGGTCGCCCTTGTGGCGTGGCTCTGCCTCTGGCTCCTCCTCTCGTAGCTTGGCGTCTGTGACCGCCCAGCGTTTTCCTCCACTGACCTACGTGGCGGGGACGGGGAGCGTCTTCTGCGTGGGACACACCTTCTCTTTGCCAGCCCTTCAGCCTCGTTGGAGATGACGCTGCTTTGTTCTCCAGATCTGCTTGCTGAGGGTCTTCCTCCACTTCTTCTTGCTGCAATGAGATGTGCCATCCTTCCTTTCCCTTCCGCAATCTTCCCACGGTGGCTGGGTCCACTTCACCTGGAGCTTCTTGATGTAGGGATCTCGGTAGGTCCAGACAGCAGCAGACCCAATCTTCTCCACCTTCTTCACCCGCCCACTGGATAAGCCACCTCAAAAGGTTCATTCTTCTGTCCCAGAAAGTGTCGTTTGCCCAATGGAGAGAACTCCTAGAGCACCATGGCTGTGCCTTCTGAGGCGAATGAGCTCCTTCTCAGGGAACCCCCTTTTTTTAGGCCGGCTCAGGGGGTTCTTTGAAAATTCCGAGGCAAGGTTCACATTGCCTAACCCTAGTAAGCCATGTGACCTTACCACAAATCAGTCAATCCTAGCCGGGCTTTCTGCTTCCCTGTATAAACAGCGGCAAGACTCACATGGCCAAACACCTATAGGCCATGTGACCTCACCTCAGGCCACTAAACCTAAACAAGGCCCCTGTGTGCCTCACAAGGGGGAGCCTTGAAACTGCCTCCTGTCGTAATCCCATGAGGAAATGCGGGTTCCTAGAAACCTCTTCCCCTTTCCTTTAATTCCAGGAGTAAAGAACAGATTACTAATCCCAAACATTGTTATCCATGTATAGGATGAGATAAAATTTGTGTAACTGTAGTATATGTACGAAATGAAAAATATGTTTTTTGCCCATGTGAAGGCTGTTCTTAGCACATGTTCCTGTAGTAAAGGCGCAGATTTCGTTGTCCTTCTATTGTCATCTCACTGGACTGTATTAACAGAAACATAATTAGTGTTATACACGGAGGATAAAAATATATAATAAGCGTTCTATCCTCTATACATACTCAGAGAGTATATCCAAAACTATATATTTTGCTAAATAAAAGATTAATCACCAAAATGTCAAAGTTATCAAATATTAGTCACCTCCTGATGTCAGATGAACTGGATGAAATGCATACCAGTAGAGGCAACTAGGGCTTCTATGGTCTCAGAGATTTATACAGCTTACCATCAGCTCCCGGAGTGAAGCGGTGGGCAGCTTTTATTCTGATTACTAGCAGATAACACTCACATTTGCCCGGCACCCAGGAGTCATCTAAACAGCTATTCCAAAAAGGTTTTATTAACCACTTGCTTACTGCGCACTTAAACCCCCCTCCTGCCCAGACCAATTTTCAGCTTTCAGTTCTCTCACACTTTGAATGACAATTACTCAGTCATGCAACACTGTACCCAAATTATTTTTTTGTCCTTTTTTTCATACAAATAGAGCTTTCTTTTGGTGGTATTTGATCACCTCTGGGTTTTTTATTTTTCGCTTGCATTTTTCTTTGTTTCTGTGAAAATGTTTTTGCAAATTAGCAATTTTTCTTCATAAATGTTGGCCACAATTTTTACTGCTACATATCTTTGGTAAAAATAACCCAAATTAGTGAATATTATGTGGTCTGTGTGAAATTTATAGAGTCTAAAAGCTATGGTGCAAATCATAAAAAAATGATCACATCTACCGTATTTTCCGCACTATAAGGCGCACCGGATTATAAGGCGCAGTCTCAATTATGGGGATTATTTCTGTACTTGACCATACATAAGGCACACTGCATTATAAGGCGCATGCTAAAACATATGGTCTACAAAAAAACAAGCAAACAAAAGCCGGGGGGGGGGGGGGTAAATGCCCTACCCTACATTTGCTACAGAACAGTGCAAGTGTTCCCAATGTTCGCTGACAGTTAGTACTGTCAGCGCACATTAATGCCTGATGCCCTCTCTGTAGTCCTGGCTCAGAGAACTCAGTGGGCGGAGTCAGGAGAAATGCAGAGTGCGGGAGTTCTGAAGCCGTGGAAGCCGAGAATGAAGACTGTGGAGGCTGGGAGCCGTGAAGGGAGCTGAGATTGAAGACTGTGGAGGCAGGAGCACAGAATGGGAGCCAAAAAAGAAGACTGAGGAGGCAGGGAGCACAGAGAGGGAGCCGTGAAGAGAGCAGAGAATGGATGTGGGCAGCAGATCAGAAGGTGAGATCCTGGCTGAACGGTAGCAGTGCTGCACACTGTGGAGGGGGGAGCAGAGAAAAAGAGCACATGGCTGGATTGGAATGTGAGTTCTTGTGTACAGAAGGGGGAAATGCAAACTGCAAAGGGGAGAGGAGGGGAGGGGGAGCAGAGAACAGGAGGTGACATCCTGTATATAACAGCACTGAATGCAGACTGCAGAGGGTGGAGCAGAGGGTGTGGGCATACTCAGTGCACATATAAGGCGCACCGGATTATAAGGCGCACGGCTGATTTGGAGGAAAATATAAGGCTTTTAGGTGCACCTTTTAGTGTGGAAAATACGGTAATGTACTGAGGCCTATCTCAATTCATGAGACCCTAACAAGCCAGGAAAGTACAAATGCCCCCCAAATTACCCTTTTTTTGGAAAGTAGACATTCCAGTGTATTTAGTAAGGGGCATGGTGAGTTATTTGAAGTTGTCATTTTTTCCCACAATTCTTTGCAAAATTAGGATTTTATTTTTTATTTTTTCACAAAATTGTCATTGTAATAGCTTATTTCTCTCACATGCAATGTGCATACCACAAATGTAACCCCAAAATACAGTCTGCTACTCCACCTGAGTATTACAATACCACATGTGTGGGACTTTTTCACTACCTGGCCACATACAGAGGCCCAACATGCAGGGAGCTCCATCAGGTGTTCAAGGAGCATAAATTACCCATCTAACTTGTTGACCACCTATTACACTTTTGAAGGCCCTAGAGCACCAGGACAATAGAAACGCCCAGAAAATGACCCCATTTTGGAAAGCTAACACCCCAACGTATAATCTATGAGGCATAATGAGTCTTTTGAATGGTTCATTTTTTTCCAGAAAATGACCCCATCTTCTTCTCTTCTTCATCTTCTTCTCTTCTTCATTTTCTTCTCTGGGCCGCTCCGCATCCATGCTGGCATGGAGGGAGGCTCCCGCTGTGTGACGGCGTCTCCTCTTCTGACAGAAAATGACCCCATTTTGGAAAGCTAACACCCCAACATATAATCTATGAGGCATAATGAGTCTTTTGAACGGTGCATTTTTTTCCAGAAGTTTTTGGAAAATGTGGAAAAAAATGAAAACGCTTTTTTTTTTACACAAAGTTGTCCGTTTATAAGATATTACCAACACATAGCATTTACATAGCAAACATAACACCACAAAATACATTCTGCTACTCTCCTGAGTATGGTAATACCACATGTGTGAGACCTTTACACAGCCTGGCTACATACAGAGGCCCAACATGCAAGGAACACCATCAGGTGTTCCAGGGACACATAGCATGCCATCTTCCTTCATCTTCTTCTTCTGGCTCTTCCTCCGGTGTTCTCGTCCAGCATCTCCTCCGTGGCGTCTTCTATCTTCTTCTCCTCGGGCCGCTCCGCACCCATGACATGGGGGGAGGCTCCCGCTGTGTGACGGCGTCTCCTCTTCTGACGGTTCTTAAATAATGGGGGGCGGGGCCACCCGGTGACCCCGCCCTCCTCTGATGCACGGTGACTTGATGGGACTTCCCTGTGAATGCCACCTTTATCCTATGAATCTTGAAGTACTCAGAAACAAGCTAGGAAGCTTGGCACAATGCATGGGGAATAAAGTTAAAACACAGTTAGATATAAACTGTATTTTAGAAAATTTGTAAAATTTACAAAATGCACACAGTGATGTCTCACTATCTGAAACAATAAGACTGAAAATATGGGGTTTCAAAAATGGCATATCTGAAGCACCAGATGAAATTCAACTTGTTTTGTCCTACACTCAAGTATTGTCTGAACTGTCACAGGATCTCATGTTGTTGATTATGTATCTCTATACTGGACAGTTCCTGTTTGATCTGAGGAGACAAGCTGATAAGGTAGTGTGACAATTTACTATGAATCACATGATGTGTTGGATGACACAGTGTAAAGGTTCTCACAATCTGACCTGCACTGTCTCTTCTGTAGTACCAGTTTCAGGGATTGAACACCATGCTTATACTGTAGTCAGTTTGGGTACTATCTTAATCCTAAATTATACCATGATCCATGAATCCGGACAACCTCAGATGACAGATACTTATGTGTTGAAGAAAGAAAAGTGTTGAACTATGCCAAGGGAAACCAGACAAAGTCATGAAGGGACAATACTTCATAAAGAGGGGTCATTCTTAATGGATGCTGAAGAATTACCTCAACATTACTTAAAGTATTTAGGACAAGTGAGGTAACTTACTCTATATATGCATTATGCCCCGTACACACGGTCGGACTTTGTTCGGACATTCCGACAACAAAATCCTCAGATTTTTTCCGATGGATGTTGGCTCAAACTTGTTTTGCCTACACACGGTCGCACAAAGTTGTCGGAATTTCCGATCGACAACCACGCGGTCACGTACACCACGTACGACGAGACTAGAAAAGGCCGGTTCAGAACCAAGCACGGCACCCTTTGGGCTCCTTTTGCTAATCTCGTGTTAGTAAAAGTTTGGTGAGAGACGATTCGCGCTTTTTCAGACTCGTGGCTTTCAGATCGTTTTCTGCCGTTCAGTTTGTGCTTGTGGGTTTGTATTTGCTCTTCAGTGCGTGCAGTCAGTTCGTATCGGAGTTTTCTGTGCGATCTTGTCCGCTCGTTGCTGTTTTTCAGGTCGCTCTTCACAGGCCTTGCTGTTCTTCAGTGCGTTCTGTTACTTCGTTCTGAGCAGCCGACCGTTTTCTAGCCATGTTTCGTATGCGTACTCCTCGTGGAGTTCGTGCTGTGCGGGGGCTTGGTGTTGGGGTCCTGACTTGACACAAGTCCAGTCCATGAACAGGGTGGGGGGGAGTTCATGGACCAAGAATTGGTTGCTTCAGCGTGCCCAGTTCTGTCATATGCCTTTGCTCCGGAAGATCCGTGAGAATAATCCTGATGATTTCAGGAACTTTCTCAGGATGACGGACCCCGTGTTTCACCGTTTGTTGGCTTCGCTGACCCCCTATATCAGCAGTCAGGATACCTGCATGAGGCAAGTCATCACTCCGGAGCAGAGGTTGGTCGCTACCCTGCGGTATTTGGCCACAGGGAGAAGTCTGCAGGACCTCAAGTTCTCGACAGGCATCTCCCCCCATCTCCCCTCTTCTTTGTGGACATTTACTGCTTGTGTTTGTTTGAGCTGACCCTGACAGAAATGTGTGGAGTCCAGAAAATGTCGTGATTGTGTAGCCTTATACAAAGCACTGTTGGCTGTTATTTACTAAATGCAAAGACACTTTTCACTACAGGTGCACTTGCAACTGCACTGAAACTGCACTTGTAGTGCAAAGTGGATTTCCCCTTAGGAAATTACCCCCATTTTCGCATAAAACAACAATTACATCACCCCAAAAGTGTTGTAGCGTTGAGACAATAATCCACACATTCTTGATGAGCAATCTTTTTAATACCTGCACAATCACATGTGCATTTACCAAAGGTTTTTCTGACAAACCAACATGTTTGTTGTATAACAATTTTTGTGGTGTCATTATCCAAAATCAAAATGTGCATTTTATAGAAAACAGGCCTGTGTAAAACCCACAAGAAAGACACAAATCTTGATCTTACAAAGTTCACATTTGGTAGAACTGGAAGGCAATATCAGACATGAGTATTTAGGAACTGTGTTTGATATTGCGTTCAGATGTGGGGAAATCACCCCTGGAAAAGCCAAATTTGGAAGATGCACACAAATTTCCCAATGTCAACATGTGCTATCTGCCATCAGGGGGGATCAAGGGACGTGTTTTGGGGGAGAAAGCCCTTCCTCACCGCTACTTTATAATTGAGGAAGAGGTTGCACCCCCAAAACACGTCCATTGATCTCCCGTGATGGCAGATAGCACATGTTGACACACTGTGTGCATCCTCCAAATTTGGCTTTGTGCAAAATCACAAAAACATTTCGCACATTGTAGCAGACAAAAGAAGAAAGTGATTTGGAGGGGCTTTAAACTCGCCCCAAAACATCAATGATGTTTTTATATTTGGGAATAACATCATTGATGTTTTGCTTGATGATTTCCAATTGTAAATTACACCCCATGATCTCCCCGATCAGGATCTGGGCACTTTCTGATGTGAAAGGATCTTCATCCACAACCTCACGATCACCTAAAAAGAGAGGAAACACAAAATAAATTAGGTCTAAAAAAAATGCCGCCATCCATCTCTTATCTGAGCCTGTGGTCGCAGACACTCACCTGTTGTGGTGACTAGTTCCACCACGTCTTCTTCCTCCTGCTCATCTTGTGTTGGGGGGATTTCCCCTTCTTCCAGAGGGGGGGGGGTCTCTGGTCTCCTCGGATGAGGGGTGTCCTCCGAGTCTTTTCTCCCCTATGTAAAACAAAAATGGTATAATTAGCACACAGATATTTGATGGCAGAACTAGAAAGATGAAACATTGCTTGGAAGTGGGGTACAATTGTCTATTTTAGCCGAGTTCCAAGATGTAGCTTTTTTAGTGTCCTTTGTCAAGCTGCAATACTTTACCTGTTTAGTACAAGCTTCACAGATGTAGCCCCCCCTATAGTATACACTGGAGCACCTGTGTGGCCCCCCTAATAAAAATGGTGTTCTTGTGTCCCACACTAGTGCTCCAGTGTCCAGATGTGAAAACAGCTGCTGAGTGTCCTCTCCTTACACACAATCTAGTTTGCATTTCATTCTAGTAACAAAGCCATCTACACAACCCAATTCTTTGAAGACAAGTATAGGGCCTCAAAATGGTGGCCAAATGCATATGGGCTAAACAATGGTATTTTATAGTCCGAAAAAAAAATGTGTGATCCGAACGAATAATGTGCCCATGAACATGAAAGTTGCCATTTTAAACTGTACAACAGTTCCTAAAAGCACATGGAGCAGCACGAACGTAATAAACACAAGAACAATAGGAACACAGCACAACTACTTACTTTTTTGCAGCACTCTCCGGATCTTTCTGTACTGCTCATGTTCTCGTAATTTGAGGTCCGACCACCGCTTCCTGAGCTGATCTTTCAATCGTCGTACCCCGAATTTCCGGTGCAGACTCCTGACCACTTTCGCCATGATCTTGGCCTTTCGGACATTGGTGTTGGGGTAAGGCCCATACTTTCCATCATAGTCGGCCTTCTTCAGGATGTCCACCATCTCCAACATCTCCCCAAAGGACATATTTGAGTCCTTTAATCTCCTTCTGGATCGGGACGTTTCAGGCTCCGGCCTTTCCTCCTCCTCCTCGTTGCTGTACTTAGCACGATCCTGCTGTCTATCCGCCATGTGCTCTTCCTCCACTGCGCCGAACAAAAAGGGGCGGGGAATAGAATAGAAAGAACGTCAGGGGCGGGCGGAGTTATACGCATGCGCAGTGTGTATAAATCGTAACGCGCGCGTCTTACGTACGATCTGTGAGCGGAGGAAGGAGCATCGGAGACGCCGATCGTGCTAACGAAGGTAGGATCTAAACTTGGGCCTATACTGCTTCGAAATGGAAGCCTATATTGTAACAAGATTAGGGGAGTTTGGCCTGACATTAGGGTTTGTCTTGTGTTGTGTCTTGCAGAGAAAATGGATGGGTTCGACGACCACAATTTCCTGCCCCTGTTTATTGACAAGTACAGAGAGCTGCCCTGTCTGTGGCAGGTCAGACACCCCCACTATAATCACAAACAGAAGAGGCAGGCAGCGCTGGAGAAACTGCTGGAGTTGGTGAAGCCGGTGGTCCCCACAGCAACCATCCCCTATTTGAAAGCTAAAATTGGTGGCCTGAGGAGCACTTATCTTAGGGAGCGCAAGAAGGTCACAGATTCCCAGAGATCCGGAGCTGCAGCAGATGACATTTATGTCCCCAGGCTGTGGTACTATGAGAGACTGCGATTTCTGTCAGACCACACTGAAGTCAGGGAATCCCTCTCTACTCTTCCTTCCACGCTTCCTTCCACCCCAGCTGAAGCTTCCGATGTCCAACCTGGGCCTTCCAGCCAGGAAGAAGTGGAGGAGCCCAGCTTGAGTCAGGTATAGCATTCTTCTACAGATTTCTGGTCAATAAATAAATGATGTTTACTAGATGTTATTATTGAACACTAATTGCTGCTTGAAAAAAGTGTTTTACATATCAATAGACAGTAGTGGGCACCCAAAATTGGGACAAGAATGCAAAATGCTGGGCTCAGAAGGATAGTCTGTTATATTTGTTAACATTGAATTTGCAGCAGTCAGGAGGTGAAAATTGTGTGTGATTGATGAAAACAATACTAAAACTATGTCCCTTTTTCATACACAGGAAGACCTCAGCCAGGAGGAGGCTGTGGAATGTGGCAGACAGGAGGAGGCGGGGATTATTAGTGTCAGCCAGGAGGAGGCAGGGATTAGTGGCAGCCAGGAGGAGGCGGGGCTAAGTGTCAGCCAAGAGAAGCCAGGGACCAGTCGCAGCCTGACTGAGTCTCAGGTCCCTCCCCTCCGCCTGCCATATAAAAGGGCCAGGAAGGCCACTCCCAGTCCTGTGCAGGATTCAGCGTACAGGCTGATCCAGGAGGCTTCGGCGTCCCTCAGAGCCTTCCCCAGTCCTGAAGAGGCCTTTGCCTGCATGGCTGCCACCAAATTGCAGGGCATGCAGGAGGGCCAACGCAAGATTTCTGAGGACCTTATTTATAAAGTCCTACGTAAGGGGGAGAGTGGGGAACTGACACACAAGACGGATGTCATGGAGAGGGACGATCCTCCTCCTCCTCCTCCTCCTCCTGCTGCCACAACTCCACCACCACAGCCAAAGCCTGTAAGGAAGCGTGGAAGGAAGACCAAAGAGTGATGGCCCTGGGTTCAGTCTGGTCTGACAAAAGCTGCAGTCTCTTGTATGACCACAGCCTGGGGACACAGATGTCATCTGCTGCTTTCCGGATCTCTGGGACTTCTGGACCAGACTGCACTCCCTTAGATAAGGACTCCTCAGGCCACCAATTTTGCTTTTAAATAATTGATGTCTGCCCTGGGGGTCCAAGGCTTCGCCCACTTCTGCAGTTTCTCCAGCGTTGCCTCCCTCTTTGTTTATAGTTGTGACCCCTTAATAAAATATTTTTCGGTAAATTCTACTCTCCTGTGTGTGTTTTCATCCAAAAAGGACAGTTTGTTGGTGACGATTCAGGTACATTTCTAAAGTACAATGTGAAATTAACAAGGGACAACAACACCAAACAATCTCCTCCTACAGATTAAATAGAACAACATATCAATGGTGTTGTGGGAACTTGTCACAAAAAACACACAAACATTTTCGGGAGTACAAATCAAAATCACCAAAAAAAAAAATAAAAAGAGAAACACAAAAAAAGATTCTACATTAAAGTAAAAAAACAAAAAAAAAAAATATGTTGTCAGATGTGAGAAATCAAAATATATTGAGGGAATCCCGATAAATAGTAACGAAAAAAGTTTGTGAGAAGTGTGTGTGAATATGAGCATCAAAACGACTTAATTCTTGTCACATTATAAAGAAGAAGAGAGTGCGCTGTATTAAACCATTTTGAACATTGCAGCGTGACGAAAGTGCTTTATCCATTACGAACGCTAAGTTTACCAGAACGAGCTGTCCCGTGTCGGAATTTCTTCTGAGCATGCGTGGCACTTTGTGCGTCGGAACAGGCCACACACGGTCGGAATTGACGCGATCGGATTTTGTTGTCGGAAAATTTTATCTCCTGCTGTCCAACTTTGTGTGTCGGAAAATCCGATGGAAAATGTCCGATGGCGCCCACACACGGTCGGAATTTACGACCAACACGCTCCGATCGGACATTGTCCATCGGAAAATCCGACCGTGTGTACGGGGCATTAAACTGTACACGATGGGGTACCCTACCTTGTGAGTTCTATTGTACATTCATTCCTGTCATAGACAAACTGTATTGCAGAAACATAAAGGTGCACACTCGTTACTCCTGACAAGAGGGTTGACATTGAATCTTACATTCCCATACATGTACATAAAATATACGGTTGTTCGAATTTGACCAGCAGGCTGAGATTATGAATATATTAGGGTTTCAGAACAGCAAGTATCCATAGGTTTCAACACCCATGATCTCAATTTACCCCAGTATCCCATGCACTTGAGCGATGCCTCTAGAATTCAGTTGCAAACATACAGTGGGGATGGAAAGTATTCAGACCCCCTTACATTTTTCATTCTTTGTTATATTGCAGCCATTTGCTAAAATCATTTAAGTTCATTTTTTTCCTCATTACTCATTACACACAGCACCCCATATTGACATAAAAACACAGAATTGTTGACATTTTTGCAGATTTATTAAAAAAGAAAAACTGAAATATCACATGGTCCTAAGTATTCAGACCCTTTGCTCAGTATTTAGTAAAAGCACCCTTTTAATCTAATACAGCCATGAGTCTTTTTGAGAAAGATGCAACAAGTTTTTCACACCTGGATTTGGGGATCCTCTGCCATTCCTCCTTGCAGATCCTCTCCAGTTCTGTCAGGTTGGATGGTAAACATTGGTGGACAGCCATTTTTAGGTCTCTTCAGAGATGCTCAATTGTGTTTAAGTCAGGGCTCTGGCTGGGCTATTCTAGAACAGTCACGGAGTTGTTGCGAAGCCACTCCTTCGTTATTTTAGCTGTGTGCTTAGGGTCATTGTCTTGTTGGAAGGTAAACCTTCGGCCCAGTCTGAGGTCCTGAGCACTCCGGAGAAGGTTTTCATCCAGAATATCCCTGTACTTGGCCGCATTCGTCTTTCCCTCGATTGCAACCAGTGGACCTGTCCTTGGAGCTTAAAAACACCCCCACGGCATGATGCTGCCACCACCATGCTTCACTGTTGGGACTGTATTGGACAGGTGATGAGCAGTGCCTGGTTTTCTCCACACATACCACTTAGAATTAAGGCCAAAAAGTTCTATCTTGGTCTCATCAGACCAGAGAATCTTATTTCTCACCATCTTGGAGTCCTTCAGGTGTTTTTTTAGCAAACTCCATGCGGGCTTTCATGTGTCTTGCACTGAGGAGAGGCTTCCGTCGGGCTACTCTGCCATAAAGCCCCGACTGGTGGAGGGCTGCAGTGATGGTTGACTTTCTACAACTTTCTCCCATCTCCCGACTACATCTCTAGAGCTCAGCCACAGTGATCTTTGGGTTCTTCTTTACCTCTCTCACCAAGGCTCTTCTCCCCCGATAGCTCAGTTTGGCCGGACGGCCAGCTCTAGGAAGGGTTCTGGTCATCCCAAACATCTTCCACTTAAGGATTATGGAGGCCACTAGGCTCTTAGGAACCTTAAGTGCAGCAGAATTTTTTTGTAACCTTGGCCAGATCTGTGCCTTGCCACAATTCTGTCTCTGAGCTCTTCAGGCAGTTACTTTGACCTCATGCTTCTCATTTGCTCTGACATGCACTGTGAGCTGTAAGGTCTTATATAGACAGGTGTGTGGCTTTCCTAATCAAGTCCAATCAGTATAATCAAACACAGCTGGACTCAAATGAAGGTGTAGAACCATCTCAAGGATGATCAGAAGAAATGGACAGCACCTGAGTTAAATATATGAGTGTCACAGCAAAGGGTCTGAATACTTAGGACCATGTGATATTTCATTTTTTCTTTTTTAATAAATCTGCAAAAATGTCAACAATTCTGTGTTTTTCTGTCAATATGGGGTGCTGTGTGTACATTAATGAGGAAAAAAAAGAACTTAAATGATTTTAGCAAATGGCTGCAATATAACAAAGAGTGAAAAATTTAAGGGGGTCTGAATACTTTCCGTCCACACTGTATATTATAATAGTTCATTAGTGCAATTCAACCTTTGCCAAAAAAGCCAAAGTTTTGGGGCTGCACAGGGTCCCTTCTTCAAGGCGACATAGTGAAAATCAAAGTGAAATGAAACATGAACCTATACATAAGTAGAATCAAATGTCCACCCCCAGTGAAGTCATAATAACATAATACCACCTAAAAAAAAAAAAAAATAACACTACAAAGCTACACTGAAAAAATTGTGTATATTCCCTCTAAACAACCAACCAAGTGTAAAGGGTACCTCAAAACCCAGAAATGCCATGTAGGTGGCGAGGTAAATCAAGAAGTCAGCATACAAATTAGCAAAGATGTAAAAAAAATTTGCAAAATTGCAATGTCTTTGGGGTCTGCTAAAAATCAGTAACAACTGTCACTGTCCAAAAACTCCCCTGTGGGTTAACCTCACGCAGACAACATATGGAATAAAAGCAGGGGGAATCAAAATGACCAGAAGGAAAGCAAAACCAAACAAAGTACATACATACTGTATATATTATAGGCAGCAAAAACAAAATGAATGTGCAATGGCAGAAAAGGCTGTACACAGAGGATAAATGCTAATGTTCTTGGTACATAAATTCTGTTGCAGCAAGACTGACATGATATGATACATTACAGTAAACAATCAGAAAAAAATAAGAAGCAAATGTGCCCTTTTGAAAAACATCCACAAATGCACTTGTACGTTTATTTGAGTATAGCCCTAAATCCACTGCCTTGAAGGGCCCTATTGTTATTCACAGTGAGACTTATGTGGTGTGGGAGAAGCCCAGCAGTTGTTGCTTATTTAGAAAGAGATAAAAGCATAAATTTTAAACAGCGGGCATGTACACAGCATTAAGATGTGAGTGCCAGGTGTGGGCGTTCCTCACTGCTGGAAGCATTGGGACTGCTGCCTAGCAGAGATGGAAGATTGAGGACTGTGTGAAGCCCTTCATTGGGAGGAGAATGTTGTGTAATGTTTTACTCAAATTGTGTGTGCACTGAAGTTCTTCTGGTGCTGAAGGAACTTTAACTGGATTTCTATGAAGGAACCGCTGTCTTTGTCTGGGTTGGAACTGCAATGTCATGTTACATAATGTTGACCCTCACACCCACTGGTGCCACTTCAGGTGAATGGGACTTTGAGTCCATGTGTTATGAATGTGGGAAGCACCAGCAAAGATTACATGAAGCCCCCATGAGACACTAGTGTCAGAGCTAACCCCTGTGGCCTGTGTAAAAAGGACAGGCAGTTATCCAGGTGAGAGATCTTGGACTGCCCTGACCCGAAGAGAAGTGGCGTGCTCCAGAAGTTAAAGTGGTTGTAAACTCTTACTTACAGTAGGTGACCGCGATATTGTGTCAATCTCGCCGCACTTCTCGGCGAGATTTGACACCTACGAGCCCCGTCGCAGGAGCCAGCGCCGAGATGGCTCACTCATCGGGAAAGTAAAACTTTGTTTTCCTTCCGCGATGAGTGACAGGCAGTGCTGACAGCTGTCTGGTATGAATCCTGAGGCGGGAACACCGCGCCAAATTTTAAATGAAAAAACCGGCGTGGGTTCCCCCCTCGGGGGCATACCAGGCCCTTAGGTCTGGCATGGATTGTAAGGGGAACCCCCTATGCCGAAAAATCGGCGTGGGGGTCCCCCCCCAAATCCATACCAGACCCTTATCCGAACACGCAGCCCGGCCGGCCAGGAAAGGGGGTGGGGATGAGCGAGCGCCCCCCCTCCTGAGCCGTACCAGGCCGCATGCCCTCAACATGGGGGGGTGGGTGCCTTGGGGGAGGGGGGCGCCCTGCGGGCCCCCCCACCCCGAAGCACCTTGTCCCCATGTTGATGAGGAACAAGGGCCTCTTCCCGACAACCCTGGCCGTTGGTTGTCGGGGTCTGCGGGCGGGGGGCTTATCGGAATCCGGGAGCCCCCCTTAATAAGGGGGCCCCTAGATCCCGGCCCCCCACCCTGTGTGAATGACGCCCCCCTCCCCCAAGGCACCCACCCCCCCATGTTGAGGGCATGCGGCCTGGTACGGCTCAGGAGGGGGGGGGCGCTCGCTCGTCCCCACCCCCTTTCCTGGCCGGCTGGGCTGCGTGCTCAGATAAGGGTCTGGTATGGATTTGGAGGGGGACCCCCACGCCGATTTTTCGGCATAGGGGGTTCCCCTTACAATCCATGCCAGACCTAAGGGCCTGGTATGCCCCCGAGGGGGGAACCAACGCCGGTTTTTTCATTTAAAATTTGGCGCGGTGTTCCCGCCTCAGGATTCATACCAGACAGCTGTCAGCACTGCCTGTCACTCATCGCGGAAGGAAAACAAAGTTTTCCTTTCCCGATGAGCGAGCCAGCGCGACATTCACAGTACCCTGTCGCCGAGAAACACAATCTCGCAGTCAGGTACTGTATACCCAATGAAGTAACTGGCTTCAGGTGATACACAGAGAGTAAACAAATCCTCTGACATAAGTTGTACCTGCTTATTTGCAGCCATTTATCTTGCACATTCTTATAAAACTCAGAGATTATAACAATTTTTGACAGACTCACAAAGCAGGGGGCAGGGAGCTGCAGTTACACACTGTAAAAAAGCTCTGAGAGCTCACACAGCACACAGGAACAGAGCTGTGGCAGCCATTCACTAGCTGTGTGCTGGAGATCCTTCCCATGTCAGTCTTTTAGCTCTTGGTTTTAGGAATACTTGTCAGAAGTAACTCATGCTGATAACAAAGGAACTAAACACCAGAGAGGAATGACACTTAGTGCTTTGGAGAGGCACTAAATACTATAGAGACATGTGCTTTGTTCAGATTTCATGTTTGAGGCTTATAACCACTTTAATTACTATCAGAAGTGACTTTCTAAACATTTTGCTCTATTAAATTGTTGTATTGATTTCAGTATCAATTTTTTTTTCTACTACAACTGGTTATGTTCGTTAAGATTAGAAATTAAGCACTAAAACTAGAGGATGTGTTCCTTTACAACATACCTTCTTTTAAAATGAGATCAAAATTCAGGAATGACCCTCTGATAGGTAATATTTCCTTGACTTCTGGCTCGCAAGGACAAACCTCGTTTGCTTTGGGTACCATAGGAAAAAAAGTTTGTGCATTATGGGACTCCAGCAATCATCCCAAATTCTTTGAATGGTGAGGGCAGATGACATTTTTCACCATGGTCCATCCTGGAATTCAATTTGATCCTGGAAGCTTATACCTGCTCTATTGAATCTCACCTTAGTTTATATGCTTTAAAAGAAATCATCCCTCCAGGGATGGGCAGTGACCAGGTACTTGTTCCAGATTACTAACCCCTACTAACCCCTGTAAAAGGAATAATCTCTCAGAATTGTAGGTATCAGAGCTGGCTCTAATTGTCATAATATGTAGAGGATAGGATACAAGAGATTCTTGCTTAAATTGCATGTTTATTGTAATGGTGTAATCATAATTGTTTTATTATCACTTGATTATTTCTACTATATTTAGTCCATTCTATTCTATAGTAATAGCTTACTATAGACAGCCATAAAGTGGAACTAAATTCCACAATACGTACCTTGCTTTCAACTGTCTGATGTCCCTCGCCAGTATCTTTTATCCAGCTTCTTCCACTTTTACTGGTTGGCACAGGAGTCCAGTCATCTCATCAAATCCGATTGCACAGCTCAGTGTACGTTCCAAAGACTGCGGTCAGAAAAGCAGGTTTATTTTAATGCAAAAAAGACATTGCATATCTCTTCTGCACTCAAGAGCCTGACTGCTCACCTTTTTTAAAATAAGACTTTAGTTCCACTTTAATTACTGATTCTGAAACTACCCACTGATGTCTATGGGAATGTTTGACCATTCTTCCAGAGGTGCATTTGCGAGGTCAGGCACTGATGCTTGAGAGAAGGCCTTGCTCTAATTCATCCCAAAGGTGTTCTATCGGGTTAAAGTCTGTGTAGGCCAGTCAAGTTCCACCAGTGCACAAAGCAAGGTCCATAAAGACATGGATGAGTGAGTTTGAGGTGGAGGAACTTGACTGGCCTGCACAGAGTCCTGACCTCAACCCCATAGAACACCTTTGGGTTGAATTAGAGCGCAGACTGCGAGCCATGCCTACTCATCCACATCAGTGTCTGACCTCACAAATGCTCTTCTGGAAGAATGGTCAAACATTCCCATAGACACACTCCTAAACCTTGTGGACAGCCTTCCCAGAAGAGTTATAGCTGTTATAGCTGCGAAGGATGGGCCAACTCAATATTAAGCCCTATGGACTAAGACTGGGATGCCATTAAAGTTCATGTGTGTGTAAAGGCAGGTGTCACAATACTTTTGGCAATATAGTGTATGTTATCTGCCATTTTGTGGTTTAATACAGCACTTTTCTCCCGGGGCTGAAAGCTAATGTATGTACAAAATCATGTTAGAAAAGGCTCCACTGTACTGTACTTGCTTTCAGTCTATTTGATGAGTGCCAGGAAGAGCAGGAGGTGGGTGGAAATCACCTACATTGGGCCCAGATAACTATAAAAAAAAAGTGATCAATTGTGAGGGGCGCCAACTTCTCCTTTCACTAATATATTACACTGCTTGATATAAGGCTACTGCCCCTTTTATAGTGCAAAAAAAAAAAAACACTACACAAGAATACTATTCAAAACAAAGTAAGGCGCCGCCCTGTTAATCCAACCAAAAGCGTGTGAATTATATTGCACCTGCTAAATTAAACATATTAAAAAAAAAAAAAAATCCATAATAATCATGATTTTCAAATGTTGAGGTCAAAAGTCCATATATAAAACAGGTGACCAATCATAGTGATCTTCTGAAAAAATGTTAGTGCCCAAATCTTCAATATAGTGCTCCACCAAGTGTGTGAAATAAATATGCACTCACCAAAACCCTTTGGCCAACAAGGTGACCATCAAGCAGATAGTAGCCAAATCCACCACTCAGGGGACCAAGACAAATTCCTCCAGCAGTCTCCTCTCTTACCTCTCCCAATCTATGCACTGCAACAAAATGCTCCAGAATGGACCACAGGTGGGAAGTATATAGTGTAGTAGTAGTAGCTTCCTAGCTGGTGTATGCCGCACCATCCCTTGCTTCGCCCAACCAGGGCTGGCTTGCGTTCCACCAGTCGGAAGCAGTAGGGTAATGGCTCAGGAAATATTGCGTAAGGCTTGTGCTTCAATGCAGTTTGCTCATGTGCACATCATCAGGTTTAAAAACATTATTACATTTTCTTATTGCTTCAAGTGTGTCACTGATGAGTACATTTCACAGATGTCACATAGAGCAGAAAATAATGATTGTATTTCTCCAATGGGGACACAAACAACAATAAAAACCTGTCAGGTTTTCGAACCCACCACACTATCCAATTCAGTTGGTCTTTCAGTAAATATGTTGTGTTTCTTGGATAACTTTACGTTTTCTCTACATATTTTACCTAATATGTTCTTTTACTTTCCAGCTGTAGTGTTGCGTGTTTCTAAGGAACATGCTAAGGAAAAAAAAAGAAGGAAAGAAAAAGAATACTAAAATCAAAATCTAACTTTTCCACAAGATAATAAAATTGATTGTAAAAGTGATAAAAGAGACAGGTGTATTTATAAGGCAGGCATGAAAGGGAATCATATACCTACAGTACTTGATGACCAGGGAGGTATATGCTTGATCGGATTATAATTAATCCCACAACCAAGTGATCTGACCTGCCTCCGACTAGGGATTTATTGCTGGGCTGAAAGCCAACCATTCTTGTAATCAATATTTCCATCACAGAGCTCAGAATTTGGAACTGCTAGATGACTGCCAAAGAAAATGCAGCACTGCACAGATTGCTGCTTACTCAGCTGAGACTGGCTAAAACTAGGGAATTTACACCAAATAAGACTACTTATCCTCCATATAAAGATGAAGCCAAAATAAGTGCAATATATAAACATTTCTTTTCACAGATCCTTGCATTTATCCACCAAATCAGAACACCAATTGCTTAAAATAGGACAAATATGTGATATTGTTTGTGTGCATTTCCTAAATAAAATGACATTTGTTCTTATGTGTATTTTTCGGTTATTGCATTGAAATGTATAAGGTTACTGTTGTTCTGATGTAGGCCGATATCTAGTGGCGTTTAGGGCCATTACGGCTTGTTTATTTGTGATTTAGTATCTCCCTCTGTCCTCCTCTCCTATTTAGTACTAGTTAGTTTACCCCTAGCTAGAACCTTCCTGTTTCTGCCATTTTCTTTCAGGCACTGTAAGCTCTTCTCAGAAACAGGGCTAAAGAAAGTTTTGGGCCAGGATGCTCTGCGCTGCACTTATCTGATGGGGGACCCTAGAAGATGCAGTTTGGGGAAACTCTGTGCAATTCTATTGCACAAAGCAGATGAGTATAACATGTTTATTAATTTACTTTAAATAATGCCTTTAGAAACAGTATAAAAACCCTTACTTTGGACACTGTTCACTGCTGCCAGATCCAGGTCCTTCAGCACAGCTTTCCTTAACTTTCTGTCAGGGAGAGTGTGCACTGAGAATTAGCACAGGTGGCAGCAGCTGTCTATCAATGAGCTTGGAGGGGAAGGAGGAGGCATGGGTTGTTGTGAGGATGTGCTTTTGTATCAATGCACACAATGGTCATCACCAGGGCCAAAACTAGGGGGGGGGGGGCGCCTGCCAGGGTGACACATCTATGGGGGTCGCAGCCAGGGGTGCCCCCCGCACTGGGAACCGCTGTTCAAAGGGTGTCACTGCTGCCTGATCAAGTGTAATGGACAGGCAACACCCGCTGCATAGTTTAATATAGCAAATACCAGAGAATGAAATAGGAGGAAGACTGCACAGGTGTTCTAGCGCTGAATCACTCTGCTCCTCCCACCCACGATATAGAATGGCATTCCAGAGTGACGCTTCACTTACTGTTGCTATGTTGCTAAGCAACAGTAGCTGCAGCGTTGCTCTGGAATGCATTTCTTTAGGATGGTAGGGCGGGAGGAGTTGAGTGATTCAACACTAGTGCACCTGTGTGGTCTCCCTCCTATTTGATTCTCCAGTATTTGGCAAACTATGGACACCCAGGAGCAGAGGCACCCAGTCCTGGGCTGGGGGGGGGCAGAGGAGGCCCTGAACTGGGGGGGGGTGCAGAGGAGGTGCTGGAGTGGGGGGGGGGTGCAGAGAAGGCCCTGGACTAGAAAAGGGTTGGTGTGGCAAAGACCCTGGATTAGGAGAGGGGGAGTGCAGAGAAGGCCCTGGATTAGGAGGGGAGTGCAGAAAAAGGCTCTGGATTAGGGGAGCAGGGTGCAGAGGAGGCTCTGAACTTGGGATGGGCTGTAGAGGAAGCCTTTGACTAGGAGCGGAGTGCAGAGGAGGCACTGGAAAGGAGGGTGCAGAGGAGGTGCTGGCGTGTGTGGGGGGGGGGGTGTGTGCAGAGAAAGCCCTGGATTTGAAAAGGGTTGTTGTGGCAAAGACCTTGGATTAGGAGAGGAGGCCCTGGACAAGGAGGGGAGTGCAGAAGGAGGCTCTGGATTAGGAGGGGAGTACACAGGAGGTCCTCAACTGGGGGGTGCAGAGGAGGCCCTAGACTAGCAGAGGAGTGCAGAGGAGGCCTTGGACTAGGGAATGCAGTGGAGGCCCTGGACTAAGCGGGGAGTACACAGGAGGCCCTGGACTGGGGGGCGAAGAGGAGGCCCTGGACTAGAGGATGCAGAGGAGGCCCTGGACTAGGAGGGGAGTACACCAGAGGCCCTGGATTAGACGGAGAGTACACCGGAGGCCCTGGACTAAGGGGTGTAGAGGAGGCTCTGAGCTTGAAATGTGGGGTTAATGTAGTAAAGGATCTGGATTCAGAGAGCAGGGTGCAGAGGAGGCTCTGAACTTCAGGTGGGCTGGAGAGAAGGCCCTGGACTAGGAGTGGAGTGCAGAGGAGGCCCTGGACTAGGGGGGTGGGTGCAGAGGAGGCAATTAACTAGGAAATGGTGATTGGTGTTGCAGAAAGAGAACCAGCGAAGAGTACAGTCACGGAAACCAAAGGCATGGAGTTTTTCGAGGAGGAGGGGGTGGTCAACCGTATCAAAGGCAGCAGAAAGGTCCAGGAGTGTCAGTACAGTATAATGTCGATTGGTTTTGGCCGTTAGTAGATCGTTTGTTCATTTTAGGAGGGCGGTTTCTGTGGAGTGTTGAGGGCAAAATCCAGACTGAAGGGGATCAAGAAGGTTATTTTTGGCAAGGTAGTCACTAAGTCAGTTGTAGACCAGACGTTCAAGGAGTTTGGATAAAAGTAGAGAGTTGAAGGTAGAGAAGAGTTGATGGCGACGGAATGATAGGTTGTTAATGAGTGAGTTATAAAGCACGTCTGCTTGGCAGTGAGGAGGCAGAAATTGTATTTTTGGAGGGCAGACTTATATTGGTTACAGTCTTTCTGAGACTTGCCCTTACGCCACAGGGGCTTTAGAGCACAGCTGTTTTTTCACATTTCTGGTGTCATCTATTTGCCAAGGTTGTAGGTGTCGGGGCCTGATTCTGTGTGTAGTGAGGAGGCCAGTGTGTCCAGGGAGGATGACAGTGAAGCGTTGTATACAGAAGTGACTAAGATGGGGCAGGACAGGGGGTGAGATTTTGTCATAGAAGTGGTCAGTAGCAGAGTAGAGAAGGGTTGAGGTGGCGAAGGTTTCTATGGTTAGGTCGGTTGGAGGGAGAGGAGAGGGAGAGAGTTAAACTAATAAGGTAGTGATCACAGTGAGGAAAAGGATAGTTGGAGAGGTTGCACGGAGTGCATAGGTGGGAGAATACAAGGTCAGGGTTGTTTCCGTCGGAGTGGGTAGAAGCATGTATTCATTGCTTCATGTCAAAGGAGGAGGATAGGCTGAGAATTTTGGAAGTAGCAGGAGTGTTAGTATTAAAAGGGATGTTGAAGTCACCGAGAATGATTGTGGGGATTTCAGAAGAGTGAAATTAGGGTAGCCAGGCAGAGAAATCGTCAAGGAAGTTCAATACTAGTCCAGGGGGCCAGTAAATCACAACTATCCTTAGAGAAACTGGAGAGAAAAGACGAATACAGTGTGCCTCAAATGAGGAGAGTGACAGAGAGGGAGGTGGGTGAAGTACCATGTGATGGTTAGTCTAGATTTCTGTAGTCAGTCTCTAAACATGACATGCTCTCTCGTGGCAATTTCTCAACATTGCATATTTTCTCAAGGCAGTCTCACTATAAAGCATCATCCCTCAAGGTAGTCCCTCTATATTGCATCATCCCTCAAGGCAGTCTCTCCACATGGCATCATCCCTAAAGGCAGTATCACCACATGGCATCATCCCTTAAGGCAGTCTCTCTACTTGGCATCATCCCTTAAAGCAGTCTCTCCACATGGTATATTCATTCAAGGCAATCTGTCCACGAGGTGTGCTCATTCAAGGCAGTCTGTCTGTGTGGTATGCTCATCCAAGGCTGTCTCCCCAAAAAGGTTCATTGCAAGTCAGCCTTTTTCGAGAAAGCTGTCCACATGACAATTTCCATATTGTCATGTGGTCAGACTCTCTCAAAACAATTTTTCCACAAGGCATACTCTCTCAATGCAGTCTCTTCACAGAGCTGGTCTTTTCAAGGGCAGTTTCTTCACAGGGAAAACTCTTTCATAGCAGTCTTTCCACATGTCATACACTCTCATGACAGTCTCTCCATATAGCAGATTCTCTCCAAGGTGGTTTCTTTACATGGACAGCTCTCTCAGAAAAGTGTGTACACATGACAACCACTATACAGTATGTTAAAGTCTTTAACAGCAGCTTCTCCACATGATATGAACTCTCACAGTAGTCTCTTTACATAGCATGTTTTCTAAGGGAAGTCTGTTTGTGTGGTATGCTCATTCAAGGAAGTCTCTCCAAAAGTCAGGTTCTTTTCAGGGCAGGTTCATACAAGGCAGACAGCCCGTATGAAAATCACCAAATGTAAAACACTCTCAAGGCAATTTCTCCGAAAGGCACACTTTCTCAAAACAGTCTCTCTACACAACAGGTCCTCTCCAAAGAAGTTTCTTCACAGGTTCTCCAACAGGTTGTGAAATGAGATTACAATGGCTGCAGCAAGTAGGTTCATAAGCTCATCCACCATGGTTGTTGCTAATAGGTTCTAAAACTCTAGCTAGACACTAAAACCACCTCTGAGGGGTAGTATTAGGGTTGTGACAGTGCTAGGCCCTGCCACTGTGCGAGTATAGGCAGAAGACACACATTATGCTTAATGATACAGCTTGATGGGCTCCAAAGTATTGTGTCTGAGTGGGGAAGACTAGGACCGCAGTTTTCTCTGGGTTTAGTAATTCTGAGTAGGGTCTGGAGCTTGGAAACGTCAAAGAGATTTTGGTGGTAAGAAGTCTCCAATCCTGTATCCAGGCCTTACTGCAGACCTGCAGGTTGTGTCAGAGTGCAGGTGTGCACACTCTTTATAAGTGAGGCAGGGCTAAAGCTCAGTGCTCCCATGAAGAGAGAAGTGTATGCTCCAACCAGGAGACAAGCATACTCCCATTAGCATTCCATATTAGGGAGATCCCTTACCTGCTGCACTGAAAGAGTCAATACAGCTGAGCAAGTCTGGAGGACTGAGAGATTGGGAGCTGAAGTGACTAGGTGAGTCCAGGGGACTGAGGAAATCTGTAAATCTCTTAGTAATGAAAGAGCCTGGGGTGCCAGGAGATTCCCTATTGTGAGGCCAGTAAGAGGATGCTGTACCTAAAGGCTGGGTGAGGCATGAGAGCCCAGGTAGTTGGGAGAGTTGGGTCTGAAGGCTCTTGGCAAGAACAATAAAGCTGCTGAAGATAAAGCCAGTTGGCTTGGTATTTTTGCAGTCTGTTTTGTAGTGAAGATCCCATGTGTGGGCAACTATTTTGTGGACTTTACTTTTGTTTTGTTTAATAAAAGCGGGCAAGCTAGCCCTTAACCAGAGTACAGACTGGTGTGGACTCACTGAAACCCATCTTTCACTGAGCAAAACCACCCCTATATCACAAGGTGTTCGATGTATCCTGTCTGAAAATATGATTTGACTAACTCTAGAAAACATTAAATGATAGTGAACATTTTACAGAGTATCAATATTTAGGATGAACACAGCTATCGCTTTTTTTCACCTTCATTAAATAACCATAGTGCACATGCTCTTTCTGAATGAAGATTGATTAGAGATGAAGTCAGTCTGTTGGACAAGGCGAAATACAGTTTGACACTTTGCACAGAGCAATTATAAACAACCCTGACTACAGATTCTGCTGGAACTATTTTAAAACTAATTTTATAATCCAATAACTATCTGATTTAAATGACTGGAAAGACTTTTACTTCAAGGATTATATGTTAAAATGACATCTCGGTAACCTGATTTTATTTGACTGACTCCAAATCCTTTTTTAATTGTATTACATTTGACGGCTTCTAGAAACATGGGAATACCACCCCTGAAACAATTCTGGAGTAACCAATATGCAAGAAAAAGAAGACCCTGTTTGTGTCATATACTGAGGCATAGATCAAATTCTGTTAAGAAATATCGCTGTCATCACATACTGTGTCAAGAAAAATAATGGTAGAAAGCTACTATAGTATCGCCCTCTCATGTGCTAAATGTAATTTACGTTCTCCAATACACAACATGTTTATACTTGGCACTGCATGTCTAGCACTGGTAGTTTTCAGTGAAGGACTTCTGGTGGTGATATTCATATGTCTTACACTAAAACACCCTAAAACTATCCCTTACGGCAGTGTTTCTCAACTCCAGTCCTCAAGGCGCCCCAACAGGTCATGTTTTCAGGCTTCCCATTATTTTGCACAGGTGATTTGATCGGTTTCACTGCCTTAGTAATTGCCACAGCCGTTTCATCTGAGGGAAATCCTGAAAACATTACCTATTGGGGCGCCTTGAGAACTGGAGTTGAGAAACACTGCCTTAGGGTATGTTCACACTGAACGTGGGTTTGAAATTGTGCAAGTTTAGCTGAACTCGCAAAATTTCAAACCCGCATTTCAGTGCGAGTTCGGGGAGTGATTTGAAAGAAATCTGTGCGTGTTCATGCACAGATGTCTATTAAAATCGCCCCTGAAGTTGCCAAAAGAAGTGCAGGAATTACTTTTGGAAATCGGCGTGGCGCCACAAAGTTAGCGTTGCACCAGTTTGGACAGTGCCGTTGCCAGCAAAAGGCTGCGTTTTGGCATTCGATGTGAATGGGGGCTTAAAGTAAAACTGCAAACAAACTGTTGACTACACAGTTGAAATACATATATGAGAGATGTTTAGGATTTTTATTTATTTCTATCTCGTTCTGATATTAAAGCTTTGCCACACCACATAACACTGTTTTGCACCGCAGAAGACTTGCTTTTTCTCTGCTGCTAAATAACACTTACAAGTCTAGTCCTTTCAACAGCCTGTGACTGAACAATCAAAAGAAAAGCAGCAGACTAGTGAAAGCTCATCTCATCCTCCCCTCTTTTCAGCTTGCTGCTTCTACTTCACACATCATAAACCAATATTATCAACATGCTTGTTGATGGCCACATGGCACACGTGGATAGCCAGCATCCATTTTGAGCCACAGACATACCAAAAGAGGTGTATCAACATGCTTGTTGATGGGCATATGACACGTGTAGAGAGCCAGCATTAGTTTTATGCAACAAACATATCAAAGAGGTGTTACATCTGGCTTTCCCCTTGGTGTACCATGGGTTTTCATACACTTATACCTCTTTAGCGTGATAAAGTCTGGGCTTCTGTTATTGGAAGCAAAGTCTCCCCATGGGCCCTGGGAGCTTTTTCAATTTCTCCTCTTGGCACACATGCTGAGATCATCCTAGGCGGGAATAACCTTGTTTGGTTTTACCATCATCTTTTGTGCAATTTTGCATGGGCATCCTGGTAATGGGATCCTCGACATCACAGATATCACTTAGAACTTTTTTGAGAGAAATGATGTGTATTCAAGTCTATGACAACCATAGTTGGAATTTGATCACAATTTAAACATAGTTATCTCTGTGTTCCAGTCCTGAAGAATCAGGGCATTCGCAAAACGTGTTGACTTTTTTTGGACACATGTGAACACTGTGAAACCAGTATCTTTTATGGGATTTCTTGAAAGTGTACACAGTGAAGGGGCATTTGCTTTTTAATGGTATTAAAAGTTGTTTAAAACGAGATTACGCTACGTCCGATCCCTCTTTTCTTCACTTGATTAACTGAGCGATCAGAGTGACTGTCACGGATTGAACAGGGAAAGAAGTAACCTGTAGAGACGCTCCACTACTTTGAGATATATATGCAAAGATTAAGCTCTTATTTGGTAAGAGTTTTTTCAAGAGGGGGTCCCTTTGCACACCCCCCTCTCTTCTTTCTGTGCACGTGTGAAGGCGCTTTCTTTCGGTGACAGCAATATTTCATCTTAAGTGATTTCATCTTAAGTGATTTTAAAGGACTGGCTTTTTCTCTGCAGCAATTGATGGCAAACTCCTTATTTATATTTTTTGTACGAATTACATAGAATGGACATATATTGAATAGATTGCTCATGTTATGTGAATAATCATATGTATAAGTGCTGCCCGAGTCTATCAAACTTTTTTTGTTCTAATATATGTATGTATGTATGTATATATATATATATATATATATATATATATATATTTATATATACAGTTGCAATAAAAAGTATGTGAACCCTTTTGGAATGATATGCTTTTCTGCAAAAATTGGTCATAAAATGTGATCTGATCTTCATCTAAGTCACAACAATAGACAATCACAGTCTGCTTAAACTAATAACACACAAAGAATTAAATTTGACCATGTTTTTATTGAACACACCATGTAAACATTCATGGTGCATGTGGAAAAAGTATGTGAACCCTTGGATTTATTAACTGGTTGAACCTTCTTTGGCAGCAATAACTTCAACCAAACGTTTCCTGTAGTTGCAGATCAGACGTGCACAACGGTCAGGAGTAATTCTTGACCATTCCTCTTTATAGAACTGTTTCAGTTCAGCAATATTCTTGGGATGTCTGGTGTGAATCGCTTTCTTGAGGTCATGCCACAGCATCTCAATCAGGCTGAGGTCAGGACTCTGACTGGGCCACTCCAGAAGGCGTGTTTTCTTCTGTTTAAGCCATTCTGTTGTTGGTTTACTTCTATAATTTGGGTTGTTGTCCTGTTGCAACACCCATCTTCTGTTGAGCTTCAGCTGGTGGACAGATGGCCTTAAGTTCTCCTGCAAAATGTCTTGATAAACTTGGGAATTCATTTTTCCTTCGATGATAGCAATCTGTCCAGGCCCTGACACAGCAAAGCAGCCCCAAACCATGATGCCCCCACCACCATACTTCACAGTTGGAATGAGGTTTTGATGTTGGTGTGCTGTGCCTCTTTTTCTACACACATAGTGTTGTGTGTTTCTTCCAAACAACTCAACTTTGGTTTCATCTGTTCACAGAAAATTTTGCCAGTACTGCTGTGGAACATCCAGGTGCTCTTGTGCAAACTGTAAACGTGCAGCAATTTTTTTTTGGACAGCCATGGCTTCCTCTGTGGTATCCTCCCATGAAATCCATTCTTGTTTAGTGTTTTACGTATCGTAGATTCGCTAACAGGGATGTTAGCATATGCCAGCATATGCCAGAGACTTCTGTAGCTGACACTCTAGGATTCTTCTTCATCTCATTGAGCAGTCTGCGCTGTGCTCTTGCAGTCATCTTTTACAGGACGCCCACTCCTAGGGAGAGTAGCAGCAGTGCTGAACTTTCTCCATTTATAGACAATTTGTCTTACCGTGGACTGATGAACAGCAAGGCTTTTGGAGAGACTTTTATAACCCTTTCCTGCTTTTTGCAAGTCAACAATTCTTAATCGTAGGTCTTCTGAGGGCTCTTTTGTGCGAGGCATCATTCACATCAGGCAATGCTTCTTGTAAAAAGCAAACCCAAAACTGGTGTGTGTTTTTTATAGGGCAGGGCAGCTGTAACCAACACCTCCAATCTCATCTCATTGATTGGACTCCAGTTGGCTGACACCTCACTCCAATTAGCTCTTGGAGATCTCATTAGTCTAGGGGTTCACATACTTTTTCCACCTGCACTGTGAATGTTTGCATGGTGTGTTCAATAAAAACATGGTAACATTTAGTTCTTTGTGTGTTATTAGTTTAAGCAGACTGTGATTGTCTATTGTTGCGACTTAGATGAAGATCAGATCACATTTTATGACCAATTTGTGCAGAAATCCATATCACTCACATACTTTTTATTGCAACTGTATGTATATATATATACAGTATATATATTGTAAAGTTTGGGGGATTGTAGCTCTACAGGACCCAGTTTGCAAAGCCAGTAAACTTTAAACAAAGAAGCTTATATTTTCAGCAGGGAAAACAAAGTAAGGCTTCCAGCAGCACACAAGCATAAAAATACAAAAGAAAGTCTGCTTATCTTCAGCACAAAGAAAAAGTAAAAAGGCACCTACAGTTCATGCTTGGGTCTTCACCCCAAGGTTTTAGCAGTCCTTGTTGGCTCGATTAGCAGCCTCCAGCACACTCACACCTCTCCAAAACAACTCCTCCTCACTACACCTAACACTACTTCCTGTCATTAAGAGCTGTTTCCTGGAGGCTCATAACCCTGTGTGTGCTGGAATCCCTGTAGTCAGGGGTGGAGGCTCTTTCCCAACCGAATATCACTTCAGGGCTTCCGAAATTCCAGGTCCCAAATTTCTCTCTATTAACCCAGAGAGAACTGCGAGTCTGTCCTCTCCTGATTATGGCTATTCCTGGGAATTCCTCACCCATCCTGGGTTACCCTCTGAATACCTCCACACTTCCCTTAAAGGGACCATAACCCAAATATCGGTGCTATATAGCACCTGTCCAGGACCCAACCTTGGCATCCTGTACATATCCTCCCCCTCTCTACCTGAACGCGGAGGTGTTGGAGGCACCATTCGACACCATATAATGAACTTTGGAGAGGGCATCAGCATTCTGATGTTGTCTCCCGGATCTGTGCTCTACCACAAAATTGAACTCCTGGAGAGAAAGGAACCATCTTGTCACCCTGGCATTGATGTGCTTGTGCTGTCTCATCCAGGTCAATGGGGCATGGTCTGACACCAGGCGAAACCTCCTACCTAGGAGAAAACATTGTAGAGAGTCCAGAGCCCACTTGATGGCAAGACACTCCCACTTTACCACAGCGTAGAGCTCTTCCCCATTGCCCTTTTGAGACAGGACCACTCCTAACCCTTTGCTTGAAGCATCTGTCTGCACCACAAAATCCTTAGCAAAATCTGGAGCTATGAGCACCAGGTGCTGGCACAATGCCGTCTTAAGCTTCTGAAAAGCCTCTTCTGCATCGGCATTCCACTTTATCATCACTGACTTTCTGCCTTTGGTCAAGTCAGTCAACGGTGCAGCAATGGTGGCAAAGTTGGGAACAAACCTCTGGTAGTAGCTAACCTTGCCCAAAAATGCCCTGACCTGCTTTTTGGTTAGGAGACAGGGTCAGTCCTGTATGGCTTCTACCTTACTCATTTGAGGCTTCACCAGCCCTTTACCCACAATGTACCCTAGGTAGTTGGCTTTCTCCATCCCAACTGTGCACTTCTCAGGATTGATGGTGAACCCTGCCCTTCTCAAGGAGTCTACGACTGCCTGAACCTGGGGAAGATGGGACTCCCAATCAGTGCTAAAAATGACAATATCATCCAGGTAGACAGAGGTGTATTGTTGATAGGGGCGTAATGTTTTATCCATTGATCTGTGGAACGTGGCCATGGCAGAGTGCAAGCCAAATGGCATCCTCTTATACTGGAAGTGGCCTTCGGGAGTGGAAAAAGCAATTCTCGCTCTGGCTTCCTTGGTGAGGGGAATCTGCCAATACCCTTTTGTGAGGTCCAATGTGGTGATGTGCTGGGCGGGACCCAACCTCTCAATTAACTCGTCCACCTGGGGCAACAGGTAGGCATCAAATTTGAACACTTCATTCAGTATCCTGAAGTCATTACAGAAGCGCAGGGTGCCGTTAGGTTTCAGGTACCCAAACAATTGGACCCAATCATTCACTCTGCGATTCTACAATGACACCAAGTTCAAGCATTCTTCTCATCTCTTCGGACACTGCCTTCCTATGAGTTTCTGGGATGCGATATGGTTTTAATAGGATTCTTACATTGGGTTCTGTTATAATGTCATGTTCAATGACATTGCTGAGACTGGGTAACCCTGAAAACATTGCTCTGTTCCTCTGCAGAAACTCTTTTGCTTGGTGGGCTTGAGGCTTAGAGAGGGTAGCAGCAACCTGCACCAGGTCAAATCCTGCAGGGTCCCCTGCATTGACACCTACCACAGTGAACACCTGTTCTCGTTCTCTCCAGGGTTTAAACAAATTTATGTGATAAATTTGGTACAGTTTCCTCTTCCCAGGCTGGTAGCACCCTGTAGTTCACCTGACCCACTTTTTCCCCCACCTCAAATGGACCCTGCCATTTGGCCAAACATTTGCTCTCTACTGTGGGGATCAGAACAGACACCCGGTCTCCCACTTGAAACTGTCTGATGTTAGCAGACCGGTTGTATACCCTCATCTGGGCATCCTGGGCCTTCTGGAGATGCTCCTTCCCTAATGAAATCACTCTAGCCACCGGATGTCTGGGAAACCTCTTGGATGGCAAATAACAGGGCAGGGAGCAACATCTCCCAGTGCTTCCCGTCCTTCTGGACCACTCTTTTTAACACTTTAGGGTCTTATTAAACCTCTCATCGAGGCCATCTGTCTGTGGGTGATAGACGGACATCCGCAGCTGCTTGGTCTTAAACAGTTTGCAAAAGTCCGCCATCACCTTCGACATAAAAGGAGTGCCCTGGTCTGTCAGTATCTCCTTGGGGAACTTAGTTCATGAAAACATATGAAAAAACTCCCGGGAAATGGCCTTAGAGGAAGTTTTTCTTAAAGGGATCACTTCTGGATACCTAGTTGCGTAATCCAGGATTATTAATATATATTGGTGTCCCCTTGCTGACTCTACTAAGGGCCCCACCAGATCCATAGCAATCCAACGGCACCTCAATTATGGGCAAGGGTACCAGGGGTTTTCAGTACCTTTTCACCTCAGCCTTCACCCCTGGCCTCTGTTTTTCAGCCCCCAGGTGTCCCCCCAGTGCATCGTTATGGGCTAAATCAAGGAGCATCTGCTAATACGACTGGGGAACCAGCAACTGCTCTACAGTTTCCCCTCAGATTTCAGCTACTCTGTAAAGCAAGTCACCGTTCAATGCAAAATGAAGAAATCTTTGTTCGGCACAGGGCAGTTGTGGGACTCCATTAATAACTGATACCTGCTCCCGAGCATTGACCAAAGTGGGATCCTTTAGCTGTGCAGTGCCAAACACACCCCTGGACACCCCCAAATCTGGGCACACTAGCCTAGAGGAAGTTTCCCCCTCATCATCAATCAAGGTCTGCAATGGGGAAGATTCCTCTTCACCCTCCCCCAACCTGACCTTGACCTGTACCAGAGTGATTTCCCCCCTCAGAGGTAGACTCGACCTTGAGACCTGAAAGATGAGCATTATCAATTATATTCATACTTTCTGCAATGTCATTATCAGTCATTATCAGTGACAGGTATCTCAGTATTATGGGTGTGTGTTGGGGGTGGTTCTGGACCAGACCCCTCAAGGTCTAACCTCAAAAGGCCCAGTATCCCCAGTTATCCTGGCTGTCCTGTAAGCTCCATCTGTACCTGGTTCCATAGTTCAATAAACAACGGGCAGTCTCGCCCCACTATGATGTTATGTATCAGACTTTTAACCACCCCCACTTCTTGTGTCACTGAAGTACAGCCATAGGAAATAGTCAATGCAACCCTGGGGGTACTCCCTGGTGCCCCATTGACACACACTATGCGTAGAGTCTTACCTACTGGTCCAAGTCTCTCGATTACCCTGGCATGTACCAGGGTCACCATGCTGCCAGAGTCCAGTAGAGCCTTGGCAGGAAGGTGGTTAACCCACACTTCACACTCAAACTGCCCTGCAGCCAGATCAAGAGGAGTGGCACATGCTCTTTGGATATAAAAATACCTTCTCCAACCAGCCTTGCAATCCATAGGCTCCTCCTGAAGTGAGCATTGTGCCCTGGTATGGCCCCAGGAGTGACACCACCAACACTGTATGTCCCCTATCCTTGGAACAGGGACCAACCTCCGTGGTTCTGTGGAAGATGATGCAGGTTTGCGGGCTCCAATATCTGTCAGGGCTTCTCTCCTAGGTGCTATGGCTGGCCTGGTTGCCCTTGGTGTGGGTTCCCAATGCTTGGCCGGCCTGAGCAGGTCTTCCACCATGGTGTATCTTTCGACCAACTCAACCAGCTGATCAGCGGTTGCAGGGTCTCCATGGCTTACCCAGCACTGTAGGCAGGGGCCGCAGGTACCAGTCCATCACCACCCGTTCCACCATTTGCAGGCCTGTCCACCTTTCTGGTTGCAACCATTTTTTAACCAGCTGTACCAGTTTGTGGATTTGGGACCTGGGTGGTCAGTCAGGTTTGTACCTCCAGCGGTGCACCCCCTGAGCCAGGATGGCTGTGGTCACTCCCAGGCGGACCAGGATCTCTGCCTTCAGACGCTCATAGTGACTGATGTGCTCGGTTGGCAGGTCAAAGTAGGCCTTTTGCGGCTCACTGGTAAGGAAAGGGGAGATAATGCCAGCCCGCTGGTCAAGGGGCCACCCCTCTCTCTCCGCTATCCTCTCAAAGGTAGTGAGAAAGGCCTCTACATCATCACTGAGTGTCAGTTTTTACAAGAAATGGCTGGCCCTCACGGATACTTGGTTGCCAGCAGTGACGACCTCTTGCTCTCGTCCCTGAGCCAGACGCTGTACTGCCTCCAGCAAGGCAGCCACCTGTGCTTGAGTGGATTCCTGCTGGGCAGTAAACTGTGCGACTAGCAACCATGTGCTTTCCTGTTGTGCAGCTACAGCCTGTGCCATGGCCTGCTGCTGCTGAGCCATTGCTTCCTCATGGCGACTGTTTGCCTCTGCTGAGGCTTGCTGCTGGGTCACAGTGGCTTGCTCCAGTGCCTTGATGACCTCCTCCATGCCTTTTCCTGCTGTTTGCAGTGTCTGAGCTGACTTCTCTTTAAATGTCAGTTTTCAGTTTTAAAAGGCTTTTGCAGCTGCAAATGCACTCTGCCCGCATCCAAGGCACCAGTTGTAAAGTTTGGGTGATTGTAGCTCTACAGGACCCAGTGCAAAGCCGGTAAACTTTAAACAAAGAAGCTTTTATTTTCCGCAGGGAAAACAAAATAAGGCTTCCAGCAGCACACAAGCATAAAAATACAAAAGAAAGTCCACTTATCTTCAGCACAAAAAAAAGTAAAAAGGCACCTACAGTTCATGGTTGGGTCTCCTTGTTGGCTCGATTAGCAGCCTCAAGCACGGTCACAGCTCTCCAAAACAGGTGTCTCCACACAACTACTCCTCACCACACCTAACACCACTTCCTGTCTTCAAGAGTTGTTTTCTGGAGGCTCTTAACCCTGTGTGTGCTGGAATCCCTGTACTCAGGGGTGGAGGTCCTTTTCCACCCAAATATCACTTCCAGGTCCCAAATATCTCTTTATTAACCCAGAGAGAACTGTGAGTCAGTCCTCTCCTGATTATGGCTATTCCCAGGAATTCCTCACCCATCCTGGGTTACCCCCTGAATACTTCTACACTTCCCTTAACCACTTCTGGACCGGCGGTACTTTGAAGTGGAGTATCGTTGTTATGGCAGCAGCTAGCTGCCACAACCCCAGTATCCAATTCTTCAGCGGGTGGTCCGCTTTCAGATAAAAGTGGTCTCTGTGGCTGATTCGCTGCAAGATCACTTTTATCGGTAGCGGGAGAGTGCCCCCCCTTCTGCCGCTCTCCGGTGCCCTCCGCCGCTTACCAGAGCCGCTGGTGGAGGCGATCGTGTCTTCTTCCATGTTAGGTATGGAGCTGAGTGAGGGGAAGATGGCCCCTGCTCGGCTCCATACAATTGCAGGGCGGAAGCAAGGTCAAAATGTCATTTCCGCCCATAGCTCTGAAAGGGAAATTTTTATTTTTAATTTTTTTCAAGCTACTTTTTTTTTATTTAAGTGTAAATATGAGACCTGAGGTCTTTTTGACTCCAGATCTCATATTTTAGAGGCCCTGTCATACTTTTTTACTATTACAAGGGATGTTTACATTCCTTGTAAGAGGAATAAAAGTGACACAATTTTTTTTTAAAAGAACGGTGTAAAAATAAAAAATATAAAGTAAAATAAATAAGAAAAATATAAAAATAAATGTATAACGCGCCCCATCCCGCCGAGCTCGCGTGCAGAAGCGAACACATACGTGAGTAGCGCCCGCATATGAAAACGGTGTTCAAACCACACATGTGAGGTATCACCACGTTAGAGCGAGACCAATAATTCTAGCTCTATACCTCATCTGTAATGCAAAATATGCAACCTGTAGAATTTTTTAAACGTCACATATGGAGATTTTTAGGGATAAAAGTTTCCACAAGCGGGCGCAATTTTGAAGCATGACATTTTGGGTATCAATTTACTCAGCGTAACATCATCTTTCACAATTAAAAAAAAACTGGGCTAACTTTACTGTTGTCTTATTTTTTAATTCAAAAAATTTTATTTTTTACGATGTGACAGAAAGTATTGCAACGACCGCCATTTTATTCTCTAGGGTGTTAGAAAAAGTATATATACTGTTTGGGGGTTCAAAGTAATTTTCTATTAAAAACAAAAATGATTTTAACCTGTAAACAAGTCTGAAAAATAGGCCGGTCTTAAAGTGGTTAAAGGGACCATAACCCAATTATCGGTGCTTTATAGCACCCATCAAGGACCCAACCTTGGTGTCCTGTACAATATATATATTCTTTTTTTCTGTGCAATGTTGTAGTTTCTTGGGAGCACATATAAAGTTCAGTTTTCTCTGTGCTAGACATTTGTTTTCTTGGATGGCGCTTCCAGGGAAGAGAGAGGGAGAGGGAGATTTTCAATAGTTCTAATGTTTCACCACCTTTGTTTGGTTGTGTTCCTATTGGAAGGGTTTCTGACACTTCATATTCTGGCAGGAAGTGAGGGAGACCTTTCCCTTATAGACACAGATGGCAATAAAACCCTCACAGGCTCCAAATCTTATCGCTTCTAACCAAAATAATAATCAAAAGTTCTGGAAGTTAAGCACTGCTCTCCCTAGCTACATGACATCACCTTTTTTTCCCTTTTTTCAGTATTCAGGCGTAAAAAGAGGAACTGTTCATGAACTGAACTCAGGCAGATTCAAACATTCCTAGTTGCAATGTGAGCAATGGAAAGACTTCAGAAAGTCAACCACTATGGACAAAAGCATGATGGGACTACTGTGTATGAAAGGGATAGGGAAGATGCAGAGCTACCTCTGATTTTACCAATTACTGTATTTATTGGCGTATAACACTCACTTTTTCACCATGAAAATCGGCTGCAAATAGGGTGTGCGTGTTATACGCCAATACTTCAATTTTAGCTGCCTCGAAGGGGACAGGGAGGGGGGTGGGACGAGCGCCGTCAGATTACATACAGTGAGAATCTCCTGTTTACTTGGCGGCCTCTGTAACAGGAAGTCCCGTCTCCTGGGCCGCCACTGGACCACTGTTCTGTCTATCATAGGAAATTCTCACTGTATGTAATCTGTCGGTGCTTGTCCCGCCCCCCTCCCTGTACCCTCTAGGCTGCAGATGGGCATCGATCAGACTGCACTGATGGCAATGGTAAAGGCTGCTGCATTGATGGCAATGGTGAGGCTGCTGCATTGATGGCAACAGTGAGGCTGCATTGATGTGGACTGATGAGGCTGCATTGATGGCACTTGTGAGGTCACAGATGGGCACTGATCAGGCAGCATTGATGGCAATGGTGAGGCTGCAGATGGGCACTGACCCTTATTTTGCTTCAAAGTTTCTTATTTATAATTTATGTTTTTTTCCTGAAACTTCCCTCTTAAAATGAATGTGCGTGTTATACGCCTGTGCGTGTTATACGCCGATAAATACGGTAAATAATCCCTTTCAGTGGTAGTGAACTCTTTTTTTTTTTTAAAGAATTTTACCTACAGGTAAGCTTATAATAAAGCTTACCTGTAGGTAAAATGAATATCGCCTAAACATGCACCGTTTAGGAGATATTCTAGTGAGCATAAGCCGGTGATGTCACCGGCACCTGCACTCTGAAGAAACGGCATTCCCGTGTTACCTGCTCTGCAGTGTTATCTGCTCTGGCCAAATGTTGGGTCATTCTAATAAGAAAAAGCTGCAACATTTCTGTGTTGAAGCTTGCTCATTCCTCACATACATTCCTATTAGGCTATTACTATAATGGGTTGCCTCAATGGCCAATAGGAATGTGTTGGATGCTGGAGGAAGTGGGTAAGCTTTGGCCTTGTATTTGGGCAGGGACACAGAAAGCTTCTGCAGGTATGTGCCTCCAGGAATTAGGAATTTTATACCAGTCAGTAGTTTATCTATGTTGTTTTTAAACTCTACATAATTCTACCATGATACTGTACATTGTGTATGATTTATTAAAGGCTAATAGTCTGTTTTCTTTGCAAGGGAATTTTCTCTCAGCATAGTGAATGTGATAAATATCCACTTTTTCAAAGAATACCCAATTACATGCAGGGAAAAAAACTATATTTTTGCTTGCACATAATTGGCGGATGGAAGTCAGCAGAGCTTCTTCTCCGTTTCTAAGCTAACTTAAATCTGCCCTGCAAAGTGAACAGCCTAGTTACCTTTAATAAATCAACCCCGCAGTATCTTGTATTTTTCTACTGGTTTACATTATATGTATCTTTCTACCCATCTGCCTAAAGCCTTGTGTTATGATACCTTGTGCTCCTGCTTTACTGAAGCCTTTTTTTCAGTTGGCCATTTACCCTCCCATTGTATATAATTGCTACTCTCACCTAATATGCTGTAAGTCTGTATAATGTTTGCTCTGTAGCACTATTGTTTGTTTGAAAATAAATGAATATGAGTGACTCTCACGCTGTCCAAAGGGCCTATACTAAGGGACACTGCTGCAACACCTGTGTAACTGATCCAAGCAGAAAAAAGTATAAACAAAAAGAAAGATGGTGGTTGCACTGTGACACAAAGGGAAAGGGAAGTGGAATGTGGGAGGGACTAGATGAAAAAGAAAAAAATTAAATAATAAAAAATTATATAATGGAGAGGTGAAAGCAGCCAAAGTGGATGCGACCACAGATACACTTAAAGGAAATACAAAGTGATAAAACCAAGTGTGAAAAAATATGTAGCATATAACAAATGTGGCAAAAATATAAATGAACAGTGGATAAAAACCAAACAAACATAAGTGAAAAATTCAACCAAAACGTCCAAATAAAAATGATCTAATCACAAAACTAGCACATAGTGACTGACATAAATCTGAAAGCTGAATGTGGTAAGTCCATATAAGTGAATATATAACAGTTCCAACACCAAGCAGCATAAAATTCCAGAAAAAAAAAAGAAGGGGGAGGAAGATCTTTAGTGTAAACACCTCCGTGTCTGTAAGCAGCTCACCTTACTGCTGTAAGGTATACAGCATATGCTTAGTTGCAGACCACAGGCAGATACGGATATCCCATCCGATGTTTGAAGTGGTTCCAATGATAGATATATAGAACGATATATGGAAAATGACATAAACAATAAATAAAGTATGACACCATGGTGACCAGGGTGAGAGGCGACGAACCAAAGGAAAGGGATGCACTCACTTTTTTTAAAATGAGTGTGGGCACCAATCCACGAACGCCGAGTTCGTATGCCTCAGTTGGTATCTTCAGTCAGTCCCGGCTCCACAATGCTCGTCAAATATAGTGGGTGTATGTGGCGTATAAGGAGAGAATGTACATAGCATAATCCCGTATGGTAAACTAATTTTATTGAAACAGTAAAGAAGACTCACATTTAAAAGCAGACTGTGCCACATAACATCCACGAGCGCCGAGCTTGTCTCCTGCCATTAGATTGTGACAGTGTCCCATGCTCCAATCCAGAAGACACACCAAAATAGTTCAGCATTGTGTGACAAGACTTCACAATCTAGTATCATTGGGGGTTATTTACTAAAGGCAAATCCACTTTGCATTACAAGTGCACTTGGAAGTGCAGTCGCTGTAGAACCGAGGGGGACATGCATGGAAAATAAAAAACAGCATTTTAGCTTCCACATGATTGGATGATAAAATCAGCAGAGCTTTCCCTCATTTCAGATCTACCCATCAGATTTACAGGGACTGCACTTCCAAGTGCACTTGCAGTGCAAAGTAGATTTGCCTTTCGTAAATAACCCCCATTGTCTCAATGATGAAAATATGCATAATGTTACAATATATTTACATTTGACTAAATGCTTTACCTACAAATGTAGATGTGTACAAACTGCTACAAACATATTATTTCATATCAGTTTAGCAGCCGTATGTTTTTGTTTCCAAACAATATTATGTAATACAACTACACTGGCAGGAAATACATTTTAGAATTTAAATAGTATCCAAAGGAGATGACATAATTTGTACATTAGCTTGCTGCAAAATGAATTGAGGATTATATTTGATGTAAACTACTCCAAGTTCTCAGTCTGCCTAGTTATGGTTTAAACAACATGATCTTCCCTTCAAATTATTGAAAAAAAAAAAAATCCCCAAACATTGCCTAATTTATTGAGCACATCTTGAGGACAGATGGAGTAATCAAAAACTGTAGATTGTTTCAAATCTTTTTCTTTCATTGGCTAGTTGTAATGCAGTCCAGCTAAAATGCTAAACTATAACTATTATTATTATTATTATTATTATTATTATTATTATTATTAATATATGTGTCATGCAGTTTTATTTGTTTAGTAACCAGTGATATTTTGTATGTGTGACTTTTTTTTATGGATAAACAAATTGAGTCTTATAATATTTTGGGAATATGTGAATATACAGATGCTTAAAGGGATTGTGAAGGGTCATTTTTTATTTTTTTAAATAACAAGCATGTCATATTTACCTGCTCTGTGCAATGGTTTTGCACAGAGCAGCCTGGATCCTTCTCTTCTTGGGTCCCCCGCTGGTGCTTCTGTCCCCTCCCCCTTTCTCTGGGGGCTATTATGCATGTTTGCTCCTAAGCCACGTCTGTGTATCTATGAGACACACAGAGCATGGCTTAGTCCCATTCCCCGCTCACAGGCTGTGGCTAAATGCACCCACTGCTGTGTCTCAGCCAATGAGAAGAGAAAGACCCAGGGGAGCCTCTGCTCTTGTGCACATCGCTGGATCGGGATCAAGCTCAAGTAAGTATTGGGGGGGGCTGCGGGGGAAACTGCATGGAGAAAGTTTTTTACCTTATAGAATGCATTAAGGTATAAAAAAAAAACTTTCTGCCTTTAAAAAAACACTTTAACTACAGTTTCCTGTAACTATAGGAGTGAAAAACCTATAACCACAGAAGCTTTTTAGTACCACTTAGCAGAGTAAGAGCTTTCACCACTATTCCAGATGTACTTCAGTAGCTCTAATAATGGCAGTAGATGGGTACTTCAGGCTACATACCAGACTATGTGCCTTCTAAGAAAGCACTTCTCTGTTGTCATGGACAAAACATCACTACACCTCAGGCTTGCTACCTCTCCATTACTTCCTCTATAGTTATGGATAGCAAATGAAAACCCATCTCTCTCCTGGCTTAATGGGAGGGGAAGAGTCAACTACAGTAACAGTTTCCATTCAAGGAAGTCACCAGATTTGGAAGACTTCTTCTCCAAAATTAAACTGCATTGCTGCTTCTTTCCAGACCTTGACCAACTCAGCACCCTCAATCTATCTTTAACAAGAGTGAATCCCCTTTTCCTTTTCTTAAGACAGGTCAACTTTATGGGGCATGAGACATAATTGTAATTCAAACAAATGCTGTTCTTTGAACAAAAAAAGCTTTTTTTTACTAAAATGTCCCTCTCAATTTGATATTTTAAACTTCATAATTCAGGGGACATTCTTATATCATCAGCACTGACAGAGGGATCACTTTGTCTTTAGACTGCTCACACCACATGGATGTCCAGAAACTGTGCTTATTCACCTCAAATTTGTAGAGAAGAAACATTTGAAAACTCCTGGGAAGAGCACAGCATGTGCGGTCATACTCTCCAGCTAAATGACAGCTTCCCATTTGTAGTCTCCTCCAATGTCAAAAAAATTAATAGGTTCAAAGATTTACAGTGGACAGCTGAAATGATATAAAATTCAACGCTTCCTGTAAAACTTAAGCTTAGCCCATCACCTTCACAGCTCATCTTCACAGCAAAAAGGAACTGCCCAAAATGCTAAAGAACAAATTATTTGGCTTTGTGCTTACGTTTTTTTCTTTGGAAATACCATTTTATATTTTTATCTAAATTATGATAATCATTTTCAAAATATTTCAATTGCCCAATTAGTTTAAATACCTTAATACTTCCTAATTGTTTTGTTTATTTAAATGTACAAATGAAAACTGTGATTTAAATTAAATAAATTTGCCAACAGCCTAGGGATTTCTTTCTTTACACATTATATAATTTTCATATGCTAGTTATATATTTAGACAGAACATTCTATTGTTAAGGAAAGCAAATCAATAAGATTGTAGCACCCAGGCAATTAGGAGTCCCCCTACCTCCCGAAGTAAGTAAGACTTTAACTTTTGCTATTCCACCAAAAAGGAAAATTGTATAAGATTATGTTTATATATGAGAATTGCCTTAAACAAGATTTGATCCCTGTACATCTGCAGATTCCTCTCTGACAGGGTCAAAAAAGTTCCAGCACAGTGGACTGAGAGCCAATACCTCTGTATTACCTCGTTAGAGAAAAAACATGAGTTCTCAAGAAAAAAGGCTGTCCAAAACTTATGGAAACTAATGCTAAATTACATCTGCCTTGAAATGCAGATGTACCTGGGATATGGCAAAAAGCAAACCATTAGTTCGCAGCATATACGGAGCCATGCTTGTATTGCCAAGGAGCACCTTGTCTCAATGAACAACCTAGTGTAAATGGAAAAATGACCCTTTTCCTAAAACTTCTAAAATAAAGATAGCTCACTTCAGCCTGACATATGTGTAAAATTAATGTGTATGGTAATGCGCTGTAAATTTAAAATGAATTGCATTATAAATAGGCTCAAAGCATCTTTTGTGTATATAGTGGTGTTCCGCGCTTAGGACGGGCTTATAACCGAACTGCAGCCCCCCTAATAGGGAAAGCACCGACGGTGCAATCCAATAATTGTGTAATCTAAAGAAATAGGGGATTGGCGCTGTTCCCTGAAAAGAATATAATAATAAATAAATCAATAAACTATACAAACTCCTAACAAAAGGGGAGCATAACATCTCAATTCCGTGTGGGTGAGACGTGTAACACAATATAAATGGTAATTGGAAAATAAATAAATATATATGCTGAAAATAGTCGGAGATTGTGCAGACTACCCAAGATAAAAATAAAAAATACTAAAAAATAATACTTAAACTAGTGAATAGAACTACAAGCAATAAAAAGGTGAGTGATCAATCAGATGTGTATAAAAAACCACAAAGAATATATATGTGTACAATAAAAGGTATGGGTGGGTATGTCTACAGGAGAGGACAAACACCTTGTTACCCACCGAAAATTAGTATATATACTGGTGAAACTGAGTGGTGTTGAATAAAAATATATAAAAATATAAATAAACTAGAAAAGGACTATCGGTATGTAGTGTGCAAACAATCTAGGTGCACAAAGTGAATCAAAAAAGTGAAAGAAGCCAAAAAAGAAAAAATGTAAAAAATGAAAATCCAAGCAACCAGAAAGAATTATTATTACAAAAAAAAAAAAAAAAAAAAAAACCAGGATATCCGTGAATAATATTCTATCGTTCAGTTCAGTGTAAATAAACAATTCTTGTGCAGCAGGCTAGTGTATCTTCAAAGGTTGCGGATAAGTCCGTCCCACTGAGTGTATACTGTCCCGTGTGGAGTCCCCTCTAGTGCCCCCACTCACCAGAGCGCCCAACCCCTGCAGGGTAATGGGCATGTAGATGTGAATCCTGATGATGATCCAAGCGGTTGGTGTCCCCCTCACCACCTAATTTCCACCTGTGTCACCAGATCGCTTTCAAAAGGCATCCATCCGGAACAATTACCATGTGCAGGGAGAAGAGAAGAGCCTCATAGTGTGATTCCAAATATATATTTATTAAACTCAGGTTAACAACAAAAAGAAATAAATAAAATCAAAAACTCAAAAACTAAAACCAAATAGCACTCTGCCGGCTGGCTCCACATGTGAAGCCGCAAACAGTGCAGTGTGAGCGGCTTGCGTTCCACAGCAGTCCGCCGGAACCGGAAGTGCGAGACACAAAACAGAAGTAAAAAGGACGTATGCGTACCAAGAGGCCACGCCTTACGCGTTTCATCATCAAGACGTCATCTGAGGCGCGCTTCAGATGACGTCTTGATGACGAAACGCGTAAGGCGTGGCCTCTTGGTACGCATACGTCCTTTTTACTTCTGTTTTGTGTCTCGCACTTCCGGTTCTGGCGGACTGCTGTGGAACGCAAGCCGCTCACACTGCACTGTCTGCGGCTTCGCATGTGGAGCCAGCCGGCAGAGTGCTATTTGGTTTTAGTTTTTGAGTTTTTGATTTTATTTATTTCTTTTTGTTGTTAACCTGAGTTTAATAAATATATATTCGGAATCACACTATGAGGCTCTTCTCTTCTCCCTGCACATGGTAATTGTTCCGGATGGATGCCTTTTGAAAGCGATCTGGTGACACAGGTGGAAATTAGGTGGTGAGGGGGACACCAACCGCTTGGATCATCATCAGGATTCACATCTACATGCCCATTACCCCTGCAGGGGTTGGGCGCTCTGGTGAGTGGGGGCACTAGAGGGGACTCCACACGGGACAGTATACACTCAGTGGGACGGACTTATCCGCAACCTTTGAAGATACACTAGCCTGCTGCACAAGAAATGTTTATTTACACTGAACTGAACGATAGAATATTATTCACGGATATCCTCGTTTTTTTTTTTTGTTTTTTTTTTGTTTTTTTTTGTAATAATAATTCTTTCTGGTTGCTTGGATTTTCATTTTTTACATTTTTTCTTTTTTGGCTTCTTTCACTTTTTTGATTCACTTTGTGCACCTAGATTGTTTGCACACTACATACTGATAGTCCTTTTCTAGTTTATTTATATTTTTATATATTTTTATTCAACACCACTCAGTTTCACCAGTATATATACTAATTTTCAGTGGGTAACAAGGTGTTTGTCCTCTCCTTTAGACATACCCACCCATACCTTTTATTGTACACATATATATTCTTTGTGGTTTTTTATACACATCTGATTGATCACTCACCTTTTTATTGCTTGTAGTTCTATTCACTAGTTTAAGTATTATTTTTTAGTATTTTTTATTTTTATCTTGGGTAGTCTGCACAATCTCCGACTATTTTCAGCATATATATTTATTTATTTTCCAATTACCATTTATATTGTGTTACACGTCTCACCCACACGGAATTGAGGTGTTATGCTCCCCTTTTGTTAGGAGTTTGTATAGTTTATTGATTTATTTATTATTATATTATTTTCAGTGAACAGCGCCAATCCCCTATTTCTTTAGATTACTCAAAGCATCTTTTCTCACATAAGACCAGCTGTTGGTAAACATGCAGGTAAATATGCATTTTAAAAAAGGTAAATATCTCCTCTGGGGAACATGTGATGAATGTCTTTATGAACATGCACCATCATTTTCTTCATTCTTTGTTCAATGGAAACAAAGTTACTAAGATTACAGGCTTCAGATTTTTAAAATAGTAGTCTTATGATGCTTTCACACCATTGTATGCCAGTAACACACAATACAATGCACATTTTACTGCAATGTGTTGCACATAGAGTAGTACACTGTGGTTCTATTAATTTTGAAAAGCAGCCCAACACACCTAGGCATTGTGGCACAATGCATTTGTGTGGTAGTGAACCACAATGCAAACATGTGAGATTTAGATCACAGTAATGCATTAGCAGGGCCATATATAATTCTATCAAAAATTATGAAATACAGGATATCTTATCACATTCCTGTTATGAAGTTTTTTTTTTAATAAGCATATACATTTTTTATTACTTCTTACTATTCATTCAGAATGCATATGCATAAAGTATACTACAGGACATTTTGTCTATAGTATACATTCACGTAGTAGAATATAATGTACCTAATAACAGCATATAGTCTATGATTTCTCATACCATGATTATATTGTATTTCAACCTTGAAGGCTAGGTTGGTTAACACTAACGTGGTGTGGGAAACGCTCCAATCCGTGTGCACTTCCTGCACCCCATTCAAATCACACTGCCCTTGCAATCCACAGCAGGTATCAGTGCAATCTTAACAACACCCCAAATGCAGGTGGTAAATGCACTGTGTTTGCTGGTACTGGAATGCATGGTACAAACCAACCACTCAGTCCAGTTGCAGCGTGGTTCCAAAATTGCTACATGTACATCTTTGGTGTGATGCAGTGTGATTTGAGCCCATTCAATATTCTAAATGAATGGGCTCAAATCGCACCACGCTGGATCTCATGTCAATTAAACAGGGATGCGGTGTGGTTCCTGTGCGATTCACATGCGGTTCAAAGTGTGAACCGAGCTTCAAAGATTCAAATAATAATTTTCAGGAACATATATGCCCTTGGCTAGGGTGGCAAAGTTACCCACATATAATTTTACCAAGGACGGCGCTACCTATAGGCAAGGTAGGTGCCGGCCTTGAGCACACATCAATCAGAAGTTGGTGATGGGGAACCATGCAGGAACTGCAAGCTGAGATGGAGTTCAGGCGTGGGATGTAGAGGCAACTAGAGGACGTGCTGTGCCTGGCAGGACCACTCTCCTAGTTCGTCACTGACCTGCAGTGCGAGTCTCTCACTCTGAGAAAGAGCTGTCTGAGTTGTCCCCAGTTGTGTCTCACACGGCAGAGCACAGCAGACTGAAGCCACCTCCCCCTCCTCGGTCTGTGTTTACATCTGCAGTACACAGACCGAAGGAGGGACACCCGAGTTAAGGGTTAAGGTCTGTGCTAAGTAGTTTATTACATTGTATATGGACACACGAGGGGGACAGAGTGACATGGAAGGAGGGGGACAGAGTGACCAGGAAGGGGGAGAGGGGAATGAGCAAGTTAAAAAAGATTGAGGAGTGATTGTGGGGGCATTGGATATGTGCTGGAGGTGCTTTGGGAGGGGAAAGGACTGGACTTGGAATCTGACCCCCCACAAAAGCATAAGCCCTCTCACCTCCCAAAGCACCCCCCAGCACATATTTGACTCGCCCCCCCCACCTCTCTACAAGCACAAGTCCTCTCCTCTCCCAAAATGTTCCCCAGCACATGACAGACTCCCCCTACTAGCACAAGTGTAGAGGTGTGTGTACTGAGGGAGGGGGTCTATACTGACGGAGGGGGTCTATACAGAGGAAGGGGGTCTTTACTTAGTGGAGGGGGGTCTGGACTGGGAGATGGAGGTCTTTACTTAGTGGAGAGGGGGTCTATACTGAGTGAGGTGGGTCTGTACTGAGGGGGGTCTATACTTAGTGGAGAGGGGTGGGTGTACTGAGGGAGGGGGTCTGTACTTAGTGGAGGGGGAGGTCTGTACTGAATAATGGGGGTCTATAATAATAGGGGGCACTGTGAATAGTGTAACAATGGGTTAGACTAAATCTTGTGCATATAGAAAACAAAGTGCATAGTGCTAATTTAAATGCTATAACAATTCATGATTAATTAATAATCCAGTGCTAAAATTACAGTGATTCAAATATTTCATCAAAACCATAAATCCATAAATCTTTTGTGATGCAACTTCAATCCTTACACCATCACCATCAATGGCAAAACTTCATGAAAATCAACCGGTGGATGTGAGTGAAATTCCTACTCACCAGACCACCGTGACCTCTTTAACTAAAAAGAAGGTCAGATAAGGCTTGTTAGTGTGGGTCTGTGGTCTTGCTGTTATAGCAGAGGAGATGTGGCTGGAATTCTTGTTAGTACTCCACCGCAATAACACTTAAAAAATGAAAAAGCAGGACTATAGCGTTATACAGTTTAATTAAAAATTAATCAATTAATCAAAAAATTAATCAATGAATTAAAAATCAAAAAACATGCGCCAAATGGCCACTTACATTAGTAGGTGCCTTTCCTCGGCACTGGAGGTATACAGCATAAATCACCAGGCTAGTGGAAGGTATGGCCATCCCGCTCTCGCTGTGTTGATCAGCGTGCGTTCCACCGCCGTGGTGAGTCAGAAACCGGAATGACGTGACCGGGATGCACCTCAAAGCTCATTTAGCTATTCCATAGCGCAAGGTTCTCTAATTTTTTTTTTTTTTTCAATGGGGGTCTATACTTAGTGGGGAAGGGGGGTGTGTGCTGAGGGGGGGTCTATACTTAGTGGAGAAGGGTGTGTGTACTAAGGGAGGGGGGTATTCTTAGTGGAGAGGGGGGTCTGTACTGAGGGGGGACTATACTTGGTGGAGGGAGGGGGGACTGTACAGAGCCGCGAGGTGGGACTGAGCAGAAGTGGACAGACCAGGTACTCCAGCCATGCGCTGCTCACTTTGTCCTCAGGTCAGTTCAATGAGGGGGCAACACACATCAAAGGGGATATAGACAGGACTGTTGCTAGACTATTTTACCGTATAGAAAGTATATTTTAGAAGTATAGGAGTTTGGGGTTTTTTGGTGGTGGGGGCGCAAATAGCTGGTCTTGCCTAGGGCACAAAATAGTCTAGCACCAGCCCTGCATTGTACTGGCCATCCCTGTGTAAAATAAAAGGTTCCAGAATGTCGTCTTGGGGAAGCAGTGCACTGCATCTGTACACCTAGAATTAACTGCCAGCAGAACAGGGTGCAGGTTTTTAGGTGCAGATCTTGGTGTTAGCAGCAAATATCCAAACAAGTGCTTTGAAGGCAGAATTGAAGAAAAAGTTATATATGAACAGCAGTTAAAAATGAGTCAGTTGGTCCTACAAGATCTTCAAGCCAGTTGTCTCAGGTGTACTGATATTCAATAGGAAGATTCAGACTTTCAGCCTTTCCATTACTAGCCTGGACATACTTCATGTAGCTATGATGAATGATTTTATCAGTGTGATAATATTACAAGCTAGCTAATTGAGGTAGGGGGAACAAGGCAGTTGGCCCAGTACCAGGAAGTATAAACCCAATTCTCTATACAAACACCAGTGTAATATGAACATGAAATATAAGCAAAAAAACTGCAGAAAAAGGGGTATCATGGGATATTATTTTCTTGAAAACTGCCTCTAGTGTTGGCACACTTTCAAAACAGCTGTAGTGTTTTCAGATTTTGATTCCTTATGTAGAGCGGTAGACTGCTGTTCTGTTTTATGCTCCTCAAAAGCAATGTCTAAAGCTGTGCCCAAGTCTGCTTTTTCACCCTTGCCCTCCCGCTCTGTTGGAGCATGACTGAAAGAAGCAAACACAGAACTACAGGTTTCTATGCACTGAGCACATTGCCTGGATAGCCTCTTACATTATGCAATAAATCAGCTATGAAAGCTGGTCCTCTGCTAAAGGGTTTGCATTGTATTAAATTCAACTGACTGCTGCACAGTTTTCACTTTTGGGTAATTTGCAATTCTAAAAGGCTTTTGTATTCAAAAGGTAAACGTCTATTAAGGTCAAATTTTATGTAAAATCTTTATTTCTCCTTTTTTGCATTCTGATTTAACAGGAAATTAGGTAATTCTGTTTTTTCACTGTTGCAATGTATAGTAAAAGTAATCCTTCTTCCCTTTGTGGCTGTTTTTATTAAATTATTTATTTATTAATAATTTATTAAACAATTAATCACCTCCTACAATATTGCTCCATCCTTTGCTTTTGATGGTGGTAGCATGGAAGTGGTTGTGAAGATGCTAAAGTTTCACCCACCGTAGTTCTAGTAGAGGATAGTTGGGCATCATATGTTAACCTGTCACTTTAAGCATGCAATGCAGTATACTATAGCCTCTATACCATTTTAAAATACAATCCCCAGAAGGCATTATAACATCATATCATATTCCAGCAGCATTATAACACTCAGTAAGCAAGGCAGTATTATATTATAACTACAATAATCATAACACCCCCCCCCCCTCAATCCCAATATTATCACCCCAACAGCCAATATTACAGTACAAAGACACCATTAAAATGGGATAATATTACTTTCTTGAGTCTGGCTTGTACTCTTGTCCTACTCTGAGTGGGTTGGTGAGAAGGCTACAATTTGGGTGAACGCTATTTATTCTAGTGCTCCTTGTGGGCTGATGTGGGTGGTAACAGTAGGATAGATGGGTGCAGGAAGCCGACTAAAAATACAATCACATGAAATATTGATGATATAGCAACACTGCTTATACCGCTACACACAGAGAACAGAAACTTCTGAGGTGCCTGTAAAAGATTTAAACTTACAGCATGTGATAAATGCTCACCAAACGGAGGCAGACATAACTTTCATAATGTAGTATTTATTTAAAATCTCTGCATCCAATACAAAAGATAGGTTGACAAACAAACAAAACAAAGAGTCCATGTTCCGGCGTTAAATCTGCACGCTAAACTCCACCCAACACACTTTGTGCTCTAGCGCATCCTCAGGGGTCCAAGAGTGCTGATTGCAACAATTCCCAATTAGACTGAATTGAATGGAGCTGTTAACCGGCAGCCATCTTGCCGGAGTCTGGCAGCCATTTTCTTGCAGGTAAACACACTGGGGTTCATTTACTAAAACTGGAGCAATTAAGCTTTGACAAAAAAAAAAACTGGAAGCCGATTGGTTTTTATGCAGAGCTGCACCTGATTTTGCACTCTCCGGTTTTAGTAAATCAGCCGCACTGTGATTACACATGTTTATGCAGAAAGTGTATCTGCCATTTTGCCGTAGTTCAGCAGTCTTGCTTCCTTTGTCCACTAAGCGCTGACTCAGCATTTGTATTGAGTTTGTGTTTAAATGTATACATTGTAGTTATAAATGCAAATATGAAAAAAAAAAAAATAAAAACAGTGTGGCGATCTCAAAACACATAAATGTAATGTGACAATTGTGTGAAAAATGAAATGCTAAAAAGTGAAAACCTCATGATGCACAAAATATAAAGTAAAACAATGTGACAAGCTATGTAGCATATAACATAATGTGCATTCACAAAAAAAGTAGATCCAGCTGTGAAATAAACAGCTCTGTTTACCTTAATCAGAAAATATATTGTGGCATAGAAAGTCCCCACAGTGATATCATAGTGTGAGTCCTCTTTACACACATTCACAAACAACTTTAAATCTTCCAATGTGCTACACACTCCCCTCTGTGACTGCCTTCATGGAGTATATACATTATACATTATATACACGTCCAAACATAAAAAGTCCCCACAGTGATATAGAAGTGCGAGTCTACTTAACACTCATAAATCCACCACTGTGCTGCATACGCTCCTCAGTGATTACCTCCACCAGTAAGTGTTCTTATGGATGGATCCTCACCTCAGTAGTTGGATCCCTATATTATAAGGAGGTCATACACATATGAAACCATATCCTGATCACTGGCAAGATCCACATCCCTGTCAGCGCTCATCCCCACCAAGCAATTGCAATCTCAAATATAAGAAAAATGTTTCATACCTCCCTACTTTCTGAGATGGGAATGAGGGACACCTACTGTATTACCAAAAGTATATAGGAATAGGACCCCCCCCCCCCCCCACCATGCCCCTTAAAGGAGAATTATACAAAAAAAGATTAGTTAAAAACACAAGTGGGTTTTTTTTTTTACCACTACTGTTCCTTTATATTGACTTTTGAAATGTACAAATGCAGCAATTTAGAAATTGGGTAAAAGGTTTAGCAGTGGAAAACACTTCTTGAAAGATAAAAAGCGCATTTTACATCCAACTGTATAGATCAGACCAAAATGAGGGACAGATGAGGAGCAAAGGGGAACAGAGGAACTTCATTCCAAATCAGGGACAACCCCTCGAAAATCAGGGACAGTTGGGAGCTATGCGTGGTGCTTTCTATAACCATATATTTATTCAAAAACAAAGGCTAAAACACTGACATTGAAAACAGCATGAATCAGCATGTAAATAAATAAACCTCTGGTTCCTGGAGTCGCCTGCCACTTGTCTCAATACCCCTGCAGCCTGGGATCCACAGCCGCAGTGCTCAGAGTGAACTCTGGGTAGAATGGTGATGTTACAGATCCTCCTACCTGATGTGTTGCATCCTAATTGGACTTCCTCAGAGGAAGTGTATGGCCTCCTTATAATATAGGGGTCCAACCAATGAGGTGAAGGTCCATCCATAAGGAGACTTGCTGGTGGAGCCACTTACTGAGGAGAGTGTGCAGCACAGTGGTGGATTTTTGAGTGTTAAGAAGATTCACACTTTTATATCACTGTGCGGACTTATTATGTTTGGACTCTAATGTATATACTCCATGGAGGTAATCACAGGAAGGAGTGTGTAGCACTTTGAAACTTTTTAAATTGTGCATGTGTGCTAAGACAACTCACATTCTGGTATCACTATGGGAACTTTCTATGTCACAATATTTTTTTCTGATTAAGGTACACAGAGCTGTTTATTTCACAATTAGATTTCCTTTTTATTTAGTGAATGCACAGTATGTTTTAATCCTATTTCAGACTAAGGTGTGCTGATTTCGCAAATAGTCATTGGACACACATGTGTGTTGTGTTATATAGCTTGTCACATTGTTTTACTTTATACTGTATTTGGGATTCATCGGTTTTTCACTTTTTAGGCACTGCAGTGTTTTTAGTTCATTTTCTTTCTGTAGTAGTGTGTGACACCATAGTGAGTACTGGCAGCTTAGGTAAGAAGTGTTCATTAAGTGGCAGCACATGATTTTTATTAGGCAATCATATAAATAAAAATATGTAACAAACGTGTAATATGGAGACACTGCTTCCTGCCTAATAAACAGGGTCTGACTGAAAACAATTCATCTTTTCAGTCCCTAATGACAATAACCACCCACAATGCTTTTGGTACCTAGAGACCATGTGATTAGTTCTCAGTACTTTGAGACCATGAAATCTGCCAAGGTTATCTCGATTTAATGCCCCTTCAGTGCACACCTCGTGGACTCCTCTCCCTTTTCTTTTCCTTTATCCTTGGTCTTCAATCCTTCTATAAGGTTATCACTCCTTCTTCTTCTTTCCTTTTTTCTCTTCTGTTTGTTATGCTTTATGCATTAAATTCATGTTTATCAGGCTGCCAGGTATTGCCCTGGCCAGGATGGTTATATTGATAATATTATGTTTTCTGTATTATTATTATTATTAATATTTATGTCGTGTCCTTCCCAATAGGGAGACTATTGACCATGAATGCTTTTGTTTAGATATGTCAGGTTCTTTAAATGGACATTCAAGTTTGCAGACATCATGTGACCCCCATGATATCTCGGAAAGCTACTTTTGGACTTCCTTTTTTTTCTTGATACCTGGGATGTTATGCTTGAAACCTGCGTAATGCCATTGCTTACATCTCCTTTTTACCATTATTTATTTTTGTTTTTTTCCTTATGTTTGCTTAATACACAATGTAACCATCTAAATGCTGAACTGATATGTTGGATTATATATTAATAAATCCTTTGTAAAAGAAATCGGCCAAGGTTTCAGGAGAAAGTCCCGATGCAGTCTTTTTTTTTTTATTTCGAGGAAGAGAGTGAAAAGGGTTGATTTTTATTCAAGGTAACTTGAAAAAATGTGATTTGGTGCAGCTGGTATAACTCCTTGTTGTCAAACTTTGAAATCAGCAGACATTTTTGCTTACTTCTATGCTTGTATTTTCACACATGTGAATCAGTACAAGAGTGGATGGCTGTAATCCTATGCCCATGTCACACTAGTGTTCTCTTATGTGAGCCTTTTATATTTGATCTTTTGTGGTCACATACTATTAGATTATAAACATCACCTCACAAAGTGGTTACATTATTATCAAACGTTTGAGGTCCGTATTAAAGTGGTTGTAAACCTCAGTCATGAAATCTGAACAAAGCACATATATCTGTAGTGTTTACTTGTCTATCTCCAAAGCTGTAAGTGCTGTTTCTGTCTGGTGCTTCGTTACTCTGTTATCATGAGTCACTTCTGAGAAGATTTCCCAACAGATACATTTGTAGTGGGGGGACAGAGCTCAGCACACAGCTGGTCTATTCAGAACACAGCTCTGTATCCTTCCTTTGTTCTTGTGCTGTGTGTGAATGGGGGGGGGGGGTCCTTTCCTCCAATCATCTCCCTGCCCCCTCCTGTGTGCTTCTGATAGATGAAGAAGGATTGTATCACAATTCTGAACTTTTGAAGGGATGTAGAGAAGAGAAGACTGCAGATAAACAAGTACAACACATGTCGGAGGATTTGTTTCATCTCTGTGTATCACCTGAGACCAGTCACTTTACTGGGGATATGAGAGGGTTTACATCCACTTTAACCGCCTGCTGACCAGCCGCTGCAGTTTTACTGCGGCAGAATGGCACAGCTGGGCGAAACGACGTTACTGCACGTCGCTTCTTTTAGCCACTAGGGGCGCGCACGCACACCCGCAATGTGTGCCTGGAGCCTATGCGAGTGCCCGGCAGGCCTGATGACCACCGGGCTCCCACGATCGCTCGTGACAGAGCGAGAACCGGGATCTGTGTGTGTAAACACACAGATCCCGGTTCTCTCAGGGGATTAGAGACAGATCGTGTGTTCATACTATGTATGAATACCGATCTCTCTCTCCTCCTAGACAGTCCCATCTCCCTTACAGTTAGAAACACACATAGGGAACACAGTTAACCCCTTGATGGGCCCCTAGTGTTAACCCCTTCTCTGCCAGTGACATTTATACAGTAATCAGTGCATTTTTATAGCACTGTTCTCTGTATAATTGTCAATGGTCCCAAAAATGTGTCAAAAGTGTCCAATTTGTCCGCCACAATATTTCAGTCCCAATAAAAATTGCAGATCGATGCCATTACTAGTAAAAAAAAAATAATAATAAAAATGCCATAAATCTATCCCTTTTTTTGTAGACGCTATACCTTTTGTGCAAACCAATCACTATACGCTTATTGCGATTTTTTATTTACTAAAAATATGTAGAAGCATATATATCGGCCTAAACAGAGGAAATTTTTTTTTTTTTAATAAAAAATGTGGGATAATTATTATAGCAAAAACTAAAAAGATATAGGGGGTTATTTCTGAAAGGCAAATCCACTTTGCACTAAAAGTGCACTTGGAAGTGCAGTTGCTGTAAATCCGAGGGGGACATGCAAGGAAAATAAAAAAACAGCATTTTAGCTTGCACATGATTGGATGATAAAATCAGCAGAGCTTCCCCTCATTTCAGATCTACCCCTCAGATTTACAGCGACTGCACTTCCAAGTGCACTTGCAGTGCACTTGTAATGCAAAGTGGATTTGCCTTTTGGAAAGAACACCCATAGTGTTTTTTTTTCAAAATTGTCGCTTTTCTTTTGTTTATAGTGCAAAAAATAAAAACCGCAGAGGCAATCAAATACCACCAAAATAAATCTCTATTTGTGGGAAAAAAAGGACATCAATTTTGTTTGGGTACAGCATTGCACGACCGTGCAATTGTCAGTTAAAGCGACACAGTGCCATATCGCAAAAAATGGCCTGGTCATTGAGCAGCCAAATCTTCCGGGGCTGAAGTGGTTAACATACAGCTTTGGCTTGTCCTTATAAGGGAAATAAAGCAATTCTCTTCACAAAGGAATGAACAGTTTTTTTTCTTCCAATTTTATGGTTTAATTATTTAAAAATGTATGTGTACTTAGGGGTAAAGTGTACTGGTGATTTTAATATCATCTTCATGAAGGAATTAACCGCTTGTTGGCAGTCACCTCATTTGACATCAATGTGTGGCAACTACCTTAGAATTACATTGATCAACATTCCTGCAGTGCAGTATTGTTGCTTCTTTCGAAGCTGTAATCTTCTTGCTGACAAACCAGCAGGAATATCGTTTCTTCCACTTACCACCCTGAGTGCATACAGAATGATATTATCCTTTTCTGTTTTTTTCCCTTCTTTTTTACTATATGATTTAGTTTTGGAGCTACAGCCTAACCTTGTAAGAATTTCAGCATTTGCAGACTGTTATTTTGGACTTTTTCAGATGCTGTAGGTGGACAACATGATTGTTTTAAAGGGGAACTTCACCCTCCCACCCACTTCTTTTTTTCTTTTTTTTGAATCCCTCTTGTCTATTATGCTGGGTTGTCCTGGATTTACACACCTGTCCAACGAATCGAGGGTTTTCCTTCTGTGATTCCCTGCTCAGATGCACTTCAGGCAGCTAGACCCCAGTGACATGCTCCAACTCTGCCCCCTAACTGTTGTGTGTCTCTATACTCCTGCAGCTTCCTGGGATATGTGATGTGGTTATCCCAGGAGGTGTCAGAGAAGCCTACCTGAGAGGGCAGGGCAGCAAAAAAATATTAACAAAAAAGTAAAAAAAAAAAAGATATTTTTCAGATTTTAATTGTAGAATGGGGGTGGGGGCAAATTGAGGCTGCAGTAGCCCCTGATACATCTTATAAGTAAAGGTCCGCTTTAACCTTTAATGTTAAGCTCTGTAAAATGTATGTCTAGGCAAAAGTTGAATATTATGTAAAATATATATATGTAATATATATGTAGTATATATTACATAATCATTATGTAATTATGATATTATATCATTCTCATATAGTTCATCCCTTTGCTTCAACAGAGAAATAGAGCTGTGCCGCTCCAGGTGAAAACAATCCTCACTCTACTGATTAGGTGCAAGTCCAGTCCGCAATCTGGATAGACGACCAATAGAACAAGATGTTGACCTCTTTCAAATTTGTAGAGTAAAAAAAATATGTAATAGTTTTATTCCAAATAAAATCACATCATGATACACCAATACAGACATGGACACAGCAACGATTCCTTTGCTTCCCCTGCTTTTTTCCTGTCGATTCCTCCTAGCAGGGATGAGATTTGGGTTTGAACTGCCAAGCAAACTGGCTATGTTTGGTGATTTTGCCCACCCAAAGTCACAGCTAGTTATGGATTTACAACCCTGGATGGTGTGACTGATGATAGATTTATATCAGGGGACTGTGTTTACATTTTCTTCCCTGCAATTTTATCAAAGTTTTTTTCATGGTGTAATAATGGGTACCAACATAATAACTCCTGAGAGGGAAAAGATATCTGGGGGCCCCCCTTTATTATAAAGGTTTCTTCAAGGTTCCTTTAACCTTGCACCGTAAAACCCCACATCCCAACTTTGGGAGAAGAGGAGGCTTTACCTGCTGTTATTGCTGTATATTTTGTCATGTCAGGAATTTATTCTTCAGACTTGTATTGCTAATAAATGGGCCACTTTAAACTCCATTTCGCATATGGAAGCTGAACTATCGTAATAATGGGATTCAGGTTGATATAGGTTGCTATTAAAAATTGAATGGCAGCTAACAGCAAAGTACATTTTTTTTTGCATTAAGTTCTGGTATGAGCTATTCTTGAATCAAAAATGTTTTTTTTAGTGGAAAGGTTTTACAATACTTTATGTATATTGAAATTATGATTTGTAAATGTGCATCTTTTTTGTCATTTTACTGGATATGTATTATATATATAAAGTAATTTCAACCCTAACTAGATAGCATATAGTTTGCTAAAGCTTGGTGTTTCATAACAAATTGCCATTTTTTGTCATAAAAGACTCTTTACTAATGCCGCGTACACACGATCGGACATTACAACAACAAAACTGTGGATTTTTTTCCGACGGATGTTGGCTCAAACTTGTCTTGCATACACATAGTCACACAAATGTTGTCGGAAATTCCGAACGTCAAGAATGCGGTGATGTACAAGACGTACGACGAGCCGAGAAAAGTGAAGTTCAATAGCCAGTGCGGCTCTTCTGCTTGATTCCGAGCATGCATGGAATTTTGTGCATCAGAATTGTCTACACATGCTCCAAATTTACGACAACGGATTTTGTTGTCAGAAAATTTGAGATCCAGCTCTCAAATTTTTGCTGTTGGAAATTCTGACAGCAAATGTCTGATGGAGCCTACACAAGGTTGGAATTTCCGACAACAAGCTGACATCGAACATTTGTTGTCAGAAATTCCGACCGTGTGTACGCTGCATTATTCTTTTTCAGTCATTTTTGCATTTCAATGCTGCTAATCCTTTTTTTGCCCATTTTAGGCCTACATGTACCTGCTCCACTGACTGTGACAATAGTGAACCATTCTTGGCAATTTGTGTTGGCACGGCTGCTTGTGGTCTCCATCAGGAGTGTTAGTATCTCACTGCCAAGGGTAATGTTATAAAAGAGTTTTCTCCACTACATCCCAATTATAACAACAGCATATATCTCTAAGGGCAAGAGGGAAAATATGTGGGTGAAGGTGGGTTATCTCTCAAAGAAATCATCAATTCAATGTGTTAGAATCCAATATTTTGTTATTGCTTAACCATTAATCCATTGATCATGTTAAAAATGAAGAAAGGTCCAAATATTAATAAAATAACATACAAAATGTAAATGCGTTCTAAATCTGCCTCTTATGAACCCGTCCACAGCATAATATTACACATCCAGATTGGGGGCACCTATAACCCTGGCCTCCCAAATTTAAATACAGCAATCATATTGTGTTTCATACATATATATATATACATACAGTGGGGACAGAAAGTATTCAGACCCCTTAAATTTTTCACTCTTTGTTATATTGCAGCCATTTGCTAAAATCATTTAAGTTCATTTTTTTCCTCATTAATGTACACACAGCACCCCGTATTGACAGAAAAACACAGAATTGTTGACATTTTTGCAGGTTTATTAAAAAAGAAAAACTGAAATAGCACATGGTCCTAAGTATTCAGACCCTTTGCTCAAAATGTAGTAGAAGCACCCTTTTGATCTAATACAGCCATGAGTCTTTTTGGGAAAGATGCAACAAGTTTTTCACACCTGGATTTGGGGATCCTCTGCCATTCCTCCTTGCAGATCCTCTCCAGTTCTGTCAGGTTGGATGGTAAACGTTGGTGGGCAGCCATTTTTAGGTCTCTCCAGAGATGCTCAATTGGGTTTAAGTCAGGGCTCTGGCTGGGCCATTCAAGAACAGTCACGGATTTGTGAAGCCACTCCGTCATTTTAGCTGTGTGCTTAGAGTCATTGTCTTGTTGGAAGGTAAAACTTCGGCCCAGTCTGAGGTCCTGAGCACTCTGGAGAAGGTTTTCGTCCAGGATATCCCTGTACTTGGCCGCATTCATCTTTCTCTTGATTGCAACCAGTCGTCCTGTCCTTGCAGCTGAACCCCCCCCCCCCACAGCATGATGCTGCCACCACCATGCTTCACTGTTGGGACTGTATTGGACAGGTGATGAACAGTGCCTGGTTTTCTCCACACATACCACTTAGAATTAAGGCCAAAAAGTTTTATTTTGGTCTCATCAGACCAGAGAATCTTATTTCTCACCATCTTGGAGTCCTTCAGGTGTTTTTTTTAGCAAACTTCATGCTGGCTTTCATGTGTCTTGCACTGAGGAGAGGCTTCCGTCTGGCCACTCTGCCATGAAGCCCCGACTGGTGGAGGGCTGCAGTGATGGTTGACTCTCTACAACTTTCTCCCTTCTCCCGACTGCATCTCTGGAGCTCAGCCACAGTGATCTTTGGGTTCTTCTTTACCTCTCTCACCAAGGCTCTTCTCCCCCGATAGCTCAGGTTGGCCGGACGGCCAGCTCTAGGAAGGGTTCTGGTTGTCCCAAACGTCTTCCATTTAAGGATTATGGAGGCCACTGTGCTCTTAGGAACCTTAAGTGCAGCAGACATTTTTTGTAATCTTGGCCAGATCTGTGCCTTGCCACAAATCTGTCTCTGAGCTCTTCAGGCAGTTCCTTTGACCTCATGATTCTCATTTGCTCTGACATGCACTGTGAGCTGTAAGGTCTTATATAGACAGGGGTGTGGCTTTCCTAATCAAGTCCAATCAGTATAATCAAACACAGCTGGACTCAAATGAAGGTGTAGAACCATCTCAAAGATGATCAGAAGAAATGGACAGCACCTGAGTTAAATATATGAGTGTCACAGCAAAAGGTCTGAATACTTAGGACCATGTGATATTTCAGTTTTTCTTTTTAACCACTTCAATACCAGGCACTTAGACACCTTCCCGCCCAGCCCAATTTTCACCTTTCAGCGCTGTTGCAATTTGAATGACAATTGCGCGATCATGCTACACTGTACCCAAACAAATTTTTTATCATTTTGTTCCCACAAATAGAGCTTTCTTTTGGTGGTATTTGATCACCTCTGCGGTTTTTATTTTTTGCGCAACAAATAAAAAAAGACCGAAAATTTCGAAAAAAAACAAGTTTTTCTTTGTTTCTGTTAAACTTTTTTGTAAATAAGTACGCTTTCTCCTTCAATGACGGGCACTGATATGGCTGCACTGATGGGCACTGATACGGCGGCACTGATGGGCAAGGATGAGGTGGCACCGATGAGGTGGCACTAACGGGCACTGATGATGGGCACTGATAGGCGGCACTGATGGGCACTGATAGGTGGCACTGATGGGCACTGATAGGTGGCACTGGTATGCGGCACTGATGGGCACTCATAGGTGGCACCGATGGGCACACATAGGCGGCACTGATGGGCACTCGTAGGTGGCATTGATTGGTATATATGGGTGGCACTGATGGGTACTTATGTGTGGCACTGATGTGTGGCACTGATGGGCACTGATAGGTGGGCACTGATGGGCACAGATGGGCACAGATGGGCACTGACAGGTGGCACCGATGGGCAATGACAGGTGGCACTGATAAAGAATTGCTGGGCAGATCTGGGCATTGCTGGGCAGATCATTGACATAATAGTGCCAATCAGTGCCCATTTGTGGGCACTGATTGGCACAGATTGGGCACATGTGGATGGCCATGGGGTACATACCTGGCCATCCACGTTGCCCCTTCCCTGGTGGTCCTAGTGGCATCCCTGGTAGTCCAGTGTGGTGATCTGAGGGGGGGCTGCGCTGATAAACAATCAGCGCAGACCCCCCCTGCCAGGAGAGCCGCCGATCGGCTCTCCTCTACTTGCGTCTGTCAGACGCGAGTGAGGAAGAGCCGATCAATGGCTCTTCCTATTGACAGCGTGATCAGCCGTGATTGGACACGGCTGATCACGTGGTAAAGAGCCTCCGCCGGAGGCTTTTTACCAAGATCAGTGTAGCGGTGTGTCAGACTGACACACCACTCCACCGATCGCCGCGATGCGCGCCCCCGGGGGCGCGCTGCGGCATGTTATCCTGCTGGACGTCATATGACGTCCAGTCAGGATAACAGAACCACTTCCCGGACGTCAATCCGCTATAGGGCGGACGGGAAGTGGTTAAATAAATCTGCAAAAATGTCAACAATTCTGTGTTTTTCTGTCAATATGGGGTGCAGTGTGTACATTAATGAGGAAAAAAATGAACTTAAATGGTTTTAGCAAATGGCTGCAATATAACAAAGAGTGAAAAATTTAAGGAGGTCTGAATATATTCCGTCCCCACTATATATATATATATATATATATATATATATATATATATATATATATATATATATATATATATATATATATATATATGCTTTTTTTCTGCCTGCCAGAGCACTCCCGTGTCCAAATCTGTGTAGCCTGATGTGCTGCCACCTGTAATAAAGCACTGATGGCTGTGGAGGTATCAAACGTGGAGGCACTTGCCACCGCAACCCCCCCTCCATGACCTAATCTATGTGCACTGTAGCCTGCTGCACTGCCTGTGTATCAAGGCACTGGAAGCCACTGAGGGATCAAATAGCTGCAGCCTATGAGAGCGGAAGTAGGAGTGATTTGCACTCCACTCCGCCTCTCAAAGCAGACCGGCTGGAAGCTGGTTTTGTGTGTGGGAGCGAGGTTAGGTGCGGCCGCGTGGTACTGTCGTTGGATGGTTGGTGTGGGTACGTAGGTCCTCCTCCTAATATGGTGTTAAGTTGCTGAATTGCTTTTTGTTTGAGAGGTAATTCACCTTTAAAACACCATACATTTTTCCTCTTGTTTTTATGGACATATGCTGTTGTCTCCATCAGGAGTGAGTGTGGAAATGCAGGAGCACAATTGGGAGACAGTTGTCACCTTGTAACAAGAAGTGCCTTTAGAAGAACCTTTATGAAAGGATCACCAGATAATATTTAAATTAAAGCTGCAAAAAAAAAAAAAAAAAGGATTGAAAACAATTTTTTAAATGACAATAATATGCTATAGCTTATGTCCGGCTTCAGTGATTGGTATTAGCTAAATTACAAAGAGGAAGAAAATGTTGTTATGTGTGTATTGATTTTCCTTGTTACCTCATAACATAACCGTTCCTTTTTCTCCGAATGTTACAAAGCTTTAAATGTTTATTTATTTTCTAATATATTTTCAACATACGTTCCAATACGAGTTTGTAGCACCTCAGGCACTAAAGCAATCTTCAGGTAAGCATCTTTATTGTAAGCACATTTTCATTTTCATTATTTTCTCTTTTAAATCTGCTGTTTTCCTTAATTAGTAATGCCCCATCCCCTCCTGTCAATCAAATATGAAATTAATGGATGTACCTGTTGGTTGCCTGCATTTACTTCCCTAGTAAAGTGCATCAAGTGTAATTTGGCATTCCCGATATCACTTTCCTTATTTTGTAAGAGTTGAAAAATAGCAAGATAGTGGTCATTGCAGTAAATATAAATGAGAGAACATTAGGTTGATTTCATGAGTTACAGCTCAAAAAAGTCATAAAAGGCACACACTCTTCTAAAATGATGGTAATGCTCTGTAGAGTACTTTCAAATGCAGCAGATATCAAATCTCCTAACCTCCAATGAAAACAATTACAATTACAATTACAAAAACAATTACATCTCCCACCAGAGGCGTAACTACAACCTTCAGGGCCCTGATGCAAGACACCATGAAGGGCCCCCTTGACCTCATCCCGGGCCCTTTCTCATGTTCTGCAGCAGGCCACCTCCTGCCATCTTGAGGCCCCCACATGGTAGTGGAACACCAGGGCCCAGTCGCAAGTGCGACCTTTGAGACCCTGGTAGACCTGCCACTGACCTTACTATTACTAGGGGGCATTTTGGAGGATGTAAGGGAGCACGGTGGAAGATATAAGGGGGCACTCTGGAGGTACTAAAACAGTACCTCCAGAGTGCCCCCTTAATGCCTCCAGAGTGCCCCTTTACATCCACCTAAGTGCCTCCTTGGGATCAGTGGCAGTAGTGGTGGTGGTGGGAGGGGGGAGGGATCAGTGGCAGATGTGGTGGTGGTGAGAGGGGGGATGGGATCAGAGGCAGTAGTGGTGGTTGGACGGGGAATGGGATCAGTGGTGGGGGGATGGGATCAGTGGCAGTGGTGGGATCAGTGGCGGTGGTGGTGGGGATGGGATCAGTGGTGGTGGAATCAGTGGCGATGGTGGGGGGATAGGGACCAGTGTCAGCGGTGGTGGTGAGGGGGTGGGATCAGTGGCAGCCATGGTGGTGTTGAAGGGGGGTGAAATCAGTGACCATGGTTAGGGGGGGTGGGATCAATGGCAGCAGTGTTGAGGGAAGTGGGATCAATGGCAGTGGTGGTGGTGAAGGGGGGGTGGGACAGTGGTGGTGCTATCCTCCCCCACCACCACCACTGCTTCTTACTGATCCCACCCCCCACCACCATCACAGATCTCATCCCTTTTCCCCATCACCTCTGTCACAGAGGTAATGGGGGGATAAGGATGAGATCTGTGGTGGTGGGGGAGGTGGGATCGGTGAAAGGCAGCGGTGGTGGAGGATGACATCAGCACTGACATCTGGCAATTAGTCACTTACTCAGGCAGTCGATTCCCCCTCAGTATTCATGTGCCTCCAGGGATGCCTCTGTGTCCTGGGGTCTCCTCGCAGAGGGGAGAGCTCTTCTCTATTCACTCTAATGGTCATCAGCTGGGGCCTCCTTTTCAGCCTTCTAGTGCTCACTGTTAAGCCTCCCCTCAGCAGCCAGTGGGCAGATGCCCCCCCAGCGTCGGAACAAATGAGCAGACCTCTCACAGTGGCACAGCCAGAACGGGCGGTGTGGCCCCTCACAGCAGGAGAACGGGCCCCCCCACAGTGGTGGAACTCCAGGGCCCAGTCACAAGTGCGACTGCTGTGACCCTGGTAGTTCCGGCACTGTCTCCCACCTGTTCCCTTATTCTCAATGTTTATCTGTCTTCAACCTTCTGCATATGTTTTAAATTTATCTGAACTTTGCCCTGTCTTGAACGCCTACTTATGTTTTATGTCTGTCCAAATGCTGACATGCTTTGACCTTCTGCCTGTGTGATGATTCTACCTAAATACTACTGCTTTGACTCCTGCCTATTAAAAATTTGGCTGTTGTCTAATTTTGTTCTTTTTGGTTGCCTATGCAGGAGTCACTAGGCACTTATAAAAGCCCTTACCTACCCTTGGTGACACACAGTAAAATACATTTACTTCATGAATGGTTAACTTGCTAGTTTGTATTTGAGCGTAGATAATAGAAATGTGATTGCAGGGTGTAAAAAACAAAAATATTTTTCTGTTACTAAACCCAGGACCCTGCATTCACTATATCTGGTCTCCCACAGTACACAGAACATGGAAATGCAATTATTTTAGTAAATATTAACTGCTAAATATCTTTTCTCAACAGTAGTTAGAGCAGACTTGTAACTTCTAGCAGTGTCTGGTTAAAGCTTGTGGGAGGCATTTTCATTCTCCCCTGATTGTCCTATGAGGCTGCAGGATCCCAACCCTCTGAGCAGTGCTGATTGGCCCTGTGCTGATCACATACACTCCCAAGAAAAAACAATTCTTTAGCAATATACACCAAACTGAGTATGTGCAGCTTGCCCCCTCTGGACAAATAAAACTTCCAGTTACCAATTGCTACATCCTTGGTTTTTGCTCCTGTAATGTTGGGAGTGAGCATCCAATGGTTTTTATGTCCTATCAACAAGTAAGAACGTGGAGATTGGTAACTGGGAGATTTTTCACCCAGGCTTCTGAAGAGGTCCAAATGGTAACAGATATGACAATAATATTAAGTAACGATTGACAAAGCTACAGTTTTTTTATATCCACTGAGTCTCCTTGACTGCATAGGCTATTTTCTTTATAAAAAAAGGTGAACTTAGCCTTTAACTGTTTCATGGCGGGAGTATTTGAACTTTTTCAAACAAACCTATTTATTCACTTTGAACACCCAACACTGTTTTTTTGACAGCTAAACTACATAGTACTCAGACACACTATATCAAATTGCTGTTACCTGCTTCTTAACTGTAAAAAGCAGTGGTAAACAAACTGGAATGGCAAACCAATACTCTAACAATACTGCTTTACCATGAGATATTACAGAAATTACAGTCATCACAAAGGCTTGTGATGCTAAAACGTCCATGGGACATCTGCTTCTCAGGTACTGTCTTCTAAACAAAGCAACAGAAAAAAAGTCTCACCATACCATATATTTTCCCACACCCACGACTCCCATTATTAGTTCTCTCCTAGCCATCAGAAGTAATGGCTAGTACACACGGTAAGAATATCGGACGAATGATCATCCTTTTTTTTTTTTGCATGCTAATCTCATATCGAAAACCAATAGGTTACTAAAATTACGAAAATTCTTGTACGACAAAATACAACTTCAGTAGTGATGAAATGTATTGTACTGTAATGTATTCTTTCATTTCCAAGCATGATTGGTCTTGGTCACACAATTTTTTTCGTACAAATACTGTACTAATTACACAAAAATTGTTTGTTCTGTTATCGTATGAGAACATTTTTTGCACTTGTTCCTTTGGATAATTTCACATGAACTGTCGTGACCTCCATCGGCACTCAAAAAATGTGTACTAATTTTAGATTATCATACAATTGCTCCAAAAGCTGTATTTTTCGTTTGATTTTCTCATCGTGTGTACAGGACTTAAGTGACCTGCCCCATGAAATTAATTTCAGGGCCACTTATACTAAGGCTACCAGTTAAGCAGATCATACAAGATCTGCTCATCACTGTCAACAGTTTTATTGAAAACCTCAAAATGGGTACTAAATATTACAACTTCAAGTGGAAGTAAACCCATCAATATAACAGTTTAAAAAAAAAAACATTACATTACCCGCACATCCTGGAAATGTAACTGTCATAAATGGTTTTGCTCTCAACCAAACCGTCAAACCATCCAATGACTGAAGTCATAATTGATCACATGTGCAGCTTCATGGCAGTTGAAGATTAAACAGAGACCATGATGGCAGCTTCCTTGGTTGAAAAGGATAGGAGGGTTTATTTCCACTTTAACTGATAACACATTTCACAGAGGCAGAATGGTCTATATAGCAGTTCTTCCAAGCAAATTCTTTTCAGAGTGGGACGACTTTCCTGACGTGAGCAAGACACTCATGACTACTAAGGACTACTGTCTTTATCGACAGGCAATTCACTCTTGGTACATAGAAATGTGACAGTCTATACTGGACAGTCTACACTGGCATCACATATTTTTTACAGGTTGTCAGAGCTGCATTTCTGAACTCCCAGCTGATCACTATCCATCACCTAGGCATGCCTCTTTCTGATCGTTGATCCCATTTTCCCCTGTACAGTGCAGAGAGCTCCTAACTGTCCAGCTAATAAACACACATGTACTCTTTTCACATATATTGGACCAGAACTTTCACCGGCAATCAAAATTGACCTTTTCCACAAGAATGTCTGACTTTAACAATTATACACCTACCATAGACCTATTGGATGTGTATAAACTAAGAATACAATAGATGCCACACCACAATGTAGCTGCTCTTACATTCAACGTGAAGCCTACTTTTTAGGCTTCTTGTACACTGCTGCTGGTAAACGGATATTTAGGAGCAGGTGGGCATTTTTTTCAGCTGCCCCTGAACCCTCCTCAATGTTATCTTATCAGTACATGTACACAGGGTCGTTTATAGTCGTTTCTAGGCAGTTGAGTTTAGAAGCATTTTTTGGAAAGCAACAAAATGCGTTTCGGACGGATGTTCAGAGGCATTTAAAATGCCAAATGCCTATAACAATTTGTAAACGCGTCCAAACTCGGTAACTCGCGTTTTTTCGTTTACAGGTGTTTTTAATGGAGAAACATTTTTGACTATTTTCAATGTAAAAAACATTTCTAAACGCAAACGCAGCTAAATGTGGCATGTAAACATGGCACAGCGGACATTTTTAAACGTTGGGTACTATCTGTCAAGTTAAATCGTTCAGGAGAGGTTTTAAAATGTCCCGTGTACATGAAGCCTTAGTGTGTATAAGAACCATCGTTAGTACAAGGCACACAAACTGAAGAGTAACAAACTAAGAGCATTTAAAAATTTCTGTTGCTACAGAAGCACCACAGTTTCACTTATATCGAATTGTCATAAACATGTTTTGTACAGACATTTTGGGACCAAGGATGTTAGGAAAGTACTAGGAAGTGTTGCAATGGTCTAATAAATATTTTATGGGCTGTCATTTTGCTGCCTTTCTGTGGGATTGGACCTTGAAGAATTGGCTTTTTCAAGACTAAATTTCCACCTTACAGCATGGCCTCGTGTAGAGTTTTAACAGAATAATTTGAGTTGTTTATGAGCATCCAAGAAAAGGGGGTTGGAAAAGGTTGCTAGAATGGATGAACGCAGTGCATAATAATAATAAGACTATGTTGATGTGGAATGCGTTTCAAGGACTATTTATATGCCGTGTGTAAGATAAAATTGGACTTATAGCCTTCAAGTTAGATTCCTACCTAGCAAATCTTTACAAACAAGCGCTACTTTAACTTCTTTGGTAAATTAACCCCAAGGTATTTGAATACACAAAGTATACAATGAGAGATACATCGCTGCTAAAGTACTTATGCATAATTACAAAATAAACATAGCATAATATCAGGAATAATATTCAACATTCAAGGACAAATCAACCCAGACTAAATGCTGCATTTATACTCCTGGAAGCAAGAGTATATACTGTAGGTTATGAATGCATTATGGAATGTAAGAAATATTGGTGGCTAATTGGTGGTTAACACCCATGCTTTGTTGGTAGATCCTGCATTCAAATCACAGCTGGGACACCTCCTGCATAGAGTTTATATGTTTTCTCTGTAGTCACAAGGGTCTGCTTTAGTTTCTAAAAACATAGTGGTAGGCTAACTGCCATCCCCTCATACTGTACTTTTCCTAATGTTTATATAAGTGTGGTATATAACTGTGGTAAGTGTGGTAATGACATAGCTCCTTTGGGAAACAGAGAATGATGTGAACAGATCCATATTCTGGGTCTCATAATAGTCTATATCTTGACCATTATCACCCATTCTATTTTCCATTTTATTTAGAACCCTTTCTATCAGTTGTGAGAATGAATCCTTATATACATGGGGTAAAAGTGAAGGGAAAGAAGCACAAGTTATCTGCATATGCAGAAGATGTTTTATTTTATGTTCAGCAACCAAAGATTACACTGCCAAATTTATTGGGGTTAATGCGAGAATTTCAAAATTGATCCAATTTTAAAATGACTAAATATGAAATACTAACTATATCAATACCTACGCACAGAGCTGAAATTTAAAAAACCTCATTCCCTTTTACTTGGCAACCAGCCACCTTAAAGTATTTAGATATCCATCTTACACCTAGCCTTACCAATTTAATCCAATATAATTATCTTCATCTACTTAAAAAAATGTAACTAGATTTACATAAATGGACTTTTCTTTGCCATTCTTATCTGGGTAAGATCAACGTTGCTAAAATGAATGGTATACCATGAGTCCTATATGTATTCCAAATGATACCCTTTGGTGTCCCTATAGGATTTTTTTTTCGATGCTACAGTCATCTATAGCACACTATATCTGGAAGGGACATGGTATTAGAATACCTCAAAACATTTTATACTGTTTTTAAAAAGCTAGGGGGACTGGCTTTACCAAATTTTAAATTATATTATCAAGCAATTGCACTAGCTTGTATTGTAGACTGGAAATATGCTAAATAGACTAGACTCTGGGTAGAACTTGAAATGGAACAAGCAGATACTGACTTATTAGTAGTGCCATGGATACCATGACCTTTGAGAGGGCTGGCAACCACAATATCTTCCAGACTAAATCAACCCTGGCAATATGGCACTCCCTACACGGTACTACGGTATGGTTGGGAATATAATTCCCCACTAATGCCCTTGCTGAAACATGAATATTTCATGCCGGGAGTATTTGATAAGGGTTTTGAATCATGGTTCCCAGAGGTAACACCACTATTACACCAAGCATTAAAAGACTCAAAAATTAAACCAATTAAGTCCTTATGGGGAGTAGATCAGCCAACATTTATGGACCAATGGAGATACATACAGTTGTCTCAATTTATTTGGAATCTCCCACAGCCCATTTGTTCGTTAAAAGAACTGAATCCTATTGAAGCAACTATGTAATATAGAAAGCAACCACAACATTGTATTTCTCTTTTTCTCAAAGCTGTGATGAATTTGCAATACCCTGGGTACTCAGATTATATAGGTCGTGGGAAAAAGATTTGCAAATTATACTTACAGATAAACAAAAAGATAAGATTATACAATTTTCTTATATACCCGCCACCTCGAGTAGAGTGACCAAGGTAAACTTTAAACTTTTATCTTATGGCATTATACACCAGGAAAAATTACATGCAATGTCCAACTCGACCTCACCTCTGTGTTGGAGGGAATGTGGAAAGTGAGCTACACACGGGCACAAATGTTGGTTGTGCCCTAAAATTTGCCCATTTTGAGAAGAAGTGGCGAAGGTGATCTCTCTGATAGTGGGCCGAGCAATTAAACCTGGACAATTAACGTTTTTACTTCATTGTACAAACTAAACAACAGAGCAATACAAGATATCTATGACCCCATATTTGTTAAACGCTTGTAAATCTTTGATTCCACTATACTGGAGGAAAAAGTTTAATACCTACTATCTCACAGTGACTATGAAGGGTTGTTGAGCTCCGTCTAATGGAAGAAATAACCTGTAGAAATAAAGGGCTGACCAGGAAATATATTAAGACATGGGCAAAATGGTTTGAATTTAACCAAACTAAACTATATTATGAAATAATATCAGACCCTGAATCAGAGTATGACTTATTAATTAATATTGATAAACCTTATAGTTTCTGTACCTCCCCAATAGTTCTATATTTACATTTGTCGTAGGTCGGCCCCCCCCCCCCCCAACCTCCCCCTTCTTTTTCTTCCTTTGGAATTTTTTATTTTTTTCCTCTTTCCCTCTTTTTTCTCTTCTTTTTTTTTATCTTTCTTTTTCCTTTTGTATGGTTCCCACTCCCCTCCCTCTATTTTGCTATTGGAGGGGAGAGGATGGGAAATTATAAGATAAATGCATTGTAAATGTTTGGAATTTTCTGAAATGCTGAAGATAATAACAAGAAAAAACATTTTGACTGGCATCGGATGCAAATATCATAGTGCATGTGCGCAGTTTCTTTGTTTAAACATCTGGTTGGTCTGTTCAACAAGCGGTTTACTATTATGGCATGTTGACTGTATATATAGTCATTGATTTTACACTCATAATAATAAGAATAAGAGTAATCTAAGGTAAAAAATAGTAAGGATAACCCGAACAGGAATTACGACCAAGAACTACATAACTGCACATATTACAGGAAAAACACTCAACAATTTTATATTAAAAAAGCAAAAGCTTATATTACTTTAACCTCCCTGGCGGTATGATTATGTCAGATTTTTGCATCTTAAGGCGGTACAATTATTTTGCATAGAAATTTGGAGTTTTATATTGTAGGCCTGTAATTCTTAGCAATAACACACTTAAATCTGTCCAAACAAGAGTCTATTCGATATCCCGGGTATGATAAAGTTTGAAACACAAAATCATAAATTATAATATAATTAATAAATATAAATGATTATAAAAAATAATAATATAATAATAATAAAATGAATTTCCCCACGATTCACTATCGCTCAAATTTGCAAGTGTTCTAATTTACTATCGCTGTTTTCTAGCTGGTTTAAAACCACTTTTGACGTAAAGGAACACTTTTGGGTTGCTATGGACAATCTCCAGTTTCCAGGCAGAAAGAACACTGGGGACAAAAGGGATGTAAAATCATTTCATACAGTAATGTAATCTGTAAAATTACAGTGTACTGTATGTACAGTGGAACATACAGGGAATGGAGCGTGGCACAGAGAGGCATCGGGCGGAGGACAGGGCCTGCAGACACAGCAGGGGGACATCGCAGGATCCTGGGGACAAGGTAAGTATACCGCACCAGGATCCTGCAATGCAATCCTGAGTGTTACTTGGGGTTACCACTAATGGTACTGAAATTTTACCCCGAGCCACACTCGGGAAAACCGCCAGGGAGTTTAAGCTATTACACTCGTAAAAGCTTAAAAAGTGTTTGTAAACCCCGAAACAAAAACATGAACAAAGCATATTCTTCTATAGCAGGGATATGCAATTAGTGGACCTCCAGCTGTTGCAGAACTACAAATCCCATGAGGCATAGCAAGACTCTGACAACCACAAGCATGACACCCAGAAGTAGAGGCATGATGGGACTTGTAGTTTTGCAACAGCTGGAGGTCCGCTAATTGCATATCCCTGTTCTATAGTGTGTACTTGCCTCAACCGAAAGCACCTAGTGTGGTTCCTGTCTGCTCTGATGTTTCTCCGCTATCTGCATGAATCACTTCTGACATTTTATGCCTACATCAAGCAATCCCAGGAGATGCCCCGCATCTCCAACACACATCAGGTGATTGACAGCCTCAGCTGTGCATGTTTCCCTATGAAACTGTGTAGAGGGGTGTTTGTCCATTCTCTCCACTCAAGTCTCAGATTACACCCAGAGTACTGCAGATAAACAGGTACCTTATGTAGAAGGATTTGTTTCATCTCTATATATCACCTAAGGCTAGTCACATCAGCTGGTATATGTAAGGGTTTACAATCACTTTAAACAAAGTGTGAAGTTAAAGTAGAACTGAAGAGGCTTCTATATTACTTTAGGACTCTACCCATAGCGATTCCTAGGCAGGAACTACTATGATTGCAAAACCGGGTTTCTTGAATATTGTGGGGAGATAAACATCCTAGACTTAATAGTCTAGCACTATATACTCTGAAATCCCATGGTAGACTGGGACTTCTGATTTTCTTGGCGTATTATCAGGGTGCATATATTACTCAGCCGGCCCATACTACTGCAATGGGGCCTAACCCATTATATTGAAGCATTATCATGTCTAACTATAAACCTCTCTTACACTGGTATTTGGTGCCGACTGGGATAGCAATGATGCATCCAACTGCATCTCCAAAGCATTTTAGACAATGTGGAGAACCGGGCACTATGCACCATGTGTGGTGGCTATGCCCCAAGGTAGCCAGCTTTTGGATAAGACTTTTCATCTTATTTGGTCGTTGATGGATATCAATATCCCCAGATCTCCAGAGATATCTTTATTTCAGAGATTAGCCTCTGATATACCTAAATGGCTCATTCAGTATATACTCTTAGTACCCGGAATCACGATAATGATGTGTTGGAAACTGACAGTGGTGCATATGGACTATGTTAAACATAAACTAAACTGGATTATGATCAATGGCAATCTGACCTGCACCCTCCACAATAACATCGCCAAATATCTCAAGACTTGGGGCTCTTAGATTAAATATATATCTCCTGTTGACTGAGACCTAGGTGAAACTTTCTTAATCAACAGTGGCCATTCCCTCCTCTTCCTTCTGACCTTTGTTCTTTATCTACTTTGCCTTGTTCACTTTCTCAATAATGGACACTGGTGACCTTTTTACATTAGTGTTTCATGTAAACTCAAGTAGGAAAACTAACACTTAATGATAACATTAGCGTTCTAGCTTTTGACAGATCCTGCTAAATTTTTGCTTGGACTCGGTTACTACTGTGTGATATGTAGTCAGCATGCATCAATGATCATGTAGTTCTTGTTACAAGCTCTATGTGAGCCAGGACTTCCTATGATTAATATAAGTCCAACATACTACGTATTTGTGAGGACACTTTTGTTCTTTTCTATGAAATATAGATTTTTGTTATCGTTGAATGCGTTTGATATGATGCAATCTTTCTCTTTTGTACTGCTTAAAAATGTTAAACTTTAGATTGAATTATAAAGTAGAACTGAAACTATGCTCCACTGTGGTTCAGAGCTTCCCCCTCATTCTCCCCTTCATGTGCACGTTAAAATAATGTCAGACTTCAGACCACCTTGTGGCATACTTTGCTCTCGGTCCAGCAGAGATGTGAGCAGATTCTTCCATAAGCACAGGGTTCATATGTGCACTTGGTTTCATTTATTATAATGAGATGCCTAGAAATCCATAGGTTAGCTGTTGTACTGATCTACCATCTTTTTCATGGCAGTTAATGGAGATGGAGGGTGGGCATGCTAAATCTGGCAGTTGAGTGCTTTGGAAAGCACTGCACATTCAAAAGGAAATACTAACAAACTGATCATCTGAGATGTGACTCTTTTGGTGTGCAAATCACTAAGAGGATGAGAACAAAGCTTTTGAACATAACTGCAGTTCTAATTTAAAACTAAAATGCAGAAAAAATAGCTAAATTAATCATTGAAACGCATATATGTCATGTGTTCAACCTGCTAAAATATTTGTAAATTTTTTAAGCCCTTCTTGTGAACCAGGCTTCTCCACCAGACAGTAAAGCCATTCCCTGGACCTTTCTGCAGACAACACTGCAGTTTAGCTGGTCCCAGTCTGTGACTGAATAATGAAGGAAAAGCAACATATTCAAAAGCAGGACCATGAATTCATGTGGAAGAGCCCTGGATCAAAACTAGTAGGGGGCATGCTATTCTTTAATCCTGCAGGTAATTTCTCTAGTACACATATTGGATACAGAATAACAAACCATTTCATAGTTATTCTATTTTTACTGTATTATATACACTGCTGCTAATTGTAGGACCGTAGCTTAACATTGTCAGTTTGAAATAGGGTGTGCTATTACTGGCAGGATCGCCAGGTAAGAACATTTGCAAAAGAGTCACAAACATTATTTGCTCAAAGCTAAACTTTGGGAACAAAATGTTTAACTTAAATATATGTGTTAGTAGCCACTAAGGATATTAATCCACTTTGGGGTTGATTTATTAAACTGGAGAGTGCACAATTTTGGGCAGCTCTGTACAAAAAATCAATCAGCTTCCAGTTTTTTTGTGTCACAGCCTAATTGAACAAGCTGAAGTTAGAAGCTGATTGCAAAATGTGGTGCAGTTGTGCATGGTAGCCAATCTCCAGTTTTAGCAAATCGACTCCAGTGTGCACATCAAATGCCTTTAGAAACACAGATATTTCCTTGTAAAAGTAGTGGTGACATCATCATTGTGCTGCACACAGGGCTGTAGGAGAAGGCTAATCCAATATAGGAAGGCATGCACCCAACATGTGTCCTTGCTAAAACATAGCCTTTAATAGCACAACCAGTAAAATGACAGTAAACAAAGCTTACATGTTTCAGCAAACAGCCTTAGCCATAGCATAGTTTAAAACAAAGTCTGATCCAACCTCATGGAGCACATGATCCAAAAATGCAGATCAGGTATATTTACCGAGTAAAACTAAAAGCAGACATGGAGCACAGACACACCAGTGGGCATGGGATAACCTACAATAATGTTGAATGTTATTAGAAAAACACAATATTCATCAATATATTAATAATAAAAAGCACCTTATTGGGTCAATTCACATACAAAATGTATAATAAACACATGCAAATGCATGAACAGTACATTGCAATGCATTCATATGCTGTATTGTGTTGCATTTTAAATGATAGCAATTAACTTCAACTAATGATATTAATTCCTGCATTTCTATGTGTTACACTACTCTTGCATGTTATGTTGCATAGATTTCACAATATATACATTATGTTTTGACATGTCTTAATAGACATGCATTAACATTCACTGCATTATGTAGATTTCACAATATATGTGTGCTGACATGCATTAGTAAACATATATTAACAATTAACATGCGTAAATTTTTACAATAAGTGTGCTGACATGCGTTAATAGACACGTGTTCACAAGTGTTACATTAGGTAGGAAAATCTGCAAGAGAGTCACAAAACATTATTTGCTCAAAGCTAAACTTTGGGAACAAACATTTTTCTTTTAAATATACAGTTGTGCTCACAAGTTTACATCCCCTGGCAGAATTTATGATTTCTTGGCAGTTTTCAGAGAATATGAATAATAACACAAAAACTTTTCTTTCACCCATGGTTAGTGTTTGGCTGAAGCCATTTATTATCAATCAACTGTGTTTACTCTTTTTAAATCATAATGGCAACAGAAACTACCCAAATGACCCTGATCAAAAGTTTACATACCCCAGTTCTTAATACCGTGTATTGCCCCCTTTAACATCAATGACAGCTTGAAGTCTTTTGTGGTATTTGTGGATGAGGCTCTTTATCTTCTCAGATGGTAAAGCTGTCCATTCCTCTTGGCAAAAAGCCTCCAGTTCCTGTAAATTCTTGGACTGTCTTTCATGAACTGCACATTTCTCCCCAGAGTGGCTCAATGATATTGAGGTCAAGAGACTGAGATGGCCACTCCAGAACCTTCACTTTATTCTGCTGTAGCCAATGACATGTCGACTTGGCCTAGTGTTTTGGATCATTGTCATGTTGGAATGTCCAAGTACGTCCCATGCGCAGCTTCCTGGTTGATGAATGCAAATGTTTCTCCAGTATTTTTTGATAACATACTGCATTCATCTTGCCATCAATTTTGACCAAATTTCCTGTGCCTTTGTAGCTCACACATCCCCAAAACCTCCGTGTTTCATCGCAGGAATGGTGTACCTTTCATCATAGGCCTTGTTGACTCCTCTCCAAATGTAGCGTTTATGGTTGTGGCCAAAAAGCTAAATTTTGGTCTCATCACTCCAAATTACTATGTGACAGAAGGTTTGAGGCTTGTCACTGTGCTGTTTGGCGTATTATAAGCGGGATACTTTGTGGCATTTGCATAGTAATAGCTTTCTTCTGGCGACTCGACCATGCGGCCCATCTTTTAAGTGCCTCCTTATTGTGTATCTTGAAACTGCCACACTACATGTTTTCAGAGAGTCCTGTATTTCACCTGAAGTTATCTGTGGGTTTTTCTTTGCATCCCAAGCAATTTTCCTGGCAGTTGTGGCTGAAATTTTAGTTGGTCTACCTGACCGTGGTTTGGTTTCAACAGAACCCCTCACTGCCGATTGGCATTCTCAATTCCTTGGTGGTTACCTTTAATAGCCATTCAAACCCCTTTGTGTCAACTTGTGTGCATGTTATCAGGCCAAAATCCTCAGGGTATGTAAACTTTTGATCCGAGTCATTTGGGTAGTTTCTGTTGCCATTATGATTTTAAAAGAGTAAACACAGTTGATTGATAATAAATGGCTTCAGCCAAACACTAACCACGAGTGAAAGAAATGTTTTTGTGTTATCATTCACATTCTCTGAAAAATGGCCAAGAAACCATAAATTCTTGCAGGGTATGTAAACTTATGAGCACAATTGTATGTCTTAGTAGCCACTAAGGATATAAATTCATGTTGTGCACACCAAAACCCAGATATTTCCTTGTAAATGTAGTGGTGACATCATCCCTGTGCAGAGAGCAGAGTTGTCAGAAGGGCCCAGAGGGTTCACCCACTATGGACAACAGATGGCAGATACAAAACAAGTCACCCTGCACATGGAGAGAGAGCAGCAGTAACTAGGCTTTGTTACAAGAAGTCCCAGCGCAGAAGCAAAGTTTTACGCTGGATTACTGCACAGTTCTGGAAGAAACACACAAAGGACACAAAGATCCATGTAAGAATGCATGTGAGGTTTGTATTTAAATAATATTTGCTTAGAGCCCTTTTACACTGGGGCGGTTTGCAGGTGCTATTGCGCTAATAATAGCGCCTGCAAACCGACCCGAAAGTGCCGCTGCTTGCATTCCAGTGTGAAAGCCCCGAGGGCTTTCACACTGGAGCGATGCGCTGGCAGGACGGTAAAAAAAGTCCTGCCAGCAGCATCTTCGGAGCGGTGAAGGAGCAGTGTGTATACCGCTCCTTTACCGCTCCTGCCCATTGAAATCAATGGGACGGCGCGGCTATACCACCGGCAAAGCGCCTCTGCAGAGGCGCTTTGCGGTGGTATTTAACCCTTTCTCGGCCGCTAGCGGGGGGTAAAACTGCCCCGCTGGCAGCCGCATACTGACGGTAAAACGCCGCTAATAATAGCGGCGTTTTACCGCCGACGCCGCCCCCCGCCCCAGTGTGAAAGGGCTCTTAATGGTATCTGGTCCTTGCCAGGATCTCCAAATTTTTTTCACACTACCTAACCCCCCTCCATACTTTCGCGGTTGCAATAATATAGGCACCCACTTTCATATATGGTAGAAATGCCTAGTCATATAGACCTTTTGGTCATATATTTTAGACATTCTTACTAAACTTTTTGATTCTCCCATTACACCAGACCCCTCTGTGGCACTTTTGAATAAGAAACTACAAGATATAAATCATCAACAATTCAAACTGCTGCTGCAGGTCACCACTGTGGCTATATAGATGATAGGGAGAGCCTCAAAAATGGGAAAATGGTAAAGTGCAGCGCTAAAAGTGAAGGTGAAAGTGAGATTCCCCTGACGGGATCAAACTAGTAACAAACCATTACTGATGTGCATAAACCATGATAAAATACATACAATATTACTCTAATATACAAACAACTATAATGATGATGTTTACATAAACCAACAGTGCATATATATATATATATATATATATATATATATATATATATATATATATATATATATATATATATATATATTAGAATGAAAGTCCATAAAGTGACTCCAATATATAAAGTGAATTGCGAGATAAATCTGTGAACTAGTTGTCTATTGATAGGGATGAGCCGAACACTCCCCCCCCGGTTCAGTTCGCAGCAGAACTTGCGAACAGGCAAAAAATTTGTACGAACACACGAACACCGATAAAGTCTATGGGACACGAACATGAATAATCAAAAGTGCTCATTTTAAAGGGTTTGGGGACCTGGGTCCTGCCCCAGGGCACATGTATGCAGTGATTTTAATAATGCTTAAAGTGAAACAATAAAAGTGTAATATTCCTTTAAATTTCTTACCTGGGGGGTGTCTATAGTATGCCTGTAAAGGGGCGCATGTTTCCCGTGCTTAGAACAGTCTGACAGCAAAATGACATTCAAAGGAAAAAAAGTCATTTAAAACTACTTGCGGCTATTAATGAATTGTCGGTCTGACAATACACATAAAAGTTCATTGATAAAAACTGCATGGGATTTCCCCACAGGGGAACCCCGACCCAAAATGAAAAAAAAAAATGCGTGGGGGTCCCCTCAAAATCCATACCAGACCAATTTTAAGGGGAACCCCGCACCAAATTTTTTTAAAAAAATGGCGTGGGGTCCCCCCAAAAATCCATACCAGAGCCTTATCCAAGCATGCAACCTGGCAGGCCGCAGGAAAAGAGGGGGGACGAGAGAGCGCCCCCCCTCCTGAACCATACCAGGCCACATGCCCTCAACATTGGGAGGGTGCTTTGAGGTAGCCCCCCAAAGCACCTTGTCCCCATGTTGATGGGGAGAAGGGCCTCATCCCCACAACCCTTGGTCGGTGGTTGTGGGGGTCTGCAGGCGGGGGGCTTATCGGAATCTGGAAGCCCCCTTTAACAAGGGGACCCACAGATCCTGCCCCCCCCTTGTGTGAATTGGTAATGGGGTACAAATGTACCGCTACCATTTCACAAAAAAAGTGTCAAAAAGTTTAAAAAACACAAGAGACAGTTTTTGACAAGTCCTTTATTAATTTTTCTTCTTTAGGCTTCTTCTTCCATCTTCTTTCTTCTGGTGTTCTTTCGTGTTCTTCTTCTTCCTCCATCTTCTTCTTCATCTTCTTCTTCATCTTCATCCGCTCTTCTCGTCCCGCATCTTCCTCCAAGCTTCTTCTCCACTCCGTCCGCACGATCCGCCTCAGTGGGAGTCTTCAGCCGTGTGATGCTTGGCTTGTGACAGCCGGCGGGTGACCCCGCCCCCCTCTGACAACACGGGGAAAGCCACAGGGAATTCCCATGCATTCCCTGTGCATCAGAGGAGGGTGGGGTCACCGGGTGGCCACGCCCTCCGTTATATAAGAAATGTCAGAAGAAGCCAAGCGTCACACGGCTGAAGACTCCCACTGAGGCGGATCGTGCGGACGGATCGGAGAAGAAGCTTGGAGGAAGATGCGGGACGAGAAGAGCGGAAGAAGAAGATGGAGGAAGAAGAAGAACACCAAAAGAACACAAGAAGATGGAAGAAAAAGCCAAAAGAAGAAGAAATTAATAAAGGACTTGTCAAAAACCGTCTCTTGTGTTTTTTAAACTTTTTGACACTTTTTTGTGAAATGGTATTTAATTTTTTTAAATTTTGGTTCGGGGTTCCCCTGTGGGGAAATCCCATGCCGTTTTTATCAATGAACTTTTATGTGTATTGTCGGACCGACAATTCATTATAGCTGCGAGTAGTTTTAAATTACTTTTTTTCCTTTGAAATGTAATTTTGCTGTCAGACTGTTCTAAACACAGGAAACATCCCTTTACAGGCATACTATAGACACCACCCAGGTAGGAAATTTAAAGGAATATTTATTTATTGTTTCACTTTAATTGTTCCACTTTAAACATTATTAAAATCACTGCTCCCGAAAAAACGTCCGTTTTTAAAAATTCTTTTTGCATTGATACATGTCCCCTGGGACAGGACCCAGGTCCCCAAACACTTTTTATGACAATAACTTGAATATAAGCCTTTAGCACTTTTAATTTCTCCCATAGACTTTCGAATTTGCCACGAACACCCCAAATTGTTCGCTGTTCAGCGAACTGGCGAACAGCGGATGGACTCGAAGCTCATCCCTATCTGTTGATAATCCACCACCGAAAGGAAAGAGGCTTACCAGACAAGTTGAACCCAACTAGGCATACGCCTGATGAGTCAACAGAGCTTGTGGTGTAACACACCCAGGGAAGAAAATCAGCATACACGGTTTCTGATGTAGGCCAATCAGACAGGGATCCGCCACAATGTATAACATCAATGGGTATCCACCAAGGGAACAGTGACCAAAGATCAAGACTGGATCCTCCCAGTATTATATATGGTAAAAGGAAAAAAAATAGGCCACATAGTGTGATTCTATTTACATAAAATGCATTTTATTGAAATAAGTAAAATGGTCACTCACATTTGAGAAGGCATTAATAGGCATGTAAGTAAAATCAAATTTCGCTGTGGCATTAGCAGAGCCTGTCCTGACCGGTTTCATCTCAATAAGACATCATCTGGGGTGCCTGCCCACTGCAGTCACTGCATATTTATAGAGTAAGAGGATCACCCCTAATGAGAGCCAGCTCCATGGCCACCATTCTATGCATTGAGGTGAAAAACCTCTTGCAGTGCAGCAGCCCCCCAGTGCCCCGTTTTACTTACCTGAACCCTCTCTTTCTCATGCCGGGGATGAACACACCAGCTCTAGTCGGTGTCTTGTGTCCTGATTGGCTAGATTGATAGCAGCACAGCCATTGGCTCCCACTGCTGTCAATCAAATCCAATGACGTGGGTGCCGCAGGGCGGGGCCGAGTCCGGCATTCATGTCCGGCATACGTGTCTATGAAAATTACTTTGATGAGTATGCATCTTCTATCATCTTGTAAGTGTTTTTAATTTTATTCTACTAAAGTCATCATTTTAATACTACACTCAGGTCGGCGCTTCCCTCTCCCTGTTTTTTCCTGACATGTCTTTCAGAGTTCTGGACACACTCTGAAGGATGGCTGCCTTCTTTTTTTAACTCTTAATACAACTTTCTATGGATACATCACCTTCCAGCTATTACAGCCACAGACTATATCCCTAAGGATTACTCCATCTGGAGCACCAGATAAACACTGACTATACTGCTAAATGAACGCAAATGCTGGACTCGGGAGCGCGCTCACAAGGTAACCCCCTTAGGAGAGCGCTTCTCCTAGGGGGTTATCTGATGCGGGGAAGAGCTGCAAGAGCTGCCAGGGAACCCCAGAAGAGAATGATCGGGGCCACTCTGTGCAAAACGAGCTGCACAGTGGAGGTAAGTATGACATGTTTGTTATTGAAAAAAAAAAACGATCCTTTACATCTTCCCCATTCTATTGGCAGACCTCACTACCTCCATATGGTTGTATAAAGCATACCTCCTGTTACTTCTGATTTTAATCCAATGTCAGAAACTCCTTCTACTTCACTTTAATAACACTGTTTCAGCCATGGATACCTGGCCATTATTTCATGTTATGCTTATCCTTTAAGCTGTTTTTCTATTTGACTGGTTGTACACTACTTTGTATGCCATTTGTCTTAAAAGTGACATGTATTTTCTGTACTCTTGATTCTTGTTATCAATAAACTATTTGAACAAGAAACTATATTTGCTTATACCTGGAATTCTGCTTCAAGAAAATTGTATACAGCAATGCATGGTGCCAAGTATACTGAAAAATACTGTAGATTCCTCTGCCATATGTTTATTCACAAACAGCATTGTGTAAGTAGGAAAAATCATGAAAATATCTTCTGAACCAAATTGATAGCAAACTTGGAGGATCACAAGGAATAAAAAGATACACAGAAACATTTTATTTATTTTCTTTGCTCACTAAAAAGGGCAGAGAAAACAGGGAGAGGCAAAACTTCAGACTGAATCTTGTCACGTTAATTCTCTCTGCAGAAAATCTCTTTGGCAAGTATTACAAACTATAAATACATTGTACGTGTTGTGCCACCAGCTTACTGAACTACTTGCAGAATGCATGGTTAAAAATTCTTGAAATTTGCTTCTCAGGTATTCCAGTGTTTTATACCCAGGAACTGCAATTCATGGTCCCTACATAGACCATATAACAAAAACGATGTGGACATACCTTCAAATTTTTGAATATAGTCAGGGGAATTTATCCATGTCTGCACTGTGAAAGAAATGTCCACACTGTACATTCCCACCCTCCTTCCCCAGTCACTGCAGCTGTTGCACTGACAGGTATATGGCCGAGGATTGTCATACAAGGGGTGGCCCGGGCCTGATGGGGAACTGAGAAATTGGTTCCTTATCAGGTTCACTTCACTTTTGATTGACAGCACATGGCTATTCAGTCCAATAGTGGCTTTCTAATCTGCCCAATGCTGTGCACATCACTCAAAAGTGGAGCAGGGCTAATGGAGAACTAGTGTCCCAGTTCCCCATCAGGCCCATCCACCCAGTGAAAAGTAATTTCCCATATTTGAGAAATGACTGTATCCCTAGCTCTTTTTTTTTTTTAAATTTAGCTTTCCCCCAGCTAAATTAGGTGGGGGGGGCACAGTGCCGTGTCACATGTGTGACAGGTTCCCATCCCAACATAGGCGCGGCCCTCTCTGAGTACTGGCATACCTCAGTATGCTAGATCAGAGCTGGTCTTAAGTACTGCCAATTTCCTAAATGGAGAACTGGTGGTAATTCTTTAAGAATTCAATGCTGCCATAGCGATAGATTCTTAAAGTGGCAGTAGTAATAACTACCTGAGTTTGCCACACATGTCGGTAATGTTGCCAACGCTGGTTCCAATGCTTGCCTGAATTAGGCTCCTGTAGTTCTTAAAGGGACTACCACCAGAAAAGTGGCATTGGAGCCATTTTGAATTCCCCTGAGTGTTTCAAATACAACCATTGTTAACAGGTACATAAAATCAAGCACATAGGCATCGAATCTACAATCAGAAGCAGTAGAAGGGCTTGTACACTTTTGGGGTGAATTGGAATGACAAAATGACACCAACATTAATATCTGACCTTCTCCTACAAGCTCCTTTTGGCTGATTTACTGTAGCAAATTCCCACAGGCACACCTTAAACTCGTGTGCAAAGCCTTTTCAGAAGAATGGAGGGTGTTGTACCTGTAAAGGGGAGGGGCATTTTAATGCTCATAATTTTGGAATAGGATGTCCAACAAGCCCATATTAATTTTATAGTCAGGCGTCCACAATATTTTGGCCATTAAGCGGATTAATGAGGATCCCTAAATAATAAGTCAATGTAAAGAAGGAAATAATGTAGTGGTTCTTGGCATACAGTTTGTGCAGCCCTAGCCGTGCAGTATATTACTTAGCTTCCAGGCATTCCCCTTTTTTCAGTATACTAGTCTGTATGCTTAATAAATACAAAACCATATAGGCAACACACTGGATTATTTATTTTGGTTATATCAAAACTATCAGATATTCTTCAGAAAAAAACAATATACAATTTGAAAGAATTTTGTTGAGTTTACAGTCAGTAGCAATTGCACAGATTTGACAGTCAATAGGTGTTAGAGGGTACGGGCAATAATTATACACACTTTAGGGGGTACTTGGGAAAGAATTATTCACCAGAGGATACTTGGTAAATATTTGTTCTTAAAAAAAAAGTTGGCAGTATAATTAAAGTCTAAAGTGATACAATGTAGTCACACTGTAGAATGTATAGGTAAACTAGAACGGTAGATTTTTGTTAGGAATCCCAGCACAGGTATAGTTATTAGAAGAGGGGTTACCTAGCCATACACTGGTAGATTTTCCATGGCTGAACAACAGAAATTCAATCAATTCCTATCCAAGCTAAGCAGCGTAGATGGAGGAATTTACATTTCCCGCTACAGTATTTAGCAGCCACAGCACCCATGGCTGCCTAAACACCTAAACAGTAACTATACCTGATAGGAGGCAGTCACTGTTTGGCTGAAAATTTTCCACCAAGCTCAGTCGATTTTTATATAAACTTTTTTTAAACCAGGTGGTGCTTGCAGGGTCAACCATGGCTGAAACGTTTTTTGAAAGTGATAAAAATGGAGACTACCTATGGCCAGCATTTGTCAGCACCGATGATCCCAGTGCAGGAGATATATGTATGCAAGCAAGGGGTTATGCTATGCACAACCCACCCCTGGTTACTGCAATGGTCAGTGTGAATGCTAGGTTACAAAGAGCATTAATGTGGAGGCAAGTGTTAAAATTACAGGGAGCAATAATGTGGCAGTTATATTTAGGCTTACAGAAAGGGATAATGTGACAGTTATTTAACAGGGAGGGTTAATGTGGGTCAATGTTAGGGCTACTGGGAAGATAAATTTGAGAGGCTTAGGTTATGGCATGACTCTCAGTACTGGGAATTCTGTCTAACAGTTGCTGGCTTCTGCCACTTCAACTTTAATAAGGCCTAAAAATGTATCTCTAAGAACTGTAGATAGCAGTTACTTTTAAAGTGGAACTAAACCCATGATTTAATAGTTTCCCAAAACAAGGCATGTTATGAAAGATAACTGTCACATTTGCTTTTGGCTTATGTCATTGCTGATCACAAGCGCAGCACTATGCCACTGCAAATCAAACAGAGACCAAGATGGCAGCTTCTTTGGCTGTAAAGTTCAGGTGAGTTTATTCTGCTTTTTATTAACACCAAGGCAACCTTTTGTTCTTTATACACGTTGGACTGTATGTCTTAAGGGCACCAAAGATTTATGTTGTGTCAATGTGCTACATGGTATGAAGAATGTGAACATATATGCAACATTAAAAGAATGAACTATAATGCTCCAGAATACATTATAAATTGGTACAATATTTTGTCACCAATATAAGTTCTCAGAATGCTGTGATAAAAGATAATAACTGCTTTAATCAAACTGAGACACTGCTCATAGAATTCTTATTTATAAAACCAGCACAATGACTCTTTGTTGAACCAACGAAAGAGTCTCAAAATGACTTCAATATAATCAAAATCCCAAAACAGCAAGCGAGTCTGTCTCACTTGTCAGGGATGAATTTGACTTGAAATAATTTTTTTCACCAGTGGTACATCTGTAACAAAACCTGGCTGTGGCACATAGTACATGCAACTACTGGAATGACCTGGATTTTTTTTTTCTGAAAGGAGTCACAATAACATAAAAAGACATATATGAACACAGGAAAAGAGAAAGATCCAAGGGACTGCTAATAGAACAGGATTTTAACTCAAATAACCACTGGGATAGCTGGCTGTGAAAAATTTTCTAGGACTGCCACCATCCATAGAGTTTATGGTCATTATGTACAGGGAATGAACGAAGAGAAAAATACATGCTATGAATTGCAGTGGGAAAGAATATTCTTAGGAGGGTTAAGACATAGTATTGCAGCTATTTTATTGCTCAGAGAGATATCTTCCCATTGAGGAGTAAAGCTAGCCTTATAACTATAAGGGTTGGTTTTGGATTTGCCAACACTAATGTATCTTTTGAAAATAATATCTTTCAATAAAGTTTTTGAATCTTGATAGATCACTGCCCTCAAAAGTGGTCAATAAGAGGTGTCTGGTGGTAAACACAGACATGAGACTTTCAAGCGATTCAGCCCTTTTCCTGACGCCAAACATGGCAGCATACACATGATTTAGCTCTGCCCCTATATACAGTCCAAGTCTGACTGAGAGCTACCTCCCCCATTCTCCTTTTTCTCCTCAAAAGATCAACAGCTACAGACCTTTACAGTCAGGATAAAGCTCTTACCTGCTGACTACATTGGAGTCCATCTGGGTTCAAGCCTCTCCCAGTACGCAGTCCCACATCTTAGGCTGCTAAACCCACCAACAAGGTGGGGAACCCCTTCTGGTGGTCTTTTGGGGTAGAGGTGTTCTCTAATCAGAGACAACAATCCTCTTGTGGCATGCCTGCTTTGGAGTCCGGATCCAGCAGCTGGGACTGCATGATGTCTTCTCTCCTATGGAACTCTTTCCAGGTCTGTCAATTTCTATAAAACGTTTTTTCTTTTTCTTGCTCTCATGTTTCTAAAGACCCCATACACACTGTGCAGCTTTTGTTGTCTAATTTCCTTTAGATTTGCCGGGACCATGTGGTGCAGGGACCTGCCTGATTGCAAATTGTGGCTCTTACGGTTTGACCTTATGTGTAGTTTTGGTAAATCTGAGGGAAAAAATCTTCAGAGGATTGTATGATGTGTAGCCAGCTTAAAAGTGTCCTTATGTGTGGATGGGCGTTGGCTTCCCTCCAATTAGAACAGAGGTGAGAGATGGTTGAGTCTCTCTCTCTCTCTTAGGTGCTCTATTTACAGAGCACAAATGGTCAAGTAATGGATGCCTTTGGTATTTAGGCATCCAGAGAGGCAGCATCTCATTCTGAGGAACAGTCAATGACAGGTCTTGCTATCATAATAATGGGTATAGAAAGGGGGGGGGAGCAATGTATTACTAGAGAATGGGGGGGTTGCCCAGATGTATTTTATGTAAATTTGTTACTCATTGCCCAAAAAAAAAGGGGGTTATATATGTATTTTTTTCTCTCTCGCGCTTCCCTTATTTCTCTCTGTTGCCATGCAGTCCCCCTTGCACCTTTCGGTTCTTCCACCAGCATGAGCCTAACACCACATCACCAAGACCCCCCGCAATACCAGGTAAGGGCCAACTTTGGGTAAGTAAGAAGATGCAGGAAAAAGTGGGTGTTCTGCCCTGACAAGCATGTCTTCCTGTTTATTTCAGTCCCGGATGCTCACACTCCCGCTCTAGAAGGTCCAGAGGCCCTCTGGATCGTCAGGATTTTTCCAGGGCAGAAGGTGACTCCTCCAGTCTTGGCAGACCCCAGTACAAAGGGCGCAAATGTACACTTAAGAGAATGCACACAGCTCCTCCTCTGAGGGCTCAGCGCCCAAAAGGCAAATGTTGGTCATGTGGAGATGACCCTATGCCTGGAAAGCTACTTAGCAGCAACTGCTTCAGGCAGCTTGCCAGAGACCATGAGTATGAGAGTCAGCAGGTGTCGACCTTGCTCAAGAAAGCAGTCCCCAACTTCCTGGCAGAATTTTCCGGTCGTCTGGGGCAACCAGGGACAGAAGGGGATGAACAGTTTGGGCCCTGCACCAGGTCTAAACCAAGCCATTCAACCCTCTCTAACTACAGGGGTACCAGGCACTTCAGGTGTGATGCCAGCCCAGATTAGGCAGGCTGATTCCCCAGTATGACAGCCAACCTTCCAGGCAGAGGGAGAAGATATCGCCTCCTCCTCGGCAGAGGATCCTGAAGGTTCAGGCTTTGGTTTCGCATTAAAACCACCATTCATTAAAGCAGTAAAAGCTGCACTGGAATGGGTGGATCCGGAACCTCCTCCAAAGAAGGAGAAAACCTATTATCACACACCATACAATCTGATTTTAAAATGTGTAGCAATTGCTGCACAACACGCATTAGGTGCCTTTATCCTTTCAGGGCATCCCAAATGCGAAGTGATTCTGCTGTGATTATCACGTGGGAGAACATGCCTTTAAAAACATTGTGCGAAGCTAATAACCCCTAAATAGGAGCAGGGGCTTATTTTTGCACACGTAGGGCAGCCAAGTGAATGGGCCACCTCCATGCGAGTTGTAACATTGCGTACAAATCGCTCTCTGAAAATAGCATAGCAGGAATACTTGTCCCCTATATGTGATAATATCAAATGCCTCTGAAAAGTGACCTAGGCACAGATCGCTTTTCAGTGCAATAGCAGAGCCTGCTGCAAGTGTGAACAAGCCTTTGGGTTCCATAGGAGGAGCCTAAAGAAATAGGTAGCTACCTTTCCTCTTAAGACAGAAATAAAATCCTGTTTCAGGAGCAATGGGAAAAGGGGGAGAGAAAATCCTCCTCAACCAATAGGTCGCAGAAGTTGTATCCACTAACGGAGGAGGATGCGACTCCTTTATCTAACCCACCAACGGTGGACTTCCGATGGAAGACTCTTCCTCCTTTCACGTTATCCTTGATTGATGCATTGATATGGACTTAAGAAAGTTTTACCTCACGGCAGGTGGTGCTTGTAAACCCGCCTTGCTTTAACATCCGTAGCAAGTGCTATGCGAGTGTGGGCACAGAACTTGGAGTATGTGATCAAAAACAAGCTGTAAAAGAAAAAAATCATCAAGGCTCTTGATGAGATAAAACTCTCTGCGGACTTTACAGGTAAAACTCTCTGCGGACTTTACAGGTGAGGCAGCTATTGACATCATTTGATGGTCCTCCAGAGCCATGCTCAGCTCAGTCACAGCCAAAGGAGTGCTGTGGCTAAAACCGTGGGTGGCTGACCCATCCTCAAAGCAGAATTGCTGTAAACTGCCTTTTGATGGGAAGGAGCTGTTTGGCCAAAAACTGGAGAGTGCCATCTCCAGGGTTACAGGAGGAAAATCAGGTCTTCTGCCCCAAGATCGAAGGTCCAGACACCAGAGGGGGCAACCATTCAGAGGAGAGCCAAACAGGTACTGGGCTTTCGGAGGCTTTCGCCCATCCAAGGACTTCAAAAAGCGTTGGAGGGGTACGGTCAACCTTTGTAAGATTGCAGAGAGCTAAGACCCCTGTGGCTCCCCATGATACCCTAAAGCCCTTTAAAACCAAGCCCGCCCAGAAGGCAGTTGGAGCCAGGTGGCTCAAAGTGACCCAGTTTCGGCAAGACCACTGCCAAAAAACGGTGGATTCCACAGTGGCGTAAGGCCATTATTGGCTGTTCAAACTGAGAGTGCCATCTCCAGGGTTACAGGAGGAAAATCAGGTCTTCTGCCCCAAGATCGAAGGTCCAGACAACAGAGGGGGCAACCATTCAGAGGAGCACCAAACAGGTACTGGGCTTTCGGAGGCTTTCGCCCATCCAAGGACTTCAAAAGGCGTTGGAGGGGTACACAGTCAACCTTCCTAAGATTGCAGAGAGCTAAGACCCCTGTGGCTCCCCATGATACCCAAAAGCCCTTTAACACCAAGCCCGCCCAGGAGGCAGTTGGAGCAAGGTGGCTCAAAGTGACCCAGTTCCGGCAAGACCACTGCCAAAAAACGGTGGATTCCACAGTGGCATAAGGCCATTATTGGCTCTTCAAACTACCAGAACTAGAATTACCTCAAGAGGCTGAATCAATTTATCCGGATAGACTCAGGATGCAGTCTCTCCATACCATAATCCAGGTTATTCAATCAGAAGACTGGAGGATTTCAGAGGACTTGCAATATGCAGTCAACCTTCGTAAGATTGCAGAGAGCTAAAAACCCTGTGGCTCCCCATGATACCCAAAAGCCCTTTAACACCAAGCCCGCCCAGGAGGCAGTTGGAGCCAGGTGGCTCAAAGTGACCCAGTTCCGACAAGACCACTGCCAAAACACGGTGGATTCCACAGTGGCGTAAGGCCATTATTGGCTGTTCAAACAGAGAGTGCCATCTCCAGGGTTACAGGAGGAAAATCAGGTCTTCTGCCCCAAGATCAAAGGTCCAGATGCCAGAGGGGGCAACCCTTCAGAGGAGCACCAAACAGGTACTGTGCTTTCGGAGGCTTTCGCCCATCCAAGGACTTCAAAAGGCGTTGGAGGGGTACACAGTCAACCTTCATAAGATTGCAGACAGCTAAGACCCCTGTGGCTCCCCATGATACCCAAAAGCCCTTTAACACCAAGCCCGCCCAGGAGGCAGTTGGAGCCAGGTGGCTCAAAGTGACCCAGTTCCGGCAAGACCACTGCCAAAAAAACGGTGGATTCCACAGTGGCGTAAGGCTATTATTGGCTCTTCAAACTACCAGAACTAGAATTACCTCAAGAGGCTGAATCAATTTATCCGGATAGACACAGGATGGAGTCTCTCCATACCATAATGCAGGTTATTCAATCAGGAGACTGGAGGATTTCAGAGGACTTGCAATATGCCTATCAGCAAGTCCCGATCCTTCAGTCAGACCAGCAGTTCCTCAGATTTGCATAGAGGGACAGGCATTACCAGAGCCAGCTTTTGTCTACACAGAATATGGTCTACCTAGGGGCCCAATTCAATACTCAGGTGGCCACAGCTTCTTTGCCACCGCAGAAACTCCCCAAAATCAGGCAGAAGTTCCAACAGGCATTGGCTGCACCAGTGATGTCAGCATTCCAGTGCATTAGTCCTCTCGGGACAATAGCTTCATGTATTCCAATGATCCCCTGGGCTCACTGGAAACTCAGTTTCCCAACAAGGCTTCCTGATGCAGTGGAAGAGTTTGTTTAGCCCAGCCAATCAGGATCACCAGCTGAAGGCACCAGAGTCTCTGGTGGTAGATGAAACAAATGCTAAATGGCATAGTCCATTAGGGCCACAGCCATGGATCATTGTTACCACAGATGCCAGCGCAGCAGGGTGGGGTGCCACCTGCGAACAACTCAAGATCCAGGGCAGAGGGGGATTTCCCACTCAAGGCCTAGTTTCCAATATTCTGGAACTTCAATCAGCATTCATGGCGTTGGCCACCTTGATGCCTCACATACAGGGTCGACCAGTTCTGCTCCATCTGGACAACACAGCAGCAGTGTCCTACATACAGTGACAAGGCGGGATGCACAGCCAATCGCTCTTGAGAGAGGTGGAACCAATCATGACATTGGCACAATAATATCTCCCAGATTTGTGGGGGCAAATATATTCCAAGCTGTCAGAACTTCGAAGCGGATCGCCTATCCAGACAATTCATGGACCCCAACGAATGGTCCCTTCACCCCAAAGTGTTCAAACAGATCATCCACGAGTGGGGGTGTCCGCAAGATCGATATTTTTGCCTCATCAACCATCTGCAAGGTGAGCCGGTTCCTCTCACGCTACCCTAATCCATTAGCGGAGGGGACGGGTGCCTTTACTCATCCTTGGGTTGAGCAACTGGCCTATGCCTTCCCTCCAATTTTTTTAATTCTGAAATTCCTGAGGAGATTGTTAACAGAATTTGACAGTCATCACAGTATTTCCTTACTGGCCCCACAGACCATGGAGCTCTCTGGCAATGGATCTCAGCATGTGCACACTGATCACTCTGCCGATGACTCCTCATGTCCTGTCTGAAGGAGATACCCTACATCCGCTAACATCATCACTGGCCTTAGCAGCCTGGAGATTGTAAGGCAGGGGTTACAAGAGTTAGGATGTTCTCCAGAGGGCATTAGAACTTTACAGAGTTCCAGAAAGGGGTCAAACAATGCCATCTACTCCAGAATATGGAATGGGTTCACAGATTTTGCAGCTGGACGTCAGTTTGCCCCTAGTGACCCAAATGTATCTCAAATCCTGTCTTTCCTGCAATCTAGATTGGATTTGGGGCTCAGTTCGCTCAAGGTGCAAATTTCAGCCATCTTGGCTTTTACCCAACAGAAATGGTCAGCAAACCTGCTGGTGGAGCACTTCATGAGAGCAGTACTTAGACTACACCCTCCCAAGAGAAATAGGTTCCTTCAATGGGACCCGGCAGTAGTCCTCTATTTTCTAGCAAACCCTCCTCGTACTCCAACAGAAGACTGTTCAATATGGGATATCACCTTTAAAAACGGCTTTTCTATTAGCCATAACTTCAGGGAGAAGGGTGTCGGAACTCCAAGAATTGGGGGCAGCAGAACCTTATTCCATGTTCTTCCCAGACAAGGTTGTGCTGAGACCATTGAATCATTTTGTGAATGGGTGCTTCCAGCCTTCCCAGCTGAATCAGATGCTTATCTGCACGAGTTGGACATTCCAAAAGTCCTCAAAGCCTATCTCCAGGCTACTTCTACATTCAGACGTTCTGACAAACTTTTTCATCATCATGAAAATTTAAAGGGAAAGAGGCCTCAGCCAGAACCAGCTTGGCCTGGATAGTAAAAAATATTCACCTGGCATATAGAGCCGGGAAGTATCCTCCAAAGGTGGTTAGAGCTCACTCAACCAGGGCGATGTCATCTTCTTGGGTGGCACAGGCAGGATTGTCTCTGGAGACAGTCTGCAAAGAGGCTAGCTGGTCATCACATCACACGTTCTTAAAACACTACAGGGTGGATCCAGCAGCTCTTACTACAGTAGAGTTTGGGAGGAAAACCATTAAAGCTTTTATGTCTATTGTCAAAGACTAAGTTTGTAGCATTAAACCCTCCCTCTCAAGAGCTCATTATGTATCATATGTATGCTGCCATGTTTGGTGTCAGGAAAATGGAAAATTGTATCAAATACTTACCATCATTTTCCTTTCCTGATGCCAATGCATGGCAGCATACGAACCCTCCCTCTGATCTGTGTGTTTTATATGGAGAATGGGGGAGGCAGCTCTCACTCAGACTTTTATAGAGCTAAAACAGGTTCTGTGGGTGGATATAGGGGCGGTGCTATATCATATGTATGCTGCCATGTATTGGTGTCAGGAAAGGAAAATTACAGTAAGTATTTGATACAATTTTCCATTTTCATCGGTCCTCTCATATATAATGTGATAATTCTTCAAGTAAACTTTGTCCTAGAGAAAAATGGGGGTTGTTGTTGTTGACCTGCTTCTGAAGATGCTAGTTGTCTGGTTTTGCACTGATCCATGGGCTTCAATACTATCTGAGTCACCGGGGATGATTTACTAAAAGCACATACGCTGTTCACTTTGCAAGGAAAGTTTTACTAGAGCTTAGTGAATGTGATGAAATTTTACATTGCAAAGAACACCCAATTACATGCAGGGAAAATAAAAAAAATTTCACTGCACATTATTGAATGATGGAAGCCAGCACAGCCTCACCCGATTCTTTAAGCTCTGGGGAAAATTCTCTTGTGAAGTGCAGCTCCTTTTTGCCTTTAGTAAATCAACCACGCTGACTTTGAACAAAAACTCTGGGATTAGCAAATATTGTCAAAACACAAGAGGCATATGTATTCTTACTTGAATCTTGTTTGTGAATTACTTCCAGATCTGTGGAGTAATACAGCATGAAATGTCTCTATGCAGGATCCTTCTGCAATAAATCCAGTCACTGCTTCTTTCTCTCCTTGTACAGGGTGACTGGTCTTGTATCCACCCTCTCCTGTAGGTATCTTATAGTGAGTAAGCCTGCTAGGCCCCTTCCACAGCTTTACTTTATGTACAAGCAATGTGCAATCGCTTCTCAGCCTTTTGGCTAAGATCAAGTGTAGTATTTGTTCTTATCAGTGATCCAGTGGAGGCGCTGTGCTACTATCCTGACCTGACCAAGGTTGGGGTGGTGGCTATGCAAATCTGCTGGAGTGATGGGGACCTGGAAGGTTAGTACCGGCAGGAACTGAAACCGGAGCACTCAAGCGATATTGGGGGCCGGTATGTAAATTCTCCCTGGGAAAGCTGGAAGGGTCCATTACCTCCTGGTTTGAGCTAGCTACCTTGTCTGGCCATGGGCTGGGAAGGCAGAGGGTCCACGGTTTCTGTGGCCCCAGAGAGTGGTTGCCCTAGGGGTGCTTTTAGTAACACTTAGGGTGTGGGACCCCACGGTGTTAAAAAGGCACATGGTCACAGTCACCAAAAGCTTTCTTTCTGCACTGCGCCTTTTGGCTAAGTCCGGGGGCAATTTTTGCTTACCAGGCTTCAGTTGCCTAGGCCACTACACAATTTGGCACGGACAATTTTATTTATTTATTTTTTTCTCCCCAAATGTGTCACCTTTCACTTTTGTGTGTGTTTTTCATGGATGAAGGGAGTCCTCAGACTTACCCTGACGTCTAGGGGGAGGATGTGTGGCTCTCAGGTTCCTTCCTCCCCTGCCTCTGGGGGGGTCTCTCTTTGGGAGAGCTCCCCTGACTTAGGACTTACTGACTTCTGGCTAGGCAGACCATGTAAACCTGTCAGGAGCCTTGCACTTTTTTTGTGTGTGTTCACAAGCACGTTTTTTGTACACTTATGCCGCGTACACACGATCGGACTCGTCGGAAAAAGATATGACGGCTTTTCCGACAGGATTCCGCTCAAGTTTGCCTTGCATACACACGGTCACGCAAAAGTTTGCTGAACTTACGACCGTCAAGAGCGCGGTGACGTACAACACTACTACGAGCTGAGAAAATGAAGTTCAATGCTTCCGAGCATGCGTCAAATTGTTTCCGAGCATGCGCAGGAATTTTGCTCGTCGGAATTGCCACAGACAATCGCATTTTCGGATAGGAACTTTTTCAGACCGAAAAATTAAGAACATGCTCTCAATCTTTTGCTGGCTGGAATTCAGCCAGCAAAAGTCTGATGGAGCATATACACGGTCTCATTTTCCGACTAAAAACTCTCGGTCTTTTGCGGGCCGAAATTCCGATCGTGTGTACGCGGCGTTACGGGTTTTTTCGTTACAGGATTTTTTACCACCGCCAATCTAAAAAAAAAGAAAAAACAAGCAATGAGCAACACAGCGATCATGTTGCTTCTACTTTTAAAATGTAATTGCTGGGATTACAAAGGCATTTAATGCACATAAATCATATTTTTTATTATTATTATTATTATTATTATACAGGATTTATATAGCGCCAACAGTTTACGTAGCGCTTTACAACTTGAGGGTAGACAGTACAAATACAATACACTTTGATACAGTAGGAATCAGAGGGCCCTGCTCCTTAGAGCTTACAATCTAAGAGGGAAGGTCAAGAGATACAAGAGGTAATAACTGTGGGTGATGTGCTGATTGAGAAGATAAATGTACAGTTGTTAGGTGGGGGCCAGATAGGCTTTTCTGAAAAGATGAGTTTTCAGGGATCGTCTGAAAGTGGATAAAGTAGGAGAAAATCGGACGGATTGGGGTAGAGCATTCCAGAGGATGGGGGAGGCTCTGGAGAAGTCCTGAAGGCGAGCATGGGATGAGGTGACAAGGGAGTTTGAGAGCAGGAGGTCTTGGGAGGAGCGAAGAGAATGATTAGGTTGGTATTTTGTGACTAGGTTAGAGATGTAGCTGGGGGCCAGGTTGTGGATGGCTTTGTAAGTTATAGTTAGTATCTTGAATTTAATTCGGTGACTGAGTGGCAGCCAATGGAGGGATTGGCAGAGGGGTGTAGCAGACGCTGAGCGGTTTGTGAGGTGGATGAGCCTGGCAGCAGCGTTCATGATGGACTGAAGTGGGGATAGCCTATTTAGAGGTAAACCAATGAGGAGGGAGTTGCAATAGTCGAGGCGGGAGATGACCAGGGAGTGGATTAGAAGCTTTGTGGTGACATTGGTTAGGAAGGGGCGTATCTTAGAGATGTTGCGGAGATTGAGGCGGCAAGTTTTGGATAGTGATAGAATGTGGGGTCGAAAGGTTAGTTCGGAGTGCAGGATTACACCTAGGACCTTGGCATGGGGAGATGGGTTGATAGTTGAGCCGTTGATATTGACAGGGAAATCAGGGGAAGTGGCACCTGAGGGAGGAAATATCATGAGCTCGGTTTTGGATAGGTTGAGTTTGAGGAAGTGATGTGACATCCAGGCTGATGTGTCTGCTAGTAAGTTGGTAATGCGTGAGGAGACAGATGGAGAGAGCTGGGGGTGGAGAGATAGATTTGGGTTTCATCAGCGTAGAGATGATATTTAAAGCCGTGGGAGGCAATCAACTGACCCAGGGAGGTGGTGTAGATTGAGAAAAGGAGAGGTCCAAGTACATAACCTTTTGGGACCCCAGCGGAGAAAGGAAGAGGAGAGGAGGAAGTAGAGTTGTAAGTGACACTGAAGGAGCGCTGGGATAGGTAGGATGATAACCAGCGAAGAGTTCAGTCACAGAGACCAAAGGAGTGGAGTTTTTTTGAGGAGGAGGGGTGGTCCACTGTGTCAAAGGCAGCAGAGAGATCCAGGAGAAGTAGTACAGAATAGTGTCCATTGGCTTTAGCCATTAGTAGGTCATTTGAGAGTTTAAGGAGAGCAGTTTCCGTGGAGTGTTGAGGGCGAAAACCGGACTGAAGGGGATCAAGAAGTTTATTCATGGTCAGATGGTCGCTTAGTCAGTTGTAGACCAGTCTTTCAAGAAGTTTGGAGGAGAAGGAGAGTAAGGAGATGGGACGTAAGTTGTTGAGATTGGTGGGGTCCAGTGAGGGCTTTTTAAGTATGAGGGTGACTAGCGCATGTTTTAGAGAGTTTGGGAAGATGCCACAAGAGAGGGAGAGGTTGAAAATGTGAGTTAGAGAGTGTAGAATCGAGTCAGAGGGTGATTGTAGCATTTGCGAGGGAACAGGATCCAGGGCGCAGATGGTTAGATGAGTGTTAGATAAAAGTTTAGCAACCTCAGTAATAGTAGCAGGGTTGAATGAGGGAAGTAATGATTGTATCTTTGGACATGGGGTGTTGCATGGGGGAGGTTTTTGTGCATTGGTGATTGTCACGGAACGTCCCACACTCCGCTTGAGTGCTTCTGTCATATACCACTTCCTCCCAGTCTGTATACAGATATCAGATATTCCAACCTCTCTGAGCACAAAACAAGGCGACACTTGCTTGTTGCTACCATGAACTCACTTTTTTTAGAATCAAAATTACAAGACTTTATATGCCGTTGGAACCTCCTCTAACAATACAACTGTAACCTAATTAACCTAATTAACATGAGCTAATTAACTAATCCTTTATACAGCCTAGGTGATTGAGACATGACCTTTTGCCCAGACTGAGTTAATTATCACAGGACACCTTCTCACAATAGCAGCAGCTCCAATAGGAGTCGTCCCGTCTCCTACATTGTATAGAGGACAATGTGATCAGCTCATTCAATTAACATAAACACAGGTAGTTGGAGTGGATGACACCAGCATCTCCTCACAGGATGTGTCCCAACAGTATAATTCAGTCTTATCATTCTAATATGGCATATAAAGGGTTCCCAGAGTCTGTGTGTTTTTGGGGGGACATGGAGCTGAATCCAAAGTAACACCAACCCCAGGGTCCCCAGGCATACAGCTCACAGAAAGCACCATTCCCCCAAATGCTAGGGCCCATAATCAAAAGGCAACAGGCTTGCATTCAGTCCTCTCCAACAGCCTCTGTCCCGGCTAGGTCTGTCACAGTGATCTCCTCATGAATTGAATCAATCTTAGTTTTGAAGTGATTGGCAATCTCCTGGGCAGTGAGTGAGTTGGTGGGTGGAGGCAGTGGAGGACAGAGTAGAGTGTTGAAGGTAGAGAAGAGTTGATGTGGACTGGATGAGAAGGTGTTAATGAGTGTGATAAAGTAGGTCTGTTTGGCAGTGTGAAGGCAGGAGTAGTATTTTAGGAGGGCAGATTTATATTGTGTGAAGTCTTCCTGGGTCTTAGTCTTATGCCACAGGCGCTCAAGAGCGCGGCTATGTTTTCTGAGACTTCTGGTGTCATCTGTTTGCCAGGGTTGTAGCAGTCGGGGCCTAATTCTGCGTGTAGTGAGGGGGGCAAGCTTGTCTAGGGAGGAAGACAGTGAGCTGTTGTAGATAAAAGTAGCTAGGTTGGGGCAGGACAGAGGTGAAATTTTGTCAAAGAGGTGATCAGTAGCAGAGTAGAGAAGAGAAGGGTTGAGGTGGCGAAGGTTTCTACGTGTAACTGTTAGGCGGTTGGAGGGAGAAGAGGTGGAAGACAGGGAGAGAGCAAAACTAATAAGGTGGTGAGAGTCAGAGAGTGGGAGTGGATTGTTGGAAAGGTTGCACGGAGTGCACAGATAGGAGAAGACAAGGTCAAGGGTGTTGCCGTTGGAGTGGGTAGGAGCCTGTATCAATTGCTTCAGGTCAAGCGATGAGGTTAGACTGAGAAGTTTAGAAGTAATAGTAGTGTTAGTGTTAACAGGGATGTTGAAGTCCCCAAGAATAATTTTGGGGATTTCAGAAGAGAGAAAGTAGGGTAGCCAGACAGAGAAGTCATCAAGAAAGGCTGATACTGGTCCAGGGGGCCGGTAGATGACAGCAATTCTTATGCCCCGTACACACGGTCGGACTTTGCTCGGACATTCCGACAACAAAATCCTAGGATTTTTTCCGACGGATGTTGGCTCAAACTTGTCTTGCATACACACGGTCACACAAAGTTGTCGGAAAATCCGATCGTTCTAAACGCGGTGACGTAAAACACGTACGTCGGGACTATAAACGGTGCAGTGGCCAATAGCGTTCATCTCTTTATTTATTCTGAGCATGCGTGGCACTTTGTCCGTCGGATTTGTGTACACACAATCGGAATTTCCGACAACGGATTTTGTTGTCGGAAAATTTTATCTCCTGCTCTCCAACTTTGTGTGTCGGAAAATCCGATGGAAAATGTCCGATGGAGCCCACACACGGTCGGAATTTCCGACAACACGCTCCGATCGGACATTTTCCATCGGAAAATCCGACCGTGTGTACGGGGCATTAGAGAAATGGGAGAGAATAGACGAATGCAGTGTGCCTCAAAAGAGGAGAGTGTCAGAGAGGGAGGTGGGTAAAGTACCTGATAGGTGCTGCATGGGGCTAGAAGGAGTCCCACTCCACCTCCCTTCCGTCCACTTGGTCTGGGGGAGTGGGTCCAGAGAAGGCCCCCATGGGAGAGGGAAGCAGGAGAAATAGTATCTGATTCATGAAGCCAGGTTTCAGTAATGGCAAGTAGGTTAAAGGAATTTGTGATAAAGGGGTCGTGAAGGGCGGTGAGTTTGTTGCAGACAGAACGTGCATTCCACAGGGCACAGGAAAAGGGGGGGCTGGTTTTAGAAAGAGGAATAGAGACCAAGTTCTGTGGGTTGCGGCTCCTGCCAGAGGGTGTAGGGGGATGGGAGCATTGGGCAAAGACAGATGATGGTGGCCCAGGGTTTGGGGATATGTCACCAGAGATTAGGAGAAGCAGGAGGGTGAGGGAGGGAGATAATGTGGGAATGTGATTTATGTGAAGGGGCATGTCTCAGAGTACTGGAGGTTTTATCAGTATATGGATGTAGAATGAGCAAGAGTTGGTAGGAACAGTAGTAGGGTGAGGACAGAAGGCAGGGTGATATGTATAAGCAGGGGGGTGGAGGGGGGGGTGAAGGTAAGAGAGTTTGAGGAGAGACGACAGGAGTGTCAGAAGCAGTGGTAAAGAGTGCATGTTACAGAGTGGAAGGAGAGCTTATTAGAGAGACAGGGTCACCTGCAGTCTGTTAGGTGCTTTCCAGTGCAGATTGCTATATTTGTTTGCTTCGTGCAATCGCTGAAGTGCAGAGATTGAAGTGCATATCACTTGTAGAAAGAATCACTTAGAGATAGAAGCCTTAAGGATAGAAGCCATTGCAATGTGCTCCCCCAGCAATGTGCTCCCCCCTTAAGAATGCTCAAATTTATACTGTTATAAGGGTGGGGTTGAAGTTCATTAATTAATCATGAGTGACTATAAGAATGCCTAACAATCAAAGTGGACTTTTTGCTTCTAAAGTCAGAATAGCAAGAGGCCAGAGGCATATTTATATTTATATCCTTTGTGTCTATTCAGGCTTGGTGGTTGCTCAGTAAAGCCTGAGCACTGTTACATGGTGGCGGTCACATGCTTCCCCATATCCATAAACCCTGTTCCATTAGCTAGAGCTCTGGCAGTGCAGGTAAGTGACTCTGTAAGTATATTGCCCAGGGGTGGGCTATCTGCTGCTACTGTTATTTTGCCATAATATGCAAAACGACAGTGGAGTTACTAAAGGCAAATAGGATGTTCACTTTGCAAGAAAAGTTGCACATTGCAAGGGAATTTTCCACAGAGCTTAGTCAATGTGGTGAAGTTTTACTTTTCAAAGAATACCCAATAACACGCAAGAAAAAAATACAGCATTTTTGCTTGCATGTGATTGAATAGGCTTCTATATCTTGATTTCTGTATGTCTGATTTTCCTAGATTACTCGTAAACTGCAAGCTAAACAGCACCAGTCAATGTCACATTGCAGCTGCAAAGGCAATGGAGATCTTGCGATGTGTAACAAAGAGTTGCAATGCTAGTACCGCAATGCCCTTGTATGAATCATTTGCAAGTCCCCTAGACCCTTGTATGAATCATTTGTCCCCTAGAATATGAGGAGCAACTTTGGGAATGTAACATTCTTTGCTTTAGTTACTAAAGGGATATGAATATTATAATAGCAGGCTAGAAAGATGTCCGTTTGGAAAAAGAGAAATCTTTGAGCTGACTTTATTAATATGTACAAATATATCCATGGTCAGTTTTAATGATTTCCCAAATAAACATTTAATCCCATCAGCTATCTCAGAAACTGTGGGAAATCAGTTGCATATAAAAGAAAGTAATTTTTCGCTGGCTAGGAAAAGTAAAAATAGCCAAACTGTGGCATGCCTTGTTGCACAAAGTACTAATGGCGAAATCCATAACATTTGATCTTACAGTTGATCTTACAATTTAAATTCATATTCCCAGTTATAATAATTAAGCATTATATATGAATATTCTGCCCAGAGAACTGATGTAACTGTCCTTGTGGTGTCAGGAAGGAATTTGTTTCCCAAGTGAAGCAAAATTAGCAAGAGTTACCCAGGGGGGTTTGTTTTGCTTTCCTCTCAACCAAAACTGCAGGCATTGTTAAATGATGAATGTTTTTTCAACCTAATTAACTATGTAACTATATAGCCCTTCAGGCAAACATCAGAGAGAGCAGATTGCCATTCCACAGCCTGTCCAATTTTCTTATTTACAATAACAAACTAAAGGATGTGTTTAGAGTCAAACAAAATATATAATAGGTTCTAGGGGGGAAGGACAACATAGGACACATAATAACAATTAACCCTTTTTGTATACTGTCACTATACCACACCTATGTCTAACCATAACTATTTCTAACTAAAAGTTAAATCTACCCCCCCCCCTTTTATCTTCCTCCCACGCAATATCACCCCCCCCCCCCCCCTTCCCCTTTTCTTCTCTCTTTATTTCTACAGCATACCTACGTAGATAATTGACTTGCTCTGTATTATGTGAATTCGATTTATTCTGTTTCCTGGGATGTTTCATTAGTTCGCTTACAGTACTTGGCAAGCCCTTTAGTTATGAACGTAATGCATAATGTGCTTTGTACACTGCTTGTACTTCAAATATTTTGTTAAAAAAAAACAACTGTCCAAATAAGCAATAGTGATTCCCTGTCACATGAAAAATACCAAATTTTTATTTTATACTATAAATGGAAGAAGCCAGCAAGGCAAAACAATTGGAGAAAAGTCACAAACAATGTCTGCTCATGAACTGCACAACACGAAAAAAATTAAGTGTACACAGATCCAAGCAGAAGGTATTATGGAGAGTTAATCATGTGTTATTATGCATTTAAGCCCTGATGCCCAACCTGCCGCTCTTTGTCACTTTTTGTGTGGCCCTGCAGACACTAATCTCTGTTTTATTACAAACAGCAAAAATATTCCTAGCATACTTTCCAGCTAGCCTGCAAAAAAACAAATTAACCCTGTTTTACAGTTCATGGTAAAGACAAAGGGTTTAGTTGCACACATTTTAAAATATATGTGAAAGTCACAGTGCCTTGTCAAGGTTTATCTGTATAATGTGGTCTTAACTCTATAGTTTTGAGAGTCTCCAAGTTGGAGCACATATAGCAGTGGATAAATTAAGGGCAGGTTTGCCTGAAGGGAGCCTACTCCTCCTTAAAGGTACGGGGACACTTGCAAAAGCAATATGGCAGCTGTAAGCATCCAATGTATCCCCACACACAATTCAGCCGAAAAGCTGTGCAGATAAGTGGCAACCACCTTAATCTATAACTAGCCTTTACAGTATGGGTGCTCAACCTGTGGCCCTCCAGCTATTGTGGAACTACAATTCCCATCATGCTTCTGCCTTTGGAAGTCATGCTTGTAACTGTCAGCCTTGCAATGCCTCATGGAACTTGTAGTTCCGCAACAGCTGGAGGGCCAAAGGTTAAGCACCCATGCTTTACAGTAAGGTGCACATGAAAGGAGCCTTTGCACTAATTTGTATTTCCCTATTGCCCTGTTATAGCGGTGATCTCTAGCAGTCTCATGTAGTGTGTCTTCAGTCTACGGCTGTCTCTTAACCGCTTGTCGACCAGCTCACGCCGATATACGTCGGTAGAAGGGCATGTACAGGCATATTAAGTACCTGTAAGTTGCCCTTTAAGAAGCGGCTTGTGGGTGCGCGTCCGCCGCAAGCTCCATAAGTGTGATACCCGCGATGATCTCACGGAGAGGAAGAACGGGGAAATGCTGATGTAAACAAGCATTTCCCCATTCTGCCTAGTGACACTGACACTGATCACAGCTCCCTGTAATCGGGAGTGGTGATCAGTGTCTTTATTTTTTTTAAAAAGTGTCCCGCGATGTCCATCCATCTTTAATCACGGCGCCGATGGCCCTGAAAAAAAAAGGGGGAAAACTCCGCCTCCATGGGAAGCGTCCTGCTGACTGCCGTCTTTTTGCTTTGACAGCTCTTATATAGTCGAAGGTGGGGCCATGCAGTGACCTAAAAAGGTGACCCTGCCCTCCTCTGATGTCACATGATATCAGAAGGGGTGGGTTACTCAGTTACATCAGCGGGTGGCCCCACCCTTGGACATCGCGGGACACTTTTTTTTTAATAAAGGAATTGTCCAAAACTGTCTCCTGTCATTTTTACTTTTTTGACACTTTTTTGGTGAATGGGTAGGGGTACATTGTACCCCTACCCATTCACATAGGGAGGGCAGGATTCTCTTTTTTTTTTTTTTTTCTTTTTTGCCACTCAGTTTGTTGTATGGAGAGACCAAAATCAACGTAACCGTTCATATATGTCTCTTTTTCATTTTTCACATCACTGTGGCTATTTTTCAAATCGGTATAGCAAAAAGAAGCAGAAAATCACAAGACAATCCCATGATCAACTTATCCATATCTGACCTTCCTTTTCTTTCTCCCTTATAGAACTAAAACATTTCTTCCTTTATTTATATTATCTCTCTCAATCACGCCCCATATTGTTTAATCTATTTCCTTTCCCACTCCACCCCCCCCATCCCTTGTGCATTACACCTTCCTTCAATAACTCGGCTAGATCCTAATTTTCTCTGCATAACTCCAAGATTTTTTAAACTCTCTCCAACACTTCCATTCGTCTTTTCCCACCTCCCTCTTTTCATCCTTGTTACTATATGTCCTCCCCATGATGTAAGTTTCTTCCACGGCATTTATCAAACTCCCATATCTGTGGACTTTCTTTTGCTTGCCAATTTTTAGGGATTAACTTTTTTGCTGCATTTAATAAGTGTGGTACCAGAGAAGCCTTATATTGTCTCTCATTCCCATCAATGCCGTGGAAGAGCACCGTCCATGGATCTTCTTTTACCTCCGTTTCAGTAATCTCTTTAATAATTGCTAAGATCTTTTCCCAATACTTTTGGATAGTCGGGCATTTCCACCACAGATGTGCCATTGTGCCTGCCTCCTTACATCCCCGCCAACAATCTGCCGACTTCCCTTTTTGATATTTGCTGGTCCTGTCTGGTGTTGCATACCACCTTACTAAGCATTTATAGTTCATCTCAGCTAATCTTTTTAATCGTGCTTAAATCTTTCTGTGTCCCCAATTCCCTTTCCCATTGTGTAATGAATGTGGGTACCTCTGTTCCTTCCTCTATCAATAATAATTTATATAATTTTGAAATAGTGTTTTTTGTGTTTTCTGAGGTGCATAATTTTTCTAGCCCCGTCAGTTCATCTCCTGATCTTATTGGCTGTGGTAGTTTCTTCACAAACCATTCTAGTTGCGTGTACCTCCATGCATTAATCACCCAAATTTCTGTGTTCTGTTTCAACTCATGTAGTGCCCTAATTTTCCCTTTATTTATAATCTCTCTAAGTTCAACCTTATCTTTTTTTATCCAGTTCCCTCCTATACTTGTTTTCCCTGGTGCAAAATACTCATTATCTTTTAATCTTAGTAAAGGTGAATTATATGTTTTATTTAGTTGCCTATATGTTATATCCCACATCTTTAGTACCACCCGTGTTAACAAATGTGTATTTTCATCTATCATTCTATGGTGAGGAGGGTTCCAAATAATAACTCCTAGCTGTGCCTTGCTGTAAAATTTTTCTATGTTTACCCATCTTTTTTCTTGATTGTCCCTTGCCCATTCTATCGCTCTTGATAAGATTATTGCTTTGTAGTATGTTTGAATGTCCGGTACTGCCAGACCCCCTCTTTTTTTGTCTTGTTTTAACGTCTTTAAGGAAACTCTCGGCTTTTTATTTCTCCATATGATGTTTGTTAGAATTGTTTTAAGCTTTCTAAGATAGTACTGTGGTAATCTGATTGGTAACATTTGGCGTTTATATGTAATTTTTGGGAGGAGAGTCATTTTTATGGTGTTTATACGCCCCATCCAGGATATTGGTCTAGTCTGAAGTTTTTTTCCTTCCTTCTTAATTTCGTCCAGTAGGGGGATGTAGTTTCTTTTATATATCTTCTCCAGGGAGTTAGCTAATTTTATTCCCAGATATTTTATCTCTTTTTTCCATGTGAATTGGAACTCCCTCTTCAACTTTTCCTCTTCTACTTTACCCATATTTATATTCAGGATTTTAGATTTCCCCATGTTAATTTTAAAGTTTGCTATCTCACCATATTGCTTAAGCGTTCTGATCAGGTTTGGCAATGTACTCCCGGGGTTAGTTATATAAAAGCACGTCGTCCGCAAATGCTGACAATTTGTGCTCTTCATTTCCCACCCTGAATCCTTTAATATCTGGATTGTTATGAATTGTTGCAAGGAGTGGCTCTAGGGTTAAGACGAATAGCAGAGGGGACAGGGGACACCCTTGTCGCGTCCCCCTCTTCATCTCAAAGGGCTCTGAGAGGGATCCATTGATCTTAATAACTGCCCTTGGTTGTCTGTACAGTGTTTTTATCCATCTCATCATCTTTGGGCCTATTCCCATTTTATCTAGTGTTTGAAACATGAACCCCCAGTCTACTCTGTCGAATGCCTTTTCAGCATCACTCGACAGAAGTAGACCCGGGGGTCCTCCTTTATCTTCTGGAACAGAAGTAGGGTTCTCACCCCATGATCTCTCCCTTCCCTTCTTGCTATAAAGACCACTTGAGCCGGATGGACCAGTGTATTCATTAGTCTTTTCATCCTCGTCGCTAGTATTTTTGCAAAGATCTTTGTATCTGCATTTAGTAGCGATATTGGTCTATAGCTAGAGCATAAAGTCACATCCTTTCCTTCCTTTGGGATTACAGTGATCATAGCAGATAGCGCCTACCTGCTCAGGTCGAAATCCTCTCCCAACCCGTTCATATACTGACACATCTTAGGTATCAGTATATCCTTAAATTTTTTGTAATAATATGAGGTGAACCCGTCTGGCCCTGGGCTTTTCCCTTGAACTGTATCTGATAATGCTTCCTTTACCTCTTCTTCCATGATTGATTTCTCTAAGGACTCTCTGGCATTCTCTAGGATCTTAGGTATCCCTGCATTCTTTAAAAATTCACTTATCTTTTTACTTTTTTCCTTTATCTGACACCCTTTCTGTTTCCCCGCATATAGATCTTTATAGTAATTTTAAAAAATTTCACCTATTTCTTTTGTTTCATAGACCATCGAACCCTGTGTGGATTGTATCTTACCTATAAAATGACAGGTTTTTTTCTTTCTAAATATTCTAGCCAGATGTTTGCCCGCCTTATCCCCCCACTGGTATCTTTCTTTCGCTATTTGGAAGAATTTTTCCTTTGTTTCTTGGTCCATAAGCCTTTTTAACTCTTCTCGTTTATTTATCAGCATTTGGTATGTTTCCTGATGGAGGCCTCTCTGTTTTTTATGTTCTTGTTCTATATTAGATATTTCTTTCATAAGGTTTCCCAGTCTATTTTTCCTTTCTTTTTTTTTTTCTAGCTCCTTCTTTTATTAATATTCCCCTTATGTACACCTTGTGGGCCTCCCATACCACAGACCCCGAGATATCTCCTGTTTCGTTTGTTAAAAAGTAGTATTTAAGTTCCTCTTCAACTCTTTGAACCAATTCCTCATTTTGTAATAGGTCCTCATTTAATCTCCATAAAGAGGGTTGTCTCTGAGTTTTAGATATTCGCATTTCCATCTCTACGGGGGAGTGGTCTGACAGTGTGGTGATTCCTATTTTTGAGTCCACTATCCTATCCAGGAGTCCATGTTCTACCAGTATGTAGTCTATCCTAGAGTACGTCCGGTGCACAGGGGAGTAAAACGTATAGTCTTTTGTTTTACCATTCATAATCCTCCAGATATCTACCAGTTGATTCTTATAGATCTTCTGTCTTACCCTTCTTAGCTGTCCGTTAATCGTCCCCTGTGCCCCGGACGTACTGTCCACCTCTGGCTCTAAACATACGTTAAAATCTCCCATTACAATCAATCCCCCACTCCTAAAGTTTATTAATTTCTCCAGTATACCTATCAGGAATTTTGTTGGGTTTTTATTAGGTGTATATATATTTGCTATGGTACATTCTATTTCCCCCAGTATTCCCTTTAGGAAGAGATATCTCCCCTCTGGGTCCTGCATCCTGTCTACTAATTTAAATTGTACGTCTTTCGCCAGTCATATTGCCACTCCCCTTGATCTCTTGGAGATTGTGTCTCCAAAGTACCAAGTCGGAAAATCCTTCGACCATAATCTGATGTTTGAATCATGTGTCAAGTGAGTCTCTTGCAGGGACACCACTCCTGCACCATATCCCTTCAGTTCTTTTAATATTTTATGTCTTTTAGAAGGTGAGTTTAGACCCTTCACGTTATATGTCAAAAATTTAAGTGTTGTCATTTTCTTCCAATTCCTGTCTAGTATGCACCTCTAGCTTATGACGAGTTATTCCTGTTTTTTTATTGCACTTGCATCTTATGTCCCCCCCTCCCCTTCTCCCTTCACCCACCCCCCTTCCCACGTTTTGGCCCCATAAGGGCCCCTAGGTCATCAAGGGCCTCCATTTTTCAAAGCCCTTTCTGAATCTCTTTGTCCTAAGGTGGAGTTCCGAGTGTGCCTCTCCACCCCACTCTTCAGGTTGGATATTGGGGTGGGGTGGGGTGGCTCAGCCGGCCTCTATACGCACCTTCTACAACCCCTTATTTGTTTTTCTACCTTCTCCCTCCTAACCCTCCCCCCACCCCCCCCAGCCGAAGGCTATTTTGTTTCACAGTCTTATAGGGGCTACTACTATCCCTTAATCTTCTGTCGTCCAGCCTGGTATGTCAGAAACCTGTAAGTCAAGTCTTTTGCAAAAATCTTCTAGATCTTCCGGGAATCGCAGTCTAGCAGTCCTCCCTCCCTTATATCCAATCAGGCATGCCGGGAAACTCCAGTTATATTTAATATTTTGTAGTCTCATTATTTCTAATAGGGGTTTAAGTAATCGCCTTCTTGCTAGAGTTTCTTGAGCCAAATCCGCATATAGCTGGATTTCCACTCCCTTGAACAGCAAAGGTGGTCTTCCTCTCAGGTTCTTCCAAATTTCCAATTTATCTTCATAGAATCTAAATCTAACTACTATATCCCTTGGTCGCTCTGTCTTTGAGTCACGGATATGTCCTACTCGATGTACTCTCTCTATCTTTAGGGAGTCCTCCCCTCCTCTAACTATCAGGGGGCCTAGCAGTGTTATGACCATTTTCCTCAGGTCTTCTCCCTCTTTTTCTGGAGCTGAGCGGATCCTGATGTTCTGTCGTCTACTCCTGTTCTCCTGATCTTCCAATCTGTATAGGATTATTTTCTGGCTTTGTTGTGTAGTTTTGATTTGCTGTCTAAGGGTTTCTAGCTCTTGTCTTTGTTCTTCTGTTGTTTTTTCAGTATTTTCTACTCTTTCCAATATATTCCCCAGATCTCCTCTCAGGTTTTTGATGTCTGTCTTTATCGAGTTTTCCATTCTTAAGAGCATTTCACTCATCTCTCCTTTTGTTAGTGGGAGGGCCCCTGTTGATCCACCTTCAGCACCGCTGAGATCATGTTCCCCCTCTGTTGACAAATCTTCTCCGGAATGTTCTGGGGTCTCTCCTGTTTTTTTATCTGCCCCCCTTTTTTTTTCTACTTTAGTTTGACCTTGTCTCTCAGAATGCATATTCCTTGGGCCGGCTCCTTGTGTCATATATTGTTTTAACGTACTAACAGCCAGTTTATCTTTCGGGGACTTAGGGGCATTCCCCCTTGTTACTTTAGTTGTACTTTTACTCATTTTGTCTTTCTTTTTTATCCCTCTTATTCACTTACCCAGCCTTGATTCCCTATCCTCCCTCCATTTCAGGGGAGGAACCGGGCGAGTGAACAAGATAGAGGGGAGCGCGGAGGGTGAGGGGGAGGGGGGGTGGAGGGAGCCGCGACTTATTCGAAAGTCCCTCCCTTGTCTCGGGGTAGCTTGGTTGTCTCCACCTCTTACCTATTGGTCCCACTGAAATATACAGTCTACCCATTTACTAATCAGTATAGTTAGAGTTTCAGATGGTCTTTCCCCTGTTGTAATTGAGTTTTAAAGTCCCGTCCCTCACCTCTGAGCCTCCCCGATTTCAGCTCTAGAGTGGGTTTTGGCCCAATATTGTTACACCGAGTAGGAAATCTTCAGCGCTTTTATGTTAATTCTCCGTTTCTCCCTACCTAGTTTTAGGGAGTCAGTACATTATTCTCCTTTACTTTAAATGTAGCTTTACTTGTTGTCACTATTGCTTCGCCACTCCTCTAAGTTTGTGCATGTGCTCGGTGCAATATGCTGAGCAACCATGCATAGCTACAAGTCCATACAGGATAGTCCCAGATATGTCCCGTACAGTTGCAAGCATATACACATCAATGCTGTTTAAACCGTCCTTTTACTTTAAATGTAGCTTTATTTGTTATCACTTTTGCTTGACCACGCCTCTAGGTTTGTGCACGTACTCGGTGCTGTGTGTTAAACAACCAAACCTTAGCTACCAGTCTGTACAGAAGAGTCTCGGATATGTCCCATACAGTTGCAAGCACATACACATTACTGCTGTTTAAACCGTCCTTTTACTTTAAGTGTAGCTTTACTTATTATCACTTTTGCTTGACCACTCCTCTAGGTTTGTGCAAATACTCAGTGCTGTGTGCTAAATGACCAAACTTTAACTACCAGTCTGTACAGAAAAGTCTCGAATATGTCCCATACAGTTGCAAGCACATACACATCATTGCTGTTTAAACATTCCTTTACTGATTACCTTTAGTTTCTGCCCTTCAAAACCTGTCCTCCGTCCCCCTTGTCACGGGGGTTAAATACTTACAGACTTTGAGTGCTTTATTCGGCCGGGGGGGTATGCAGGAGGGGCGGGGAGATGAGGGGGACCGGGATCCCGCTACTGCTGTTACTCACGCCCCGATGCTCTGCCTCAGCCGCTTCCTGATGTTCTTTGGAATTCCCCTAATCTGTGTTCCATCTGGCTGTGCTTAGTTCCGGGGGCCGCTACCGTTCCCTCAATGGGGCTGCGGTGTCTCGCATCCTGTTGCTCGTCCCAGGGACCTCCAGCAGCTTCAGCGTCGCTCCTCGATTCAGCGTGCGGCTGACACTCTCGGGCTCCTCCCTCCGTGACGGACACTATGTCCTCACGTTCTCACCTACCATCTCTGCCCAACGCTAGTACTAAAGGGGGTTTCTAGATTCCGATAACCCCCACCCGCAGACCCCCACAACCACCGGGTAAAGGTTATGGGGATGATGCCCTTGTTTCCATCAACATGGGGACAAGGTGCTTTGGGGGGGACTACAAAGCACCCTCCCCATGTTGAGGGCATGTGGCCTGGTATGGTTTCGAAGGGGGAGTGCGCTCTTGTCCCCCCCTGTTCCTGCGGCTGCCAGGGGCGTGCTCGAATAAGGGTCTGGTATAGATTTTGGGGGGCCCCAATGCCATTTTTTTAATTTTTGGCCCAGGGTTCCCCTTAATATCCATACCGGGTCTGGTAATGAACTGAGGGGGATAAGCCACACTGTTTTTTTTTTCAATGAGTTTTTATGTATAGTGCCAGAATCTGGTAATTCATTACAGCTGCAAGCAATTTTAAATTACATTTTTTCCTTTAGAAATGTCATTTTGCTGTGGGACTGTTATGAACATGGGAAAAATGTGCTACTTTACAGGCAGACTAAGGAGACCCCCCAGGCACAACATTTAAAGGAATATTTTATTATTATTATATTTTTATTGATTCACTTTAAGCATTATTAAAATCACTGCTCCTGAAAAAATGTCTGTTTTTAAAACTTTTTTTTGCATCGATACATGTCCCCTGGGGCAGTACCAGGGTCCCTATACAATTTTTATGGCAATAACTTGCATATAAGCCTTTAAAATGAGCACTTTTGATTTTTCACATTCGTGTCCCATAGACTTTAACGGTGTTTGCATGTTCTGGTGCGAACTGAACCTTGGGTGTTCAGCTCATCCCTAATTATTTTCCCCAGTGATTATGCTGATTAACATGCAGTGCAAAAATGTGCCTTGTAAGTATGCTACAGTGAGCTGCCATTCATTCTTTTTTTTTTCTGGGTCCATGGACATGCTTTCTGGGCTCACTGAAAATGAACAAGTAATGCAATGTGCATCATCATTCAAAATAGCATGGCATTAAGCAGAAAGAGGGGTGTGATCACATAATAATCTATAAATACCTAATAGGCAGCTCTCTAAACACCAAACATTTTTAATGTATTTATGAAGGAAATTATCATATAGAGACATAACATTACATCAGAGAATATGCACAAGATCTCCCTCCAGTTCCTCTATCTAGACAAAGATATAATTCTATATATATGGATAGATATCAGAAAAAACCTTCAGCTGGCATGCAGACACTCAGGATCAGGTGGGAATCACGAAGGTGGGAATCACAATGTTTCAGAGTAAAAGCCCCTGTGGTGGGAGATACACAAACACACACACCACATAATAGCCCTATTAACAATGAACCTTCTCTTTTTTTTCTACAAAACTCACTTACTCCCCAGGACTGTTCCCCACAGATTTATTGCTTCATGGTCCAGTGCCAGTTCTCTTCCAGACTTATTGGCACCCAGTATCATTCAACCCACTTCCTGCAATCCCAGAAGGTCATGGACAAACCATGTCATCAGAAGGCCACACTACAATGCTGCAGAGAACAACGCTGATATAAAGGTATGCATACAAAATGGTTTTTAAAAAATTGCATGTGGGGTGGGGGGACTTGGGGGGCAGGGGAGAGGACTGATAATGGACTTTAAAAAAGGACACAAACCATTTTTTATTTGGGGGTAATCTACACTTCGTGTCTGCTACTAAAAGCAGCTACAGTTCTACGGTCATGCTTTGTTTTATTATGCTGATCACATCATTGTGAGACCTTTAGAAATGTTCTGTGTTTATTAAATATTGATATGCACTTTACTTATTGGAACAATGATAGATGAGTTGGGATGAAAAAGAAAAAAGTTTGTAAAACTACACATTGATCATCTTTTTTTTAAAGAGGAACTTTAATCTTTTTAATGTTTTTAGATATACATGAATAAGATCAACCTTCAGCAAATTTGTACTTTGTCCAAACTAGGCAGAGTAACAGGCTTGCTTTACTGGGGATGCACTGTACAGTTTGTTCTTACCTTCTCCTGCCACCCTGATGAAGCCCTGTGTGAATTTTGACCTTTAGGCTGGGTTCACACTGATGCAAATTGAATGTGGGTTTCCCCGTATTCAATTCGCATGTCAGGAAAGTGTGACTGGTTCTCAATAAAGCCGATTGACACAGCTCTGGGGCGGCTGCAGTCCACACTGAAAAAAGCCAATGCATTTCGGCCATCAGGCCTTAACCATGGCTCATGATTAAGTCCTGACGGCCAAAACGCGTTGGCTTTTTTTATTTGACTGCTGTTCACATGCAATAGTAAAATCATGCTTTCCTGCTTTCATAGTGCCAGCCTTTCTCCTTTTTTGCATGGACTATATGGAGGTTTACAGAGACTTCATAGGCTGAGTGCTGTGTTCTTGAGGCTCACCAGGCATTGCACAGGAGGTAGTAACTCGGATGCACCTGTTCCAGTTCTTGTGTGTCTTTGGCTTTGTTTCAGGTGTGAATTCAGGCAGAAATTCAGACCTGAATCAATGTACAGGGACGCACCGGACCCCCTGTTGTGAGCCGTGGCTGCAGCAAGTGCGAACCCAGCCTTAGAGAATTTCACAGGGATATTTCACCTTCCTGCATCTACATGATAACACTCACATTCAAACAGGATGTTGAAACAATAAGCTCTTTATTGTGACAGACAAGGTGAGAGATGTATTGTTCTCTTATACTCAGAAGTACTGGGTAATTCCCTCGGTTCCATCAGTGGGATTGTGTGAATTGTTAATATTGACTGCTTTAATGTTGCCCTTACTTTGCTTAGTGTGGGCAAAGTTAAAATAATATTATGAGTGTATATTAAAAACATTGTGTTTATAGATTGTTTAAAATTACATATGTTCATTGGGCAACCACTCTTATTTATTGTGTATGCAAATTCTACTTCCTGCTTAGTACTACTCAATATTGCCTTGATAATTCTCCTTTCATTCCTGCAAGTCAAACAAGGTCTGTCTTATTGAAAAACAACCTAAATATGTCCAACAACAGCCATACTTCTGGTAGCCAAAGACTATGTGATCTTTGTCTGAGCTTTTTATTTGGGAGTGGCATTTTTTTTTAAATTTACTAAGAGCAAGATCTACAAATAAACAAGAATGCGATACACCCAGTAATACTCAATCCTGACTAATGCCAATGGATACTAGAAAGAGTACAACAGCAAAACTCTTGAGAGCTCTTTTTAGGACAGTCATCTTGCATACGCGATAGTACATTAGAATTACAACAAAGTGCACCAACTCATAGAAACCAGAAATGTTGGTTCAATGTTCTTTGCCCTGCTTTACTGAATATATTACTAATATTGGTAGACTCTTAAACTCTTTCATGAACAGAGGTCATTGAAGCCTAGATACCCCAATCAAATTATGCAGCATCAGTCTGCATCAATTAACTTGACAACTCTATGGCTAATACAGTATCTCACAAAAGTGAGTACACCCCACACATTTTTGTAAATATTTTATTTATTATATCTTTTCATGTGAAATCACTGAAGAAATGACACTTTGCTACAATGTAAAGTAGTGAGTGTACAGCTTGTATAACAGTGTAAATTTGCTGTCCCCTCAAAATAACTCAACACACAACCATTAATGTCTAAACCGCTGGCAACAAAAGTGAATACACCCCTAAGTGAAAATGTCCAAATTAGGCCCAAAGTGTCAATATTTTGTGTGGCCACCATTATTTTCCAGCACTGCCTTAACCCTCTTGGGCATGGAGTTCTCCAGAGCTTCACAGGTTGCCACTGGAGTCCTCTTCCACTCCTCCATGACAAAATCACGGAGCTGGTGGATGTTAAAGCGGTTGTATACCCGCTGAAAATTTTTTTTTTTTACCCCTGTAAAGCAAAAGGCATAATGAGCTAGTATGCACCGCATACTAGCTCATTATGAAATACTTACCTTAGAAAGAGGCGTCAGTATTTTACCTGGTCCACGCCGAGGTAGCTGACATGTTGCCTCGGCGTGTCTTCCGGGTATCGCGGTTCCAGCGCTGTGAGTGGCTGGAGCCGCGATGTCATCACTCCCACGCATGCGCGCGGGAGATTTCTTTCCCGGCAAGGTCCGGCCTTCAGCCGAGAATCCCCTGTGCGCATGCGCTGCTGCAGTCAGCTGCTCATAGCAAGTTCAATATCTCCTAAACCGTACAGGTTTAGGAGATATTTTTTTTACCTACAGGTAAGCCTTATTATAGACTTACCTGTAGGTAAAAGTTAAAAAAAAGACTATACAACCACTTTAAGAGACCTTGCGCTCCGCCACCTTCCTTTTGAGGATGCCCCACAGATGCTCAATAGGGTTTAGGTCTGGAGACATGCTTGGTCAGTCCATCACCTTTAACCTCAGCTTCTTTAGCAAGGCAGGGGTCATCTTGGAGGTATGTTTGGGGTCATAATCATGTTGGAATACTGCCCTGCAGCCCAGTCTCCAAAGAGAGGGGATCATGCTCTGCTTCAGTATGTCATAGTACATGCTGGCATTCATGGTTCCCTCAATGAACTGTAGCTCCCCAGTGCCGGCAGCACTCATGCAGCCCCAGACCATGACACTCCCATCACCATGCTTGACTGTAGGCAAGACACACTTGTCTTTGTTCTCCTCACCTGGTTGCCACCACACACGCTTGACACCATCTGAACCAAATAAGTTTATCTTGGTCTCATCAGACCACAGGACATGTTTCCAGTAATCCATGTCCTTAGTCTGCTTGTCTTCAGCAAACTGTTTGCGGGCTTTCTTTTGCATCATCTTTAGTAGAGGCTTCCTTCTGGGACGACAGCCATGCAGATTAATTTTAGGCAGTGTGCGGTGTATGGTCTGAGCACTGACAGGATGACCCCTCACCCCTTCAACCTCTGCAGTGATGCTGGCAGCACTCATACGTCTATTTCCCAAAGACAACCTCTTGATATGACACTCAGCACGTGCACTCAACTTTTTTGGTCGACCATGGCGAGGCCTGTTCTGAGTGGAACCTGTCCTGTTAAACCGCTGTATGGTCTTGGCCACCATGCTGCAGCTCAGTTTTTGCAAACTTCTTATAGCACAGGCCATCTTTATGTAGACCAACAATTCTTTTTTTCAGATCCACAGAGTTCTTTGCCATGGGGTGCCATATTGAACTTCCAGTGACCAGTATGAGACAGTGAGAGAGATAACACCACATTTAACACACCTGCTCCCCATTCACACTTGAGACCTTGTAACACTAATGAGTCACATGACACCGGGGAGTGGGAAAATGGCTAATTGGGCCCAATTTGGACATTTTCACTTAGGGGTGTACTCACTTTTGTTTCCAGTGGTTTAGACATTAATGGCTGTGTGTTGGGTTATTTTGAGAGGACAGCAAATTTACACTGTTATACAAGCTGTACACTCACTACTTTACATTGTAGCAAAGTGTCATTTCTTCAGTGTTGTCACATGAATAAAAAAATATTTACAAAAATGTGAGGGATGTACTCACTTTTGTGATATACTGTATACCTATCTTAAAAACCGTTACATACTTTTTTTTAAGGACATTTTATTAGTATGCTGTTTTAATAAACATCCTGCTCATGTTTTATTATTAGCTGACAAATGTAAATAATATAATTTTTTTATTATTTTACATATAATGGTTTTTCACTTTTTTTATTCAATTTAATTAAATTTTTTACAAGCTGTCGTTATTTGTAACATTGTATTTCCTCTGTGCAGAGAGAGAGAAATGCACAGTACCATATGCATGCTAAAAAATTTTGTTTGTAAATAAATCTTGCATCTGCATTTGATCGCTATGATTGATCATGGTGATCTCTTGTTCTAGTACAATACTGATTGGTTTCCAATTGTTTATCTAAGATGTGCAACTGCCATTAGCAGCAGGGTGTCAGAAACAGGACTACACACAGGTGCGAGCTGCTACTTCACAGGTGAGACTTGAGTCCATCCATCTGCTCACTCTGTTCTCTCCTGCTGCCAGAATGCTCTTTGTCAGCACGTGTGCAAGTTAGCTACTAGAGCTATATTATAACTCCTTCAAACAATTTGGGTTCTATTGTACACATACCCGTTCTACTGCACATATACTTACCTGAATTGTATTTAAATGGTATTTAATGTGTCTAATAATACATGATTGTATGCATTGGTGTTGTTTTATTTTATATTGCAGGAGTTAAGCTTTCAGTATAATTTTAGGGGTAGGCTAGAGGAGAGGAAAGATCAAACATTACAGAACTACAACAACTATTATATGTAAGTGATAGCGAAAGGGGCAATAACTGATAACAGCAAATTTCAGGTTCATTCTGGAAGCTGCAAATCTCCTACTGAAAAGCCCAATGTCTGATTTGGGGAGCCTAATAAAAATGTACTGCTTGTACAAGTGTTATTCTGTACATTCAACATTTACATCTGATCCTCTGTTGTATATATACGGTAGAAGACAGTAAAAAAGGTTGTTCTATTGCTCAAGTTTTCGCCTGATAATTAAAGAATTCAGTGTGAAAACAGTCAGCTATTGTTTATTCTGCAGTCATGGAAATGACAGTCCAGAAACTACTACCAGTAGGAGTGTAGAGCACAGTAAGGTAGATGAAGTTTCCCTCTCTACATATAGTGTTCTACTTGTACTGACATTCTCTGGTATTGCACTGACAACAGCAGGGAGGGCACATGAACAGACAGCGATCATAGGTTAAATGATGGTCTTGGTTTAGCTCAGGCTGTGTATAATGAGCAGCATCACAAGCTGTGTCTGATGCGCTACAAGGAGCACATGCTGGGTATAATATTGTGTTTTTAGCGAAGAAACAGTTGGGTAAAATGTAACATTGGCAAAAAGGAATGCTATGGTGAACTGGACTGTTTTAAAGTGGTATGCGGGGGAACAAGTCTGGTAAAATGATGGTATTGGCAGTTACAAATGAGCTACGGTGAGTTCCAATATATGGGGCAATTAAATTTGGAATTATTTTAAATCCTTATGATTATTTTGCAATCCGACTTTTATTTCATTTTCCAGACTTTAATTTAAAAACCAACAGCTCATACAATATAGTGTCAAAAGTATTGTGAGGCATGTGAACTTTAATGGTATCCCGGTCTTCGTCCGTAGGGTTCGATATTGTGTTGACCCACTCTTTGCAGCTATAACAGCTTCAACTCTTCTGGGAAGGCTGTTCACAAAGTTTAGTAGTGTGTCTATGGGAATGTTTGACCATTCTTCCTGAAGCGATTTGTGAGGTCAGGCAATGATGTTGGACAAGAAGGCCTGGCTTGCAGTCTTCGCTCTAATTCATCCCAAAGGTGTTCTATCGAGTTGAGGTAAGGGCTCTGTGCAGGCCAGTCAGGTTCCTCCACCCCAAACTCGCTCATCCATGTCTTTATGAACCCTGCTTTGTGCACTGGTGCGCAGTTATGTTGGAACAGGAAGGGGCCATCCCCAAACTGTTCCCACAAAGTTGGGAGCATGAAATTGTCCAAAATGTTTTGGTGTGCTGATGCCTTAAGATTTCCCTTCACTGGAACTAAGGGGCCAAGCATAAGCCCCCTTTCACCAAATGATTTGGAGGGGTGGCCCAATACTTTTGGCAATATAGTGTGGATGAGCGAGTCTGGGGTGGAGGAACTTGACTGGCCTGCACAGAGTCCTGACCTCAACCTGATACATTACCTTTGGGGGGAATTATAGAGGAGACTGTGAGCCAGGCATTCTTGTCCAACATCAGTGCCTGAGCTCACAAATGCACTTCTGGAAGAATGGTCAAACATTCTCATAGACACATTCCTAAACCTTGTGCACAGCCTTCCCAGAAGAGTTGAAGCTGTTGTAGCTGCAAATGGTGGGCCATCTCAATATTGAACCTTCGGACTAAAACTGAGATGTCATTAAAGTTCATGTGCATTCTGTAAGGTAGCATCCCAACACTCTTGACAATATAGTGTGTCTGATTGTCTTTATGCATTATTCTTTTTCTGCCTTTTTAATCAAGAGACCCACTATACACTTGAAACACTATTTCTAAATGTAAAAAATAGGGTAGTAACAGTTGCCTTAAAAGTGTATGTAAACCCTAAAAATGAACTTCTCTTATTTGCTACCTACTGGTCTGTTATACCAATGGAAGCATTTTGTTATATCTTTTCAATAAGTTATTTTGCTGTATCTGTTGATCCTACCAGAAATCTTTGAAGCTGATCATTTCTGATGCACCCCCCCCCCCCCCTTCTGTTGACTGTTATCTTATAGCATTGTCTCTAGCTCTCTCTGTGGACTACAAAACACCTATCCCCTGTGTTATGGGGATACAGAGAGGGGGTGTTCTGTAGTTCTGACACATTTTATATATCTAAAGATATACACCTTAAGACAGGAAGCGTGTCACTGGTGGGATCACCCGGTAAAAATAAAGGACACATTGCATGAAGAAAAAGAAAAGGATGAAACCACCAGCACATAAGGATTGGTAAACTCTTATATATTACAATTTGTGCTTGGGTTTAGGTACACCACATGCATATTTTTCTTTAGCCCTGCTCCCTCGTTTGTGAATACAGATAGATGCTGCTGTTAACATTGAAGATTTTCCATTAGGTAACATGCCTCCTGTCACACATATTTTGTGAGTAGTCATTATGAAAATGTACTCCCTAAAATGCTACTTGAGATAATAGATGTTTAAAAACTTTGATCGGAGTACATTCTTGTATTGTCAAAATTAAATTATTCTGTAGCTGCAATGATTCACTTCATCATTATTTACTTAAAAATAAATCCACTAAAACAGTCTTTAGTATGATGAAGTATGCATGATCAAACAGCTCAAAATGGAGGCTTTGTGTATCATTCTGTTTGGCTTGTTTGGAAAATATTTCAAAGACCTAAAAGATTAGTTGTAATAACCAGGACACTGGCCATAGCAGCTAATACAGTACCACACAGAGGTACATTTATATAAGCTGTATAAAACCATTGGAAACCTTGCCAAGTTTGGTGTAATGCCCCGTACACACGAGCGGAAATTCCGCCAGCAAAAGACCGATGAGAGCTTTTGGTCCGAAAATGCGACTGTGTGTATGCTCAATTGGACTTTTGCTGGCGGAATTCCAGCCAGCAAAAGATTGAGAGCATGTTCTCAATTTTTTGGTCGGAAAAAGTTCCGATCTGAAATTCCGATCGTCTGTACCAATTCTGACGCGCAAAATTCCTACGCATGCTCGGAAGCATTGAACTTCATTTTCTCGGCTCATCATAGTGTTGTCTGTCACCGCGTTCTTGACGGTCGAAAGTTCAGCGAACTTTTGTGTGACCTTGTGTATGCAAGCCAAGCTCGAGCAGAATTCCGTCGGAAAAACCATCCAAGATTTTTCCGATGTAAATTCCGCTCGTGTATATGTGGCATCAGAGATCTTTTCTCTCATAAAAGACTAAATAAATAATGTGTGTTTGAAGAACAACATTCCAACTGCATATAATAAAGGTGCACTAAGATCAAATTTTAAGTTTTAGGCCGGGTTCACACCTATGCGGGTTTCCCGCATCCAATTCGTATAGCAGGAGAATGTGACTGGCTCTCTATTGAGCCGGTTCACACATCTCCGCAGTAGGTCCAGTGCGTTTTGCAGGAAAAACATGTGCCTTTTTTGGTCCATTTCAGGTCCAAAATCAGACCAAAATTCAGGCTGAAATCGGACCTGAAACGGTGAACCAGCATGCACCGGACCCCTGCTGCGTGACAGATGCAGCTCATATGTGAACCGAGCATGAAAAATATGTGTTGCACTGAGTGGTTTATTTTTCATTGTGGCTTTTACAGTATTACATGTGAAAATACACAATAGGTAAAGGTGCACCGTATAGAAATTTTGGTGCTGAAACCAAAAATTCATGATACAATTGTCCGAAACCAAAAATGACAGTTTAAAAAAAAATATATACTTTTATGTATAATTGTATTATAATTGGCTTTTTATTTAATATCATTAATTTATTGTCGACCATTATTGGCACCTTTAGCACAAGAAAAGTTTAAGAAAAGTGCATCCCTTTAAATTCTAAGTACATATTCACACTGGTCCCTTGTGCTTCTGTTGGGGTGTTAAAAAACTTGTTTGCTGGATTTCGTGTCAATTAAAATAACGGCACCAAAAATGCACCTCCACGTTGAAATGCATTAAAAACGTAGCAATAACACACACGTGTTATGTTTTTGATGCGCTTTTTGAGTCACATGACCTATGAAAAACAGCCATAAGCACAGCAAAATCGTGGTAAAATCGCAGCAAAATTGCATGCGTTATTTACGCCAAATATTGGCACCTCGTTCTCTATCGGCAAAATGCCGAAAACACAATTTTCGCCTGATATGCGTCGCCCGACAAAATTTTGCTGCATCTCTAACATTAGATGTTCCAGATTTCCAAGTACCACCCCACTATATTTTTTGGAGAGACTGGTTGCACATAATCATGCAATTGCAATCTCTCCCATAAAAACGGCTACATTTGCCTACAATAGATTCACAAAAACCTCAGATTTTAAGAAACCCTGTCACTAAAATAAAATTAAAAAAGCTGTTATTGGCTCTCAACCTCATAGGAATTAAAAAAAACCTAACAACTTGGTGCATGCAACCAATCCTGACAGTACCTGAGCTGTCATCAGCTACATAAGGGAAGAGGATAGTGATGGCATCATTGCCAGAATATGATCAGTGGAAGAACCTACAGTAGGTATTGACCAAATGATCAGCTCATCCATAGCAATGTCCTATCCTGCACATTCCTATTGGCCAGTGAGGTAGCCAATCATAGTGATGAGCTTGCAAACAATAGGAGGAATCAGGGTTTGACACTGCCCTAAAAATGTTGGAGCTTTACCTACCAGAGCAGCTTCAAATTTGGGCATAGTGGCAAGGCTTTGAGTCTATAAAAATGAAAAAAGTGTGACAGCGCTGCAATAATAAAATATATAGTATGCCAAGAAAACTTCTACTGATAGTGCAATATAATGCAATATAATGTGCAAAAAGATAGAATAATGCTGAATAAGGTGCAATAAATCCAATAATGCAGTATAAAGTGCAAAAAGTCCAATAATAAATATATGGAGAATCCTTCACAGTGATATTTCTTCTAAAAAGACTCTTTATGCTGAGTGCTCCCACCACTGCATGCAATGGCCGCTCACCTCCTTTGACCCCTCCCTCAAGGGGTCAAAAATGCCTTTGCACTTAGTGCCAATAAACTCTTTAAGCAATCCTCTGTAATCTTTATTCTGCTCAAACAACACGATCGATGGCCAGCATAAGTTCCATTCTGAATACAAGAGTTAAAAATAGGCTTTGTTCAAAGATTTCCAACAGCTCAACAGATCTCTATGTACAACAATGGCGAGTGGCACCAACAGCAAGAGCCTCTTATTATCACTCTCTAGGGAAGTCCACAAACGGTCTACTTATTGAAAGTGACGTTATGATCAGCAGCCTTGCACATAATTGGCAGGCTGTCCATGGTAACCCCCAGACTGGACACTATATCATTTTTGTTAGCAATTCAACTGATTGCATGTTGTGTAGCTGTTAAAGATTGAATATTAGCACGCATTCATCTGTGGTACAAGTTGCTGAGACTTTTAAGAATGTCTGAAGATCATTGTGTGATTTGTTCATCAAAACAGTATCCAGAAGAACATTTCAAGTTTGTGTTAGAAAAAAAATTAACATCAAAGCTGGTGACTTGAAGAAAGTGAAGATAATGTTTTTTTTATTTTTTATTTCTGTCCATGCTATATATAAAGTAGGTTGCTTTTTACTGCTTTATTGCACATATACAGACAGTCCCCGGGTTACAAACAAGATCTATGTGTTCTATACAGTAGGTTTGTTCTTAAGTTGAATTTGTATGTAAGTTGGTATTTTTTTTTTTAACCTCTCTGGCGGTATGATTATTTAATATTTTTGATGCTGAAAGCGGTACCATTATTTTGCATGGAAATTTGCCATTTTATATTGTAGGCCTGTAATTCTTAGGAATAACTCACTTAAATCTGTCCAAACAAGAGTCTAGTAGACATCCCGGGTATGATAAAGTTTGAAACACGAAATCAAAAATTATAATATAATAAATAACTATAAATAATTATACCAAATAATAATATAATAATAATCAAAAATTATTCAATAATGTAATCAAATCAAAAACACTGAAATTTGCTCAGTTGCAGAATTGTCGCTGTCTTTACTCTTCAGTGTTTGATGACGGATTTCCCCACAAATCACTATTACTCGATTCTGCGAGTGATTCTAATTTATTATCGTTGTTTTCTAGCTGGTCTAAAACCACTTTTGATGTAAAGGGACGGTTTTGGTTGCTATGGACAATCTCCAGTTTCCAAGCAGAAAGAACATTTTTCATAATATAAAACTGCATGCAGGGCACGGGGCAAACCACTAGGGACAAAAGGGATGTGAAATAATTTCATACAGTAATGTAATCTGTAAGATTACAGTATACTGTATGTATTGTGTGTTTCACTTTTTGAATTTGGCGCCGTTCTCCGTCCCCGTGAGTCGCAACGCTCGCAGGGAATGGAGCCCGGCTCCGTGATGAATCGAGCGGAGGACGAGCAGCTCACACTGCGGAGAGACATCGCAGGATCCAGGGGACAAGGTAAGTAAGCTCTTCCTGGATCCTGCGATGCGATCCCGAGTCTGGCTCGGGATTACCGCTTTTGGTTCTGAAATGCTACCCTGAGCCAGACTCGGGAATACCGCCAGGGAGGTTAAGTGTAACTCCAGCCAAAAAAATATTTTGTACATTTTTTTGGGTAGCACGGGGAAGGGTTAGCATCCCTGTAACTTTTGTTTTGCTGTCCATGCCCCTGTTCAGAAAATTTCATCTCACTTTCCATCCCCGTGACAATTGGATTTTGAAAATGTTGGGTTGTTGTGGAAACAAGGATTAGTGATAAAGCTTAAGTGGAGACAGCTTTTTCCCATGATAACTCTACCCCTAGATAACTCTTATCTAGGGGTAGATTTACTCTCACTTCCTGTTGTCTCCCTTAAGTATGAGTCTATGTAAGTCAGATGTTTGTGACTCAGGGACTGCCTGTATGATGATCAGTCATAATTTTATCATCACCCACCTAATTTTGAGTAGATCCAATTGTGCTGCCAAAAAAGCTTTTTTTGCCACTAAACTAGACAAGACCTCTGAAGGTATTCTGTGGTATCTGGTACCAAGACCTCAGTAGTAGATCTTTTTAGTCCTGTAAGTTTCAAGGTGGGGCCTCCATGGATCTGATTTGTTTTTCCAGCACATCGCACAGATGCTCTGTTGGAATGAGATCTGGAGAATTTGGAGGCAAAATCAACACCTCAAAATCATTGTTGTGCTCCTCAAACCATTTTTGTTTTTATTTTTTTATCAGATTTTATTTTTGAAAATGCATGGTCTTTCATAACAAACAAAATAAAAAAAAAATAATAATAAAAAAAGAAACCCCAGCAAAAACCAAAATCAAATCACTGTTTGGAACAGTAACAGCATCAATACATTTGGGCAATGTTCTGCATTCTGGTGACATCTCTTCCCCAGGCAAGCAATGCACATCCACCCGGTCATCAGGGCCGGTGCTGCCACTAGGCGAACTAGGCAGCTGCCTAGGGTGCACTGCCACCTAGGGGCACAGCTGACCCTTGCCTCACCTCTTCCTCCTCCTCATCGCTCCCCATGCTCCCAACAGGGCCGCTGATAGAGGGGCCCGGACAGCAAAGGGTTCAGTGTGGTAGGCGGGTGGTAGTAATTGCAGAGCGGTGTGCGGCTTTCCCTCTCTTCCTCCCACCGGATGCTGAAGGGAGAGGGACAGACCAATGTGACAGGCAGCCAATAGCACTGCTCTTCTGAGTGGGAGGGTGTGACTGCTAAGTTGCTCCACCTCCCACCACCTCCTTAGCCAATCAGATTGCTCAGCCTACCACATTTGATCAGAAGATGCTAGTGGCCAGTGCAGGGCGGGATGGAGAGGATCCGACATACCTGAGCATGAAGAAGAGGTGTGATCATGTCACCCGCTCACTGGTAATGGCAAACACCTGCTGCAGAAGTCTAATCATCAATGTGTTCTCCGGTCCTGTGTGTAGATTAGGCAATAATCACAATGATCGAAGGATGACTTCCTCTCTGTCTTCTCATACTAGTTCTTATCTGTGTTTTTATTTACACTGCACACAGGACGGGTGACTAATGATTAGACTTCTGGAAGATGCTTCAAACTTCAACTGTTTTTATAGCTATTTGTGCCACAGTCCCATGTTAGCCATCCCTGATTTATCAAACTATTTCCTTGTTATCTTTGAAAGAATTATCACTATGTCCGCAGTCTCTGATCCTCTCCTGTATTATAACCACAGTCTCTGACCATCTCTTATATTCTAACCGCACTTCTCTGACCTTCTCCTGTATTATAAACGCAGTCCCTGACCATCTCCTGTATTATAATCGCAGTCTCTTACCATCTCCTGTATTATAACCGCAGTCTCTGACCATCTCCTGTGTTATGACCGCAGTCTCTGACCCTCTCCTTTACCATGTCTGCAGTCTCTGACCCTCTCCTGTACCATGTCTGCAGTCTCTGACCCTCTCCTGTATTATAACCGCAGTCTCTGACCATCTCCTGTAATAAAACCACAGTCTCTGACCATCTCCTGTGTTATAATCGCAGTCTCTGACCCTCTCCTGTACCATGTCTGCCATCTCTGATCCTCTCCTGTACCATGTCTGCCATCTCTGACCATCTCCCGTACCATGTCTGCAGTCTCTGACCCTCTCAAGTATTATAACCGCAGTCTCTGACCATCTCCTGTGTTATAACCACAGTCTCTGACCTTGTCCTGTATTATAACCACAGTCTCTGACCATCTCCTGTATTATAACCGCAGTCTCTGACCATCTCCTGTATTATAACCGCAGTCTCTGACCATCTCCTGTGTTATAACCACAGTCTCTGACCCTCTCCTGTACCATGTCTGCAGTCTCTGACCCTCTCCTCTACCATGTCTGCAGTCTCTGACCCTCTCGTGTATTATAACCGTAGTCTCTGACCATCTCCTGTGTTATAATCGCAGTCTCTGACCTTTTCCTGTATAATAATTACAGTCTCTGACCATCTCCTGTATGATGACCGCAGTCTCTGACCTTGTCCTCTATTATAACAGCAGTCTCTGACCCTCTCCTGTACCATGTCTGCCATCTCTGACCCTCTCTTGTACCATGTCTGCAGTCTCTGACCCTCTCATGTATTATAACCGGAGTCTGTGACCATCTCCTGTGTTATAACCACAGTCTCTGACCTTGTCCTGTATTATAACCGCAGTCTCTGACCATCTCCTGTTTTATAACCGCAGTCTCTGACCCTCTCCTGTACCATGTCTGCAGTCTCTGACTCTCTCCTGTACCATGTCTGCAGTCTCTGACCCTCTCCTGTACCATGTCTGCAGTCTCTGACCCTCTCCTGTATTATAACCTCAGTCTCTGACCATCTCCTGTATTATAACCGCAGTCTCTGACCATCTCCTGTATTATAACCGCAGTCTCTGACCATCTCCTGTATTATAACTGCAGTCTCTGACCATCTCCTTTATTATAACTGCAGTCTCTGATCTTCTCCTGTACTATAACCACAGTCTCTGACCTTCTCCTGTATTATAACCTCAGTCTCCGACCATCTCCTGTTTTATAACAGCAGTCTCTGACCATCTCCTGTGTTATAACCACAGTCTCTGACTCTCTCCTGAACTATGTCTGCAGTCTCTGACCCTCTCAAGTATTATAACCGCAGTCTCTGACCCTCTCCTGTACCATGTCTGCCATCTCTGATCCTCTCCTGTAGCATGTCTGCCATCTCTGACCATCTCCCGTACCATGTCTGCAGTCTCTGACCCTCTCAAGTATTATAACCGCAGTCTCTGACCATCTCCTGTGTTATAACCACAGTCTCTGACCTTGTCCTGTATTATAACCACAGTCTCTGACCATCTCCTGTATTATAACCGCAGTCTCTGACCATCTCCTGTATTATAACCGCAGTCTCTGACCATCTCCTGTGTTATAACCACAGTCTCTGACCCTCTCCTGTACCATGTCTGCAGTCTCTGACCCTCTCCTCTACCATGTCTGCAGTCTCTGACCCTCTCATGTATTATAACCGTAGTCTCTGACCATCTCCTGTGTTATAATCGCAGTCTCTGACCTTTTCCTGTATAATAATTACAGTCTCTGACCATCTCCTGTATGATGACCGCAGTCTCTGACCTTGTCCTCTATTATAACAGCAGTCTCTGACCCTCTCCTGTACCATGTCTGCCATCTCTGACCCTCTCTTGTACCATGTCTGCAGTCTCTGACCCTCTCATGTATTATAACCGGAGTCTGTGACCATCTCCTGTGTTATAACCACAGTCTCTGACCTTGTCCTGTATTATAACCGCAGTCTCTGACCATCTCCTGTTTTATAACCGCAGTCTCTGACCCTCTCCTGTACCATGTCTGCAGTCTCTGACCCTCTCCTGTACCATGTCTGCAGTCTCTGACCCTCTCCTGTACCATGTCTGCAGTCTCTGACCCTCTCCTGTATTATAACCTCAGTCTCTGACCATCTCCTGTATTATAACCGCAGTCTCTGACCATCTCCTGTATTATAACCGCAGTCTCTGACCATCTCCTGTATTATAACTGCAGTCTCTGACCATCTCCTTTATTATAACTGCAGTCTCTGATCTTCTCCTGTACTATAACCACAGTCTCTGACCTTCTCCTGTATTATAACCTCAGTCTCCGACCATCTCCTGTTTTATAACAGCAGTCTCTGACCATCTCCTGTGTTATAACCACAGTCTCTGACCTTGTCCTGTATTATAACCGCAGTCTCAGACCATCTCCTGTATTATAACCGCAGTCTCTGACCATCTCCTGTATTATAACTGCAGTCTCTGACCCTCTCCTGTATCATGTCTGCAGTCTCTGACCCTCTCATGTATTATAACCGCAGTCTCTGACCATCTCTTGTGTTATAATTGCAGTTTCTGACCTTTTCCTGTATTATAATCGCAGTCTCTGACCATCTCCTGTATTATAACCGCAGTCTCTGATCTTCTCCTGTAATATAACTGCAGTCTCTGACCCTCTCCTGTACCATGTCTGCCATCTCTGACCCTCTCCTGTACTATGTCTGCAGTCTCTGACCCTTTCCTGTACCATGTCTGCAGTCTCTGACCCTCTCATGTATTATAACCGCAGTCTGTGACCATCTCCTGTGTTATAACCACAGTCTCTGACCTTGTCCTGTATTATAACCGCAGTCTCTGACCATTTCCTGTGTTATAACCGTAGTCTCTGACCATCTCCTGTACTATAACTGCAGTCTCTGACCTTCTCCTGTACTATAACTGTATTATAACCACAGTCTCTGACCATCTCCTGTGTTATAACCGTAGTCTATGACCATCTCCTGTACTATAACTGCAGTCTCTGACCTTCTCCTGTACTATAACTGCAGTCTCTGACCTTCTCCTGTATTATAACTACAGTCTCTGACCATCTCCTGTGTTATAATAGCATACAGGGCAAGGGGATTCATAACTCAAGGCCCACCAAAATCCTCAGCACCAGGCCCATGATGCTCTTAATCCAGGCCGAACGACCAAAGTCGCAAAGGTCGCACTTGCAATCGGGCCCTGGTGTTCTACCACTGTGGTCAATTCTGCCACTAATATATTTTTTTATAATGGCACACAGTGAAATAATTAAAAAGTGTCATTATAAAAAAAATAAGCTGCTATCTGTTGTTATATGTATGTATGCATACATATATATTTGCTTTTGTTCACTGCACAACATAGCAACAACACAAACCACTTTGTACTGTACCCTGCACTGCAGCCTTAGGATCATCATCCTATTTGTGCTAGGGCCAGTGGTGTACCTTGGGGGGTGGGGGGGTGGAGCGGCACCCATTGGTACCGCAACTCTATTCTAATGCTGAATTCTAATGCTGCAGCTCACTGGCTGCATGGTCCAGCAGATACTGGAGAAACAAATAGAAGGAGACTGACTTCATAACATACCAGAGCTGAATCACTCCACTCCCCCTCCCCCTCCCCCTGCACACCCTATTGAAGCTTTCTTGAGCAACCCTGCAGCTACTATTGCTTTGCAACTTAGAAAAAGTGGATGCAGCATAGCTTAGGAATGGCTTTCTATGGAAAAAAAGGTAAAACTAACTATAAGTGCAAATACAGTGCACACAGAGTAATCACAAAAATTGTGTCATTAGTCCATAGGAAAATCAGATAGTTCAAAGGTTAAAAGTAAAATAATGGCAAGGCAACGGCGGCTGCTGTCCTCAGAGAGCTGGCTCTGTGTATAGGGAGACAAATGGGAAAACGCAGGAAGCGCCACCCAAGTGCAGTATTAAAAGCAGCTTTAATGGCAAGTTATTAAAACACACTTACAAAAAGTAAGAACATCATAGGCTCATCTGTGTATATGGAGTCCCTGGGAAGGTCCCTGTGTCTGGATCCGGTCCCTGTGCGAGGCTGTGTGATGGTCTGGTCGATCTGCAGCATGTCCTGTGGCCACCAGGAAGAGGCTGGAACCGGCGTGGAATGTACATAACTAATGTCATGGGTCACAGGAACACATCCAGGGGATGGAAGAGAGGGTTGCAGGCTACGCACTCGGAGCTACAGCTCCTTCTATTGGCCTGGAGTGGGGGTGTCCTAGTGGTGCTATTTATATGTCGGCGCTGTGGAACAACAGGTCCCAGCGTGGACAGATGTGCAAAGTAATTATGTTTGGGGGAACAGATATAAAGGTACTAGCTAATAGGATTAAAAGACAAGTATAACAACATAAATATAGAACAATAAACCAATAAAAACAATGAAAGAGACGGCCAAAAATAACGGCCAACAATAAATAAAAGCTAAACATAGAGAGGGAAAAATTCATTCAGGCATATTCCCAAGGCTCACCCTTGATTACAACTACCAAACTATATTACTTTTAAAAGAATATACAGTATCTCACAAAAGTGAGTACACCCCTCACAATTTTGTAAATATTTTATTATATCTTTTTATATCTATCTATACACAGATGAGCCTATGATGTTCTTACTTTTTTATACCTTGCCATTAAAGCTGCTTTTAATACAGTACTTAGGTGGCGCTTCCTGTCTTTCCCCTATTTCTATGGAGCGGGCGAAAGGAGCAGAGTGTTTCAGCACTAGTGTGCTATGAGGTTACCTTTCTCCTGCTTAAAATCAGACCACACAGCCTGTACCTTACCTAATAGAGTGAGGCATCCCAGCTGTAGCACAAATTTACAAGGGAGAGCCTGCCTGGACCTAGAACCCATCTATTAGGAGAGGGGATTTGTGTGACAAAGGCCCTGGACTGTGAGGGGGGTGTGCAGAGGAGGCCCAAAACTTTGAGAAGGGTGTGTGCGAAGCAGGCCCTGGGCTAGGAGAGGGAGTACATGGAGGCCCCGGACTAGGAGAGGGGATGCTTAGAAGCCCCGGACTAGGAGAGGGGGTGATTGTAGGCCCCAGACTAGGAGAGGGGATGCTTAGAGGTCCAGGGTTAAGAGAGGGTGTACCTTGAAGCAGTGATATATTTAGGTTTTGTGCTGCCCTAGGCCTGACTAGACTTGTGCACCCCCTAATTTAAATATGACCCACCCCTTCCTGTCAAGGCCACATCCATTCTGGATTAAGACCCACCCTGTCATCTGTAAACCACACCCCTTCCTCCCTAGGCTCCACTTTTCCCTCTTAGAGCTCCACCTCTTCCTCTCTGTACATTAAAAGTGGATACCAAGTGCGTATATTTTGCGCTATATACAGAGAGCGCACTCCTGAACGCTGCAATGTACAGAGTGTAGCGTTCAGGAGTTTGCTATGTACATAGTCAATGCATGAGGTGAACCTCTGTGTCTCAGATAAAAAAGATATACTAGGACTGTGTGCAAAAAAATACCTACTGGGACTGGGTTTGCACAGTCACATAGACTGGTTGATGTTGGTTTGTTTCTCAAGTATATGAAGCCATTGCATATAGACATATTGGGATATTTGATGAAATTTGTTTCAAAAGATAATGGCTGGCAACTGACTTTGTTTTGCAAGTTATTTGTATGAGATAAGTAGTGCAATAATATAGAAAGAACACATTCATAGTATTATCTAAAGCAGTTATTGTACATTTTATCACTGCCAGAAAGTAATGCATGGAGTCTGTGTCCTGTATGTCCCACTGAGGATCTTAACCAAAAGACTTGCTGGTGTCACAATGCAGCATTAATAGATTGAGAAAATTAACTTGTGCTCTGATGCTGTTTTTCCAACCTTCTGTATCCCAACACTGTATAGCCTGCTCTCTGCTATACACCTGTTCCTGTACGGCTTAGAAGTCAAATAAGACGGGCTTGGGAGGGGAGCAGGTACAGTGCCCTTCCCATTGGCTGAGGAGGCAGCAGAGGGGTGGAGCATCTGCAGGCTCTGCATGTTTACTGACACAGGAGTGTATATCAATCTGCCCCTGTCAGAACTAACTAAGGAACAGCGTTTTTTGTGGCCAGAGCTGTTGTATCCCTCCACAGGGAAAAAAAGTCCCCAACCTTCTGGCATCAATTAAGGAATTTGCAGGTACAATGCTATTAAAAAAAAACAGGGTGGCATATGCAAGAGGCGGCATATGAATTTTGGTGGTGCTATGGGAGTGCTGGCACCGCCCCTGGCCACCAGTCTATCCAAACATCAGGCCAATCATCAACCCGTATTATCATACCGGCAGCAGTGCGGCTGCTTTATGGGGAGGTGCCAGACCAATTTCCCTCCTGGACCCACTCCCCCAGCCCAGTGCGTCCCATAAGACTGGCACTACACTATAAGTGTAGCGCAAGCCAGCAGGGACTCTTTTTGTGCGGGAGCCAGGAGAAGGATGTTTTTTTTGTGTGGGGGGAAGCTTTTTTACTGCCCCCCTGCAAAGTGCTGCCCTAGGCCTGGGCCTTGTTGGCCTAGGCCAAGATACAGAGTTGCCTGGAAGCCCTGGATTAGGACAGCGGGTGTCCAGAAACCCTGGACTAGGACAGCAGGTGTCTGGAGGCCCAGGACCAGGAAAGAGGGTGCCTGAAGGACCTGCCAGATTTAGGGAGAAAGAGCCTAAAGTTTGGACAGAGGGAGACCCAGCTGGAGCCATGAAGGGTGAGCATGGAGTTGTGAGTTCACAGCATACATGGGGACATTTATCAATTGTTGCACATAATGGTGTTAGGTAACAGGTATTCAGTGTATCCCTGTGTGGGCAGTCCCATTAAAGTCAATTGGGGTGCAACAGCTGCACGGACATAGTCGAATAGTTCTGCATTCAAATAAGTGCACCCACTTCTATGGGCTGCTAGTGTGCAGTCCTGAGGTGGATACAGACACAGCAAAAAGCAGGACATGTCTTAGCACCCATCTGAATGAACCTATAGGGAAATTTATCAAAACTGGGGCAGACAGAATCTGAAGTAGCTGTGCATGGCAACCAATCAGCTCATACTGTAGCTTTATTTTCGAAGCTTAACTAATCAAGCTGAAGGTAGAAGCTGACTGTTCACTATGCACAGCTGCTCCAGTTTTTTATAAATTCGAAAAACTGAGTTAAAAGACCTGATTTAAACTTAACTCACTGGACTAGAATAAATTCACATTTTATTAATCAAAAATATAACAAAAACATATAAATTGTGTATTGCTTTAACCACCTTCGTGCCCACGCTATAGCCGAAAGATGGCTACAGCGTGCACCTTAATTGCCGGGATTGCCTCCATGTACATCCTTCCTTCACAGGGAAAATCTGTGATGGCCGTGTCCTTTGGACACAGCCAATCAAAGATCGTGGTAAATGACCGATCACAGCGGGCCATTTACCACATGGTTGGTGTGTCCAATGAGAGATGATCTCAAATTAAAACATGTAAAATTGACGCCTCTCCCTCCTCACACAGAGACAGCATGTGAGGAGGAAGAGCGATCTGTGAGTGTGGGCGATCACAGTGAGTATTGTACAACCTGTTACAGTGCCAAAACAGTGCCCATCAGTATCTCAGTGCCTGTCAGTGTCAGATTGCCCACAGTGCCATTAATGCCCACAGTACCATCAGTGTCACCATGCCCATCAGTATCACATTGTCCATCAGTGTCCACAGTGTCATTAGTGCCCACAGTGCCATAAGCACCCACAGTGCCCATAAGTGTCACTGTGCCCATTAATGTCACAGTGCCTATCAGTGTCAGAGTGCCCACAGTGCCATCAGTTCCCACAGTGCCATCAGTGCCCACTGTGCCATCAGCACCCACAGTGTCATCAGTGCCCACAGTGTCACTGTGCCCATCAGTGTCACTGTGCCCATCAGAGTCACAGTGCACATCAGTGTCAGAGTGCCCACAGTGCCCAGACAGTGCCCACAGTCCCATTTATGCTGCTGTGCCCATCAGTGTCACAGTGCCCATCAGTGTCACTGTGCCCATCAGTGTCACAGTGCCTATCAGTGTCAGAGTGCCCACAGTGCCATCGGTGCCCATCAGTGTCACAGTGCCCACCAGTGCCTACAGTGTCATCAGCACCCACAGTATCATCAGTGCCCATCAGTGTCACAGTGCTCATCAGTGTCACAGTGCCTATCAGTGTCACAGTGCATATCAGGTCACAGTACCCACAGTTTCATTGGTGCCCACAGGTCCATCAGCACCCACAGTGTCATCAGTGCCCATCAGTGTCACAGTGCCCACCAGTGTCACAGTGCCCACCGATGTCACAGAGCCCATCAGTGTCACAGTGTCCACAATGCCATCAGTGTCACAGTGCCCACCAATGTCCGAGTTCCCACAGTGCCATCAGTGCTCACAGTGCCCACAGTCCCATCAGTGTCACCGTGCCCATCAGTGTCACAGTGCCTTTCAGTGTCAGAGTGCCCACAGTGCCAACAGTGCTTATCCATGTCACAGTGCCCATTAGTGTCACCATGCACCCTTCAGTGTCACAGTGTCTATCAGTGTCACAGTACCCACCAGTGTCACAGTGCCATCAGTGCCAACAGAGCTTATCCGTGTCACAGTGCCATTCAGTGTTACAGTGCCTATCAGTGTCACAGTGTGTTCCCTCTGACTCTGTAGACGTCACATGCTGTTCCAGGAGCAGACCGCTACCTTTCCTCCATAGGATACAGCCGGCTTCCTCTCTGGCTCCTTGCGGCTCACACAGCCTGGACTTGGTACCCCCTGGAACATGCTTTGGACATCAGCTACATCCCCAGGATACTTCTATCTCCCATGAAAATACCTGTACTTACTGAGATGTAAGTTTTGAATACTTTTATTGTACCATACATTAAAACATTGCACTCAGAGGCGCTTTTCTGTTCTTTTGTTTTATCAGTGTCACAGTGCCCATCAGTGTCACAGTGCCCATCAGTGTCACAGTGCCTATCAGTGTAATTAATGCTCCTAGAACACCTGAAGGTGCTACTTCAATGTTGGGCCTCTGTATGTAGCCCGGCTGTGTAAATTTCACACACATGTGGTATCGCCATACTCAGGAGGAGTAGTAGAATGTATTTTGGGGTGCAATTTTGGCTATGTACATGCTATGTGTTGGAAAAATCTTGAAAAAAGACAACTTTGTGAAATAAAAAGTATTTTCATTTTTTCCCCACATTTTTCATAAACTTGTGGAAAAAAAGACTCATTATGTCTCATAGAATATACAGTGGGGTGTTTGCTTTCCAAACTGGGTCATTTTGTGAGCGTTTCTATTGTCCTGGTGCTCCAGGGCTTTCAAAAGTGTAATAGGTAGTTTAATTTATGCTCCTAGAACACGTGACGGTCCTCCCTTCATGTTGGGCCTCTCTATGTGGCTAGGCTGTGAAAAAGTCCCACACATGTGATATCGCCATACTCAGCAGTAGCAGAATGTGTTTTGGGGTGTAGTAGCAAATATGCATATGCCTCGTGAAAGAAATAACCTGTTAATATGACAATTTTGTGAAAAAAATTTCATTTTGCAAAGAATTGTGGGGAAAAATGACAACTTCAAAAAACTCACCATGCCTATTACTAAATAACTTGGAATATTTACTTTCCAAAAAGGGGTCATTTGGGGGTATTTATACTTTCCTGGCTTGTTAATGTCTCAAGAAATGAGATAGGCCGTCAGTACATCAGGGGTGATCAATTTTCAATGATTAGCACCATAGCTTGTAGACTTTCACACAGACCAAATAATATACACTTATTTGGGTTATTTTTACCAAAGCAGTGTAGCAGTATAAATTATGGCCAAAATGTATGAAGAAAAATTACTAATTTGCGAAATTTTATAACAGAAACTAAGAAAAAAGTGTTTCTTTGTTTTTTCCCATGAAATTTTATTAAAGTTTTCAAGTTTACAGAGATCACAAGCAAGATTACAAAAGGTAAACAGCAACATAGAAAATATAACATACATTATAGCTTTGACAGTGGCATACATTTTCAGATTATGAAAAAAGTACCATTGAGCATTGGGCGTGGTATTGAGGAAGAAATGTCTAAGTTGTAGGAATTTAAAAAAGGGGATGTGTCAATTAGGGAATTTAGAGGAAATTGCTGGATAGGGCAGGAGTTCACCATTTTGGAAGAATTGTTGAGCTCTAATCGGGGGATCAGGGCATATGTCACCTGGGTTGTGTAGGAATAGGCCGGGGGGGGGGGGAGTCTGGGTTTTGGTCTAACGGGATTAAGGGACCGGGCGAGGGGATTAGTCTGAGAGTTTTGCGTGCAGATCTAAAAGTCAGTATTGTGGGTCCTATTAACGGGTGAGCAGTGTATTCTTTGAGGGTGGATTTATGGTTAATCCATGGTAAGTGAGAGACTGGTATCTTTGCAAAGGAGTTTTCAAGTTGAATCCAACCTTTGCTGATTCTATGTATGTGCCAGTCAACAATTCTGGTAAGGTGGCAAGCCCAATGGTATTTTTGAAGATCTGGTAGACCCAGTCCCCCTTTCAGTTTCGGGAGCACCAGTCTTTCGCAACTTAGTCTGGGGGTCTTAGAAGTCCAAATGAGGTTTCTGCACATTCTCTTATAAGATATGAAGAAAAAAAGGGGGGGTTAATGGCAATAGCCTGGAGTAGATAGAGGAGTCTGGGGAGAACATTCATTTTTAAGATGGCAATTCCGCCGAATCACGAGAAGGGACCTCTATGCCATTTGTGAAGATCTCCCTGAATATTCTGGAGGATGAGTAGAAAGTTTAATGTATAGAGGTCATTCAATTTAGCAGGGACTTGGGTGCCCAGATATGTGATTGTGTGTGGTTCCCAGCCGAAGGGGAAATTAGTTTGGCATTGTGTCACTAACGATGTCAGGAATGTAATGTTTAGGGCTTTCAACTTTGTAAAGTTAATTTGGAGATTTGATAGAGTTTTAAAAAGCGGAAAGTCTGCAGCTGCTGACTTTTAAAATAAGGACACTCGCCTGTCCCCGAATCCAGCGGTTCAGCACTCGAGGCCGGAACCGTCCCTCGGTCCTCGGCAGCTGCCACCGCCGTTCTCTGTGAGGGAATCAGGAAGTGAAGCATTGCGGCTTCACTTCCCGATTCCCTACTGCACATGCGCGAGTCGCTCTGCGCGTCCTAACCGGTCCCCGCTATCTCCTGGGACCCGTGTGTGTCCCAGCAGACAGGAAGAGGCATAGACTCCCGTGGAAGTCTATGCCTCGGAAGGGGCCAAATGTGACAACGGAGGGGAGGAGGGTTCCGAAAAGCAGAGGTTCAATTTTTGTTTGAACCTCCGCTTTAAGGAGGTTGGGGATAGTAGTAATGGGATCGGAGAGAAAAAGCAGAATATCATCAGCGTAGGCTGCTATTTTATAATGTTTGTGATGAATATTAATGCCCTTGATATCCGGGTTCTCTCTCAGTTTACGGAGCATGGGTTCCATGGTGAGGATGAAGATAAGGGGGGATAAGGGACATCCCTGACGAGTTCCGTTTGAAATGGAGAAGGCGTTCGTCAGGCGACCTTTGACTTTAATTCTAGCCATAGGGGAGGAGTATATGTGAGTATCATTTAAATTAGGCGATTTGGAAAGCCCATCACTTGTAATGTAGCCGACATGTAGTCCCAGGCCACTCTGTCGAACACCTTCTCCGCGTCAAGGGAAAGGAAGAAGCCTTTAGTAGAAGATGTAGAGAGCCAGTGGTGTATGTTAATGGCCTTTATGGTATTATCCCTGGCCTCTCTGCCAGGGATGAATCCAACTTGGTCCAACAAAATCAGTGTGGGTAGCAGGGGAAGAATGCGGTTTGCCAGGACTTCGGCATGAAGTTTGAGATCTACGTTAAGTAGTGATATTGGGTGGTAATTTGATACTATTGTTGTGTTCTTGCCTGTTTTAGGGATAAGGGTAATGTGGGCTTCTAGGATATCTTTGTTGGTATTGGGAGAGAATGGGAGATCATTGAATGCCCGAACAAACCGAGGAATGAGGGTGTCAGCGAATGATTTGTAATAACGGACCGTTAGCCTGTCCGGTCCTGGGGTTTTACCTGTTTTCAATTGTTTAGTAAGTGGTGATGGGCAGTACTGTGATAGGAATTCAATTATCGTCTATCGTCGACAGGGGGAGGGGGGGTAGATTGTACAATTGTGAAAAATAATGTACAAATTGGTCAGCAATGTATTCAGAGGTGGCTTTTATGTTGCCTGAGGGATCTTTAAAGGTATGGATAGTGTGTGCTGCTTTTTTGACTTGAAGGGCTCTGGCCAGTGATTTTCTGGATTTATTGCCGAATTCGTAGAACAGCTTTTGGGTTAGGGCGTATTTTCATTTTAGCATCTGTGTAATTCCCCTAGGAGTTCCTCCTTAGCTCGTAGCAGTTAGTTGAATGAGGATGTGGCCAGTAACAGTTTGTGTGCTAGTTCAAGCGAGAGAATGCGTGCTGTCAATTTCTCGATATGTGCCTTTCTATTTTTGTGTCTCTTGGCTGCTAAGGAGCTGAGTTAACCCCTGATTACACATTTATGTGCGACCCAAATTGTAGCAGGGGAGGATTCCTCTGAAGTGTTTTCTGCGAAATATTGGGAGAGGTGTTCGCGTAATTTAAGTGCGATTTCCATGTCTGTTAAGAGAGAGTTGTCGAAGCATCATATATATGATCTAGTGCGTGTAATCGGTGGAGGCGTCTGTTTCTTCTCTGTGGTGCGGGATGCGCAGGTAATAGAGCCCAGTTGCGGCGTCTCAGTCCCGAATAGTGTGTTGCCAGAAGTAAGCTGTAGTGACCTCTCTTCCGGTCAGTCCCTCGTTGCAGGCCGCAGAGCATTGTGGGGATTGTAGTTTGGCTTACAGGCTACATTCGTATTGCGCTCTTGTTGGATATTGCAGTCTGTCCTGTGACAACAGGCGTAAATAGGCAGCAATAGGAAGCTGAGCTTCAATGAGAATCACATAACAAGGTTGATCAGATTGCATGTGTGGTAAAAGAGAATGTCAGGTCTTGGTAAACTTGCAGAAACAGTAAAACTTAAGTCAAAGGAGCCAAGCATGGCTAACTAGGAGTAGGTAGCAAGGGGTACCTGAAGAGGGCTCAGCGGTCCCGATGGGCTCTCCTGGATCTTGGCAAGTTGGAGAGGCTGTAAGCCCGATGGATGCTGCGGGACGAAGTATGTTGTCTCTTCTCCTGCGGTACCTGGTGTCTTGCACATCCATAGGTTTCTCTTGTAGTGTGGATTTCCTTACTGTGGGGTGGCGAAAATCAGCATACCAGTTTGGGACATCTACCATGGGGATGCCTAATATCTGAAAGAAGTGAGGTAAATCTTCTGGCACTTTCAGTAGTGCTGGGCGGCCCTGTGTGGAGGCTGACAGGCAGAAAGGAAACTTCCATTTATATTGGACCTGTTTAGTATGCAGGGTATCAAGCAGGGGTTTTAAGTCTCTGCGGTGTTGCAATGTAATGCCAGAGAGGTCTTAGTAGATTTGTATGTTCACTCCATCGTGTGTCAGTTGTGGTCAGCCTCTCGCTTGTCCGAGTCCCTTCCTATAGGCTGTAAGGCTCGATGAATCCTCTCCATCTCAATTGCTGACTGAGGGGGTCTATTGAGCAGACCGTTGAACAAGCCTACCTGCCCCTGTTGTCGAGGTCTTCCATGTGGTGTTGCAAGTCCCTTAGTTGTAGGGTGGGAGTGTCAATGCGATTTGTGGCCTGACGGAGTACCGTGTCATGGCGTTCCATCACTTTTTCCACCTCATGTACTCTGTCAGTGAGCGCATGAATGTCCAAGCGGAGTTCCAAAATGGCGGCCGATAGGGTGTTTTTTTATGTCCGCGGCAATGGTTCGTAGGTCATGTATGCTTAAGTGGGGTTGAGGGGGGACCTCCGTGGAGACGACTGAGGGTGGAGCGGATAGTGTCGCTGTCAGTGAGGGAGCTGTTGTCTGTGAGTGTCCGTGGTGGGAAGACGCCATGTTCCCTCTGGGGGTCCGGAACATTTCAGGGATATTTTGGCTAAGGCTCCCGTTCTGTTCCCAGGGGGAGTGGGAACAGGATGCTGAAGAGTTGCGGGATGCTGTCCCCATGTTTTAGACGTGTTTAGGGGTGAGGTTACTTCCGATAAAGGGTTGCTTTATCCTGTTGCGGTGAGAGCTCTAGAGTCAAGCGTCTATCTTCCTGCTAGGTCAAGCCACTTCCCAAGTGTTTTTTGTTTTCAAAATGTTTGGTCTTTTTTTCAATTATAGCGTAAAAAATAAAAAACCCAGTGGTGATTAAATACCAGCATAAGAAAGCTGTATTTGTTTGAAAAAAGGACAAAAAATCATATGGGTACAGTGTTGCATGACTGAGTAATTGTCATTCAAAGTGTGAGAGCACTGAAAGCTGAAAATTGATCTGGGCAGGAGATGGGTTTAAGTGCCCAGTAGGCAAGTGGTTAAAATGGGACAAAGCCCACATCATACACACCTAAAATCATGCATCCACCTCTCTCACTATACAAATACTCAATGAGCCCCTACAAACATCTTTATGTAGTGATTTAGTTGAAAAAATACTCAAAAAAGATAAAGAGATGTATAAAAAAAATCTGAAAATAATAATAGTGGTGATCCCATGCATGGTAGCTAAATGGAACTAAGGAGACAAAGAGTTTAATTCTTTGTAAAGCAAGGTGAAAAACAAGCCAATAGCCATTCAATGATAATATCTTCATAAAGGATGATGGTAAATATTATAAATATCAGTACTCTAAGGTGCCAGATCGAGGAACAAGCAGGAAAACATGGATCTCTGATTGACTCATATTGAGAGAACTCCTATAGTGATGAGGGAGAGATGAATTTGCATGGTCCAGAGTCAATGACTGTCTAGAGCATATGTCTGTATGGTTCCAAGATGGGCTTTGTGAACATAACCTCCCCCGCACATTAAAGCACATTCAAGTAAACCATTCCAATGGCTGCCTTGGAAAAGTGTCCTCCAAGTCATTGAACAAGACCCACGGACCACAAAATCAATGGTTGAGTTTGTAAAAACATGCATGTAAGTTTATACTTATCCATCCAGTAGATTCAAACAATAGACCTCATGTACAAGAGATGAGGTGGATGCCTGATACGCCTGACCAGTTTCGCCAGGCACAGGCCGGTTGCTTCAGAGGCAAAGTCACTCCCATAATTTAGAGCCATTTTTACTTATTTTTATACAATATAATATAATCTTTGTAGGTGATCTATGGGATAATCTTTGAGAGCCTACTTTAGTGTTTATTTTTTGTAAATTCCATATAACTGTGTTTTACATTCACTTTTCTTTACATGCACTCTAAGTACATCACATTCTTTGTTAAGTTTGGCTTTGTATAGAAAAACATATGTAATAGAACAGCTTTATTTTAATAAAATAAGTGTGCTGAAGTTTGTAGATGTCTGTTACACGCTTGCTTCTGGTATAGTCATTAAATCATCCACCCCTCCCACTACTGTTTATACAATTTGACCACACACACAATCTGGCACAGCGCACTGCTTGTATAGGCCACTTCATCAGCTGATTTAAGTGACAAACAGTTGTAGTCACAAAAAATGAAGGCTAACATCAGTGGCTATAATTTTATGTCAGTTTCCTAGTTAAGGATGAAAGGTGGACATTTTAAGCAGTTAAATGGAAAATTGATATATGTTAGGTCAGAGACACTGAATTTAATGTTGTTTAAAGTTGTTGTTTTTTAACAACTGGAGACCTATAGGTTTGTTGAGAACTGCTACAGAGAACCTAAGTTTTGGGAAGCTTTGTAATGGAAAGCTGTTGTAATACAGTTATCATTCCTATTAATGCTACTATAATTATATATCTGTTCTTCTACAATATTAATTTGAATAATGAACCTGTTTCTGCATATTGTTCAGTTACCTGAACAGCCTATGATATCAAGCCCATAGTGGCAGGAAGGCCTTCTCAAACCAAGCTTAGTTTTTTTTTTTTTTTTTTTATGTGGGGGGGGGGGGGGGGGTAATGGTTCAGGTTAAGTAAACATTTGCAGATGCTATTATAATATTCCATAATGATAAGTATCACTGGCAGTGTCTACCTGCACTGAGTTTTCCCTCCCCTCTGCAGTAAGCAGTTAACTTCATGTATCCTATGCTTGAAGGTAAAAAACCTTCTGTGTGCTGGGCCCCCTCAGCCCCCCCCCCAATCCTTACCTGAGCTAGCTCCGATCGAGAAATGTTCACAATAGCCTCGGCTGTCCTGGGACTTTCCCTCCTCATTGGCTGAGACAGCAGCGGTAACCCATTGGGAGGGGAGGCTTCTGGTAAGCCACAGCTCTATGTGTCCTATGGATGGATAGAGCAGCGGCTCGGGAGTGAGGGCACCCCAGGGCAAGCAGCTTTATCTAGGGGCACTGCTTGAGGGGGAGGAGCCAGGAGCATTGGTGGGACCCAAAAAGAAGAGGATCATAACTATACAAAACCACTGCACAGAGCAGGTAAGTATAACACATTTGTTATTAAAAAAACACAAAGCTTTAATACCACCTTAAGTTATTCCTTTTTATCCTGTTTAGTTATATAATGCAAGCCTTTTTAGTGTTTAGTCTGCTATGCAATGTTTGATGATACACAGCTAACTTGATTCCAATGAGATTCTTAAGGTACTGATATACATTGGTAGATCATCTGTGGTTCAAGTTGTGATCTTTATATCTATGGACTTTTTTTGTCCTCAGCAAACATTCTATCAGATACGTCTTGCATTTCTTTGCAGAACATTCTTATTCCTCTAAAGTAGGAAAAGCATCAGAAATATCTGCTGTGCACATAAACAAGTAAGCTCAAGCAACACAACCATTTAAGTGTTTAAAGTGGCCGAAAGCAAGGAAGAAGACTCTACAACAGGGACACAACAGCCACAAAGAAAAGGTTTGAACCTCCCCAGCTTTAAATTGCTATCCCTGTTGTAGATTTCTGTTCAACTTGTGATTATAAGGTTTTTGCTGTGCTAGAAGGTGATAATGAGCTCTTTGAGCAGTATTGCAAAAGAAGATTTTTCAATCTGTTTTTTCTGGTGGCAGCTCAGGTTCATCCAGTCTTCTAAGGAGAGCAAAAATATAGTATATTATGTGTACTATTGGCAACATCCAGCAAGAATCACAGTGAATCCCAGCATTTGTTGGGGACATATGAAGGCGAGCATATATCTCCCCAGTCATCATCCTGGATTAGAAAGCTGCTTGTCTGGGGCCTTCCAGACACACATCATTTACATGCACATCGATAACATATTGTCAACACAAATTGCTAAATTTGGAGGATGGGACACAAGTGGTCACTGACTGGTAGCAATAGAATGTTGGAGGTTTCTATTACTCATTTGTTGAATAGTGCATCAGCCGCTTGGAAGATTCCTCCCCCCCCCCCCCTTCATGACCAGGCCATTTTTTGCTTTTTGGCACAGCGTTACCTTAACTGACAATTGCGCGGTCATGCAATGCTGTACATAAATGAAATACATATACATTTTCCCCTACAAATAGAGCTTTCTTTTTGTGGTATTTGTGGTATTTGATCACCTCTGGGTTTTTTTTTATCTTTTGCGCTATAAACAAAAAAAGACTGGCAATTAAAAAAAAAATTATATATATATATATATATATATATATATATATATTTTACTTTCTGCTATAAAACATATCCATTAAAAAAATAAAAATTCTTCATACAGGCCAATATGTATTCTGGTACATGTTTTTGGTAAATAAAAAATTCCAATAAGTGTATATTGATTGGTTTGTGCTAAAGTTATTGCGTTTACAAACTATGGTATATATACAGGAATTTTTTTTTTTTTTTTTATACTAGAAATGGCAGCGATGAGCAACTTATATGGCAGACAATCTGACACTTTTGACACTTTGTGGGAACCAGTGACACTAATATAGCGATCAGTGCTAAAAATATGCATTGCCACTGTACTAATGACACAGGCTGGGAAGGGGTTAAATATCTAGAGCAATCAAAGGGTTAAATGTGTGCCTAACCAGTGTTTTTGGGTTTGCTATGTGCTGTTTTTACTAAGGGATGTGGTGTTTTTTTTCCCCCTACTTTGCAGGGAAACAAAATCCACCACATCTCTGCTGACGAAACAGAGCTCTGCCTTGTTTACTTAGGCAGAGCGCTGTTCTGTGTGTATCAAGATAAATGCAAGGTGTGGGCTGAGAATAAAACCATTGTAACAAATTATGTTCTCATTGGCATAATCCCAAAATTTAAAGGGAAGAGACAGCAAAACGGGACTTTATATATGCCTCTGGGAACATATTACACCAAAAATATAGATATAAAAAATATATTTATGAGACTTTATACAGTGATAAAAAGATGCCTACCAGCATGAAAGCACACAATTTGCACTATAACCATATAAAATACAAACTATGAGGTCAAATAGATATATATATTCTAGATTGGCTTGATCACGTTTCGCGGGACTTCCGCTTCTTCAGGACCATACAAGCATATACAGTGTGAGACTAGAAGTAAGGAAAATAGTTTTTAACTTTCATGAACAAACATATTCAAAAATATACCAATTATTTATGTAAAGATATGTACACTTGTTCAAACAAAAAGATGATTGGCACATACTGTTATATACTATAATATGCTGGCTTTCAACAGAAGGGAAAAAGAAAAAAAAAAGAGAGAAAGGGGAGGGGGGAGGGAAGGAAAGGGGAGGGGGGAGGGAAGGAAAGGGGGGGGAGAGGGGAAGACGGGGAGTAGAAAGGCGGAAAGGGAACAAAGGAGGTAAAGAGAAAACAAATGGGGGTATTCTCATGGTACAGAAACTATTCATACAGTCATCTCCGAACAGACATTATATACAGTATATCATACCTTCAAAGAGTGTGCATGGCTCGTGTCAGTATCATTGGAATAAAAGCAAGGACTGATGTAGAGGATTTATATAATATATTATATATCAAGCTCCAGATGTAGATGTGCGCCTCTCCTCACGGATCAGCAGGTACCGGCAGACATCAATTGTCCGGCACCCGCTAATCGGCTTGTCCTGTGTCTAACCACAGCACAGCTGCAGCGCTGGCGGTGCACACGTATGCCCCCTACCTAGAAGTGCTGGACCACATCTTAGGTTTGTGATCCGACACAGAAAAAGCCACTCTACTGCTGTACACCTACATGAGGTGGTCGGCAAGGGGTTTAAGTAGTTGGAAACTCTGACCTATACTGTGACAAGTTGGGGGTTGTTTAGCTCATTAAAACAGTGAGTATACTCCACGTCAGAAGTATGTTTTAGGGCTTTTTCTTCCCACTTATTTAAACCAAAGCAAAAGTTCACACATGAAAATCTTCCCATGCAGGGGGTTCTCACCATCAATACGAACAAAACATAGGTTTTAGCCTCCCAGCTCTTTATCAGCCCTGTGGCTCAGGCCTAATTCCTCCTGACTGTCAAACACAAACGTTGTACCTCTGCCAGCCTGGCTTCTTATCCGGCAGCTCCCTGCTGCTACATCTCTCACAGGTTCATGCCTCTGTCTGTCCTGACCTTGACAGTATGCTGCGGACGTGCAGCTCTCACTGATCCCTTCACATACTGACCCCCTTCCTCTAACTTTGTCTCTAACATATACCCAGCAAACACCTGCGCCATCAGTGTGATTGTTTCCTGGAAAACCAGGCCCAGACCACCAAAAGTGGCATGGCCCTACCCTGCTATATACCCAGTGAAGTAGACAGAGATGAAACAAATCCCTTTACATAAGTGGTACATGTTTATCTGCAGCCATTACAGCTGTTCAAAGTGCAATATTTATACAGCTTTCTGAGCTTTCATAAAGCAGGCGGCAGGGAGCTAAAGTTATACTCTGCAGAACTCAGTGAGATCTCATTGGAGGGCGGGAACATATCCCCCCTTCACAAAGCACACAGGAACAGAGCTGAGGCAGTTAAACACAGTATGTGTGCTGAAGCGCCCCTGCTGTCACTTTTTTTTTTCCTGGTCTCAGGAAAACTTATCAGAAGTGACTCATGCAGACAGCAGAGGAACAAAGCAGCAAACAAAAATGACACATATTTCAGAGGTTTACAACCACTTTAAGGGTAAATCTGTTATACATGCCCTCAGCTATAGAGGTGCACTTACCTGTAGCAGTTTTCATTACCCTATCTATGCAGGAAAAGGAAAAGCTCAGATAATTTCTGTTGTGACAGGATTCCCACCCTATTCATTCATTCATTCATTAGCCAAGGAAGCAGCTCAGCAAAGTGGTGTTTTTTTTTTTTTTTTAATGGAGGCATTGTACTATATTAAGATATCACTGTGCTGAAAACAGAAAGGTTGCATTATATGCATTTTTGAAGGCCTACTAATAACACCTAGTGGTCTATGTATAAAAGGTTTACTGAAACAATATGATCGACATCCTCAGAGCTTCAATTAAACTCGCCAAATTCAGTGTAACATAATTATCCCCTAGGATCTTGTAGGCATAATGCATTTTCTTTCCTAATTGAGGAATTTTTTAAAAAATGACCACATTATGGCCACTAGATGGTGCCTACAATCACAGTAGATAATTATATTACACATAATATGGCAAGTTTTGTTGGGGTTGTGCAGATGTTTGGCACATTTGTTCAGCAAACTTTGTATACATAGACCCCTTAGAGTCATGTATGTGAAACACCTGTTCAGAGACAGATCCACCATATTTCTATCAAGACAGAGACACTTAAAATACATTTTACTCAAAGCTACATTTTAGCTTTGTTCCTGAAGCCTCCCTTTACACAAAGGAGGGAACAGTAAGTACTTACTTTTTAGAGGAAATATATTATATTCATACCTTAAATTCCTCCAGGATTTTATAAGTCTTCCCATGATATTCACAAAAGTTTTTCACTTCCTTACACTCCGGACAACATCCATTGTGTTCCACTTTAGTGCATTTGGGGTGAATTTTGGGACACTCTGGCTGATCACAAACAGGCCCATCCTCTGTACAAACGCAAGGACAGTTAGAGTGACCCGGGAAAAATCTCTCCCCTAGTTTATAGACAAATCCGCTGTCGTCCACACAGCCTTTGCCCCTGTAGTCATCAAATATTAAGTTGTCATTGCTAGACGCCTGTTCTCCTTCATCGGCAGGATAATCCTCCTGATTGATTGAAGCAGATGATGCTGAAGCCATGATTGCCAAGAGAATCATGGAGACTGCAGAAATATGAAGAGCCATCACCCAATGTCAGGCTTCGTGTGTGCCACTCCACTAGGAACTGGATCCAGCTGCTGCCATGTGGGCTGAAAGCAAAGAGACATGACAACTGAATACAGCATAAAGTCATTAAAATGCTTATCTCTGCTTTAAAGAACAGGAATCACACTGGCTCCCAAGACTGTAAGTGGCTTAATTATAAACCCGCAATAACATAAATTGCAACACTTATGGACATCTTTAAACTTCAGAAAGACGTTACTTATGGTAAAATAGAGCACAAAGCCGAGTACCTTAGCTTTCAATGATATTTAGCTTTTTTTCTGGCTTAAAGTAACATTTTGAGACATATACCTTCTTCTCCAGGTAAAGCAGCAAAAGTGCCCAGATGTTTGTCCTGGAAAATATACAGGTAATCTAAATAAACAATCACCACCAAGTGAAGTAATACTAATACAATATAACTATACAGGCAATCACCACCAAATGAAGTAGTATTATTGCTATATAACTGTGCTTTAAAGTGTCTTTGTGCTTTGCCCATGCAGGTTCTTTTTAACACAGACCTCTACTGTCACATATATTTAGCTTCCTTTTGCTCCCCCCCCACTCACTCCCAATGTTGTCTCATGAAGAAAAATGATCCTCATTATTCTGGTATTTTCTTCAGCTCCTGGCACTGAACAGAAGAAAGGTGATTATATGCTGTTGGGGGAAAAGGATTAATGCAAACCTGATGCTTTTACCTGTAAGTAAAAAGCACAGGTTTGCTTTAAATAAAGTTGGAGCCCAATGTCTTTCCTCACTATCCCCTACCAGTTTATATCCTCGATTACAAACCCAAAATCATCTGGGACATCCTCCATTTGCTGTGGCTTACAGTAGCTTAGATGGCACTTTTGTCCTTCTCACATGGGCTGCATCTTTTTATCCCTGCAGCCTGAAGGAGGAAGCAGCATATTTACAAGCCTGCAACTAGCTTACTTCTCTGTTAATGTCTATAGAGAAATGATATAGGCATTACGCTGTAGCTCACTAGTTTAGTGAAGATGACTGAACTGCCCTCTGAACTGGCATCACAGTTAGTGAACAAGGTCACTGGCTGATCTAAGATCTCTGCTAGGCTATATGTATGGTATGGGGATGGGGATGGTATGGCAATGGGTAGGGGATGGGGAGGGGAAGCAGTTGGCACCAACTTTATTCAAAGTATAGTTATCCTTTCATTTTTATGTAGTTAGACTAATATGTCTATAACTACTTGGAAATGACTACAGAAATTGTACTATAAAGACATCATATACTTCTAATGATCACAAAGAAGGGCATGCTGAAGTTTGGGTTAAAAAGAGCTGGAGAAAGCTTTAGGACCAGTTCACACCACATGCAGTCCAGGTTCACACCACATGCAGTCCAGTTTTTTCTGTATCAAAAACGCATGGAAAGTAGGTTATATGATTTTCAATGGCATAGTTCACACCAGTGCTTGCAGTTCCAGTGCCTTCCAGTTCCAGAAAAAAAAAGTAGAACATGCTGCATTTTTCCTGCACTGGACTGTACTGGAACGCTGTAAAACGCATCAAACATGCACCACAAATGGAATGCACATGTCCTTATTTAGTGCCTTTTCACACCATAGAAACGGATGCTTTCCAGATGCTTTTCTGCATGCGTGTTTTTGACGCATTTTTGATGCATTCCAGGGCGTTTTTGGTGCGTTTTTGATGTAGTCCAGTGCATTTTCCCCCTCTTTTTTCTTAACATTAAATAAAGACATGGGTGTTCCAGTGCGTTTTTGGTGCATTTAGGTGCTTTTGGGTGCATATTTGATGCTTTTTACAGCGTTCCAGTACAACCCAGTGCAGGAAAAATGCAGCATGTTCTAGTTTTTTTTCTGGAACTGAAACGCACTGGAACTGCAAGCACTGGTGTGAACTATGGCATTGGAATTCATATAACCTACTTTCCATGTGTTTTTGATGCAGAAAACTGTGAACTGGCCCTTAAGGTTAAGAAGAAAGGGGGGAGCACTGGACTGCATCAAAAACACACCAAAAACATATCAAAAATGCTCATGCAAAAATACATCTGGAACGCATCCAGACTGTGTTTCTTTGGTGTCAACTGGCCCTTAACACATATGGAGAATGTATAGTGAATAATTAAGAACCTGTTCTTACAAAATACTATATATATATATATATTTTACCCTCTCATGCTCCATGTGAGGCGATCTCACAGACTGCTATAAGACAGTAACATGTAGAAAGTTGAAACATGCATTTACTGAGCGATTTACAACTACCTTGGATCCTTCAGCTCCGGTACTGGCGCAGCTCAAAAAAACCCTAAAGGCATATAATCTGATGCTATGCAAATTTACTGGCAATTCTATCCTGAATAGGGCTCACCTTTAATATGCATTACATGTTCAACTGAATGACTGAGAGTATAAAACCTGTCTTTTGTTGGTAACCACAGATAAAATATTGCAAACATTAAAAAGCAAGGGAGAGAGATTATTCCATTCTATTGTTCCATTCTAGGTCTCGTTGTAAAATGGAAGATTGACAGGTGTAATTCCCAGGAGCTGCTACAGAAGCGTTTTATTGGGCTCATCTCTATAATGAACATGTGGCATTTCATCGTGTGCCAATGTATAAATCATACAGGACAGGATTTGTCAAACCCACTAAACAATAATGATAAAATACCCTAAACCTATACAAAGTTTATTACTCTGTAGCTTTTATTTGTCCATAAACCTTGCAGTGACATTGTCCTATTGTACTTCATCAGTAAATGTATCTCTTTGTCAGTTTTAACCTCCATCCCTTTACCGAACACTGAAGCATGTGCATATTATTCAACACATTAAATTCACTGCAGTTATACATGGCTAACTCATTTAATCACCCCTTATTAATTATGAATATGATGAATTATTGAATAAATTGTAAGTCCTCTTCAATGACTACAGAGAATAGGAGGGCAATCTATACAGATTCATTCAGCTTGTGAAGACATTTAAATAAATGTGGGGTTTTTATTGTAAGTTGAAGACAAGCCATTTACACTAATACTGGTCACCCTGACATTTGGAAAGCTTCTAGTATTGACTTTCTTATAAACTAACTTGATTAAAGTCCTCCTGAATGACGCACTGAAGGAAAGCGTGAAAGAGTTAACACAGGGCTAATTAAAACCATTCATGTGACAGGTCCTCAGTGTAAAGATGTTGTTTTGTGCAGTCACAAGGAATCAATTCTCTTCAAAACTCCTACATTTAAAGAAGGCCCTCATTCAAAGGTAAAATTATAAATATGTTCCCAAATACTGTACCAGTGGTGGTCAACTTGCTAGTTATAGAAGTTATCAAGTATGGCCTCTGGCAAAACTACAAATACACCAAAGTTTTTAATTTACCATGTGATTAATTCAATTTGCCTCTCATGTCTCATTGTTTCGATATGTTCCTAGGGGAATTGGCAGGGTCTCTTTCCACTTACAAATTGCTGTTGTTATTGACAAGCTAACCCATGCTTGGCTCTGCAGGAATCCCCAATTTGCAGGTAGCAGTTTGTGGAAGTAACATTTAAGGCAGGCACAGGGGACTCAGGATTGGGTGGTATCACCAGCCAATGGCATCTTTCAGCATTTTCACAGCTTATCTGGTAAAATAATGGCTGCATGGAAGTGTTGGTTACCAATGCATTACACCACAGGAACAGTGATGGCAGTAAAAAGACCATGTGTATGTATATATATATATATATATATATATATATATATATATATATATATATATATTATTTCTAACTTTTTTTTTGTCTGAGCATAAATCTATGTTTGTCCAGATCATCATTGATTCATTTGAGCTATGTTGTTATGGAGTACCGTGGGCCAACAAAAGGTGCTCAGGACTTAATATTTAGGAAAGGATAATGTTTTTATTGGAATATTTCAACTCAGAGCCCATTTTCTCAAGGACATGTCTGATATACATATAAGTGCCCATAAATTGTAGGATTATTATTATTTCTTTTAATGCTCATCAGTTCAATGTTTTCCTGATCGCTGTAACTAATGTCTATTGATAGTTGAGGTGAGATTTTTATTGTGACATCTGATCATTTTATAAAATGCTATTGTATAGAGGAGTGTTTTCCAGGTTTTATGGCATAGTAACAATATGATTTTTGAGACATGTTACATGTTCTCTGTAGAAGAAGCATTAATAACTGCCAACATAGCACAGTGTCTTTCATGACCATAAGAGAAGATGTGCTGATATGATAGCTGCATGTGTATTTTGTTTAAAACAATCACCAAACCCAACAAAGTGAGATATTGAATCTAAAGTGTTGTACAGTTTAACAAAATATTGACAAATACAGGTTTGAAATGTCAGAAAGAATGGGCTTGCAAAAGTCACAGTTAAAAAAAAAGGAAATCGTATGTTTAAGCATAATAGGTGGTCAGGAAGGATAAACAGTAGGGGAAGAGGGAGATGAGGTGGGACTATGAAAAAGATTGGGGGAAGGGTAAAGAACATAAAAGATGATAAAATATTGGGTTTTACTGTCTCATTCATGGCAATCAAACTCTATCAAATTTATTTGGACAATTTCTACTCATACAAATCAGTTTATACAGTCGTGTGAAAACATATTTGCCCCCTTCCTGATTTTTACTTTTTTTTACATATTTCTCACACTTAAATGATTCCGATCACCAAACAAATTTTAATATTATACAAAGATAACCCAAGTAAATCCAAGATGCAGTTTTTAAATTGTTATTTAATTTATTAAGGGAAAAAAGCTGTTCAAACATGCCTGGCCCTATGTGAAAAAGTAATTGCGCCCTCCCATGCTGAATCATGAATGAACTGTGATTAACCAAAATTTTTTGGAAATCTGAGTTAAATTTCACTTGCCACACCCAGGCCCGATTACTGCCAGAAAAACAGAAATGGCAGGCACACACACCTAGTGCATTACCAAAGATAATTTAATAATAGGACATTTTTATATAAAAGTGGGTACTCACAAAATGCAACTGACAAAAGGCCATAAACACAGTGCATGGACATGCACAGAACACGGGGTACAGCTAACGCATTTCGGGGGTGCACACCCTTCCTCAGAGCTAGGCTGACAAGAAAAACAGAAATGGAAGGCGCGCACACCTAGTGCATTACCAAAGATAATTTAATAATAAGAAATTTTTATATAAAAGTGGGTACTCACAAAATGCCACCGACAGACCTGTTGAATCAAGAAATCACATAAATAGAAGCTGTCTGACAAAGAGAAGCACACTAACAGATCACAAAAAGACACACATTATGCCACAATCTAAAATAATTTAAGAACAGATTAGAAACAAAGTAATGTACATGTATCAGTCTAGGAAGGGTTTCAAAGCCATTTCTAAGGCTTTGGAACACCAGTAAACCATGGGGAGAGCCATTATCCACAAATGGAGATAACTTGGAACAGTGGGGAACCTTCCCAGGAGTGGCCGGCCTACAAACATTACTCCAAGAGCATGATGAGGACTCATCCAGGAGGTCATAAAAGAACCCAGAACAACATCTAAAGAACTGCAGGCCTCACTTGCCTCAGGTAAGATCAGTGTTCATGATTCAACCATAAGAAACAGACTGGGCAAAAATGGCATCCATGGTAGAGTTCCAAGGCCAAAGCCACTGCTGACCAAAAAGAACACAAAGGCTCATCTCACATTTACTAAAACACATCTTGATTATCCCCAAGATTTTTAGGCAAATATTCTGTGGACTGATGAGACAAAAATTTTAATTTTTGGAAGGTGTGCAGCCCGTTACATCTGGCATAAAACTAATACAGCATTTCATAACAAGAACATCATACCAACAGTCAGAGATGGTGGTGGTAGCGTGATGGTTTGGGGCTGCTTTGCAGCTTCAGGACCTGGATGACCTACCATAATTAATGGAACCATGAATCCTGAGCTCTACCAAAAAATCCTAAAGAAGAATGTCCGGCCATCAGTTTGTGACCTCAAGCTTAAGTGCACCTGGGTTATGCAGCAGGACCATGATCCAAAATACAACAGCAAGTCAACCTTCAAATGGTTCAAACAAAGCAAAATTTAGGTTTTGGAGTGGTTTAGTCAAATCCCGGACTTAAATCCAATTGAGATGCTGTATCATGTCCTTACACAGGCCGTTCATGCTGGAAAACCCTCCAATGTGGCTGAATTAAAACAATTCTGCAAAGAAGAGTGGCCCAAAATTGCTCCACAGCAATGTGAAAGACTCATTGCCAGTTATTGCAAATGCTTGATTGCAGTTGTTGCCACCAAGGGTGGCACAACCAGTTATTAGGTTTAAGGGGCAATGACTTTTTCACTTAAAGCCAGGCAGGTTTGGATAGCTTTTTGTCTTAATAAATTAAACTATCATTTAAAAACTGCATTTTGTATTACTCGGGTTATCTTTGTGTAATAATAAAATTTGTTTGATGATCTGAGTCATTTAAGTGTGACAAATATGCAAAAAAAAAAAAAATCAGAAAGGGGGCAAATACTTTTACACATAACTGTATATTTGTAAAATAGTGTTGATGGAGGAATCCCAGGAGGACACTGTAAGTGGAAGAGAAGATTTCCAGTGAATCAGATTTACTACTTGTACTTTCTGCATTTTAAAAGAGGCAAACCACTGGTAAATGCGAATGCATTGCAGAGATTTACTGCATTTTTTTTATTTTGTATTTTCATAGACTTTTGCAGAAGATTTTACAATAAAGTGAATCTGTCAAAGAACCAAAGTAACAATAACGGCAAAGTGGTCTACAATTATGCTTGCTAAAAGGTCAGTCTTCCCTTCCTGTACACTAAAGGCTTCCACAACCATGGCTAGTTATGCAGTAGATGGGACTTCTTTAAAGTTCTATGTAAATTGTGCCTCAATGGCTGTAATTTCTAATTGCCCAAGCCCCATTTGTCTGATAAAAGCATGGTGATGTTAACAAATAGAGAGTCATATCTTATGTTTATTTGTTAATTAAAACTCATTGCAGCATGGATGAAAACTTAATGGTGAGCATTTGATAGTGGACACTGTAGCAATGACAGATAGCTTCCCCCAACAACAATGGATGCATGTATTTATGAGAGATTTTTAATGTTCTATAGTAATACCTTCCTGTTTGTTATTGTACTTGTAATCCAGTGGCTCCCTATGAGCAGAAAAAGATAGATAAGACTTAGAAACATTGTTTACAGGTAAAAAAAGGTTGTTGCTAATGAATAGTTTAGTCCCTTTGCTCTTTTGACATGTTTATGCTAAAGTAAATATTATGTGTTTCAGGTTAATATACTTTCTTATCATCATTACTAGTGCTATTGGCAGTTCAACACAAGGTCTTAATTTCCTGTTGTATTTTGCAGTTGCAATATTTAAATATTACAATGCAAAAATAAATTCATTTCATATTTTCCTCATTGCTTTTTAAGACTTATAGACTTTTAGCTGGGAAAGGGATATTGCTGACATCACACATCAGGCTCTTTACACCAGAATGTAACACTCATAATGTTTTTTACAAATTATATCTACTTTTCTGTAAGTCCCACTGATGGGTGGACAACACAGCAAACAAAATGCTAACAGGCTCATTATAAACAACAGAAAAAGAGCTGCCTGAAAGATCTGATGCCAAAAAGTCAAAAAAGCACTCACAAATCTAATAGAGTGAGTGGTCTTTCACAGGAAAGGGTGGATCCTGATAGTTAAGACTATAGGCTTAAACAATGATTTGTCGCAGCCACCAAGAAATGGTGGAGCAAGAAGCTGTGCCTTTTATGGGGACCATCCAACATAAAAGAGTCACTCTTTCTACTGTAAGTAGTGAGTGCAAAGTAGACACAAACAGCACAAACTACTTCCAGACAATGAAGGCAAATCTCTTTTGGATGTACTGGGGCTGGACAGGAGGATATAAGTATAAGATCTAGCGAAGATGCTATGCTGAAACAACCTCAGGAAAAAAAGATTCTCTAGGCCTCAAAACTACCTTGTTTCTATGTAAAATGAGAAAGGGATATTTACAAGACAAAGCTGCCATTTCAGACATGCACCTTGCAGAGGCAATGACAACAAGGGAACCAACCTTGTGAGTAAGTGTGGAAAGGGGAATTTTCTTAATAGGTTCAAACGGTGGTTTCATGAAGTTCCAAAAAAAAATAGCTAAAATCACACAGAGTAAAGGCAGAATCACATGAGAGACACCCTGTACAAAGGTCTTGATCAAAGAACAAGAGGCTAACAGCCTCTGGAACAAGACCACTAGAGCCACAATTTGATCCTTGATGGTACTCAGGGCCAACTGCCGATCCAAGCCCAATTGAAAAAGGTAAAGATTAATCTCATTGAGTATTGCCTGGGATAAAAGATTCTTTCCTCGTGAAGTATGACTTCCATGTACAATGGTAAATCGTGCGAGAAATAAACTTTCTTGCTTTTACTTAATATGAATTGCTGATTCAGAGAGACCCCATACCGTACATGTCCTAGTTTTTAACAGTCATGCTGTTAAAGCCAGAGACCATGAAGCAGGATGGTAAACTAATCCTTACGACAGAAGATCCTGATGATCTGGAACAGACCATGGAGCATCTGCCAGGAGACTGTACAATTAATGGTACTACATCCTGGGCTGGGCTAGTCCATAGCTATGAGTATAACTAGATAACTAGAATGCACATCATATTGATCCAGTGGAACAGACGAGGTAGATGTTTTAGGTTGAAGGAAAGGCATATAGTACTTGTAGATGTTTTAGGGAAGGAAAGGCATATAGTACTTACCTCACTGTGCCACAACTTTTGATAGCTTCCTGATGGTTGATATATTCCACTGCATTGTAAGGACAACCAAATTGCCCAGAGCTCCAGAATGTTAATCAGGAAATGGGATGTCACCAGTCCATTGCACCAACAGCATGTCTAGGACAGATCTGGTGGATTCCATGCAGAATTTTTGGGTCAAAATTAACATTAGGAGCCTAAATTCCAATATGTTGCAGATTCCTCCTTTTTGGATTTGGAACTGTGAAAAGGTTGGAATAAAATCTTTGAAACCTTTGTGCCACAGGGACTGGACAAAATCTCCTTGAACCAAAAGACCTGCATGGGCTGCATGGGGTCTACTCATTTGTACAGTGACATAGAAAGATTAAAAGACAAACGCTAGTTAGGGGGCTGGGAGTGAAACTACAGTTTGTGGACACTGCTGGACAAATACTGCTGGATCAACAGTGGGAATGGCCCACTTCTCAATAAATGATTCTTCTAATGGGTACTGGACTGTGAAATGTTTGGGAGGTGTGAACAGTAATAAAGGAGTTTTTGACTCTCCGCATAGGATGTCTGGGAGTAGTGGGTTCATCAGAAAAATGTTAGTAGTATTAAGACCTCTAAGGAATCCTGGACAGGTAGCTATATAAAGCTATAGGGTTGCCTTCCATTTTTAGTTTGGTATGGACCACATTAATAAGAGTGAAAATGGTCACTCTAGGCCTGGAAGTTATAAATCCTAAAGGACAACATTAACCAGCAAGGATTTTGAGACACTTCATCAGAGTCTCTGCAGCAGAAGGTTCAGAGTTTGCTAAGGCTGCTGGGCAGGTAAGGTAATGATTCAGCATGGGAAGGTGTTGAGGTATGCTTAGGGCCTCTGATCACAGTCCGCAATCCAAATTGTAATTTGGCTGAAGAGAAAGCTGCTCCATGTGAGCACATAAGCCATCCATCCACAGCATAGCCAGGGTTTAGGAGAAGGTGCGAGTGCAACTTGTCTGTAGATACACAATCAAAAGATTATGAGTAAGTGCTAGTCACAGCATAAAACGTGTCAACTTTTACTGTACCCCACACTGTCTGTGATATCTTTTACATAAAGGATCAATAAAGGTGAAGTGTTGCAGCAAATTCTGGATTTCTTTTGATTGTAATTTTGGCTCATTAAATTATCCATAACTTTGGTGAAATGCTCCCAGGTTAAAGCAGAGAAGGGAGAGGAGGGAGGGTGGGGCTGAGTTGGTCTATGGAGTAGGGTTAACCCACATCCCTAAAGTACAAGCAAAAATGGAAATTTGTTCCTCTTATGGGACTTTGGAGGGAAAAGGCTACTCTGAAGTGTTTGCAAGTGTAATTTTATTATGAAAAGGAGTGTAGATATGACAAATCTACAATGCACACAAGTAAGTATACATTGAAATACAGGATGAGTAATACAACAGACAAGCAATACAGTGTATGGATTTCACAATCATTGGACTCCGTAACATATGGAACACACATACGGGGGAGTATCCCACGCATTTTGAGTTATACTCTTTTTCAAGGACATCTGATTGGAAACAGCACAACAGGGGGATGTCTGAGAGCGTGTCCCCATGCTGGACTGAGGGGTCCTGTCCAACGGAGGGGGCTAGGTCAGCTGTAGGGTATTGCAGGAACCCAGAGGTCCTAGAGCCTGGACCAAGGTGCGATGGGACCCGGTATATAGGGAGTCCTTGTGTGCACTTGGATGGCCTTGCACCGGGAGGTGCAAGGAAAAAGGCCTCTGAAGTACTGCTGGGGGTGGCTGAGGGTCGGTGCCTAACCCAGGGTGCAGTATTAGTGTGGCTCAGAGTATGAACGTCCGATCTGGTTGGTGCTGCGGGAGAGAAGGGAGCGTGGAGCCGAGGATCGAGCGGCCAGGCTCTGTTGAGCAGGTACCTATGGTACCTATACTTTACAGATCTGAAAAAGACTCTGAGGAATGTAGGGACACAAGCAGGGAACCAGAGAAGTGTTACTGGTCCCCATGTGTTGCATGTTAGTGAACAGGTGTGCAGAGTGTGCAAGTGCCACACTTAACTAGTGACTACTTTTCTTAGCATTTTAACCCTTTCCTTAACAAACCACAGGAAAATAAGGACAATGACGGCATCCAACTGTCCCAATAAACAAAGTAGCTCGCAGTGCTCTGCCCATATGACCTACTCAAGGTTACACCAGAAACTGTGCCACAGTTCTGGACCTAGAAGGTGCTCTTGAGCTAATTAATACAAAGGTTTGAAAAGTGCCATAATGTGGAGCCCTGTGCCCAGATGTCACATTTTAGGCAGGCCTTGAAATTGTTCGGTTCAAGGGGGTCAAGGTAGAGCACCCAAAACTATCGCTGAGGATACACATATTCAGATAACTGCATAAAAAGACAAGCTTAAGCACTGTGCAGAGAAGTCCTGATTGATGAAAAAATTATCTTGGAAAAAGAAAATAAGGCCAGTAAAAATGGTTAAACTTTCCTCATTAGAGAAAAGACATCAATCATCCTAAGATACTAGCAAAAAACAAAACAAAAACGGAGGCATGATGGGAGTGGGAGGGGTTATACCATGCTGGTCACTATTTTTTTTGTTTGCCTGTGTCCAAATCTTCCTGTAGGTAGCATTATAACCCAATTGTCTCTAAATCCTGTGTCCCTCAATGAATGAGAAGAAAAAGGATATTTCAGATCTTCATACATATAAAATGTCAAGCCACGGCAAGGTGAAAAAAGCTGTATTGTCATGAGACTTTAATGTGACTCTGCTAAGGTTTTTAAAAAGACTGTCAAATGCAACATCAGCAAGACAATGTAAAACCCAAGCAGCCAGTCAGAATGTATGTTTTAGATATCCAAATTCAATAATAACATTTCTGATGATAACTTGCTAAATTTTATATTATATTAATTTGCATTAGAATGTCAACCTTTACATTTAAAAGCGGAGTTCCACCCAAAAATGGAACTTACGCTTTTCGGAATGCTCCCCCCCTCCGGTGTCACATTTGGCACCTTTCACGGGGGAGCAGATACCTGTCTAATACAGGTATTTTGCGCCCACTTACGGGCCTAGATAGCCAAGCTACCCACAGGTATCTATGCGACTTCCGGCGCCTTCTTTGACACACAGGTCCCAGAAGACAGCAGGGACCAGTGGGATCACGCAGCGCGAGTCGCACATGCGCAGTAGGGAACCAGGAAGTGAAGCCGCAAGATGGCGGTGCCTCCACTCAAGAGCCAAGGGACGGGTCGGCTTCCCCCGACATCGTGGGCGCCCTAGACAGGTAAGTGTCCTTATTTTAAAGGCAGCAGCTGCAGTATTTGTAATAAAAAATTAGGCGGAACTCTGCTTTAAATCCTGGCATGGAGACATGCTTCTACATCATGTGTGTTTAATATTGGCATAAGTAAGTTGAGTGTGGGTTTTTTAGTGCCGACTTCCTGACCTACTGTATGTCAGCACCAAACATTTTGCCAATGATATATTGTGCTATTCATGTATTTGGTGTAAAAGAAATATCAGGTTTAGGACATATACATTTCATGGTAATGCTTAGTGATTAGGAGTTAAGTTTAGGTTGAAGTTGGTCTTTAGGAACTACCCATCTTGTTAACTTGCTGCACATTTTCCCTGACAAATTGTACACGTGCAGGGCACTTGAAGCACAAGTTCTAGTTGACACTTTTCCAATTTGTAGAAAATTTGCTTTGCAAGTCTCTAGCAAAAGCAAAGTTGCAGTGGTGAGTCTACAGCAAGAGCTCTGTAAGTCTACAGCATGAAAATGCAGTAGACTTGCAGAATGTTTGCAAAGAAAGTTGATCTGGAGTCATGCTATGCAGACTTGCTACAATTGTATAACAAACTTGTGAAGCCTGGTAAGTCTAGCAATAGCTTAGCAAGTCATTTTCAAACTTGCAGCACAATTGCTTGTTATCTGGGTATGTTGAGAGTGACAGTAAGGGCTAAGACAGCCTTTTTCAACCAGGGCGCCCAGGCACCCTGAGGTGCCTTGAGGCTTCTTCGGGGATGCCTTGGCAAAATGCCTAAAAACGCCTAAAAACGTATCAAAAGTTGTATACAAGCCAGCAGGTGAATGAAGCCTGCCTTTTAGTTACACAAAGCCTCAGGTTTTGATTATGCATCATTACGACATTCCAGACACAGGCATCCTAATAATCAATGATGTCATCAGTTGATAAGGAGGATGTCTATTGCCTCCACAGCATTCTTGTTTGACCCTTTTTTGCCTCTCTCCCTCAGCACTGGGGTCACATTAGCTGATGGATAGAGAAATTGAGTGAGAAGAGAAACATTGGAATACTAGTCAGTACCAGTGTGCAAAAGTGTATTTGCCTTGGAAAAAAAAAATCACCTCTAACATTGGGTGTCCTACATGTGTGGATGTTGCTGCATTGTGGAAAACTATTAGAATAATGTTTTACATTTCTATAACGGGGTGCCTTGAGATTGTCTATACATTTAAAGGGTGCCTTGACTCAAAAAAAGGTTGAAAAATGCTGGGCTAAGAAATAGCAGTAGGGTTAAGGTTTGTGTTGAAAGAAGCTGATGTTAGAAGTTAGGTTGAGAATTATGGTTTAGGGATTAGTATTACAGAAAGAGATAAAGATTAGAGATAGTTTTAGGGGATGTGTTGACAGAATGTGGGGTTAGAGGTTAGGCTTAGGGATTAGGTTAATAAGTTAAGTTTAAGGTTTAAAGGTTGGGTTAGGGATTGCACTAACTGTAGTTAAAGAGCCAGTTGAGGTTAAAAGTGAGGGTAAATGACTTTGTTTTAAGATTTCAGGTATTGGAACCCTTAGTATGGAACATCACATGTGCTATAAGCAAGTCCAATTAAACTCCACTGATAAACATTTTATTATGCTTTCACTGTTGCACTAGCAACAGCACCGATTTTCAGTAGCTAAAAATCTACGTGGCAGGTAAAAGGTATAGTGGTATAATTGTAATTTTGTGACTAGCGATACATTTTTTACCTATGCAGAACTAATCATTTTACCTATGTAGTAGTTTTATAATAATTTACACTGTCAGTATAGAAACAATACTTTATTAGGACAATACTGAAGAACTGTTGTGTTCCACAATGTTTATTGTAGCTAGGCACTTTCATGCTGTAATTTAAAACAAACATATTACAATAATAATGAGTTAGTATTTTACCATAACAGTGACCTACAGACATAGCTGTCCTTTCTATGCAGCAAAGAATCCCATAAAACACTTCTATGTGCCGCATGCCTATTTGCTCTGGCTGCAACTTCCAGCATTATATGGAAAAGGAGAATATTTAAGCCCCACAGCACACAAAAACGTCCACTCGTGAAGCTGCAGATAACAAATCTCCAGCCTGAATGTTGTGCTAATGAATATGCCCTATCATGAACAGTCGCACTGTGAACTTGCCCTCCTTTCTTCTCTTTCATCTTGAGTTTGATGTCTCCCAGCCTCTGTACAACAAGCAGTTAGGGAGACTGCCACAGGCTAACTGAGCCTCAGTATACGATGCCCCAATACTTCCGTGTATACCGACATCTCACTCACAGCACAGATGTGTCAGGTAGAAATTCCAAGTGATCGCCAGTTTTTTTACCCAGATCATCATTCTTATTGAAACAGCTAGTGTAGAATAGGTTGCAGCATTTTTTTGGGAACAACATGGGTAGTATCACACAAGAACAAAATTGTATAGATAATATTATGTGTGCCACTTGCCTACAATATAGATCATCACAGCTCAACCACACCATACTAACTATTCTGTCTTTGACTTGATAATGACTTCCTTAAAAGCTGTTTTGGATGGGAGCCGCTCCCTACAGCCAGCTAATCAAGGCTGTCAACACTAGGCAATCATTTGGTTTTGTGAAGGTGGTATTTTAGTAATGACAGTGTTTTTTTCTAAAACAGCATGCTATCTGGAAGACAGGTTGAGTGTCTGGCTTTTTATAACATAAATATTATTACAGTGCAGTAGTGGTTAACTTTTTCAGTGCTGAATGTTTTACACCACCAAAAAAATTAGCACATTCTTAAAAAAGATGGGACAAATATGATGCATCAAAGTATTTAATAAAAGTATTCAACATAAAGGTATAGAGTGTATGTATGCAGCAGAGCTATTGATTCATAGGGGATGGGGCAGGGACCAGTATGATTATTAGTGTGATGAAGGAAAGTGTCCATATGACTTGAGGGTTACAGAGAAAAACAGAAAATGAGAGCGAAGAGCAGAAAGCAGTGCATAAAATAACTGTGAGCCCCCATCAGGTGGACAGAATACGTGTTACACATAGCCATCACAGCAGTGTAATTGTGTATCTTTTCCTGTGGCCTAGACATTTTAAATCAAATAATCATTTCCCTCAACTGCATCAATATCTTGAAAATATTGAAGCCATTGAAGATGAAAACACAATTCATTTACTAGCCACACATTACATTAATGGTAAATGTAGCCTAAACACACTAGCTGTATTGGTCACACTAGTGCTATTGTCTCTAAAAGCATGATACTTTACTACCTTATCCTGCATAGGGGTGCAGGTAAGTGCCCTGATAATTTTGTTGATCTACTCTAGTTCCTGTACTTTATGCTGTGGGGCTCAGTCCTAATATGAAGGCTTGTTTTCATTTAAGTGTACAAACCATTTCCCTAATCAAGAGCTTTGGCCAGGGGTTATCCAGGGCTTAGAGGCACTTGGGTGTAATGTCGATATTAAGAACTATTAACTGTCCCCATAGACTTCCATGAGAACTAGCAATCCTGTTAACAAACCTGTAAGATTACTAAGGATATCTACTGTAAGGTATTTGTAGATATTATATGGGTTTACTGTGAAGTAGATTATATGCAGCAACTTATTGATAACAATACCACTTTTTCTTCTGCATAAAGACCCTTCTGAGTTGACTATTTAATAAATAGTCTGATAGTGTTGTTGCAACAGTTATATGTTTACAAGTGCAGTAATTATAAAGTTTGACATTTAACCTTTTCCCACCATTGAATGGGGTGTACTATGGGGTATAAAGATTCTCAAACGCTGCATAGAAATGTCAACCTTCCTTAAAAAGCTCACCTGAAGGGATGTTTAAAGCTGCAGCATATTCAAATGGTTTGCTTTAAGTACACAACTGAGAAATGAGACTGCTTGATTTAACACCACTGCATCAAAGACCGATGCATTGTTGGAACTGGCACACATAAGATATTGTGAAAATAGGAGTAGAAAGGTGATGGGCACATTGCTGCTGTATCTTTGTTAGAACATTCCAGTTTCAGGCTTTGTCTTCAGAGGCCCTCAAGCTTTTGGGGTACTAGAAGACCCAGCATACACCGTTACAGAGAGCATGCCTGGACTTTCAGTGGCTTGCCTGGATAATGCAGCAGGGTGTTTGATATTAAGACTAGTGTTAAAAAATCTATGGGACACATCATAGCCTACTGTCATTGAGTAGCTTCCAAAGTCAGGTGAACCCTTCCATAATGAAATATGTGCTAGGTGGTGATACAGTTAAATTTGTATTTAATCAACTTCTAACATGTTTTTAATTTATATTTGAAATTAACAAGTTTACATGTAAAGCAAGAAACACAGACTAGTGATTGTATTTGCATCTGCATATTCATTAGCTATGACTTTCTAGGTGAAAAAAAAAGAACCATGAATAATGAATACACAGGTTGTGTTCATTTTGCAGACTCACCCTTTTAGTTTTGTCTTACCAGTTAGGGGTTAATCCTCCGAGGATTAGCTGGGGAAGTTTGAAGCCAAAGGTTGATTCTGCGGTTAGCCCATCCTTGGAGCCGAAAGAGCCATTGTTTAGTAAGAGGAAATACCCAGTCCCTCCAGGTCCCCTGCCATGGCACACAGAGCAAAGCCTTCTGTAGTACGGCAGTCTGCAGGAATCCCAGCTAAAACTGAGCTGGATTCACTGATACTCTATGACAACCCAACACCAGATAGATCCACACGTGAGCAGAGGACTCATGGTATCCTTGGTAAGTCCCGGGCACTAGATATCCCTGCCAGTCACTCACAGCTGAGGAGGTGGGTTAAGACTTCAGCAACACTAACAGCATGAAACTGGGCTCATACCCAGACTGGAAGCCCTTCAACTCCATGGCAATATGCTGCTGCCACAGCCGCCTACAGACAGATCGGTAGACCGTGCAAGAGGACAGGTGGAAGAGAAAAGGCATAACTTTCCCCTTTAGTTCCACATAGGAAGGCGACTTGGTGTATCCTAATGCTCAGCTTGCGGATTTATAACACCTCTAGGACTAGGAAGCTTCTTATTGTCGGGACAGATCAGCACCCAGCTGCCTTCAGCAGAATTCTGAGAGCAGGGTGGAGACGTTCAGCACCTCGGACAGTTCCTCGGATGGAGTAGTGCTGCACGCCAGGGCTGTAGTGGTGGAAGCCTCGCATGGTGGTGATCAGGACCATGGACAGCGGCGCGGGTTGCTCTCAGCACCATGGACAGCGGCGCGGGTTGCTCTCAGCACCATGGACAGCGGCGCGGGTTGCTCTCAGCACTATAGACAGCAGTGCGGAAAGCGGGATTCGGCACCATTGAAACCGACGCACGGCTTGTATTCAGTGCCATATGGCAGCCGCGCTGTTCAATACCATATACAGCAGCGTATGTGGATGTTCAGCACCATGGACAGCAGTGCAGAGCCGTGTTCAGTTCCATAAGCGGTGCGCGGTACCCTGGACAGCAGACACGCACTGATCACTCGGAGCTGCTCTCAGCACTACACTCACTGTGACACACACAGCATAGCAACGTCCAGCACTTCCCACAGTGACACACAACACAAGAGCAATCCAAGTCATACACAGCTGCACACTGGAACAGTGGATAACAGCAGCCCTGCAGCATTCACATAGTACCATAAAAACACAATGAAATGCGTTTTGTAAATGGAGAATAAAGAGTACAACATACTCCCTAGGGGGGAACATTGGGGACACTTCTAGCCAGCCCCTTTAACCCATTCAGGCAACTGTTTCATGCATGTATGTTGTATACACTCTTCTGTGTCCATGCTTTGGAAATGTACTGTTTTATTAGAAGTATAAAGGGCAATACACACATAAATACTTAGCTAAATAATAATAGTAACAAAACAAAAGATTACTCTAGAGCAGGGGTCTCAAACTGGCAGCCCTCCAGCTGTTGCAGAACTACAAGTCCCATGAGGCATTGCAAGGCTGACAGTTACAAGTATCACTCCCACAGTTAGAGAGGCATGATGGGACTTGTAGTTTCACAACAGCTGGAGGGCCCCTAGTTTGATACCCCTGCTCTAGAGGCTACTCTAGGCTATCGTTGACTTCAGTGGACTAGCTACCAATGATCTACAGAGGTTCTACTACTTTAGATGTCCATGGTCTCATTGATATGCATCTGCAGTATTTGGCTATGCTGAAATATATGAAACTACACTAATCAGCACACTTAAACAAGTGCCCCATTGACAAACATAATCTGTTGCTAGAACATTTCAACCCAGAATATAATGACAGCTCCCTCTTTCTATCTATAGGAAATGCAGTCATGTGTAACGATCTTCCTGTATAAACAACTTGAAAAGTACATGCACTGCAGCTGTCCATTCTATCTGTAGGAACTGTGGTCATGTATAACGATCATTGTGTATACTCTGGAAAAGTACATGCACTGCAGCTCTCTATTTTATCTGTAGGAAATGTGATCATGGTTAATGATCCTTGTGCATAAACAACTTTAAAAGTACATACACTGCTGCTCTCCATTCTATCTGTAGGAAATGTGATCATGGATAATGACCCTTGTGTATAAACAACCTGAAAAGTACATGCATTGCAGCGGTCTATTCTATCTGTAGGAACTGTGGTCATGTGTAACGATCCTTGTGTATAAACAACTTGAAAAGTACATGCACTGCAGCCCTCCATTCTACCTGTAGGAAATGTGATCATGGATAATAACCCTTGTGTATACACAGCTTGAAAAGTACATACACTGCAGCTGTCCATTCTATCTGTAGTCATGTATAACAATCCTTGTGTATACTCTTGAAAAGTACATGCACTGCAGCTCTCCATTCTATGTGTAGGAAATGTGATCATGGAGAATGATCCTTGTGCATAAACAAATTTAAAAGTACATGCACTGCAGCTCTCCATTCTATCTGTAGGAAATATGATCATGGAGAATGATCCTTGTGTATAAACAACCTGAAAAGTACATGCACTGCAGTCCTCCATTCTACCTGTAGAAAATGTGATCATGGATAATAACCCTTGTGTATACACAGCTTGAAAAGTACATACACTGCAGCTCTCCATTCTGTCTGTAGGAAATGTGATCATGGATAATGACCCTTGTATATAAACAACCTGAAAAGTACATGCACTGCAGCTGTCCATTCTATCTGTAGGAACTGTGGTCATGTATAATGATCCTTGTGTATACTCTTGAAAAGTACATGCACTACAGCTCTCCATTCTATGTGTATTATATGTGATCATGGAGAATGATCCTTGTGCATAAACAACTTTAAAAGTACATGCACTGCAGCTCTCCATTCTATCTGTAGGAAATGTGATAATGGAGAATGATCCTTGTGTATACACAACCTGAAAAGTACATGCACTGCAGCCCTCCCTTCTACCTGTAGGAAATGTGATCATGGATAATAACCCTTGTGTATAAACAGCTTGAAAAGTACATGCACTGCAGCTCTCCATTCTATCTGTAGGAAGGTCATGTAAAATGATCCCTGTGTATAAACAACCTGAAAAGTACATGCACTGCAGCCCTCCATTCTACCTGTAGTAAATGTGATCATGGATAATTACCCTTGTGTATAAACAACCTGAAAAGTAGATGCATTGCAGCGGTCCATTCTATCTGTAGGAACTGTGATCATGTAGAATGATCCTTGTGTATAAACAACTTGAAAAGTACCTGCAGAGCAGGTAGCTGGATAGTTCAAGGAAAGCACACATCAGTAAATTCACTGCAATCCACATTACCAAGAAATCTTTATTGAACTACTGAAAGATGAATCATGTTTGGCTTGCAACATAAGAACTGCAAGCAGCAGTCATGCTTGCAGTATTTTAGATTACATTAAAATGTGCTCTGCTTTAAGACCAAAATCTGACAGTGCCATCAGAGCCTCCTGAGATGAGAAAATCCCCTTTATGATCAAAGATCACACACTGAGCATCATCTTCGTGACCTTCTAGGCTGGTCAGTTGTCCAGATGTCAATACCAGAATCTTGACGGTTCCATCATTGCTAGCCAGGGACACAAGTTGACCTGTAAAGGAGAACACATCAGAGTGGTGAGATTCACACTGAGGACGATGCTGAGAATAATGATTGGACTGCAAGTGATGTGTGCTGAATTAATGTTTTTATTGGAAATAACTTCAATCCAAGCGTGATAAATCAATATAAATGAGACGGGCTGTCCATGCCAGCAAGTAAACTCATAAATCCCTACTGTGGACATCCTGTGCTTATTTATTAGAATAAACCCTTCATCTACCGTATGGCAGACACTTTATATCCACCTATGTATTATGAGTATAACGCAGCAGTAGTCTTGGTTGACTCATTTCATGTATTTCTATTTCCAGTGTGCATAGACGTGTGATGTGCATTTTAACAAGGTAATCTCAATTCAGATGGTTACACAAAACAAATAATACCAGTCAAATCGTTTTTGTTGCTCTGTGGAGTAAAAGACAGCATTTTAAAGCCCTGCTCCACCCAAAACCTTTTTAAATTTCATTTTGTACAGACTTGGAAAAAGTAAAAGTTTATGTAACGTTAAAACTTTTTTTTGTTCACTGTTGGTAGAATACAAAAAAGCAGCACTCTTCCAAACCTCCACCCATACCTTCCAGCTGGGGGTATATCATGGGAGCCCACCCCCATGTCATTTGCTGTCTGAGCCTGTCTCTATAATAAAACTAAGGGCCACACTCTGATGATGTCACTTCTTGTAAGGAAAATATTCAGCCAATGCCCATTAGCTTGCTTCTTACTCGTTTTACTCTTAGGAGTTTAAAGTATAACTAAAGGCAAAACTTGTTTTTTAGTTGTGGATAGAGTGGAGAGGGATTAGAACAGTTGTCAGTTTTTTATTGCTGCCTGTGCTCCCATTAAGGAGATTCACCCTCTCTATTTGTCCTGCTTACAATTATCATGGAAAGTAAAAGTAGAAGAAAACCCCTAATTTTGGGTCGTCCCCAGAAAAGCAATAAGGGGGAACTCTTCCAATGGGGATATTAATTCCGGTGACCTGGGGGTCCCCAAGGAAGTCCCTTAATTTGCAGGTATTTCCTCTCACTTCCCATTTGGTTATGGGACAGGAAAAGAAGGTATATCTCCACAATGGGACACAGATGCCAAAAAAAATCTAACAGGGGTTATAACCCTCCCTTGCTCTATCCAAAATAAAAAATAAGTTCGCCTATAGTTCTACTAAGATGTAACTAACCCCACTAATTTAAAGCGGAACTAAACCTAACTTTTAGAAAACTGCGAGCAGGCAGCTCTTATTTGGAGAGAAAATATGCCATGTTTCTTCTGCAATAATGCACATTTGAAAACAAAGACAAGGCGCAAACACCTCATAGAGTAGTTTGTAGTAATAATATGAATTTTTTCAAAGATAAAAATGCACTCAGGAAAATGACAATAACAGAACGAGTAGGCATGTGGATCATGAAAACCTGGACTGTGGCAACGCATCATCAATAGGGATGAGCCCGATGCTCGAGTCAAACATCAGGCGTTCGCTCGTTCGATGAATGCCAAACATTATGGGGCATTCGCAGCAAATTTGAGTGCCGCGGAACGCTCCATAATGCACTGCGAGATCGCAGTGCAATGGCGTCCTATGACTGGCCAAAGCATGCACCTGACCTGCATGTTTTGGCCAATCACAGAAAGCTCTGCTGAGAAAGTCATAATTGGCCATAGGCAGAGTGATTTTGACCAATGGCTCAGAGGGCTAAGTCCAAGCCCCACACCATAAAAGGCTGCGTACATAGTGGCCGTACATAGTGTAATGAATGAGAGCAGCAAACGTACATTTCTAAAGGAAAAAATGTCATTTAAAGCTGCTCACGGCTGTCATGTATTGCCGAGTCCCGGCAATATAGATAAAAATCATTGAAAAGAACGGCATGGGTTTCCCTCAGTCCATTACCAGGCCCTTCAGGTCTGATATAGATATTAAGGGGAACTCTGCAACATTTTAAAAAAATGGCGTAGGGGGCCTCCCTCAAAATCCATATCAGACCCTTCAGGTCTGGTATGGATTTTAAGGGGAACCCCGCGCCAAAATAAAAAAAAACTGACATGGGGTCCCCCTAAAAATCCATACCAGACCCTTATCCGAACATGCAACCTGGCAGGCCACAGAAAAATAGGGGGGCGAGAGAGCGCCCCCCCCTCCTGAACTGTACTAGGCCACATGCCCTCAACATGGGGAGGGTGCTTTGGAGTAGCCCCCCAAAGCACCTTGTCCCCATGTTGATGGGGACAAGGGCCTCATCCCCACAACCCTTGCCCAGTGGTTGTGGGGGTCTGCAAATGGGGACTTATCAGAATCTGGAAGCCCCCTTAAACAAGGGGACCCCCAGATCCCGCCCCCCATTTAAAATGGTAACGGGTAGAATGTACCCATACCATTTTACCAAAAAAGTGTCAAAATGTAAAAAAAAACACAAGACACACCTTGGGACAAGTCCTTTATTAAAAAATAAAAAAATAAAAATGTCCGACGAAGTCCATTCATCTTCTTTTATTGCTCCGCCGACAGAACGAAAAACCCCAAAAACCTCCCACCGATCCGCCTCCATGGGAGGCTCCCGCCGTCTGACGCATCCTCGCAGGTGTCAGTTCTTATATAACTGAGGGTGGGGCCTCACGGTGATGTACTCGGGTGACCCCGCCCCCTCTGATGCATGGGGACTTCCCCATGGCTTTCCCGGGGCGTCAGAAGGGGGCGGGGCCACCTGGTTACATAAACAACTAGAGGGAGCCCCTGCGTCCATAGTTTTTTTTTTTTCGTGTCGGTTCCAGTCTATAATTCTCCCTAAGTGCACCGCTAGGTAATAATTCCTTAGGTCTGGGAGGGCTAATCCTCCATAGTATTTCGGTAGTGTAAGATACTGTCTGCGCAGTCTTGGTTTCATGTGTGACCATATAAGTTTAGTAAAGATGGAGTGTGCTTGTTTAAAATATAGGGGCGGGATCTTGATTGGTAATGCTTGAAACAAATATAGGAACTTTGGGAGAATACACATTTTGACCAGGTTACACCTGCCAAACCAGGAATGAAGTCCATTGTTCTATTTCAGTTTTCTTGTATGTATTTTCTGGTACGGATTTTAAGGGTAACCCCATGCCAAAATAAAAAAAAAGTGTGGGGTCCCCCCAAAATCCATACCAGACCCTTATCCGAGCACATAACCTGGCAGGCCGCAGGAAAAAGGGGGGACGAGAGAGTGTCCCCCCTCCTGGACCATACCAGGCCACATTCCCTCAACATGGGGGGGTGCTTTGGGGGGGACAAGGGCCTCATTCCCACAACCCTTGCCAGTGGTTGTGTGGGTCTGTGGGTGGGGGCTTATCAGAATCTGGAAGCCCCCTTTAACAAGGGGGCCCCAAGATCCTGGCCCCCCTATGTGAATTGGTATCAGGTACATTGTACCCCTACCCTCTCACCAAAAAAAGTGTCAAAAAAGTAAAAATGACAGCAGAGTTTTTGACAATTCCTTTATTAAAATAAAGAAATAAATTAAAAAGTGTCCTTCAACGTCCATCCATCATCAATCACAACACAGTCCAGAGAAAAAAAAACTTAAAAACTCCACCTCCATGGGAGGCGTACCACCGACCGCAGTCTTTTCATGGTGGCTATATAGCAAAGGGCAGGGCCCCCCGGTGATGTAAATGGGTGACCCTGCCCCCTTTGACATCACATGACCCCCACAACCACCTGGCAAGGATGGTGGGATGAGGCCCTTGTCCCCATCAACATTTTCCTGCAGCCTGCCAGGTTGTGTGCTCAGATAAGGGTCTGGCATGGATTTTGGGGGGACCCCACGCCATTTTTTTAAGTTTTGGTGTGGGGTTCCCCTTATTATCCATACCAGACCGAAAATGCCGGGTAATGGACTGTGGGGAACCCATGCTGTTTTTTACAATGATTTTGATCTATATTGCTGGGGTCCGGCAATACATTACAGCCCCGAGCAGTTTTAAATTACATTTTTTGCTTTAGAAATGTAATTTTGCTGTGGTACTGTTATGAACATAGGAAAGATACACTACTTTACTGGCAGACTAAGGGGACCCCCAGGTACGATATTTAAAGGAATATTTCATCTTTATTGTTTCACTTTAAGCAATATTGAAATCATTGTTCCTGAAAAAAATGATGTTTTTTAAAACTTTGTTTGCATTGATACATGTCCCCTGGGGCAGTACCTGAGTCCTCATACACTTTTTATGGCAATAACTTGCATATAACCCTTTAAAATGAGCACTTTTGATTTTTCATCCTCGTGTCCCATAGACTTTAATGGTGTTTGTGTGTTCGCACAAATTTTTTTGCCTGTTCGCATGTTCTGCTGTGAACCAAATCGGGGGGTTTTCAGCTCATCCCTAATCATCAACAGACCCTGGCCTTGGCTACTGACATGGGGAATGGATAGGTCCCAAACACCTCAAACCACTGAAGACACCGATTACAAGACCATGATGCCCGATGTACAAGACCCAAAAGTGGAACTGTGGGAATGGAACCTCCTCCATCTGACATTACAGGTGGCACATGCACAGTCAGAACATGTTTTGAGGTGTTCATGCATTCCTGCATGAATGCCTTGAAAAACATTCCAACTGTGCATGTGCAACCTGTGATATTGGGCAGAGAAGGTTCCAGTCCTGGAGCCCCACTGCCAAGTCTCGTACATTGGGCATCACAATCTTGTAATCAGGGTCCCCAGTGGTTTGAGGCATCCGGGTCCTATCCTTTCCCCATGCTGATGGCCAAGGCTGGGGTCTGTTTATGACCCATTGCCGCTCTCCAGGTTTCCATCATCCACATGCCTACTCGCCCTGTTACTGTCATTTTTGTGAGTGCATTTTTATCTTTTAATAAATGCATATGGTTACTACATGCTACCCAATGAGGTGTTTGCATCTTGTCCAGTTTTCACTTTAAACAAACATGCTCTCCAGTTACTTTGGTTGCAATATCCTTTAAGTTATAACAGTGTTCATTTACTTAGTCTTAAGTATACTCACGTATTTTAACCTTTTGTTTTTTACAAATTTACATACAATTGTTGCTGTGTTAGTAATTTGAGATCACAACCTTCATTTATTTTTGCTCTAAATTGGGTACATAACATTTTATAATAGTTGTATAAACACTTTCTCTGGGGTTAAGCACTGCACATTCCGTGGGCCACAGAATTATCTTGCATTTTAATAACACACACTTGCACCTGCCTGCTTGTAGTCTTCTATTTAATGTACAGTGAGCTGAGCATGCAAAGCTCAGCATGCATTCCCAGCACATTAGGCTGTCTCCCGTGTGCATGCTTGGACTGACATCTTCCCCTACTAGCCAATCAAGAGGCCAAAAACAATGAACCTTGGGAGAATATCACAGCTGCCAGTGAGGGATGTAACACCATTTTGCCAGAAGGTGGAGAAGAGTATACTGGGAAGTTTACTTCCACTTTAATTATTACATTCAAAGCATGCCTCTGGTAATAACTGTCACGGTTAGCAGTGTGCTTAGATCAGTTTCCAACCAAACTTTCAAACCCTCATATTCCATAGTTGGTATCATAGCTGATCACATGTGCAGTACTATGGCAATTTAAACAGAGGCTAAGATGGCTTTACATATACTTAATCATTTTGTCAAAGCTTGGTTTCTCTTAGCAACCATGTTGGGTAGATTTATTCTAACTTCTTGTCCCTGTGACAGCAGGAAAAGAAATAAGAGGAAGTAAGTCATCTCAAGCAAAAGAAATTGTATATAGTAGTGCCAACCCTACAGAGTTTCTAATCACTCCCCTCAACACTTTTTGATGCTCAGAAAATCTGAAAGGAAATCTCCCCAATGGTGAAACAGACAACATAAATTCCACACTAAATAAAAAAGTTTTGGCTGGAGTTAAAACATTTTCACATCACCTGAATAATTAAAAGGTCCTTTCACCCCAAGCTACTCATACTGTACTACATGTTTCTTATAGTCAGTTCTGAGATTCATTTACCTATGTTAGCTCTATTAAACATGCTACATTCTTTAGGATTTGCACTTATGTAAAGTGTGTCTAAACTCTAGAAAAAAAATGCTAAATATTGCAAAAGCTTACTAATCCCTAGCATTAGTTGTTTTTTTAAGTCCATTTTCAGCAAGTACAGAAAATACCTGTTTATTCTGCCAGAAGTCTAGAGTCCCTGTCACTTTCTGTGCAATGAACTAAAGTCTCAAACAATGTTATCAGCCTTCCCAGCTATCTTTTCTATGCTTCCGAACTCCTCCTCCCTATGTACTGGAAATTAAGAGAGGGGTAGTCGTTTGTTGTCCAAATCTGAAAAGCAGCCTAGAATGACAACACTGCTCCTCCCAAGATACAATTCAGTAAATGAGCACTGTCATTCTAGGGCAGAAAGTGTGTTACTGACAGGACCAGCAAGTCAAAATAAAGGAAAACATTCTGAAAAAAAGAAAAGCAATGTGGCAACAACTTTTTTTATACTTTTCTCACACACCTCAAATCATGTATATAAATTCAGTGCTGCTAAAAACAATATATTGTCCACAATATCATCAAATCTAGTCATGTAAAGACCTCAATAATTAAAATAATGTGAAAATCAATAAACACAAATTGACCTACATGCTGAAAAATCTTTCTATTACATACACTTTGCATAAAGGATACCACCATATGCATACAGTGATATGAAAATAAAGTATAGATTGAATTAAAGTCCTTATTATATTTTGTGCCTTGTGCTCCACACCACTCCAGTTTTCATAAATGTGACTCCCCACATGTACCTCCACCTTCCATATTATAAGCTCTCCTTATTGGTTAAACTGTAAATATAATAGGTCCAAATGTGTCTTCCTCACAAAAACTATTGATCCTAAATGTTCCACAATCTCCTGATGGAACCATGCACCTCCACTCCTCCTCGTTCTATTTCCAATGATTTTTTGTTCACTTCCCCAGACAGTAAAAGTAAATTTCCCTTTTATATATGGTACTCTTTTATATTCCTCAGACAGACTCGCCTGTATAACAATGGTCAGTACATGCCACCTTGTTACCATATGCTCCCAGCACAGAGACTACGTTGTTGCGGACAGTTCTCAATTTAGAATTGGGAACTTCTGATCACATGACCCATGTGAAAGCCAATCACAGCAGTCATACTGGGAAGCCCTCCTCCACCTCCCTGTGTTAAGACCCTCTTAAATGTCCCCACAACAGCTATATTTTCAATTTCCAAATCATTACTCTCATTTTATGTACTATATTCAGGAGCAAATTCATGCTGTAAGGAAAGAAACTTTTCAGCACACTGAAATTTAACAACTTTTTCATAATCATGCACATACTTTTAAACATTATTTAAAAATACATATCCACATCATGCAGACTTCACAAATTTGCTTGTATATGGCCCAAATCACCTAAATAATCTGAAAGCTATTTGATAATAGATATAGAAATGTGAGAATCGTTCAAATTCACAAGCACCAGAAGCCTTGTATGTCAGGTACTGATTTGTTTTCAAGCTGGTTATAAAACAGTAAGTCAGACACATTCTATATAGACTTCTGGGCCAGAATCACCAATCAAGAGGTATTTATTCTGTTTTTAGTTGTACATTTTGGAGAACTTAGACTGAAGCAATTACCAAATTTCAGCCACTGATTCAACCCATTATCTACTGGGTGATTTAAAAGAGCTGTGCGATTAAGCTCTAACCACTTAGATCAGAGTGATACACATGAGATATGCATTTCCACAGAAGAACAAGGAAAGAACTCTTACTGTGTGTGTCTGTTTCAGAAATGAGATCATATAGGCTTGTAATTTAGAATAAAGAAAGGAGATCAAATAATCTGTCTTCTGCTATAGATGAACTAAAAGGCTAGATGGTATAGCATACATCACACAGAAAATACAGGTGAAATCTGAACATGTACAAAAGATAAACTAATGACTGTTATCTACCTTGCAGTCCTCTAATTATTCTACATAAGACTTTTCTTCTTCCTATATAGAAAAAAAAAAGAAAATACTATCTGGCCCTGCGAGGTCTGAACTCTGCAACTAATGCTGTATGGATCAAAAGGTAGCAGCTCAAAAGAAGCAAATGAAAATAAACATGCAGAAGCTCTGAGCATAGTTCAAAACTGTACTTGTTCCAAACTGTAATGTTTAAAAAAGTGTTTAAAAATTTGTATTTCAGCACTTCAGACAAGGACAGTATCAACGTTCTGATACACTATGACTGACCAATGCTATTAGGTGAGCTGCATATTTTGCACAAGCTGAACATTCTTTTCTATGTTCCTGCTCATTGGGAGATTGCTGGAACTTATACCAAGTGGAACTTTTCTAAGTGGTGAGTTAAAACCAGACGGAGAGTGAACAAGTTTTACTCTTTGTTTGCTGGGTAGCATTTTTGGGGCTTTTCCTTTTAGCTTTTCAATTAGCCTTTTCTGTCACTTTTTAAATAGCTTTTTTTTTTTTTTTTTTTTTTCTTCTTTGGTTCCTTCAGGCTATTAAGTAGGGGGAGGGGTGATTGCTCACAGGTGCCTGCAGTCTATATAACTGTGTGTAGGACTCATCCTGAGCCTGCTCATTGGGAGATTGCTGGAACTTATACCAAGTGGAACTTTTCTAAGTGGTGAGTTAAAACCAGACGGAGAGTGAACAAGTTTTACTCTTTGTTTGCTGGGTAGCATTTTTGGGGCTTTTCCTTTTAGCTTTTCAATTAGCCTTTTCTGTCACTTTTTAAATAGCTTTTTTTTTTTTTTTTTTTTTTTTTCTTCTTTGGTTCCTTCAGGCTATTAAGTAGGGGGAGGGGTGATTGCTCACAGGTGCCTGCAGTCTATATAACTGTGTGTAGGACTCATCCTGAGCCTGCTCATTGGGAGATTGCTGGAACTTATACCAAGTGGAACTTTTCTAAGTGGTGAGTTAAAACCAGACGGAGAGTGAACAAGTTTTACTCTTTGTTTGCTGGGTAGCATTTTTGGGGCTTTTCCTTTTAGCTTTTCAATTAGCCTTTTCTGTCACTTTTTAAATAGCTTTTTTTTTTTTTTTTTTTTTTCTTCTTTGGTTCCTTCAGGCTATTAAGTAGGGGGAGGGGTGATTGCTCACAGGTGCCTGCAGTCTATATAACTGTGTGTAGGACTCATCCTGAGCCTGCTCATTGGGAGATTGCTGGAACTTATACCAAGTGGAACTTTTCTAAGTGGTGAGTTAAAACCAGACGGAGAGTGAACAAGTTTTACTCTTTGTTTGCTGGGTAGCATTTTTGGGGCTTTTCCTTTTAGCTTTTCAATTAGCCTTTTCTGTCACTTTTTAAATAGCTTTTTTTTTTTTTTTTTTTTTTTTTTCTTCTTTGGTTCCTTCAGGCTATTAAGTAGGGGGAGGGGTGATTGCTCACAGGTGCCTGCAGTCTATATAACTGTGTGTAGGACTCATCCTGAGCCTGCTCATTGGGAGATTGCTGGAACTTATACCAAGTGGAACTTTTCTAAGTGGTGAGTTAAAACCAGACGGAGAGTGAACAAGTTTTACTCTTTGTTTGCTGGGTAGCATTTTTGGGGCTTTTCCTTTTAGCTTTTCAATTAGCCTTTTCTGTCACTTTTTAAATAGCTTTTTTTTTTTTTTTTTTTTTTTCTTCTTTGGTTCCTTCAGGCTATTAAGTAGGGGGAGGGGTGATTGCTCACAGGTGCCTGCAGTCTATATAACTGTGTGTAGGACTCATCCTGAGCCTGCTCATTGGGAGATTGCTGGAACTTATACCAAGTGGAACTTTTCTAAGTGGTGAGTTAAAACCAGACGGAGAGTGAACAAGTTTTACTCTTTGTTTGCTGGGTAGCATTTTTGGGGCTTTTCCTTTTAGCTTTTCAATTAGCCTTTTCTGTCACTTTTTAAATAGCTTTTTTTTTTTTTTTTTTTTTTTTTTCTTCTTTGGTTCCTTCAGGCTATTAAGTAGGGGGAGGGGTGATTGCTCACAGGTGCCTGCAGTCTATATAACTGTGTGTAGGACTCATCCTGAGCCTGCTCATTGGGAGATTGCTGGAACTTATACCAAGTGGAACTTTTCTAAGTGGTGAGTTAAAACCAGACGGAGAGTGAACAAGTTTTACTCTTTGTTTGCTGGGTAGCATTTTTGGGGCTTTTCCTTTTAGCTTTTCAATTAGCCTTTTCTGTCACTTTTTAAATAGCTTTTTTTTTTTTTTTTTTTTTTTTTTCTTCTTTGGTTCCTTCAGGCTATTAAGTAGGGGGAGGGGTGATTGCTCACAGGTGCCTGCAGTCTATATAACTGTGTGTAGGACTCATCCTGAGCCTGCTCATTGGGAGATTGCTGGAACTTATACCAAGTGGAACTTTTCTAAGTGGTGAGTTAAAACCAGACGGAGAGTGAACAAGTTTTACTCTTTGTTTGCTGGGTAGCATTTTTGGGGCTTTTCCTTTTAGCTTTTCAATTAGCCTTTTCTGTCACTTTTTAAATAGCTTTTTTTTTTTTTTTTTTTTTTTCTTCTTTGGTTCCTTCAGGCTATTAAGTAGGGGGAGGGGTGATTGCTCACAGGTGCCTGCAGTCTATATAACTGTGTGTAGGACTCATCCTGAGCCTGCTCATTGGGAGATTGCTGGAACTTATACCAAGTGGAACTTTTCTAAGTGGTGAGTTAAAACCAGACGGAGAGTGAACAAGTTTTACTCTTTGTTTGCTGGGTAGCATTTTTGGGGCTTTTCCTTTTAGCTTTTCAATTAGCCTTTTCTGTCACTTTTTAAATAGCTTTTTTTTTTTTTTTTTTTTTTTTTTCTTCTTTGGTTCCTTCAGGCTATTAAGTAGGGGGAGGGGTGATTGCTCACAGGTGCCTGCAGTCTATATAACTGTGTGTAGGACTCATCCTGAGCCTGCTCATTGGGAGATTGCTGGAACTTATACCAAGTGGAACTTTTCTAAGTGGTGAGTTAAAACCAGACGGAGAGTGAACAAGTTTTACTCTTTGTTTGCTGGGTAGCATTTTTGGGGCTTTTCCTTTTAGCTTTTCAATTAGCCTTTTCTGTCACTTTTTAAATAGCTTTTTTTTTTTTTTTTTTTTTTTTTTCTTCTTTGGTTCCTTCAGGCTATTAAGTAGGGGGAGGGGTGATTGCTCACAGGTGCCTGCAGTCTATATAACTGTGTGTAGGACTCATCCTGAGCCTGCTCATTGGGAGATTGCTGGAACTTATACCAAGTGGAACTTTTCTAAGTGGTGAGTTAAAACCAGACGGAGAGTGAACAAGTTTTACTCTTTGTTTGCTGGGTAGCATTTTTGGGGCTTTTCCTTTTAGCTTTTCAATTAGCCTTTTCTGTCACTTTTTAAATAGCTTTTTTTTTTTTTTTTTTTTTTTCTTCTTTGGTTCCTTCAGGCTATTAAGTAGGGGGAGGGGTGATTGCTCACAGGTGCCTGCAGTCTATATAACTGTGTGTAGGACTCATCCTGAGCCTGCTCATTGGGAGATTGCTGGAACTTATACCAAGTGGAACTTTTCTAAGTGGTGAGTTAAAACCAGACGGAGAGTGAACAAGTTTTACTCTTTGTTTGCTGGGTAGCATTTTTGGGGCTTTTCCTTTTAGCTTTTCAATTAGCCTTTTCTGTCACTTTTTAAATAGCTTTTTTTTTTTTTTTTTTTTTTTTTTCTTCTTTGGTTCCTTCAGGCTATTAAGTAGGGGGAGGGGTGATTGCTCACAGGTGCCTGCAGTCTATATAACTGTGTGTAGGACTCATCCTGAGCCTGCTCATTGGGAGATTGCTGGAACTTATACCAAGTGGAACTTTTCTAAGTGGTGAGTTAAAACCAGACGGAGAGTGAACAAGTTTTACTCTTTGTTTGCTGGGTAGCATTTTTGGGGCTTTTCCTTTTAGCTTTTCAATTAGCCTTTTCTGTCACTTTTTAAATAGCTTTTTTTTTTTTTTTTTTTTTTTTTTCTTCTTTGGTTCCTTCAGGCTATTAAGTAGGGGGAGGGGTGATTGCTCACAGGTGCCTGCAGTCTATATAACTGTGTGTAGGACTCATCCTGAGCCTGCTCATTGGGAGATTGCTGGAACTTATACCAAGTGGAACTTTTCTAAGTGGTGAGTTAAAACCAGACGGAGAGTGAACAAGTTTTACTCTTTGTTTGCTGGGTAGCATTTTTGGGGCTTTTCCTTTTAGCTTTTCAATTAGCCTTTTCTGTCACTTTTTAAATAGCTTTTTTTTTTTTTTTTTTTTTTTCTTCTTTGGTTCCTTCAGGCTATTAAGTAGGGGGAGGGGTGATTGCTCACAGGTGCCTGCAGTCTATATAACTGTGTGTAGGACTCATCCTGAGCCTGCTCATTGGGAGATTGCTGGAACTTATACCAAGTGGAACTTTTCTAAGTGGTGAGTTAAAACCAGACGGAGAGTGAACAAGTTTTACTCTTTGTTTGCTGGGTAGCATTTTTGGGGCTTTTCCTTTTAGCTTTTCAATTAGCCTTTTCTGTCACTTTTTAAATAGCTTTTTTTTTTTTTTTTTTTTTTTTTTTCTTCTTTGGTTCCTTCAGGCTATTAAGTAGGGGGAGGGGTGATTGCTCACAGGTGCCTGCAGTCTATATAACTGTGTGTAGGACTCATCCTGAGCCTGCTCATTGGGAGATTGCTGGAACTTATACCAAGTGGAACTTTTCTAAGTGGTGAGTTAAAACCAGAGTTTAAAACAGGAGATTATAACAGGGGTCATAGTACCTGTGTAGTGTGAGTACATGAGTGTTGTCTGAGTAGTGTGTGTGGATCGTTAGTACTTGTGTATTGTGTATTGTATACTTGAGTATTGCGAGTGTACATAGGTCTGCGACTGTTCTGCGATTGCACGAAGGTCTGTGAGTACCTGTGTATTGTCTTGTGTACCTGTGTATTGTCTTGTTGTGTACCTGTGTATTGTCTTGAGTATTAGTGCCAGGAAGCTAGCTGTTAGGTAATTTGGACAGGGTAAAATCCCCAAATCCTCACTAAATTTAATAGGTACGATGCCCGGCGGGTGTGGAGAGGCGACTCTTTGTACATCTTGCCGCATGTATGCGTTCCTTGATCATCAGATCGAGGGCGAATACTGCTGTGCAAAATGTAAGCACATTGTTTCCCTGGAAGCCCAGGTTCTGAATCTGGGGAAGCAACTGTCAGCACTGAGAAGTCCCTCCATACTAAAGGAGAGCCAGGAACGTACACGGCAGGTGCCGGCAGGGGCCAGCACAGAGGCGGGTGGAGACAAAGAGGTGCTGGCACTAGCAAAGAGTAGATGGGTGACAGTCAGGAGGGGTAGAGGGGGAAATGCCAGGGAGGCCGATCCAGGACTGGAGCATCCCAATAAGTACGCTACTTTGAGTGTCATTGGTGAAACCAGTCAGGGACCAGCACTGCTGGAGATGAGGGACTCTCCTAGCTGCCGGGGGAAGAACTCCTCCAGTGAGAGTGGGGGGGCAGCAAAGGGAAAGGAAAGACAGATTCTGGTGGTAGGGGACTCAATTCTTAGAAGGACAGAGAGGGCAATCTGTAACCAAGACCTGAAGCGCCGAACAGTATGTTGTCTACCGGGCGCTCGGGTTCGGCACATCACGGATCTTGTGGACAGATTACTGGGAGGGGCTGGGGAAGACCCGGCTGTCATGGTGCACGTTGGCACCAATGACAAAGTCAGAGGCAGATGGAGTGTCCTAAAGAACGATTTTAGGGACTTAGGAGCTAAATTGAGGAAAAGGACCTCCAAGGTAGTGTTCTCAGGAATACTACCGGTACATCGAGCCACACCAGAAAGGAAGAGGGAGATTAGGGAAGTAAACAAGTGGCTGAAGAGCTGGTGTAGTAAGGAGGGGTTTGGGTTCCTGGAGGACTGGGCCGACTTCTCAGTTGGTAACCGGTACTATAGAAGGGACGGACTGCACCTAAATGAGGAGGGTGCAGATCTGCTGGGAAGGAAGATGGCCAAAAAGTTAGAGGGGTTTTTAAACTAGGCGATGGGGGGGAGGGTCCAGAGGCAGAGATAGCCAGCGCGGAAGATATTCCAGAGGGTAGTATTGGGGGCATTAGTGGTAGGTTAACCAAAGCACAAAAACACAAGGTGAGTATAGTAGCAAGTCCTAGTTGCAATCTCGAAACACCCAATACGAGGACAATATGCGACCGGTCTAAACTATGTGGCATGTTCACCAATGCCAGGAGCATGGCGGACAAGATGGGTGAACTAGAGATACTGTTGTACGAGGAGGATTTGGATTTTGTGGGAATTTCAGAGACCTGGTTCAACAGCTCTCATGATTGGCTGGCAAACATTCAAGGGTATACCCTATACCGCAAGGATAGAGAGGGTAAAAAAGGGGGAGGGGTATGCCTATATATCAAGAATAATGTACAAGTGAATGTGAGAGATGACATCACTGAGGGAGCTAGAGAGGAGGTGGAATCCTTATGGGTAGAGCTCCAAAGGGATAAAGCTAAGGGGAAAATAATACTGGGAGTATGCTATAGGCCCCCAAACCTGAGGGAGGAAGTGGAGACGGATCTCCTATCACAAATTGGATTAGCAGCAAGAATGGGAAGTGTTATCATAATGGGGGATTTTAATTATCCAGACATAGACTGGGCGGAGGGAACCGCACATTCATTTAAGGCTCGCCAGTTCCTTAATGTCTTGCAGGACAATTTTATGGGTCAGATGGTAGACGCACCAACTAGAAATAAAACATTACTGGATCTACTGATTACCAACAATACAGACCTGATCACAGATGTGGAAATGCGGGGCAATTTAGGTAACAGTGATCACAGGTCAATTAGTTTCAGTATAAATCACACAAATAGGAAACATAAAGGGAATACAAAGACACTGAATTTCAAAAGAGCCAACTTCCCTAAACTAAAAACCTTGCTAAAAGGCATAAACTGGGATAAAATATTAGAAACAAAGAATACAGAGGAGAGATGGGTTTGCTTTAAGAGCATATTAAATAAGGGCATTAGCCAATGTATCCCATTGGGTAATAAATTTCAAAGAGCGAACAAAAGTCCTGGATGGCTTAACTCCAATGTAAAAATGCATATAAAAGCAAAGGAGAAGGCCTTCAAAAAATACAAGGTTGAGGGATCATCCTCAGCATTCAGACTTTATAAAGAATGCAACAGGATATGTAAAGGTGCAATTAGGACAGCTAAGATAGAACATGAAAGACACATAGCGGAGGAGAGCAAAAAAATCCCAAGAAATTCTTTAAGTATGTAAACAGTAAAAAAGGGAGGACAGACCATATTGGCCCCATAAAGAATGAGGAAGGACATCTGGTTACAAAGGATGGGGAGATGGCGAAGGTATTGAATTTATTCTTCTCCTCAGTCTTCACGAGTGAATCGGGGGGCTTCAGTAACCAAAACTGCAGTGTTTATCCTCATGACACAACACAGGAAGCACCTCCATGGTTAACAGAGGACGGAATTAAAATTAGACTTGAGAAACTTAACATTAATAAATCACCGGGACCAGATGGCTTGCATCCGAGGGTACTTAGGGAACTCAGTCAAGTGATTGCCAGACCGTTGTTCCTAATTTTTACAGATAGTCTACTGACTGGAATGGTACCAGCTGATTGGAGAAAAGCCAATGTAGCACCTATATTTAAAAAGGGCCCAAAATACATCCCTGGGAATTACAGACCAGTTAGCCTAACATCGATAGTATGTAAACTCTTGGAGGGGATGATAAGGGACTATATACAGGATTTTAGTAATACGTAAGATATCATTAGCAGTAATCAGCATGGATTCATGAAGAATCGTTCTTGCCAAACCAATCTATTAACCTTCTATGAGGAGGTGAGTTGCCATCTAGATAAAGGAAGGCCTGTAGACGTGGTGTATCTGGATTTTGCAAAAGCATTTGACACAGTTCCCCATAAACGTTTACTGTACAAAATAAGGTCTGTTGGCATGGACCATAGGGTGAGTACATGGATTGAAAACTGGCTACAAGGGCGAGTTCAGAGGGTGGTGATAAATGGGGAGTACTCAGAATGGTCAGGGGTGGGTAGTGGGGTGCCCCAGGGTTCTGTGCTGGGACCAATCCTATTTAATTTGTTCATAAACGATCTGGAGGATGGGATAAACAGTTCAATCTCTGTATTTGCAGACGATACTAAGCTAAGCAGGGCAATAACTTCTCCGCAGGACGTGGAAACCTTGCAAAAAGACCTGAACAAATTAATGGGGTGGGCGACTACATGGCAAATGAGGTTCAATGTAGAAAAATGTAAAATAATGCATTTGGGTGGCAAAAATATGAATGCAATCTATACGCTGGGGGGAGAACCTCTGGGGGAATCTAGGATGGAAAAGGACCTGGGGGTCCTAGTGGATGATAGGCTCAGCAATGGCAGGCAATGCCAAGCTGCTGCTAACAAAGCAAACAGAATATTGGCATGCATTAAAAGGGGGATCAACTCCAGAGATAAAACGATAATTCTCCCGCTCTACAAGACTCTGGTCCGGCCGCACCTAGAGTATGCGGTCCAGTTCTGGGCACCAGTCCTCAGGAAGGATTACTGGAAATGGAGCGAGTTCAAAGAAGGGCAACAAAGCTAATAAAGGGTCTGGAGGATCTTAGTTATGAGGAAAGGTTGCGAGCACTGAACTTATTCTCTCTGGAGAAGAGACGCTTGAGAGGGGATATGATTTCAATTTACAAATACCGGACTGGTGACCCCTCAATAGGGATAAAACTTTTTCGCAGAAGAGAGTTTACCAAGACTCGTGGCCACTCATTAAAATTAGAAGAAAAGAGGTTTAATCTTAAACTACGTAGAGGGTTCTTTACTGTAAGAGCGGCAAGGATGTGGAATTCCCTTCCACAGGCGGTGGTCTCAGCGGGGAGCATTGATAGCTTCAAGAAACTATTAGATAAGCACCTGAATGACCACAACATACAGGGATATACAATGCAATACTGACACATAATCACACACATAGGTTGGACTTGATGGACTTGTGTCTTTTTTCAACCTCACCTACTATGTAACTATGTAACTATGTAACAATGCCTGCACAACTGTCAAGCCTTATTCCTTAAGAAGCAGGAAACAAATTACCTTCAGGAATAGCTTGCAAAGGCCCTTATAGATTCCATTTGCTGGCTGGAAAATTCTGGAAATAAAGTGTTATTTTTTTCTTTAGACCTAAAACTATGGCACACTTGCTGGTCCACGAAAACAGGTGGACCTTTCACCCCATAGATTTGACCTAGCCTGTGACTTTTGACCTTTTGCAATTTTACAGACTGAATCCAGATGCAGGAGAGACCTCTGTATCTGCACAAAGGTATCCAACAGCAAGATTTCTTAAGAATGACACCTGTCTAACATCATCTTCAAGGAGTATAACAACATTGAAGCAGGGGTGGAAGTGGAGACCAAGTCAAATATATAGAATAGATTCCAACAGCATTTAGTTAGGATAATCACCATAAGACCATCATCACTGTATACTTGTGCAGCATCCAATCAGAGAACACAAGATTCACTACTGATCAAGAGAAGAGTATATACTCACCTTCATAGAAAGTCCCCCTCTAAGCTAAGTATAATTGTTATTTGATTTGATTTCTGTAGCAGATCATATGTATTCTAGCTTCTAGATTAGCATAGTTCGCTATTAAATTTAGTTTTTTTTTAAATTGTGGATACCTTTTATAAAAGGTTTAGCAGAGATACTTTATATTTTAACCTTTCTCAAACTTTGTTGTTATTTTATACTTTTACCTTTGTTGGTAACTACTGTAATAACCTAGTCTTGTGTTCCAAATACGTCATATTACAAACAGAAATATCTCTTATTTGTAGTTGTTATACTGTAGATAATCTGATAATCTAAGGCCAGTGTAATAGGGGGCATACTCAGGAACTACTTTTTACAGTTCAGACAGTCAACTTGCTTTAGTGAACAAGTGTATTTGTGTAAATAATAGTTAAAAAAGTAAAATACTAAAAATGGAAGAACAGTTGATCAGTTTTGTAGTTCTATTTGTTCACTACCAGACTTGGACTACAGATATACAAATATGTTTTGCTATAAACATTTGGACTACTTGTACTACAGATATACAAATGTTTACAAAAATTGTTTTATGAAACTCACAAGCGCAAAAACGTTCAGAAAGCGTTCAGACACTGGGGAAATCCAAAGTGCATTGGTACAGGATTATCCCCCTGAGGACGACACGTGACCCTGTAATGACATGCGCAGGGGAGGGGCCAGGACGGTGACATCTGCATCCAGCGTGGAACTGTGAGTCGGATCATTGCCCGCAAGGCTTGTGTGGGGAGATTGGTGTGTTCAAAACACGGATTTTAATGCTTGTCAGAGCCTAGTGAGCTGGAAGCACCTGAGCAATGTGAGTAACCTGTACTTATTTAATAAATTGAAGCTTTATGCAGGATATAAGCACTATTAGCGTTTTTTTTTTTTTTTTTATAAATGCACTTTGGATACCATGAATCACTATGAGCCATATCTGAGAAGACAACAGCAAGGAATTTCAAAGCCCAGGGAGGCAAAAAGACCTGTATTGATCTCACTTAATTGTAGAGATCACACTCCCTCAGGTGAGATTATTCCTGGAGGGGGGAGCACATGGAGGTGATTGGTTGAGTGATCTTTGAGCACTAATGAGAAATGGAGCACTTGTCTGAGCTGTCTGGGCACTAGTTGGGAGTAAGAAGCACCCTGTGGGATATTGCAGCTCTTAATGGGAGGCTGCAGCTTCATTATTTTATCACCATTTCACTTTTATTATTTATACAGTTTTTTGCATGGACTAGTTGTTTTAAATTATCCACTGATATTGGATTCATCTATGTATATTCTGGTGTATCAAGCACTGTGATCTTAAATTTTTTATAATTATTGTTATTATTATAATCATTCCATTACTTTGGTTACTGTAGTGTGGTACTATTTACATTTGCAATATACTTGGCACATTTATGAGAGTGTGAACAGTACCAGCAGCATAGTCTGCCTATCTTTTGGTTATTATTTTCATTAAGTAGCTCGCAGGATTTTCACAATATGCATTGGCACAAATGTTGTAAGAAAAGGGAACTAAAGTAATCAGATAAGCAATATTTTTTGCTCTTATTATTAGACAGCCACACTGTACAGAACAGTTTGTTAACAATGACACACCTATAAAGTCATTGGATGTCTACCATAAATGCATGCTTTTAAACCGTTTAGGGGTTTATTTGTTTGATCATGTCAGCAGACTTCATTTGATAACTATGTTTTACTTACAAAAATGAGCATTTACATTGACACTAAACATGTTGTTTTTTGATAAATTACATTTATGTTAATTGACAACATATTATAGGTTTGGGCTTAAAGTGAACACATGCTATGCCCATTCAGAAGCAGCTAACAGGTTTACTTAACACTTTCCTCCTGCTGCTTATTCACTCTCCTTTTGCCCTGTTCCCCAGAGCCTAGCCTTTTGTAAGCTTAAAGTCTGTCTAGTCAGAACTCTTGCAAAGTTAAGTATCCACCCCCATGACAGTACTTGGGCCTGGTAATTATCTGCTTAGGCACCCTTTGGGGTATGAGGGAGCTTATAATTCTCGCTCCTTTCACCCACCCGACACACAGTACTGGCTTTTCACTTAGCACCGATGCACTCATAGGGCAGGGGGAGAGAAATGTGCCCTGAATAGACAAATTACCTCTGCACCTATAGGGCCAGGTGAGAGAGATATGCCCTAAATGAACAGTAGAGGTTCATCTTAAAATCCAATTTGTAGATTAATGAGTGATTTAGCCAATGACAGGCTAGTATATTGTAAATCCGAAGCTCACTCCTTGAAATGTCTGTAACTACCAGTCTAAACGACCAAAAGTCTCTAGTATTTGGGTGTAAAACAACCATCTTATCTGCACCTTTTAACTGACCATTTATTTCCATTAACAAGTATCTGGAGGCTTTTTGCCTCTGTAGTAAGATTTCATAGAGATGGGAAGAACAGAGATTCCATTTGATCTCATTTTAGGAAGTGCATTCATAGTATTGTCCCATATGTCCCCCTTTGCAGCTTTATCAGAACTGTGCTTTTCAATTTCAGTCTTCAGTCAATTGTCCTTTGAGTCCATCAGACCATGGAGATGTCAGGATTGTTTTGTTTGAGTTAGCTTGAAAAATACACTGCAGTATAATGGAAGGAAACAAGAAAGATACAAGACCCCAACCTTTTCATTCCTGTAAGCATGTTCAGTTTAGGCTTGTACTGGGTAACTTTATGGTTAACCATGGAATATTTATGCAGAGTAAATCACCAAGGATACATTTCAGCTATACTGCTTAGTACAATGTATTTTTCAGAAATTATTCCAATTTCAGCACACATAATGGAAGATAAGCACTTTTACTTTTGTAAACACATTATAGCTTACAGGTAATATATGAGTAAAATTACACATGATATGCTATTCTTGAAAAAAAAAACACAGTATTTGGAAAATTGTTTAGCTGTCTTCACTGTCACCACTCCCTCTACAAAAAAAAAAAAATCACTAAAGTAAAGGCCCTCCCTTAAAAAGTTGACTGATAGATTTATTTTCTCCCCACTAGATCCTACCCACTATTCAGGACTATAATGATCTCAAAAAGTATTGATCCTTCCTAGGCTTCTCTGTTTGTTTAGATAACATAAAAAGGCCTTTTTTTACATTTCAGGTTTATATATTTTAAGGCTGTCTTTATAGTTTTTGTTTACAACAAACAAAAAATATTCATACTGAATGGACCCATGACACTGGTATCATAGAGCATTGTTTCTTAACTCCAGTCCTCAAGGTGCCCCAACAGGTCATGTTTTCAGGCTTTTCATTATTTTGCAAAGGTGATTTTACTGCCTTAGTAATTACCACAGCCGTTACATCTGAGGGAAATCCTGAAAACTTGACATGTTGGGACGCCTTGAGGACTGGAGTTGAGAAACACTGTCATAGAGGATGGGTTTGCTAAAAAAAAAAAAAAAAAAAAAACACACAGCAGTGCACATTTTCTTTCCAACTGCCTCTCTCTGAGAAATACAGCCCCATAAGAACAGACTATTGAGTATGTAAACATTAGGCTTATAATTTCCAGAATCTAAATTTAGAGTGCCAAATGAGAGAATGAGTGAAAATTAGCCTAGAGCTGCACCTGAAGGCCGGAAATCTAAATATGAAAAACTATTATGCAAAATATCATCACTGACTAAATAAAACTTGGCTAAAAATTGATGGTGACATTCTCCACTTGGGATGCTACTGATGGCACACAGACTGTACACTATACTGTGACATTTACATTACTTTGAGATGGTGAACTTTTCCAGTGTTACAAAGTAAAGAAGAGATTCTCGAGGAAGCCCGCCGAGTCAGTTCCCTCCATAGATTCCGGGAGACCGATAAATCTGAGATTACACCTGCGGAGGCGATTCTCCATATCATCCTGCTTTGCACTGAGGTGCTGCAGCTGGCGTTGTACATTTTCTGCAGTTTACTGAAGGGGATGTAAATGGTCTTCCGTCCTGCTAATGCAGGTCTCAGTCTCGGTCACACGCTCACGGAGCTTAGACAGATCTTGCCGAATAAGGGAGATATCTATCTTTACTTCCTCAATTTTGGCAGTAAGTGTACTTTGGTATAGGGAAATAGCTTCCAGTACCTTATTGGTGGCCACTTGTTCTGTTTCCGACGAGGCGCCGGCACCATCTTCAACCTGCTGATCCTTCTCCTGTTGCTGAAATTTAGCAAGCTGGTTGCTGGTCTCCGTGGCTTTTTTTGGTGGAGACATATTCCAGAGGGATGTAGATATTCACTAGAGACAGGTAAGTGTGGAGAAGCCACAAGGATATTGCCAGGATTTGGAGTACAGGAGTATCGGCAAGCGGAGCTCTCACTGCAACTATCCTACTCCATCATGCTCCAGGCCACGCCCCCCAGGAGCCCTCTATTTTTACAGGTTATTTCTTCCATTAGATGGAGCCCATCAACCCTTCATAGCCACTGTGAGATACATGTGAATGTTATATGGAGGGAAGTGAGGACCTGTCTAAAGATAGTGTTGGTATCCGTGGAAATTGTGTCCTGTCTGATTGGAGGTCCCAGGAGTAGGAATTCATTGTTTGGATCCTGGAGAAACATTATATACAAGCCCAATAGACCTGTAGGAGTCTTTATCTGAGGTGAGGGCAAACCACAGGCACACTACGGATGGTGGAAGTTGTTTATGATCTGGATTCATTGGATTCTATTTTTCTTCACACAAGCACCTTTATTTATGAACTTTCTCTGATTAAGCACCTTTATTATATATTGCATTGTCACTTTTAATACTGTGGCACCTTATGGTGCGTGAAGATCACGCAATTGGACATTTGATGCACTATTACTTTTGTATGTTGCACTTTATTAATTGAAGATTATTATGATTTATTGGCCATCGAGTGAGCGCCACATATACCTTCATTTAATTATCACTGTGTGGGAACACCCTTTCATGTTGGCAGCTACTTAGCTTAATATATATTTTGGTTTGCGCATTAGTATATTCACTTGTATTTGCTTTTCTAAAGATGATGCACAAGAAAGCCTGCAAACAGTTTGCTGAAGACAAGCAGACTAAGGATATGGAGCACTGGAACCATGTCCTGTGGTCTGATGAGACGAAGATAAACTTATTTGGTTCAGATGGTGTCACGAGTGTGGTGGCAACCAGGTGAGGAGCACAAAGACAAGAGTGTCTTGCCTACAGCCAAGCATGGTGGTGGGTGTGTCATGGTCTGGGGCTGCATATACATGTACTGTGACATACTGAAGCAGAGCTTGATCCCCTCCCCTTCGGAGACTGGGCCGCAGGGCAGTATTCCAACATAACGACCTCAAACACACCGCCAAGACGACCACCACCTTGCTAAAGAAGCTAAGGGTAAAAGGTGATGGACTGGCCAAGCATGTCTCCAGACATAAACCCTATTGAGGATCTGTGGGGCATCCTCAAACAGAAGGCGGAGGAGTGCAAGGTCTCTAACATCCACCAGCTCTGTGATGTCGTCATGGAGCAGTGGAAGAGGACTCAAGTGGCAACCTGTGAAGCTCTGGTGAACTCCATGCCCAAGAGGGTTAGGGCAGTGCTGAAAAATAATGGTGGCCACACAAAATATTGACATTTTGGGCCCAATTTGGACACTTTCACTTAGGGGTGTACTCGCTTTTGTTGCCAGTGGTTTAGACATTAATAACTTGCCTACTGGGCACTTAAACCCCCTTCGCGCCCAAACCAATTTTCAGCTTTCAGCGTTGTCACTATTTGAATGACAATTGCGCGTTCATGCAAATTAAATTTTTTCATTTTTTTTTCAGACAAATAGAGCTTTATTTTGGTGGTATTTAATCACTGCTGTTTTGGTTTTTTTTTTGCTAAAAAAAAACAAAAAAGACCGACATTTTTAAAAAAAACAACTGTTATATAGTTTGTTATAAAATGTTGAAAATAGGTAATTTTTCTCCTTCATTGATGTGCGCTGATGAGGCTGCACTGATGGGCACTGATAGGCAGCACTGAGGGGCACTGATAGGCGGCACTGATAAGTACTGATCAGGCAGCACTGATAGGTGACACTGATGGTGGGCATTAATGGGCGGCATAAGTTTCACTGATAAGCAGTACTGATGGGCACTGGTAGGCACTGGAAGGTGACACTGATAGGAAGCACTGATCAGTGGCACTGATGATGAGGCACTGATGGGCATTGATTGGCAGAACTGGTGGGCATTGATGGGCAAAGGTAGGTGGCATGGTGGGCACTGGTAGGTGGCACTGGTGGGTACTGATAGGTAGCACTGGTGGGCACAGATGAGGCAGCCGCAGCTCTCTGTGTAAGGGACCGATGTCCCTCTGACAGAAGGCGGTGATCAGCTTTTTTTCCCTCCCTTACTGATCTTCTGTTTACATCATGTGGCTGACAGCTGATCACGTGGTAAGGGGCCGGGATTGGCACCTTACTCTGATCTGTGATCAGCAGAGTCTCAAAGACTCGGTGATCACAGAGCCCGCTGCATGCGACCCGCAGGGATGTGCAGGCAGCTCATGCACAGGAGGACGCCTATGGATGCCCGCTCGGCAAAAAAGGCCCACGCTGTAGCCATCTTTCGGCCATAGCGTGGGCGGTAAGTAGTTAATGGCTGTGTGTTGAGTTATTTTGAGGGGAGAGCAAATTTACACTGTTATACAAGCTCTACACTCACTACTTTACATTGTAGCAAAGTGTCATTTCTTCAGTGTTGTCACATGAAAAGATAAAATATTTACAAAAAATGTGAGGGGTGTACTCACTTTTGAGGGATACTGTAAATCCCCGAGTTGATTTGTTTTTTTCCTTATTACATAAAGGGTGAAGAAGTTTTATCAGAAGGAAATTCTTGTGACAGCTAAATTTGTGAGGGGTCAGAGAGGAACTGGGTCCATCAAAACTGTAATACTAGTGTTGGTGAGTGAGGAGCACTATATTACGTCATTGGCGGGCTGTTATTTTTCAAACAATCAGGAAATTTAGTTAATGTGTTTTTGGGGGTTTTAAAGGCATTCCCTTCATTTAGGGCTAATGAAATAATGAAAAAATTACATATAACCTTTAATAAAATGAGATCATTTATAGAGTTTGCAGGAGCAGTTTGAAGGTGGTAGCTGTGTCTATTATTCAACAGAAGTTCATTGTAGTCATGCCTATGCACTTTTTTAATAATCCTATAAAACCTGAATGGTGTTCTGACTCTTACCCACTTAAAAAATAAATAAATCTGGATAGTGATACACTAAGTGTAAGGCTATTGTCTAGCAAGGGGCCATTTTTTAGATGCACAGAAAAGAACACAATTTACAGGTTCGTTATTGCCACTTTAACTGTTAGAAATATGATTTTTTTTTTTTCGTCTGGAGTTTTTATTTATGTCAGACAGGTGCTGAAAATACCAGATTTGTTAGCTGACAGCAGTGGGTGGTTGGCATTTATGATAGTATACAGAAAACTTCAAACAACCTCAAGAAGTTATTGCTGACCCAGATGACAGGTACAGGTAGCTTGGGTACAGTTAAGGCTGCCAAGAATGATCTGTTTGCAACTAAAATTTATTTTTACTTACTGGCTTCTAAAATGTTCAGTAATGCTGAAAAACACATTATTACTAACAACTTTATTTCATTCAAAATATACATTTATGGCAATGGTAAAAGGTGGTATACCTTGGCTAAACATGAACATTAAATGCAAAATAGTGATAGCGCACTGTCTGTTTCAAGATCTGAAATCCATGTAATTGATTGTATTAAATAAAAAAGAGCATATTACCTGGCATACTGCTCTGACTAAGCAAATGGACTGATGTGGCAAAAATTTTTAAAAATCTGAATTCCTGGCAGATATAAAAGACAAACTAATGCAGCTCTCTGTATTTATTAATACATTAAATTCATGTTTTTAAAGAATAACTTAAGGTTTGTTGAGAAAAAAATTGGTCCACACTGTGTACATTGCAGGGATTTTAACAAACATCATTGCAGATTCCCATTTCTGCTCTGAAGAAAAAGCAGTTTGTCTATGTCAAAGTGCAATGTGAATCTGAACTGGGTTGACTTTTTCATCAACCAGCTGGTGCACTTGCAGTGTTCTAATGGGGAACGTTTCAGGGTATGACTCTCTTTAACAGTGATTAACCCTTTGGGAGTATCTCACCAAAAATGACATTTTTGTTACAGAAGGTGCCTAAAGTCTGACTTGTATCCTACAGCAGACTTCTGGGAAAATCAATGTGCCAATCACACAAGCAGAATACAGATTGTCTCCAGGTTTCCATATTACATTGAATTTTGTGGAAAATTACAGTGCTGCAGATTGAAAAGGAAATGTAATTTCAATAACATTCAATTACAATATGGCTTGTGTAGCAATTGTATATACTATTTTTTTATTTGCTATTTTTGTTACCATGGACGTGGAGTCCATGGTAACAAGCAGTGTAAGTACCTGAATTTGACCTGCTATGTGCCTCTTTCAGTCCACAGTACAGTAGAGCTCAGACTGGGAGAGAGAAAAGAAGCACAAGGGGCCAGCCAGGAGTGCTGCAGTGCTCATGTGCTAATGAGGTACTGTATACGCTGATAGAAGGAGACAGCAGCATGACAAAGAAATTAGTGCTGCTGCTTTTCCTTTCACTGTCCAGTCACAGACTAGGGGAAGGACAAGACCTTTATGTATCACTTAAAGCATTAGAAAAGTCTACTTTTTCACTTGTACCTACAAGTAAGCCTATAATAAGGCTTACCTATAGGTACAGTGAATATCTCCTAAACATGCACCATTTGGGAAATATTTACATTTGTAGCAGCTGGTGACATGCCCACTACACTCTGAATGGATGGCACACTGAGGAGTCAATTTATTAAAACTGGATAGTGTAAAATCTGGTGCAGCTCTGCATAGAAACTAATTAGCTTCCACCTTTTTTTTTTGTCAAAACTTAATTGAATAAGCTGAAGTCGGAAGCTGATTGGCTACCATGCACGTCTGCACCAGATTTTGAACTCTCCAGTTTTAGTAAATCAACCAAAGTGTTCCATCCATTTAAAGTGCTGTGGCCCGATAATGACTCCCGTGCAGGAGTGATGTCATCCTGGCCGGAGTGCATGAACACGGAAAGAGGGGATGGGAGTGGAAGCCCTGACAGCAGTGACAGCATGCTACTGGAGGCAACTTCTTCACAGGTCTACGGGTTTATGCAGCGCATACTAGCACATTCTGACATTAATCTGTCGGGGGAGCATTTTTTTTTTCTTTTTCGTTTCGTGAAATTTTACTACTGCTTTAACTGCAGCAAAGAAGAAGCAGGTCCCTGTCATTCCAAACAAGGTTGTGCTGTGTGGCAGAGTTATGCAAAATCTTAGAACTGGATGGAGAGAAATACAAAATGTTTGGTAGGTAAAACAGCTCATAGGTATGTATTCCATCTGAAGATTTGGGTGTTTGCCTGAGTTCAGCTTTAAACTGAGCCAAATAATTATTTAATGATGTTACATTACATTTAAATTCCCTGCAGGTAAGGGGGAAATTTATGCTTTTTTGCTCTAGTAAGGGGTCGTTATAAAAAAAAAAAAAACTGAAATTCTGCTGTTAAAATAACAATTGTTTGGCATGCCATCACAGTTTGACACTTAAAAAAAAGTCACAAGGGGCTGATCCTTGTCATTTTGGATGTCATTCTCAGTACACAAAACACATGCGAGCTTCTGCTCCCTGAAAATTGGAGGCATATATTGTTCCACAGCTAGAGCGCTACTCTCAAGTCTTGTAATATCTTTTCTTTTATTTGTGCTCTGCATCTGAGCATTGTTGAAATGTGAAATCTCCCATCTCCACACTTGGTGAGATTTTTTATTTTGCATTTAAATGACTTCTGCAAACTTCTGCACTCACTGTGTTAAAAACCCAATACTCAATTTCCCCTTGAACTTGCAATTACCCTTTTGTCATAACATCTCCAGCCACATTCTATTAAGATGGAACTATTAAAATGATAAAATGGTGTATTAATCGGCCAGGTGTTGTCAGTGAATCAGACAATGGGACTGCAATTTTAAGCTCAGCATTAAGTGTTCAGAGATTGGTACCCAACGTGAAATTATGTTGCACAGATCCTTGTTTTACAACATGTTTAACAATGTGAGAAGATATAGAACCCAATTCCCTGGAGCAGCCCAGACACAATGTGTTTCATCCATTATTCAAATAGCACAAAGCGGCACACAAACCTTCTAAATTCTTTTACATAAGACATATTGACTGGCATAGAATTGTGATAAGCGGATCTGCTCACTGCTGTGTCATTTATTATTGCAGTTAAAATTAGTCCATACTGCTTGTGAAGACCAACAAAAAAATTCTTCTATAAGTGTAATATACTGTAATATGTATGTATTGATAAAAAACTGAGAAAAAAAACAAATATTGCCATAGCTTAGAAGTATTTATGAAAAATTTTCTTTAAATTTTGGAAAGAGCCGGATCCTGTCAACAATTAGTCATTCTTTTTGTCCCCAGTGGGGACATTTTTCTGCACTATATATACTGGCGACATCTGTTGGCATGGCTGGATTAAATGTTAGGCACAGTGGGCTTGTGCCTGTAGGCAGCAGCAGCAAAATGGTAGCTCTTCCTTGTCTAGTCATTGGACACACATTCTTCCCCATCAAAAGTAATTATACAGTCATCGCATAAAAGCTTAACTACACATGGTCACAGTAATCTACGGTTAATTATATATATATATATATATATATATATATATATATATATATATATATATATATATATATATATATACACACACATACAGTAAATGTAAAAATTATGTTCCTATCACTATGGCTTTTAAGTGGTTCATGGAACTGGGAGAGACAGCTGCAGTGTACAGCCACCCGTAGTAATGAAAAGCTGTATGCTGGTTTAGTCAGAACTTGCATAAAATCACACCTGAGCGTAAATCATTAATACACCAATATTGTATTTTTAAATTAAAGTAGTGCATGTTCCCGAATTTGGCCTGGTATCAGTTTTCTTGCAATCCCTGTATAGTAGAGCTGGAAGAAGAAGCAACAGGAGTCAACCATGAGCTTATAAGAAACATGCTAATAAAAAGCATAGTAATAAAAAGCTATATGTGGGTGTATGCGGTATTGACATAAACTCACCCATGGGTGAAAATCCCAGAATGTGAAAAATGTGCGAGCACTGCATATACCCACACTCATATTATACCTGCATACAGCTAGCATTTAGCAATGTATTACTATGGGCAGCTTTAAATGGATGTCTCAAACTTCCTACATTCATAAGCCTTAATTGCTATTTGTATTCATTTGTGTTTCTTTTTCGCAAGCTATGAATTTGAGCAAATACAATGATATAATTCAAAAACATTTGCAGACACTTTTTACAGCATTGGCATCACTACTGTCTATATACAGTAAAACCTTGGATTGCGAGCATAATTTGTTCCGGAAACATGCTTGTAATCCAAAACACTTGTATATCGAGGCAAAGTTCCCCATAAGAAATAACGGAAACTCAGGTGATTTGTTCCACAACCATTTATTCATAAGTCCTTCAGTTTATAGTCCATATAAAAAGATTATAGGAATGTGATAGGTTGTGTAACCATAAAATGTCCATCCACAAATGGCCACCTCCACAAGGGGATTAGAAGCAAAATCCAGCAGGAGCTACAGGGTATAAAAGAGAAGAGAGGCGCCTCTAAGTGTAGCAATATGGTTACATTTAACCAGTTGCCGAAGGCCTCACGCAGATATACTGCGGCAGAATGGCACGGGCAGGCAAAATCACGTACCTGGTACGTGATCTGCCTCCCCCGGTGCCCGAGGCAGTCGGCTTCTGTCCGGGAGCGATCAGAAGTGAGGGGGAGACCATCCATTCGTGGCCCCCCTCGCGATCGCTCCCAGCCAATGAGATTTTTCCTCTGCTACTGTATAGTGAACAGCAGCAGAGGAAGTGATGTCATCTCTCCTCGGATCGGTATTTTCCGTTCCGGCGCCGAGGAGAGAAGACATCTGAGTGAGTTGCACAACACAACACACACAGTAGAACACGCCAGGCACACATTACACCCCCCATCACCCCCCGATCACCCCCTGATCACCCCCCCCCCGTCACACTGACACCAAGCAGTTTTTTTTTTCTGATTACTGCATTGGTGTCAGTTTGTGACAGTTAGTGTGGTAGGGCAGTTAGTGTTAGCCCCCTTTAGGGCTAGGGTACCCCCCTAACCCCACCTAATAAAGTTTTAACCCCTTGATCACCCCCCGTTGCCAGTGTCACTAAGCGATCATTTTTCTGATCGCTGTATTAGTGTCACTGGTGACGCTAGTTAGGGAGGTAAATATATATAGGTTCGCCGTCAGTGTTTTATAGCATCAGGCAGCCCCATATACTACATAACATAAAGGTTTTAACCCCTTGATTGCCCCCTAGTTAACCCTTTCACCAGTGATCACTGTATAACACAACGCAGTGTTAGCGGGATCAGCCCAGGTACCTGCTAGCACCTGCGTTTTGCCAATCCGCCCGGCCCAGCCAAGCCCAACCCACCCAAGTGCAGTATCAATCGATCACTGTCACTTACAAAACACTAAACACACATAAATGCAATGTTCGCAGAGTCAGGCATGATCCCTGCGATCGCTAACAGTTTTTTTGGTAGCGTTTTGGTGAACTGGCAAGCACCAGCCCCAGGCAGCGTCAGGTTAGTGCCAGTAGCGATAACACCCATGCACGCACCGTACACCTCCTTTAGTGGTATAGTATCTGAACGGATCAATATCTGATCCGATCAGATCTATACTAGCGCCCCCAGCAGTTTAGGGTTCCCAAAAACGCAGTGTTAGCGGGATCAGCCCAGATACCTGCTAGCACCTGAGTTTTGCCCCTCCGCCCAGCCCAGCCCAGCCCAGCCCACCCAAGTGCAGTATCGATCGATCACTGTCACTTACAAAACACTAAACACATAACTGCAGCGTTCGCAGAGTCAGGCCTGATCCCTGAAAGCGAGGCTTGAAGTGCTCATGGAGCACAGCGTGGAATGGATGACGTTGATGGTGGTGTGGGGGATGGTCTATGCTAACAGCTTTACCCCAGATGCCTGAATACTTAGATGTGCCTGTTTTAATCATAAACCATGTGACTTGCTAAATGTTGTAGCTTCATTAAATGTAACCAAATTGCTACACTTAGAGGTGCCTCTGTTCTGTTTTATACATAGTTGTGACATGACGCTACTTGTACATCAAGACATCGCTTGTATATAAAGTCATAATTTATTAAAAAATTTTGCTTGTCTTGCAAAACGCTCTCAAACCAAGTTACTCTCAAACCAAGGTTTTACTGTGCGTATATATATATATATATATATATATATATATATATATATATCAACCAGTAAATATGTTTTATCTTCTTTGTACACATTCTCAGGTCCCTAAAAAACACTCTCACAGTGCTATCTGTATACCAATCATCAGGAATGATACACATAATAATACACATACAATACAATAATATACAATACATACAATAATACACATACACTAAATACATTTATTAAACAATCTCAATCCAAACATTGCTCAGTGTTGAGTCCAATGAGTGTCACGGTCTTTGTATGCCAATCATAAAGTGCTCAGTGCTCAAATGCTCATAACTTATGCGGATCCGCCACTTCCTCTTTACACCTTCAGAAGTCCACTTATTGCTTCCTTATCGCTCTCTCTCATGTGCTTCTCCAATCAAGCTGCAAGGTCCATAAAGACATGGATGAGCGAGTTAGGGGTGGGGGAACTTGACTGGCCTGCACAGAGTCCTGATCTCAACCCGATAGAACATCATTGGGGTGAATTAGAGCAGAGACTGCGAGCCAGGCCTTCTCATCCACATCAGTGCCTGACCTCACAAATGGGCTTCTGGAAGAATGGTCAAACCTTGTGGACAGCCTTCCCAGAAGAGTAGAAGCTGTTATAGCTGCAAAGGGTGGGCCAACTCAATATGGCACCCTACGGACTAAGACTGGGGTGCCATTAAAGTTCATGTGCGTGTAAGGGCAGACACCTCAATACTTTTGGTAATATAGTGTAAGTATATTGCATAACAATATGATAAAAAAGATGAACTATCAGGCTCCAATAATAATTTAATAACATGCTAACTAATTTTTACGTTTTTTTATGTGAATTTTTTTTATGTGTGTTTTAATTGGGTACAATGTATTAGGATTAGCACTGTTATGTTTACCCTGATGTGGGTGTAGCAATATGGAGGCCTGTTATGTTATAGTCTCACCCCAAAGCCGTGTACACCAATAGTAAGTGGCTAGGTCTATGACAAAAAGTGGGAATGGCCTAGAAGCTAATGGGTAGAGAGGGAAGAGCTCAACAGATTTAATGACCTCAATACCGGTCCAGTTCTGACACTTCTCTAATGCATGTAAAAATCTACTTTTTTTTAGCTATAAAATTACTTAGAACCCCCAAACATTATTTAAATATATTTAAGCAGAGGCCCTAGAGAAATGGGTGTTGCAATTTTTTATGTCACATGGTTTTTGCGCAGTGGGTTTTCAAACGCAATTTTTTTTTTTTTTTAGAAAAAATATACATTAATGAATTAAACAAAAACAAAACAGTATAGTTAGCCAATTTTTTTGTATGATGGTAAAAGATGATGTTACGCCAAGTAAATAGATACCTAACATGTCATGCTTTATAATTGTGTGCGCTCATGGAATGGCGTCAAACTATGGTACTTTAAGCAAAAATAAAAATTAAGTACAGCGCTACGTTTAGAAAGAAAGTGAAAAGCAGCCAACACACCTATAAACTCAAGGTAGAAAAAAAAACAAAAGAAACAAAAGTGTGGCACTATATATCACATCCACAGCCGTGTGTATTACAATGAAGACATATAAAAATGGTGAATACTACCAAAAAATGTATGACCATAAAATGGATAGTGTCAAATCACATATAAGGTAAATGCACAATAATACTTAATCATCAGATGTGCCAGTGATTAATAAAAACCTGTGCTGGCTCCATAAGCCAGACACCAAACATAAAAGACATAAAATTTTAGAAGTCCATAAAAAATGTGTAGAAAAATAATGAAGAAAACATCAACAGAGTTCAAAGGGGGTGATGCATGGCCAGATGGTATTCACAGAATTTTAGTTGCACCAAATCTGGCGAGTGGGCAGAAGGGAGACCACAAGTGTGCATAGATTGTACATCAGTGCCGGGGCCAACACCAGGAGTAGAGGAGGCTTACCGGAAAGAATTGACCTGAAATGGCGTACGCCAGACAAGTCAAAAAAGCATTATAACGACTGGTTCTGGGAAATGCGTCTTGTCAGATGTCATCAACAGATGGTGGAAAGAAAAGGGGGCTCCGCACGGCTTCCTCTCCCATAGGTAATCCAGCATAAGCCAAATGTGTAGTTTCATATGCCATGCGAGGAGCAAACAAAACTCACATAGCGTAAAAACGTTTTAAAACACTAGTTTATTAAAATAATAAAAAACAGACTCACATTTTGGAAGAACGAAACAGAGCTCAAATATCAAATAGCGGCGATCGTGAGGGGTCCACCCAACATGTTTCAGCTAAGGAGCCGTCATCTCGGGTATGGACCCTCACCTCACCGCTCTATAAACAGAAGATGACCCCCACTGGGAATGTCTACAAACCGGAAGTGCAACAAGTAAGAATCACTTCCGTTTTTCAGGGTCATAGGATGACTAATTGAATAGTTATATTAAGAACAAATTAATGAAGCAGAGAACCATGTATCTCATGTTTCTAAATTAGAAGATTAAAAATGAAAAATAAGTACAAAAAAACGGTAAGCTGTGCCCTGAATCAGTCCATCTACCAGGAACTGGTTAGAGCGCTAGCCAAGCCTCCCTTTCAGCCAGCCTGCTCCTCAAGCCTCACTTTCATATGTGATGCACTTCCCATCACACAGAGAGGAAGTAATACCACTACACTCCACAAGGAGGAAACCAAGCCTCAATCTGAGGCGAGGTGTCAGCAGAGAGGAGATATAAATCAGTGCACTGAAAAAAGGCATTAGTATTAAAATAAAAACAGATTGGAAAAGAAAAAGAAAAAAAAGGGGGATAAAAATTATTACACAAGGCTAATGCTTGCAATAACATTACCTTATAAAGGTGATACAAGGACATTCTAATAAGGTTAATTAGTGATCAATATTAGAATCATGGACCATAATATTAAAGGGACACTGCCAATGGGGGACATCAACAGCATACATATCAAAAATTACATTCTGAATTAAACCATAATTATCCCGGACTCCATGACATAAATTAAGACAACCATTAATATAATCATCTTGTATAGTAAAAAAAACAATATTCTTTGTCATTTAGACAATAAGAGAGATCATATTTATATTCAAGCTTGGTTAATAAAAGAGTTGATGTCCCACTCCACGTTGATACCCTGTGGAAAATGGGACCCCAACTCATATACCCAGTAGGTCTCTAAACGCGAGACACCTCTAAGAATCGACCCGCCCCGCCAGGGGGGCACGTACCTATCTATAATGAGGAATTGAGTACCCACAGGGTTCCGATCATGAACCTCCCTGTAGTGTCTAGGGACAGTGTGTTTAGTACTGCCCGCTTTAATGAGATTGATGTGTTCCGAAACCCATGTAGTAAAAGATCTGATGGTCCGGCCGACATATTGCTTGCCACAAGGGCAAGTTAAAAGATAAACTATTCCTGTAGTGGCACACGTGCAGAAATGTTTAATTTTGTAAGTACGGCCGGTCACGGTGGAAGAAAAACTATGACTAGCCCTTCTGCCACAGGTATTGAATTTACAGACCAAGCACTTTTTACAAGGATAAAATCCAATCCAAGTTGTGGAAAAAGGATGGTCTCTCTGGTGGGTTGATGACATTAGGTGCTAACCTATTCCGGAGAGATGGAACACCCTTAAACACCACCTTTGGAGTCTTAGGCAACAGAGGTCCCAAGATTTTATCTGTTTTTAAAACATCCCAGTGATTTTCAAAAATTTTCTTAACATGCTTGTGCTGCATGGAGAAAGATGTCAAGAAGGACCATTTGAATTCATCATTCGTTTGTCTAGGTCTATCCTCTAATAATGACTGACGGTCTGTTGCACAAGCAATTTCGATCTCATTATCTAAATCCACAGAGTTATAACCCTTCTCCAGGAACCTATCTTTCAAGGTCATGGCCTGTAGTCTAAAAGTGTCTGAATCAGTACAGTTCCTTCGTAATCGTAGGAACTGACTTTTGGGAACAGATCTGATCCAGGAACTGTGGTGGCAACTATCAGTCGATATGTATGCGTTCCTGTCGGTAGATTTAAAATAAGTATAAATATAAATGAGGACCCACTTCTTTCAATGACAAGGTCTAAAAAGTGGATTGAGGTGGTACTAGTTTCAAAGGATAAAACAATACCCCTATCATTGTTATTCAAAGTTGTGAAAAAATCAACCAGACCATCATGACTCCCTGTCCACAGGAGGAGGATGTCGTCTATGTCCCAGGCCCACAACAGAAGGCATAGACGACATTCTCCTCCCACTTAGCCATGAACAGGTTGGCCAGGCTCCCATAGCCACCCCTTTATGTTGGCGATAGAATTTACCACCAAACCAGAAATAATTGTGTTGTGTTGCAAACTCAATTAAATCAATAATGAATTCTATCTGGGGTGAAGCAAGGGAGGCATCCCTGTTTAGAAAACAATGTACCGCATCCACACCTTCACGGTGTGGAATGCAGGTATAAAGGGACGCAACATCCGCAGTGGCCATGATAAGGTCACCAGAATGGGAAACATTCGATAACAGTTTAATCACATCCTTAGTATCTTTTAAGTAGGACGGCATCTTAAGTACAGATGGCTGTAGGAAAAAGTCGATATATTTCCCAATCTTTGAGGTGACCGAGTTGATACCACTAATTAAAGGTCAACCCGGGGGGTGGAGAGGGTCCTTGTGGACTTTGGGCAAGTAATATATAACTGGGATGCGTGGAGCAAGGGGGACTAAAAAAGATCTCTCTTTTTTGTTTAAAATACAGGAGTCAAATCCTTTAGCTACTAGGTTCTTCAGTTCTTTTTTGTACTCGAGTGTAGGATTCTTTGGTAATTCTATGTAGGTCTCTCGATCTCCCAAAATGCAATGCATTTCATCCATGTAGTCAGATTTGTTTAGTAGAACAATCCCCCCTCCTTTGTCGGCGGGGCAAATCACTAGATTTTTGTTATCACATAACCTCTTTACACCTACTGAGGGTAGAGGATTGTAGAATTTGCGCTTAAGTGGAATAGCAGCCAAATCTCTCAGCACCAATTCTTTGAACAAATTAATGGTAGGTGGAAGTTGTGTAGGGGGACTAAAGAGGGAGGGATTGGATAGGCCCGAATGGATGGTAACGGACGTTGCCGCCCTGGCCACATTCCTAGTGGGGTTTGAAATGATGTACCTTTGGACATTAACTTTTCTAATGAACTTTTGTATGTCGATGAACGTATCAAACTTATTAAGTTTGTACGAAGGGGCAAATTTGAGACCTTTGTTTAAAACAATTTTCTCTTCTTGAGTGAGAATTGTATTGCTCAAGTTAAATACCCCTGACATGTTAAGTTCATTTGCGCTTTTCTTCTCTGGACCCTCCTCCCTCCTCTGGACCCTCTCTTGTTTCTGGGCCTCTTTTTTGTTCTGGGTACCCTCGTGAAAATCCCGAGGGGTTCGTGAATCGGAGTAAGGTCCTATACGTGGGGATGGATCATACCCTACATTAGGGAAAAGATAAACGTTCTCATTATGGTGATCACGTAGAGGGGAATACCTATTATATGTAGAAACCGGAGGGTGTCTATAATAGGATGGATTCTGATGATAGGGGTGATGAGAAGGTTCGTGGTGGCGAACCGGGGAGCCCCGATAGTAGGAGTTCTCCCGTTCATAATGTTGAATGTCATTATAATTATGATAATCACCACTATTTTCTCCTCTCCCTCTAGAAGGATGACCTCTTCCTCTCTGTTGTTGAACAAGGGTATCCTGGCTGTGGACATTAGTCTCCATGGGTGGCTGTGAAGCAGATCCTGTAATGGATTTCTGCCATCCGAATACCTTGCCCGCCTTGTAGTCCCCGGTGTCACGGGAATACTTTTTTTGTTTTTTGTTTTTTTGTTCCTTATCCTCCTTTATGAGATGTGCCTGCAAATTGGAGGACAGGGTATTATATTCAACTGAGTTTTTATGGGTAAGTAATTTATCCTTCAGTTCCTTAATCTCCTGATCCAAAACAGAGAGACGAATATGTTTCCTATTGATAAGGAAATCCAGGAACTTGATGCCAGCATCGTTGAAATAAGTAAACCAAGAGTCAAGATCTACTTCCCCTTGTTGGGGTTGAACATCCCATCTAAGACTCCGTGGGATCATACCTTCTGTTACATATTGCTCCAAGAAGGCTAAATCCCATTGCAAATGGAGTTCAGAGACCATGACATTTTTAAATCTCATGAATAACCCACCAATTTCTGTGTCGTTGGAGGTGGCAACAAATACACCCTCTGTATTGACTACTCTGAATGCATGATAATCAAAAATATCCATATTAAGTGAAATATTATACGCTGCAGCTATACCAGATGTCTAATGTATAGAAAGCAAAAATAAAAATTAAGTACAGCGCTACGTTTAGAAAGAAAGTGAAAAGCAGCCAACACACCTATAGACTTTTTAGCTATAAAATTACTTAGAACCCCCAAACATTATTTAAATATATTTAAGCAGAGGCCCTAGAGAAATGGGTGTTGCAATTTTTTTATGTCACATGGTTTTTGCGCAGTGGGTTTTCAAACGCAATTTTTTTTTTTTTAGAAAAAATATACATTAATGAATTAAACAGAAACAAAACAGTATAGTTAGCCAATTTTTTTGTATGATGGTAAAAGATGATGTTACGCCAAGTAAATAGATACCTAACATGTCATGCTTTATAATTGTGTGCACTCATGGAATGGCGTCAAACTACGGTACTTTAACCACTTGCCGACCAGCCACCACAGTTATACGATTTATATAAATCGCCGTAGGTGTATGTCAGGCTCATACGCGGCTTTCTATAGGTGCACGCACACCAATTGGCAGCAGGGGAACCAATCAGGGGCTCCGCCCCTGATCATTCCCCACAGAGACAGAACGGGGATCTGCCAAAGTAAACAAGGCATATCTCTGTTCTTTCAGGGAATGACACAGAGATCCTGTCTTTCTGCTATGCAGGGAGACAGATCTGTGTGTTGTCCCAGGCAGCCCATCCCCCACACAGTTAGTAAACACACTTAGGGAACGCATTTAACCCAATTATAACCTCTTCCCTGCCAGTGCCGTTAGTACAATGTCAGTGCATATTTTTATCACTGTAATAATGTCACTGGTTCCCAAAAAAGTGTAAAAAATGTCAGTTAGATGTCCAATCTGTCTGCCGCAATGTTGCAGTCCTACTAAAAAAAAAAAAAAAAATCGCAGATCGCCGCCACTACTAGTAAAAAAATAAAATACTAAAAATGCCATAAATCTATCCCCTCTTTTGTAGACGCTATAACTTTTGTGAAAACCAATCAATATGTTTTTGTTTTTTTACCAAAAATATGTAACAAAATACAAATTGGCCTAAATTGACGAAGAAATTCGATTTTTATAATTTTTTTATTGGGTATGTTTTATAGCAGAAAATAAAAAATATTGTTTTTTTCAAAACTGTCAGTCTTTTTTTGTTTATAGCGCAAAAAATAAAAAATATCACCAAAAGTATGCTCTGTTTGTGGAAAAAAAAGGACATCAATTTTATCTGGGTACAGCATCACACGACTGCGCAATTGTCAGCTAAAGTAACGCAGTGCCGTATCCAAAAAAAATGGCCTAGTCATCAAGGGGGTAAATCCTCCTGGGGCTGAAGTGGTTCAATTATCCATAGGTGACGCTTTAAAAACCTTTGCAGGTAACCAGTTTAGATTTTACATTAGAGGTCTGGCGTTAGAATTATTGTTCACACTGACGTTTGATGTAATACCTCACATATGTGGTGCGGTCACTGTTTACATATGCGTGCGGGACCATCATATGCGTTTGCCACTGCGTGTGAGCACGGGGTGTCGGGGGCGCTTTACAATTTTTATTATTATTAATTTATTTTTACAGTGTAATGCTATGCGGCCAGTAAACAAAGAGCTGGAAGTGGAAGTGATAAAATAATTGACGTTTGCCAATTCTGGCGTTACACAGTGGGAAGAAGAGCTTCAGTTTCTCTCATTAGCTCTCCTAGCTGTATAGCAGAGAGTCATATCTCTCCTATGAATGAGTGTGGGAACACTTGGAGGGGGCACAGAACTTCACTTCTGCAGGTGTAAAGAGGAAGCAATGGATCTGCATATGTTATGTGCATTTGAGCACAGAACACTTTATGACTGACATGCATAGACTGTGACACTCATTGGACTCAACATTCAGCACTTTTTGGATCTAGAAATTGTTTAATTAATTTATGCAATATATTAATTTATCTATTTATTCGATGATTGTTATAAAGATGTTGAAGTGAGAACTTTATGTTTAGTAATTACACATAAAGTTGTAGATCGTGAGCACCCATAGCACAGGTTTATTTGGATTATATTCTCAGGTCCCTACCAATGTTTTTACAGTAATAAAACTAGCAATTAAACAGCAGAACAGAAGTAGGTTTTTAAGAAGAATGGTTTGTTCAGTTTGGAAAAAACTTTAGCATGCCTAATCTACAGTACTGTCCAAAAAAACAAAACAAAAAAAAAAACATGGAGACCCAATAATTTTTTTACTGAAGTTCTTTTTTGTCAGGAAAAATAATAACTATAAAGCTAATTCTCCTGCAGACTTCTTATAGTGTGATACAAAGATCTATAAACTTTACTGTAGCCTCTGGACTCACTGCCAGCAATTCCAGGATGCCTTCGACTGGATGTTATCAACCAAGTTTTACTCAAGTTCTTTGTAACTTGGCAGAAGAGATGAGAAAGTCCTGCTTTCAATTCTGTGAGCTGTGTGAAGGGCTGGCAGGGAAACTGAAGACTGCATGTGTGAAAGTAGGTCAGCGATTACAATTTATTTAATGAGTTGGTACCATAAGGTTTAGTTAAAAAGAATTAATATAGGTTAGGCAGTTTTAAAGAAGTGCAAAGCACCACACACTGAGACCCAACAATGAGTACAGGGGCTAATTTGTAAGGGCCTGTTCACACTTAAGTGATTTCTTGTGGTGCATTAATGCACAACACACTAATGCCCTGTACACACAATCGAACATTGATCGGACATTCCGACAACAAAATCCATGGATTTTTTCCGACGGATGTTGGCTCAAACTTGTCTTTCATACACATGGTCACACAAAGTTGTCGGAAAATCTGATCGTTCTGAACGCGGTGGCGTAAAACACGTACATCGGGACTATAAACGGAGCAGTAGCCAATAGCTTTTGTCTCTTAATTCATTCTGAGCATGCGTGGCACTTTGTGTGTCGGATTTGTGTACACGATCAGAATTTCCGACAACGGATTTTGTTGTCGGAAAATTTTATAGCAAGCTCTCAAACTTTGTGTGTCGGAAATTCCGATGGAAAATGTGTGATGGAGCCCACACACAGTCGGAATTTCCGACAACAAGGTCCTATGACACATTTTCCGTTGGAAAATCCGACCTTTGTACAGGGCATTACAGGTGTTGTGTTAAGTCAGTCCATTCACTTTGATAGGGTTGCCAATAAACTACAATGGATGAAAAATATATGCATGACCCTTTTTATCAATGCAGTCCACCACAACACGTGATATGCGCATTGTGCATTGAGTTCTACAGAACAATGCAATGCATAGTTAGAGTTTGATCTACGCAGCTGTGTAATGTTTTCTGATATATCTTTTTTCTGAAGATGGAGGGTAATTGTTCACCTAGGGTAATATTCTATTTATTACTACTGTATGTGAGAAGGCTTGTCACAGAGAATTCGGTGCCTGAGTTCATTTATCTGAACAATGGAACCCAAATGTCTTTGTTTAGGCCTGGTGCATCCTCCCTTGTTTCTTGAGTTCTTTTAATAGCCACCAATTAACCAAAAGTCCCTATTTTATCTAGATAGAATTGATGTGACCTCAAAACTACTGGTAAACTGACTAATTTTAAAACCACTCCAATAACCCTAACCTGAATTATGCAGATTTCAGAAATTTTGTATTGAAAACCTTGGTCATGGTCCCTTTAAAGGGCTAGACTGCAATTGTTCTTTCGACTTTGTTGGGGCAATTAATTGAGTAATGCCCAGAGGCCCTAGAACAGAGACATAAATTCTCAGAACATCTTCTCTCTTTCTCCTGAAGAGAAATGGATCTCTTGAAAGCATCAGCCTGCATAGGTTTGGGAGTGTTAGAATCTGGAAAAACTTTTGGATTCTTCTGTACAAATGGACTAGCAGAGAAACACATGACACCATTACTTCCAAACATTCCCAGTATCTCCTTCCTCCTTTCTGTAAACCTCTGATCCATTTTGATCCATAATTAGATGAAAGCCTTGAAATCAGTCTCTACTTTGGCGAACTGGGGGGAGGGCTATGGCAGATGATATGAAGGTTCCTATGTTACAAACAACCATTGACAATGGTACTATTTGTACTAAAATAAAAAATATGCAACATACATTTGCAAAATGTGACAATGAATTAAAGTGTTTGTTTACCAGTGCCCCGAAGTCTGCCAAGCAAAATAGGTGAGTTGGAAGCTCTGGTGCATGAGGAGAACTATGATCTAATTGGTGTTGCTGAATCTTGGCTTCATTCTTCTCATGACTGGGCTATTAATATTCCTGGCTATGCTAGCTTTCGGAAAGACAGGGTAAAATGGAGGGGTAGTGGTATCTGTCTCTATGTGAGAAGTGATCTCAGAGCGAATGTGAAAGAGGATTTATTTGATGGAGAGAGTGATGAGTCTGAAGCATTACGGGTGGAACAGTACATGGGTGTACTACAAAAGTTTTAATTGGAGTTTGTTATAGACCTCTCAGTGTTAATGAGGAGGTGGAGACTCAGCTCTTTGCACAGATGGAAAGGGCTACAAGGGCTGGGACAGTGATAATAATGGGGGATTTTAACTACCCAAAAATCGAGTAATTGAGAAATGGCACTGCTGGCACAGTTAAAGAGCAAACATTTATAAACCTATTACAAGATAATTTTATGGTCCAGTTGATTGAGGCCCTGACAAGGAATGACACTCTGCTGGACCTGGTAATCTCAAACCATGCAGAGTTTATTACCAATATTCATATAAAAGAGCATCTGGGTAGCAGTGACCATAACATGATTTAATTTAATATTAGCTGTTAGCAAAAAACACATATGGGAAATATAAAAACACTTAACTTTAAGAGAGCAAATTTACAAGGATGAGGGCTGCTCTTCAAGACTTAGACTGGGAGGGAATATTGGCATCAATGGACACAGAACCGAAATGGGAATTCTTCAAAAAGACTGTATGCAAACTCACTACAAGGTATATTCCCATGGGCAATAAGTTTAAAAGGCTAAACATAAAACCTATGTGGCTCACAGCCAAAGTTAAAATGGCTATAAATAATAAGAAAAGAACTTTTAAAAAATATAAAAATGAAGGAACACTAGCATTAAATGCTACAAAGAATATAACAGAATGTGTAAAAAGGAAATCAAGAAAACAAAAATTCAAAAAGAATGACAGATTGCAAAAGATAGCAGGACAAACCCCCAAATATTCTTCAAATATATTAATAGTAAAAAAAAGTCAGGTCTGAGCATGTAGGCCCTTTACAAAGTTTTCTAGAGTGAGTGACTGGGGACAAAGAGAAGGCAAATTTATTAAATACTTTCTTCAGATCTGTGTATACAAAGGAGCATGGGAGAGCTCATGTCCATAATGGGGGTGGTATTGGCACAGCCCCAAATGATCCACAATGGCTCAAAAGTGATATGGTACAGAAAAATTTAGACAGAATAAAGGTGGATTAAGGACCTGGACCAGATGGCATCCACCCATGGATCCTAAAAGAATTGAGCTCTGTCATTTCAAAGCCATTGTTTCTAATTTTTTAGGGACACGTTAATGACTGGAATGGTACCACTGGATTGGCGTAGGGCCAATGTGGCGCCCATATTAAAAAAAGGGATCAAAGTCTTTACCAAGTAACTATAGACCTGTTAGTTTAACTCCTATAGTCGGGAAGATACTGGAGAGATTAATAAAAAAAACACAGACGAGTTCTTGCTGGAAAAAGATATTGTAGTTAACAGACAGCATGGATTCATGAAAGACAGGAGTTGTCAAACAAACCTGATTTCTTTTTATGAGGAGGTAAGTAAAACCTTAGACAGAGGGGTGGCTGTGGATGTGGTATACTTGGATTTTGCAAAAGCATTTGGCACAGTTCCCCACACACGGCTAATGTGTAAGGTAAAGTCTACAGGCTTGAAAAGATCAGTTTGTAAATCGATAGAAAACTGGCTAAAAGACAGAATTCAGAGAGTAGTGGTTAATGATTTTTACTCTGAATGGTCTAAGGTTATCAGGTGTACCCCAAGGTTCAGTGTTGGGACCCTTACATTTTAATACCTTTATAAATGATATAGGGTCTGGGATTAAAAGTACCATTTCTGTCTTTGCAGATGACACCAAGCTATGCAGTGGATTAATGTCCTTACAGGATGTCTCCAATTTACAAGCCAACCTCAATGCACTGTCTAATTGGGCACTTAAGTGGCAAATGAGGTTTAATGTTGATAAATGTAAAGTTATGCACCTGGGGGCTATGGACATGCATGCATCATACATACTAGAGGGAGTACAACTGGGGGAGTCCATAGTTGAGAAGGATATAGGGGTTTTGGTACATCATAAGCTCATAAGCTCAATAATAGCATGCAATGCCAAGCTGCGGTTTCCAAAAAAGTTATTTTTTTGTATTAAGAGAAGTATGGACTCCAGAGAGAGAGAGAGAGATATAATTTTGCCCCTATACAAATCATTAAGACCTCATCTGGAATATGCAGTTCAGTTTTGGTCACCAGTTCTCAAAAAGGATATTGGAGAACTGGAGAAAGTGCAGAGAAGGGCAATCAAACTGATAAGAGGTATAGAGAAGCTCAGCTATGAGAAAAGATTAGAGGAACTGAATTTATTCTCTATTGAGGAGTTTAAGGGGGATATGATCAACATGTACAAATACATAAGTGGTCCATGTAATGAACTTAGTGTTGGGTTGTTCACTTTAAGGTCATCACAGAGGACAAGGGGACACTCTTTATGTCTAGAGGAAAAAAGATTTATTCTCCAAATACAGAAAGGTTTCTTCACAGTAAGAGCTGTGAAAATGTGGAATAGACTCCCTCCAGAGATGGTTCTGGCAAGCTCAGTAGATTGCTTTAAAAAAGGCCTGGATTCTTCCCTAAGTGTACATAATTTAATTGGATACTAATATTTGTAGGTAAAGTTGATCCAGGGAAAATCCGATGGGGGATCAGGAATTTATTTTTCCCCCTGTTGTAGCAAATTGGAGCATGCTTTGCTGGGGTTTTTTGCCTTCCTCTGGATCAACTGTGGGTGAAGGATGGTGCATATGGGATTGTATGATTTTTTTTTTTGGTTGAACTAGTTGGACTTGTGTCTTTTTTCAACCTGACTATGTAACTATGAGCTCATCTTTTACCTATTCTGTGAGCCCTTGACAGAATGGACTCTTTTGTACCGTTGGGTTCCATAGTTTGATAACAAATAATACCTTATTTTCCTTAGATGTAAATGCAGTGGCTTGCATTTTGAAATACTGTACATGCAACACTGATTAGGGAAACCACTGTTATGGCGATGGTCCCCATCAAACTTGAGTGTCAGCGGCATACTGTATGTGCATTAGCGTCATCTCGGGAACCTAAGTCCAGCAATTGTTTCTGCAGAGCATGGATTTCCTCCTGATGCCCTTTCACCACACTTTCAAGTTCAGAAATTATTTATTGATAAGTAACACTGAACTCTTGCAGCTCTGCAATTTGCTGCCTGAAAGGGGCCCAAGCATAAGCTATAGTGACCTCCATGTTTGAGACAGATTACTCTTTCACAGTCAGGGGTCAGACTCAGAGACCGTTAGCTATAGCAGTAGAGGCTCCCACTGATCAGCTGGATAAGTACAGAAGCAGGTCACCCTGGCAGATGATATGGGCTCACCCAGGTCTAAGCACTAACCAATGTTCACCAGAGGTTCTGATAGTGAACATGAGTTTTGCTATGTGTTAGTACCAGATCGCAGTCCTCAGGATCACCCCACCAGGAGATGAGTAAGCCAGGGTCCAGTAGCAGGTAAGGGTCAAGCAGAAGCATACTCAGTAACAAGCCAAAGGCTGGTAAAATGTGGTTGCAGGTTGGGATCACATAGAAGCATAGTCAAGGAGGAACCCAAAGGTCAGTAACGAGTGGCAGCAAAATTATGAAAGGCAGCATGAGTGACAAAAGCAAGATATTGGCTGGAGGGAACACAATACTCTGGCAAATAGGAAGTGAAAAGGCATGGGATATGAAGTTCATGGGAGGAGCAAAGGGTTCGAGGTTCACCAGAAACAAGGTTCAAGGCAAGATTGTTTAAGGAATTGTCCAGGCTTCCGCAAGCATTCCAGGTGGCTCAGCAAGAAAAGACACCACCAGACAGAGCAGAAGTTGCAGGTTCAGACCCTGATCCTGACACACAACAATCAGGTCACTCATAAGACAGTTAAAGCAAAATGGAGAACCTAATGGGGAACTGCACAGCAAACACAACAGACTTAAAGAGCAGTCTGAATATTTCAGTCTGCAATGTGAGTCATGATCATGTGACACAAATATCACCTTTCATTAGTTCCTATTAAGTACTGTGCTATGACATGCCAAGACAATGCATATCTTATCTCTATCACTGCTTGTCTGTCAGCACATGAAGCTCATCAGCTCTCATTGGTTCATCTTAATCCCTATTTATTAGTATCATGCTCTGACACAGCCTGTCTCTACTCTGTAACTTGTCAGCACACAGTGAGCCTGATGAGGAACTTCTTCCTTCTAATAGGAAGCATTACCTTTGGAGTGCATTTATAAAAAAAAAAGTTTCATAGCAATTCTTTTTAGCAAAACTGCTTGTACATTCAAATGTTTAAGAAAATACTTGATTCTGGCTACTACATGGAGCGGAAGATCAAATTAAATACTTGTTTCCTATGATATTCAGCTCCATCTAGTTGCCATAATGCTGTATTTCTCAAACCACTCTCTTTTCTGATTAATGAGTAACATTGACCTGTAGAGGAAATACAAAAAGAACACTCAATTTTGCCTGTGGCAGTGATCACATAATTCAAAGCTGGTCCCACCAGCTACCAATCTTTACTCCGGACCAAGAGCTGTCTTTGATAGCTCTGTCTTTGTGGTCATTGTGCACTCCCAGCACATAAACATGGGCTATCCGATGATGCATATATGCAGCATGTGGGTGGTAAAGCCCACCCTTTTACCTTCACACATACACTATATTGTCAAAAGCATTGGAATGCCTGCCTTTACACTCACATGAATGGCATCCCAGTCTTAGTCCGTAGGGTTCAATATTAAGTTGGCCCACCCTTTGCAACTATAACAGCTTCAACTCTTCTGGGAAGGCTGTCTTGGTATGCTGATGCCTTAAGAGTTCCCTTCACTGGAACTAGGGGGCCAAGACCAACCCCTGAAAAATAACCCCACACCATAACCTCCCCCACCAAATGATTTGTACCAGTGCACAAAACAAGGTCCACAAAGACACGGATGAGCGATTTTTGGGTGGAGGAACTTGATTGGCTTGCACAGAGTCCTGATCTCAACTCAATAGAACACCTTTGGGATGAATTAGAGCAGAGACTGCGAGCCATATCAGTGCCTGACTCACAAATGTGCTTCTGATAGAAAGGTCAATCATTCCCATAGACACACTCCTAAACCTTGTGGACGGCCTTCCCAAACAGTTGAAGCTTTTATAGCTGCAAAGGGTGGGCCATCGCAATATTTAACCCTACAGACTAATGCCCCGTACACACGGTCGGATTTTCCGATGGAAAATGTCCGATCGGAGCGTGTTGTCGGAAATTCCGACCGTGTGTGGGCTCCATCGGACATTTTCCATTGGATTTTCCGACACACAAAGTTTGAGAGCAGGCTATAAAATTTTACGACAACAAAATCCGATCGCGACAATTCCGACCGTGTGTGGCCTGTTCCGACGAACAAAGTGCCACGCATGCTCAGAAGAAATTCTGAGACGGAACAGCTCGGTCTGGTAAACTTAGCGTTCGCAATGGATACAACACTTTCGTCACGGTGCAATGTTAAAAATGGTTTAATACAGCACACTCTCTTCTTCTTTATAATGTGAGAAGAATGAAGTAGTTTTGCTGCTCATATTCACACAGACTTCTCACAAACTTTTTTCTTTATTATTTATCGGGATTCCCTCAATATATTTTGATTTGTCACATCTGACAAAAATATTTTTATTTTTTTTTGTTTTTTTTTTTTTTTTTAGGTTTGTATTTTTTCCAAGGCTGATCTTTGTTTTATTTTATTTTTAGTTTTACTCCAGAATATTTTTGTGTGTGTTTTATGTGTCAAGTTACCACAACACCATTGATATCTTATATTATTTAATCTCAAGGAGGTTGCTTGGTGTTGGTGTCCCTTGTTAATTTCACATTGTACTTTAGAAATGTACCTGAATCCTCACAAACTGTCCTTTTTGAAGGAAAACACACATAGGAGAGTATAATTGAAACCAAAAATCCTTTATTAAGGGCTCAGAACCAAACAAAGAGGGAGGCAACACTGGAGAAACAGCAGAAATTAGCGAAGCCTTGGACCCCCAGGGCAGACATCAATTCTTTAACATCAAAATTGGTGTCCTGAGGAGTCCATATGTAAGGAAGTGCAGTCTGGTCCAGAAGTCCCAGAGATCCGGAAAGCAGCAGATGACATCTGTGTCCCCAGGCTGTGGTACCACAAGAGGCTGCATCTTTTGCCAGACCAGACTGGACCCAGGGTCATCACTTTCTGGTCTTCTTTCCACGCTTCCTTCCCGGCTGTGGCTCTGCTGTTGGAGATGTGGCAGGAGGAGGAGTAGGACCTGGAGGAGGAGGAGGACTAGTAGGACCTGGAGGAGGAGGAGGAGAAGTAGAAGGACCTGGAGGAGGAAGACCATGTGTGAGGTCACAAATGTGGGTATCAGATGTTATTTGGCCCCTCAACCCCTTATTGAGAGCTTCCAACATTAATGACTCACACATGAGTTGTTGGCCCTCCTCCATCCGCTGCATTTTACAGGCAATTATGCCAGCAAAGTCCTCCTCCACAGTGTGGGGGGCTGTCAGGGCCTCTGTAGCCTTGCAAAAGAGACCTATGGCAGCCTCCTCTAGGGTACTCCTCTTCCTGCCACTTTCTCTTTGCGGGTGTAGGGGAGGGACCTGGATATCAGGCAGCCTGCTCGGCCCGGCCACCTCCTGGCTGAGACTTCCCTGTGTATGAAAAAGGGACATGGTTTTGGTTTCTGCATCATCAATCCCAAACATAAATTAGTACTCCAAACTAACATCTAGTTATCATTATTGATTGGACAACCTGAACTATTTAGAGGAATGCTATACCTGGCTCAAGCTGGGCTCCTCCACATGTTGCTGCCTGGAAGGCCCAGGTTGGGCGTCAGAAGCCTCAGCTGGGGGGGAAGGAAGCGTGGAAGGAAAACTGGAGAGTGATGATCTGGGTTCAGTTTGGCCTGCCAGAAAATGCAGCCTGTCATAGTACCACATCCTGGGGGACATAGATGTCATCTGCTGCTCCGGATCTCTGCGAATCCTGGACCTTCTTGTGCTCCCTTAGATAAGTGCTCCTCAGGCCACGAATTAGGATCTTCAAATAGGTGGTGTCTGCCGTGGGGATCACCTGCTTCACAATTTCCAGCAATTGATCCAGTGCTGCCTTCCTCTTTGTTTGGTTCTTATAATGTGGGTGGTTTATCTGCCACAGACAAGGCAGCTCCCTGAACATGTCAATGAAGATTGCCATAAAGTCAGTATCGTTCAAGATATCCATTTTCACTGCAAGACACAACACAAGACAAACCCTAATGTCAGGCAAAACTCTCCTAATCTAGTTACAATATAGGCCTCAATCTAGAAGCAGTATAGGCCCAAGTTTGGCTCTTACCTTCATTATCACGATCGGCGCCTCCGATACTCCTTCCCCCGCTCACAGATCGTATGTACTACGCACGCGTGTTACGCTTTATACACACTGCGCATGCGTGTAACTCCGCCCGCCCCTGACGTTCTTTCTAGTCTATTCCCCGCCCCTTTTCGTTTGGCCCAGTGGGTGAAGAGCACATGGCGGAGTCAGAGCAGGTGCGTGCTAATTATAGCAATGAGGAGGAGGAGGAAAGCCTGGATCCGGAAACGTCCCGATCCAGAAGGAGACGATTTAAGGCCTCAAATATGTCCTTTGGGGAGATGTTGGAGATGGTCGACATCCTGAAGAAGGCCGACTATGATGGAAAGTATGGACCTTACCCCAACCCCAATATCAGAAAGGCCAAGATCATGGAGAAAGTGGTCAAAAGTCTGCACCAGAATTTCGGGGTACGACGATCGAAAGATCAGCTCAGGAAGCGGTGGTCGGACCTGAAATTAAGAGAGCCTGAGCAGTACAGAAAGATCTGGAGAGTGCTGCAAAAAAGTAAGTAGTTGTGCTGTGTTCCTATTCTTTTTGTCTTTATTACGTTCGTGCTGCTCCATGTGCTTTTCTTAAGTGTTGTACAGTTTAAAATGGCAACTTTCATGTTCATGGGCCCATTATTCGTTCGTATCAAGCATTTTTCTTTCGGCCTATAAAACACCATTGTTTAGGCCATATGCATTTGCCCACATTTTTTAGGGCCTACTTGTATGAAAAATATTGGGTTGTGTAGATGGGTTTGTGACTAGAATGAAATGCAAACTAGATTCTGTGTAAGGAGAGAATACTCAGCAGCTGTTTTCACATCTGGACGCTGGAGCACTAGTGTGGGACACCAGAACACCCTTTTTATTAGGGGGCCCACACAGGTGCTCCAGTGTATACTATAGGGGGGTCTCCATCTGTGAAGCTTGTACAAGACAGGTAAAGTCTTGAAGCTTGACAACGGACAATAAAAATGCTACATCTTGGAACTCTGCCAAAATAGACAATTGTACCACACTTCCAAGCAATGTGTCATCTTTATATTTCGGCCATCAAATATCTGTGTGCTAATTATACCATTTTTGTTTTACATAGGGGAGAAAAGACTCGGAGGACACCCTTCATCTGAGGAGACCGCAGACCCCCCACCTCGGGAAGAAGGGGAAATACCCCCAACCCAAGAAGAGCAGGAGGAGGAAGAAGACATGGTGGAAATTGGCACCACAACAGGTGAGTGTCTGCGACCACAGACTCAGGTAAGAGATGGATGCCTGAAGAAATCCCTGTGATGGATGAAACGCATCAGCATGACGCCATCACGCTCAACTTAGCATACACACGGATCCACCCACAAGCCCTGGGTATCCCGTCCGCCTGCTGGTGAAGCCTGCTGAATCGGGAAGGGGATGATGACCTATACCGCCCACATGCGGCACGCCTCAACACGCCTCCACTCCCGACGATCCTTGCTGGCATCCCGCTAAACAGCTGAATGCTGAACCGCACCAAGTTGGCCTGAGAAGGATCTAGCTGTCCTGTACAGTTTGAGATGGTCTGAGAAGGACCGGAGTGCTCTACATGCCTGCCGTATACCGATGTTAATGGAATGGTGAGACTGTACCTGTTTATTTCTTACCCGTGACTGCTGAACCCACAGCTATACAGGTGTCTCTCTCCCCATGATTCAGTACTCATGCTAAGACCTCTCACTACCATCCATGCAGGCACACTCCCATCTCTACCTATGCACAGCCTCTATATAGCATCAATCCCACATTACCATTTAATGTGAGGTATGTAGCTACACTTGCTGCAATCAGCTACCTTCATGGCCCATACTGCAAGGTCTACTTAAAGTCTGTTATTAGCATTCCGCTGGGTGGACCCCCATCATTTACGGCTGCACACACCCACCCCCCTACCCCATACAGCATTCTTCAGATATACATCCAGAAGACTGTTTTTCTCAATTTTGACCCAGCTGGGTGTGTGTTTAGTGATGGCCATCTGTGTGTTGTTCTGTTTTTAGACAACGTTGTCTATTTTATTTTTGTGGAGGTTTTTGGTTCACTTATTGTCACATTGTTTGATTTTTTGATTGGTGTATATGTGGAGTTGTTTTTCCAAATAAACTTATTTATATTTTTGCTATATTGCTGGTTCCTTGTTGAAGAATTCTTTCTTGGGTGGAACCAGTATTCTATCCCGTTCCCTCCCCATGTGCCCCTTTTTTGATATGCTCCTTTATTCAGAGGAACACACCCCTTTGCGATTCATAGACCCCCTGGGTGTTCGCAATTAGCTTCATGTGCATACAGGTGCTGTAAGTCAATTATCTTTACCTGTTGTTACCTATACCGAACTAAGCAAAGCTTGTTGGTTCATATATTTTCTCTTTTTTGTTCTAGAGATAGATGCCGGCATATTTATAATACCTGTTTTTTTTTGGTTTTCTCTCTTTTTAGGTAATTGTGATGTTGTGGATCCAGGGCATTTCACCTCTGAAAGTGCACAGATCCTGATTGGGGAGATCATGGGGTGTAATTTAGCTTTGGAAAACATCAAGAAAAACATCAATGATGTTATTCAAAAAAACAATAACATCATTGATGTTTTGGGTAGAGTTTAAAACCCCTCCAAATCCCTTTGTTTTTTTGTACGCTACAATGTTAAAAATGTTTTAGCGATTTTTAGAAAAGCCAAATTTTGAGGATGCACACAGTGTGCCAACATGTGCTCTCTGCCATCACGGGAGATCAATGGACGCGTTTTGGGGGTGCAACCCCTTCCTCAATAATAAACTAGCTGAGATGAAGGGGTTGCTCCCCCAAAACACGTCCCTTGATCCCCTGTGATGGCAGCTAGCACATGTTGACATTCGTAAATTGGTGTGCATCTTCAAAATTTGTCTTTTCCTGGGGTGACTTCACCACATCTGAACGCAATATCAAACACAGTTCCTAAATACTCATGTCTGATATTGCCTTCAAGTTTTACCATATGTGAACTTTGTAAGTTCAAGATTTGTGTCTTTCTTGTTGGTTTTACACATGCCTGTTTTATCTTAAATGGACATTTCTATTTTTGATAATGCCACCCCAAAAATTGTTATACAACAAACATGTTGGTTTGTTTTAAAAACCTATTCTAAATGCATATGTGATTGTGCAGGTATTAAAAAGATTGTTAATCAAGAATTTGCGGATTATTGTCTCAACGCTACAACACTTTTGTGGTGATGTAATTGTTGCTTTCTGTGACAATGGGTGTTATTTCCTAAGGGCAAATCCACTTTGCACTACAAGTGCAGTTTCAGTGCATTTTCAAGTGCACTTGTAGTGCAAAGTGTATTTGCCTTTAGTAAATAACAACCAACAGTGCTTTGTATAAGGTTACACAATCACGCCATTTTCAGGACTCACCACATTTCGGTCAGGGTCAGCTAAAACAAACACAAGCAGTAAATGTCACCAAAGATTTGCTTAATTTTTTTTTATTTGATCAAGGTTTCACAAATTGTCTGGCATATTGATGGCTCCCCTACCCGCAAAGAACTCAAGGTATCTTAGCCGGACATCACGGGCACTCAGGGAGGGCAAGCCAGGACGGCCACTTTCAAGCGCCGTCAGGGTTGTTTCATTTATAATTCCGGCCTCAGGCCCAACTGAGCCAGCATAGTTGGCAGAATGCTGCCGTAAAAAGTTATATAGAACACAGCACGCCAGGATTATATGATTCAGTTTATACTCCGCCATATGGATGGGTGTAAGAAATAGGCGGAACCGGCTGGCCATGATTCCAAATGTGTTCTCCACCACTCTTCTGGCTCTGGCCAGCCGGTAATTAAAAACCCTCTGTTCTGGGGTGAGGGTCCTCATCGGGAATGGCCGCATAAGGTGGTCCCCCAGCGCAAATGCTTCATCTGCAACAAAGACGAATGGGAGTCCTTCCACATTGTCTTCAGGAGGTGGCAAGTCCAAGCTGCCATTCTGGAGACGCCTGTAAAACTCCGTCTGGGTGATGACTCCACCATCGGACATCCGGCCATTCTTCCCCACGTCCACATACAGGAACTCGTAATTAGCCGACACCACCGCCAACATCACTATACTATTGAACCCCTTGTAATTATAATAGTACGACCCCGAGTTGGGTGGTGGGACGATGTGGACGTGTTTCCCATCAATTGCCCCTCCGCAGTTAGGAAAGTCCCACTGCTGGGCAAAGTGGGAGGCCACAGTCTGCCATTCCTGTGGCGTGGAAGGAAACTGTTGAGGAAAACAAAAATAAATTAGTATTTTTGCACAAACATGGAAAGCAGATTAGACACAAACATTCTTGGCCAACATCCAGATAAAATTTATTAAGGGGAATTTTACAACACCAAAGTATAAGGTACACTTATCATATTCCCCCTCCCCCCCTCTCATGGGCCATTTCTAACATTATGGGGGGGGGAATCTTGGGCAGGTAACCCTCTCCACTTCATTGAGAGATGAATGCCTAAATAATGGGTATTACTTGGAACAGCCCCTCCTTAGTTACACTATTGGCAGACCACTGGACAGGTAAGAAGTGTCATAATACAAAGATATAAGTACACATTTAAGCACATTTGGACATTCTGCTATTAAATAGCAAGATAATAATAGGATACAAAAAGTTTAAACATTTGAACTATTTGTACCATTTGAAAGTATTCAGGCAGGCCCTTGCACTACATGCTTTGGGCAATTCATCCATAAATCTGACCACAAAAGAGGTGGGTATAGTGTGTATGGGTTTGGCAAAGTCAGCAGATAGATGATTGAGGATAGATAGAGAATTGGGATCAGCTGACTTAGCAGTTGGGGGGAGTGAGGGTTAAAAATGATTTGGGGACACCACAAAAAAAGCCTCTGGCACTCTGCCTGAATTTAATGCACAACCAGATTTCTAAACATTTTAGGGGTGTTTAGGGTAAAGCACTACTATGGAGCTGATAAAATACATTGTTAAGTGACTACATGATGTGAATATAGGGCAGGAGACCATGCTGGGGAGGTAAGTGAAGGCAAATATGTATGAAGGAGAAAAAAAAAAAATTCCAGCATGCATGAGGACAAAGGGGACATTCACAGCATATTACAATCATGGTAATTAGGGAATGAGGAAAGAAATACAATATATTATCAAACATTAAATACAATAAAATGTGATATGAAAGGATAAAAATCTTACCTTCATATACTCCTTCTGCAGGACCTGGATGATGGCAGAACAGGTCTCTGGGATAATGATACCCAGAGCCTGGGGGGAGATGCCTGTCGAGAACTTAGGATCCTGCAGGCTTCTCCCTGTCGCCAAGTACCGCAGGGTAGCGACGAGCCTCTGCTCCGGAGTGATGGCTTGCCTCATGCAGGTATCCTGCCTGCTGATATAGGGGGTTAGCGAAGCCAACAAACGGTGAAATATGGGGTCCGTCATCCAGAGAAAGTTCCTGAAATCATCAGGATTATTCTCACGGATCTCACGGAGCAAAGGCATATGAGAGAACTGGTCACGCTGAAGCAACCAATTCTTGGTCCATGAACTTCGCCCCACCCTGTTCATGGACTGGACTTGTGTCAAGGTCAGGACCCCAACACCAAGCCCCCGCACAGCACGAACTCTACGAGGAGTACGCATACGCAACATGGGTAGAAAACGGTCGGCTGCTCAGAACGAAGTAACAGAACGCACTGAAGAACAGCAAGGCCTGTGAAGAGCGACCTGAAAAACAACAACGAACGAACAAGAACACAATGACTAATCCAAGTATCGCGTAGCTTGCTTGCACGCACTGAAGAGTAGATACAAACTCACAAGCATGAACTGAACCGCAGAAAACGATCTGAAAGCCACGAGTCTGAAAAAGCACTTTTACTAACACGAGATTAGCAAAAGGAGCCCAAAGGGTGCCGCACTTGGTTCTGAAATGGCCTTTTCTAGTCTTGTCGTACGTGGTTGACGTCACAGCGTTCTTGGCGATCGGAAATTCCAACAACTTTGTGCGACCGTGTGTACGCAAAACAAGTTTGAGCCAACATCCGTCGGAAAAAATCCTAGGATTTTGTTGTCGGAATGTCCGACCGTGTGTACGGGGCATTAGACTGCAATGCCATTAAAATTCATGTGTGTGTAAAGGCAGGCGTCCCAATACTTTTGACAATATAGTGTATGTTTTGGGCGCTTGTTAAGAAAGGTCTTCTGAAGATGTATGTTGAGATTTATGGTAACACCAAATTCTACCTGTTGGCAGATTTACACAGTGGTAATCTGCTATCTATAAGTACTATTATTTTAAAGGTCCAATCATCTGACATTTGGAAAAGAGGTTCAGCCTACTGATTTTTACCAGCTTTATCCATACTCAATCTTATGACAGGCTTCAGATATATAAATGAAAAACACATTTTTGCCACTTTATACTGAAAACGGGCAGGAATTTAGACACATAACTAATCATTTTGTACTATATCTACTTGTACAGTACGGTACTTAAGATTTAGACTTCTAAAATGTCAGCCTTGAAGAATATATCCAAAATCTTATATCACAGAAAGTAATATTTTATGATGTGTGGGTAAATCAATTGCTGTTTTTATTCTGTTATTCGAGCAACAATCCAGAAATATTATTCAATCCCACCCTTATATCAAAAAGATGTTAAGTAGAAAGTCATTGTGACTAGCCCACAATACTATTTATGCTTTCACAAGTAATATTTTTTTCATTTTCACCACAACAATACAGACAGATAAATAACTGCTTTGCAGGGGAAGATAGAAATTAATATATTTCATTCTTTCCTGTCTGTACTTGACACATAGAGTTATCTATTGTAAAAAAAAAAAAAAAAAAAAAAAAACTTTACTTGTAGTGTTTTCTTTATTTAGTAAGGAGAATTAAGTGAATTTTCTCTAGATTTCCTTTAGTGAAGAAGTCATCTAAAAAAACCAAGCACAGGTTTACAAAGCTGATGCCATCTGTCTTGTGTTTGTGCTTTTGGCATTTAATAGTTTTGAGCAGTATGTTACTTTTTGGCAACATCATTGCTTGGTATTTTTGGGCAGAGAATCTTTCAGTGCCAAGGAAATTTACACATAAAAACACTTAAAAACTGGATCATCACACCAGAAAAGCAGTTTTACAATCCCAAACTTTAATACAAAATGACCCATTTATCTTTAACCTCACCGAAAATCTAAAATACTAAAGCTAGGCCCTAATACTAAGCCTTAAGGGATATGTAAATCATTACAATATATTTCTCTTATTTGGACCCTTTAGGGCTGTTAAATATACAATTGAAATGTTATGTAATATCTGTTCAATAAAAAAAAACTTTTTGACCACGCCAGGAATTTTGTCAGTTGTTAGCTTCCTGTGTTGTCGGATTCTGTTGCATTTGTATCAAAATGTAAAACCCCAAAAGAATTACCATACCAAAACAACTTAAATAGTCCATAATTTGGTCATGTTAAACAGCCGACATGTTGTAGGGGGGTCAACACACTCTGTTGGATTCTTATCAATGACCTTTTCCCAACTATCTCCAAGGATTAAAAACCCCTCTGTTCTATATTATGAACAAGAGTAGAGGAGATAGTGCTTGTAGTCTTGTACAATGGTGATAACACTGCTTTCCCATAGATACAGTAAGAAGGGCTTGTCACCCTGAAACAGGTAGTGTGTTACGGTTATTCTGACTCCGATTGTTGTGAAGCGATTTATCCCTTGTGAGACCATCCGCAAAGGTGCTTTTATTCTGAACATCAGGTTACAGCAGATGACAGGATACAAACAGATGAATAGGTTGTGGTATTTATGCGGTCAAAAGATGATATTGTCTGTAGCTTACTATGCAGAATACATGTGCCCTGCTGCATGTGGCCTGTTAGCTGCATCAATGACACAGGAAGTACAATCACAGGAAAAAAGGTGGAGCATTACATACAAAAGGAAGTGTGTAGTAACATAAGGGAAAAGGAACATAAGAAAACAAGTGCAATACCACAAAAGGTCACTAGATGGCAGCATGTAAACTAAATATAAACGTCCATAGAAAATGGTTAGGAAAACGGTCTATATAAATTCTATGCCCCATTGGGGCAGCACAACGGTCATAATCATCAGGTGAAAATAAACAAAAAAACACATTATTTTCAGCGAGTCATCTGAGAAACAGCAGTAAAGCAGAACCACTGTGTAGCACAGGGAAGCAGAATCAGAGACCAAAATTGAACTATGTGTGGTGGAAAACCAATACTGCACATCACCCTCAACACACTATCCCCACTGTAAATCATGGTGGTCGCAGCTTCATGTTGTGGGGATGCTTTTTTTCAGCAGGGACCGGGAAGCTGGTCAGAGTTGATGGGAAGATGGACGAAGCCAAATACAGGGCAATCCTAGAAGAAAACCTATTAGAGTCTGCAGAAGACTTGAGACTGGGGCGGAGGTTCACCCTCCAGCAGGACAACAACCCTAAACATACGGCCAGAGCTACAATGGAATGATTTAGATCAAAGCATATTCATGTGTTAGAATGGCCCAGTCAAAGTCCAGACCTAAATCAAGTTGAGAATCTGTGGCAAGACCTGAAAATTGCTGTTCACGGACACTCTCCATCCAATCTGACAGAGCTTGAGCTATTTTGCAAAGAAGAATGGGCAAAAATTCTCTAGATGTGCAAAGCTGGTAGAGACATACCCAAAAAGATTTGCAGCTGTAATTGCAGTGAAAGGTGGTTCTACAAAGTATTGACTCAGAGGGTTGAATAGAAATGCTCACCACACTTTTCACATATTTATTTGAAAGACATTTTGAAAACCATTTATCATTTTCCTTCCACTTCAAAATTATGGTTATTTTGGTTTATTACATAAAATCCCCAAAAAAATATATTTATGTTTTTGGTTGAAAATGACAAAATGTGGAAAATTTCAAGGGGTTTGAATACTTTTTCAAGTATAGTAAGTTTTTTGTATGTATTATTATGCTAAAAATCTTCTTTCTACATAATTTTTAACTATATTGTACATAGGGGGCAGCTATATAGTATTATCCATATTGTATGTGTAAGTTTCATCTGACCAGAGCACCTTTTTCCACATGTTTGCTGTGTCCCCCACATGGCTTCTCACAAACTGCAAACAGAACTTCTTATGGCTTTCTTTCAACAATGTTTTTTTTTTCTTGCCACTGTTCCATAAAGGCCATATTTGTGGAGTGCACGACTAATAGTTGCTCTGTGGAAAAATTCTCCCACCTGAGCTGTGGATCTCTACAGCTCCTCCAGAGTTATTACCATGGGCCTCTTGGCTGCTTCTCTAATTAATGCTCTCCTTGCCTGGCCTGTCAGTTTAGTTGGACAGCCATGTCTTGGTAGGTTTGCAGTTGTACCATACTCTCCAATTTGGGATGATGGATTGAACAGTGCTCCATGAGATGTTCAAAGCTCAGGATATTTTTTTATAACCTAACCTTGCTTTAAACTTCTCCACAGCTTTATCCCTGACCTGTCTGGTGTGTTCTTTGGCCTTCATGATGCTGTTTGTTCACTAAGGTTCTCTAACAAACCTCGCCACACTTTTCAGATATTTATTTGTAAAAAAATGTTGAAAACCATTTATCATTTTCCTTCCACTTCACAATTATGTGCCACTTTGTGTTGGTCTATCACATAAAATCCCAACAAAATACATTTACGTTTTTGGTTGTAACACGACAAACAGGGCCGATCCTAGGCGGGAGCGCGGGGTGCACTGCTCCCTCCTCCTCTCCTTGTGTGTTGTCCAGAACACCTGTGTGAGCATAAGGCAGTCTGTCCAGCCTGGCAGTGCTCGCTCCTCTTCCTGACACAAGGGTTCTTTTGGTTTTGTCTTCAGTGGCTGCTGATGTGCGGGAATAAATTCCTCACACTGGGACCCTGCACTGTATCTACCAACACCAGCTGGATTGCCTACCCCTACAATCTCTATCACAGGCTTCACGGAGGGAGGCCTGGGGTGAGTCACTGTCTTCAGTTGGCTGTGTACTGGAGATTGGTGTATGAAACATATGGCATCCCCAGCATCCCTTTACAGGTGCTCTGGGCTGTCCCTGCCCTAGGAGGTGTTTTATGGCATGATAAATTGTGTGTATATATATATAGGATACACAGCCCCTGTCCTTTCCTGTGCCTCAGTAGTCCATCTTTTAGATGTGATGTATAAAGAGATGTACTAATGGGCCCCTTTCACATGGGCAGACTCCAGCTCAAATCCACCTGCTTAGTGGGGAATCTCTCCACTGATCCCTATTAAGCAGGCGGATGACAGGTCTGTGTCCACTCCGCTATGCAGAGCGGACACAGATAGATCTTGCTCTCCTCTAACAGCGTTTGGGTGTAAATGGACCTCCTGTCCATTTTTATCCGGTTGTCACCTAGGGTTGCCACTTTTTCTTCAAGCCAAACCCGAACACCCCAACCGCAGCACAATTCTTTTGCGATTGTTGCCTCAACAAATCTCACAAACAGAATCGTAGGATGCCTTTCACACAAAAGAAGTTTTGCTCCATGATCGGGGTGCCATTGAAAGTAAAGGGATCGTGAGCACGTCTTGCGATATATGGCAATTTGGGAATTGTGGACAGAATCGTGGAGATTCCGCTGCAATCCAGAATGTCTAGGTGTGAATGGTCTTATGCACAGAATGCAGCGGAATGGCGTGTGTAATGCATAGGAGTCATGGGTACAAAAAGAGTGCAGGAGTCAGGGAGTGCAACATTTCCTCCACAAGCAATACTCTCCTCGCTTTACCCTTTCATCAAAAACCCCACTTCCTCCCTTGCAAAAAAAAATCCAGCATTAATCTTTATTCTCACCCTCCACCCCCCACCAGCAAAAAATCAATTCTTCCCCTCCCAGAGCAACCCCCCCAAATCTTCCCCTTTCCACAGCACCCATCCACCATCCCCAAAATCCCCAGTCCTAGCACAATTCCCCCTTCTTCCCCATCCCAGCACTTATCCTCACCCTCTCCTATTACAAATTATCTTACCCTACCAACACAAATCCTCCTCCCCTAATACCCCCAGGACCACTGACAGGGGGTACCACAGGGCCTCCTGTAGGGGCCCCAGCCCACAGGGGGACCCGGACAGCAGTGGGGATCGATGGGGCAGGGGGACAATAACAGAGGAGACAATAGGAAGAGAGAGGCTCCAGGTAGCCGCTGGTGCAGTATTTTTTCTTAAATTCAATATTTAAAAACAATCTGTTCTGCATTCACTCACATATGTCCAATCGGGAGGCATGTCAGTATGTAAAGTCCGCTGCCAGCATTCTCCCGATCCACACTGTGGTTATCACTGAATCGCTGGAGGAAGCCGGTATATGGATACAGAGTACCAGGGGAAACTCATGTGAACTGTCAGCCTCTGATGATGGAGGCGTGGTTAAGCCTCCAGAATGCTCTGATTGGTCACAGCGTCCCAGGCTGACAGTTCACTGCAGTTTCCCCCCGGCTCTCTGTATCCTTATACTGGCTTCCTCCAGCGATTCAGTGATCACAGCAGCGTGGATCGGGAAAACGCTGGCAGCAGACTTCACAGACTGACATGCTTCCTGCTCTGACATATGTGAGAGGATTATTTTAAACATTTAATTTATCAAAAACTACCAGCGGCTGACGCCTCTCTCCCCCTTCTGTACTGTCTCCTTTGTAATTGTCCCCTGCATAAACCTAAGCCCATAACCTAAAAAATTGAAATGCATTATCACATCAACAGTGTTACGAATATGCTAATTAAAAAAAACATTAAAGTTTAACAAAATCAACACTGAAATGTTCACACCAGCAACTACTATTGAGTTTTATGACTGCTTTTATTGTTCTTCATACTGATAGTTACACAAGTGCATGCCAATTTTAAATTGTCATTTAACCCAGACTATGAAAAACTCTCATTACATGCTATATAACACAATGTGCATATCCACAGTCAACAAAACATTTGTTTTGTGTAGAGTGAAATATACCTCATTGCTCCTGCCTTCAGGTGTCCCTCCCATCTTCTCTGTGTCCCTACTGCAGCCTGAGATTGTGTAGACCCACTGGTGACCTCTACAGAGCATGCTCAATTTCAGTTCCCTTCTAAGATCTTTATTTTCTTCCTTTTCTTATCTGTGCAGTCCACATGACTGTGAGCCACCCCCACAGGTGGGCATATACACAGTGGTAAATAACAGTCCTTTCCCTTCCTCCTCCTCCATGTTGTCCTATTGCTAAACAATATGGGAGCATAATATATTGTGCTCATTGATAAAACTGCCATTCAAAAAATTCATGTGTATATACCTGTATACTAACAGTGTCAGTAGGGCAGTGGGCGGTGTCAGTAGTTTTTATTTTTATTATTTTTAAAAAAGAAAAATTTGCAGAAAAAAGGAGATTTTTTTTAATTTGATGAAATATTAGGGGTCTAAACAGAGGGAATATGCACCACACAGTGTGATTAGGGTGTGCCCAGGCACACCTGGCACACCCTGTGTGCACGCCTATGCATTTGACATTAAAAATATATATATTAGGAGCTGTAAATCAGTTATTTGATAATTATAATAAGAATTGAACTGCTCTTCTGAAACTGTTATACTGTAGAAAGTATACATCAGTAGAGTAATAGAAGCACCTCCCAAAGATCTTTCCCTGACAAAGAACAGGGAAAGATCACGTGACCACACAACAGTGCTGCAAGAATAAGGTACTTAGAGGATTAAAAAAATAAATAAATACAGTGGCATGATATATGATATATATGATTTATGTGAATTAATTATGGCAATTACATTTCTCTGTTTAGTATTACTTTAAAGTTCAGTGTATATTTCTGACCATATATGTAGTTTGCTTTGTGGCGTGCCCAGGTTATGGAAAAGTAATGAACCAACCCAGTGCAAAAACACAATCATAATAACTGCAAGAAAGTCATCATGACAATCAAAAGTGATTTGACTGGTATAACTAGAAGTCCAAGAGAAGCGTGTAACTCCTGTTCCACCTTAGGTCTGTGCACAAGATCAGCTACACCAATATCTCCTTTAACCACTCAAAGGGCTTGTAAACCCTCCTGTTTTTTCACCTTAATGCATCCTATGCATTAAGGTGAAAAAACACCCGACAGTGACCGGTCCCCAGCCCCCCCGTTTTACTTACCTGAGCCCTGGAACTTCCCCTGGCGGGGATGCGCTGTCCCTCTGCCCAGGGTTCTCAGCTCTTGATTGGATAGATTGATAACAGCGCAGCCATTGGCTCCCAAGTCTGTACACTGGCTGTGCCCATTATGAGGGGTTCCCACCATTCCTGTGCTGAGTTCCCGGGTCTGTGCACCTGCTGTACCCAATATGAGGGGTCCCCACCATCCCTGTGCTGAGTTCCCAGGTCTGTACACCTTCTGGCTGACATTAACCCTCTAAACTCCACAGCAAAGTGTCATTTATTACTGATACCCTCCCCCTATGTCATCAATGTGACTTTAAACCCCCATACAAGGCAAGGGCCCCCATACATGATCAGAACCCACCACACACAGGCTAAGGACCCGTATACATGATCAGGAACCCACATAAAGGGTAGGGACCCCCATATACAGGATAAGGACCACCATACAAAATAACCCCCCCATGCAGGGTAGGGACCACCATGCATCATCAGGATCCTGCATATACAGGATAAGGACCTCATCTATAGGATAAGGGTCCCCCATACATGATCAGGACTCCCTAAATATGGGCAAAGACACTGCCATATACAGGATAAGGATCCCCGATATACACAGGATAAAGACATACATGATCAGAGCCCCCCCATACAAGGTAAGGACCCCCATACATAGGATCAGAACCTCCCATATGATCAGAAACCCCATACACAGGATAAGGATCCCCCATATACAGAATCAAGATGCCCATACATGATCAGGCCCCCCCAATACAAGGTAAGGACCCCCATACATAGAATCAGGACCCTAATACATGATCAGGACTCCACACATACAGCATAAGGACCCCGCGTACAAGGTAAGGACCCCCATAAGATCCCCCTATACAGGATATGTATTCCCCCATACATGACCAGGGCCCTTAATACAGGGTATTACCCCCCTATATACATAAGGACTCCCCCATAGACAGGATAAAGAAATCCATACATGATCAGTCCACCTTCCCATACTAGATTAGGACCCCCATACATGATCAATAGCCCCTCCCCAAACATGATAAGGACCCCCATATACAGCATAAGGACCCTCCATGCATATGATCAGCAACCCCCCCCCACCCCCAAATACAGTGACAAGGTTTTTAGGTTTTTTTTTTTTTTCTCTGCACCTGCAGGCTGGCCGACTCCTCTGTTCAGATCTCCATCCACACTTCAGAAACTGGACATGACTCAGCAGTTCCTCTAATAGCACCGCCCTACATCCTATTACTGCGCCAATCATTATCTGGAAACCCAATACATTTGCAATTAACTTTGTGACAGCAGCTACTGATTGGCGTGGTACTAGGGTGGGGCATTAATTCCAAAAGTGGCTACTGATTGGTGGAAACCTAAAGCACTGCCCTATGCTTAGTACCGCACCAAACAGTAGCCACTATGCAAATAATGCATCGCCCTATGTCCTAGTATCGCGCCAATCAGCAGTCCTTACTGAAACAATGCAAGAGAGGTAGTGTTCAGGGTGCAATACTCTGCTTCCCGAGGGTGGTCTAAAGGCCTGCCAATAGATATTCTTACCCGCAATCACGTGATTGCAATGATGCTATACTCCCCATAGCAGATGTGTGTCCGGTGCCCTGCACACACTTAAAAGGGACGATTATTTTATTTTTTAATTTTTTTTTAGTTTGGGGGGGCGATGACACTGCAGTGCAGTGACCTGACTTTTCTTTGTTAAATTAATAAATACAGCTATGTCTGGATTGGCATGATGTTAGAAGGACAGAATATGTTCACCAGTTTCTGTTGTAGTATGGAAATAATGCTGTATGCATCCTGCTTCTATTTATTCCATGCTGTCCCATGCAGATTTTTGAAATGGGACTGATCTGTAACATACCATCTAAATTCAAGTCAGCTGATTAATTAAAGTATTAAAGTAACAGAGTCCCCTGCAAACAGAAATCTGCAAATTATTTTGATTTTATTATAGCAAGGCCTCTTCGGGACAAACAGTCTACCAGAACTCACAACACTAACATTCTCTTAGACACCAACATCTACTACAGTTGCCAGTCCAATTCTGATTCTATAGACAATAAGATAGAAGGTCTGGACAGTAGCAGTACTCAAAAAATGCAAAGTAACATTTTTATATTAATTATCTGACCAAAATCCCAGCACAACACACTACAGACCTATAGACTATGGCAGCACATATTAGCGGTGGAAATACCAGCATGGCCAAGCCTTTAAAGGTTATGTTAGGGGAGAGTGCAGGACTTTTAGATGTACCTATAGTTCTGTTTTGATATATTACAGTGATGGTAGGATGTATGGGTTTAGAGGCAGCTCTAAAGTCTTACAATAACCTCTAGAGTGGCCCTTGTGCAATGGGATCACCAATCCACTGATGTCCTATTTTTTTGTTTGTAATTGTAATGTAAACATTTCAATGAAGGTTTATACTATTCACATAAATAATCTGACCCTTTGTTCCAGCACATACCCCTCACACTAACTGCAGCAGTGTAGCAAGATGAATTTATTAAAAATTGTTGAAAGTGCTGAGGACAGGACTGGCATTTATTCAGCTATTTCAGAACATACTTAAACAATAATTTTCCTACCTTCAAGCTCTTAAAATACAGATGTACTCTTGCCTGAATTTCAAACGGATTATAAATAGTTGCACATAAAGTCATAGCCTCACACAGACAGGCTATACAAAAAGCAGATGCCATATATGACTTAAGGTTAGACAAAAGAGGTTGTAGCCACTTACTTTAGCTGATGCTACTTATACTACTTATTGGGTGAAATATGCCCCTCTTAGCATAAATAATTAAAACTTTAAAATATAAAGAAAAAATCTCCCATAACCAACTTTCCCCCCAACAAATGGGGAACTCTACATCCAGGGAGTCTAAATGACAGAATATATACATTGTATTCATGACACAACATATACAGTGGGGACGGAAAGTATTCAGAAAACCAGGCACTGCTCATCACCTGTCCAATACAGTCCCAGCAGTGAAGCATGGTGGTGGCAGCAGCATGCTGTGGGGGTGTTTTTCAGCTGCAGGAACAGGATGACTGGTTGCAATCGAGGGAAAGATGAATGCGGCCAAGTACAGGGATATCCTGGACGAAAACCTTCTCCAGAGTGCTCAGGACCTCAGACTGGGGCGAAGGTTTACCTTCCAACAAGACAATGACCCTAAGCACACAGCTAAAATAATGAAGGCGTGGCTTCATAACAACTCTGTGACTGTTCTTGAATGGCCCAGCCAGAGCCCTGACTTAAACCCAATTGAGCATCTCTGGAGAGACCTAAAAATGGCTGTCCACCAACGTTTACCATCCAACCTGACAGAACTGGAAAGGATCTGCAAGGAGGAATGGCAGAGAATCCCCAAATCCAGGTGTGAAAAACTTGTTGCATCTTTCCTAAAAAGACTCATGGCTGTATTCGATCAAAAGGGTGCTTTTACTAAATACTGAGCAAAGGGTCTGAATACTTAGGACCATGTGATATTTCAGTTTATCTTTTTTAATAAATCTGCAAAAATGTCAACAATTCTGTGTTTTTCTGTCAATATGGGGTGCTGTGTGTACATTAATGAGGAAAAAAATGAACTTAAATGATTTTAGCAAATGGCTGCAATATAACAAAGAGTGAAAAATTTAAGGGGGTCTGAATACTTTCCATCCCTACTGTATGTGTCTGTACTATGGTGATTCAATTATTTAACAAGCAGGAACTTTGAAACAGGCCCTCACTCAATCAGTTGGATTTCTAACAGCTTAGAAATATCAGAAATGTGTTTACATCAGATGCCTATTAGGCTGCAATATCTGCTCTCATAGAAAACAATCTAGGATTTCAGTGTGAAATTTTAAAATGAACTTCTCAACATTTCCTACAGATACAGAGGTAAATGTGGGCTTCCTTCTCAACATATCAAAGATCCAGAGGTGAATGAGTACTTGTTTCTTAACAATTCCATTAGATCCAGAGCTGAATGAGGGCTTGTTTTAAAATGCTTTTAGCATTTCAGAATATGTAAAATCATTAGTGTATATGATCTTAGTACAGGTTTACTTTGGAGTTGTGGCCTTAGATTTGGAGCTGAATTAAAAAGGGTAATATTATGGTACCACATAACCTATTGTGTTTCCAAAATTATAGGAGCCCTTATTTTTTTGTATTTGCATAAGACTATGTGTTTTTACTTTTACCTTGTTCCTCTTCTCACATTTGATTAGCATAAATGGCTAAAACTAAATATAAAACATCATAACCCTAATTATTTTAGAGCTACATTTAAAGTTTTTTTCCCCATAGATATTAACCTGTTCTCTTGCATTAGAGATCTCTTGATTTATTTTTATTTCAATCAATTTCAGTGATTTATCAACATCTATTGTCTTCAGTGCACGATTGTCAGTAGTTCTCTCTTCCTTACTTTTTCTTGACTGGTTGAGATAAACATTCGGCAGCTGATATACTAAATCACAAAAGTAAATAGTTGGTCCTGAACCTGCCTCCAAAATAAAGATTTGTCTTCTAAACACCAAAAACACATAGGTGGAGTTATGTGCAGCTAACTTGCCCCTGCCCATTCACTCAACATAAGTAAAGAAAAAAACACATGGTCTGGACCCCAGCTTTACAACATTGTTATTTTGAATATACTCCCCTACCCCACCCTTACCGACCACTACCACCAATATGAGTGAGGGGTACCACTAAAGCATCTGTCTGTGTTTTGGGACACAAGGGCTAGTTGTCTGATTGAACACAGACAAGATGTTGAGGTAAAAACCAAGGGAATCACTTACTTGAACAGAAGTACAGGTCTTTATAACACTTTAAAAATAGGGGCCATTACCACATGAACAATAAAAGCAAATATTGCACATTGGGGTAAACATTCCATAATGGTAAGGTAATGAGTTAAAGTTGCCACAAGATTAATCCCATCATGTAGGATTAGCAAACAGACAGAAACAATAGGTGACTCAATTAACAATGGGAATTCACACCAAGGAAGCACATAATGGGAGAAAGACACTTAAACACAAAACATCTTAATAAACAGATTACAGCAGGAGATGTCAGCATCAATCAGGTTGTGTTGAGCCGATTACTGTATAATCATCTGCTATGAGTATCTAAGTCTAAAAGGGGGTTGAAGCAGTCAATGCTGGTTTGGGCTGTCTATACCCCAAAAAAACACAGAGGCCTCAAATCTGTATCTGGGTCCTCCAGCTCTCAGAGTCTGTGTGTTTCAGAGAGACATGGACTTGAATCTGAAGTAAAACTACTCCAATTGCCCCTCCCAGGCACACACCTCTTAAAGAATAGAGCCCATTTAAATGTCAGGGCCCATAGTCAGTAGGCAAGAGGCTAGCCTGCTGTCCCCTCCAAAAGCCCCTGTCCCATTTGGGTTTGTCACAGTGGACCATTACATTCTTGGCCCAACAGCCCTGGGAAATGTTACCTATGCTTGCTTGGTGCTCCTGAATGGTATTTTTAAATACTAAACAAAGGTTAAAAATGTTCAATTCTGGGGGTTAAACTCTAACTGCCCATTTGCTGGAATTGTTGGGGCAAAATACACCGTCTCCAGTAACTCTTTCTGAGCTGCAACAAAACAGAACATTGGCATTGATCTAAAATACAGTGTATTCTGTAGTCTATGATGGCACTCCCATTGGGACATAGCTCACAGTGCACAATCATATTTGTATTAGGATGCTCTGTGCTATCTACGTGGACTCTTTAATACAGCTGATCCTCCACATCCATATGAAAATGATTTATCTTCCTACTCACTTTAGTGGAAAGTGACCTGTAGACATCCCTGTACTTTAGGGACTAGGATAGCTCAAGATTATTTGAATTTCATAACATTATTATTAACATAATATTGAGCCTTGCTGTATAATCTTGTATTGTTACATACGTGAAAGACTGCCCAGGATCTCATTAAGACAATATGATTAAACAAGGCAATGAATACGCCAGCCATGTGGCAAAAGTCAAACCACTCAAACTAGTACAAAATAGTCGGAGCACTGTTAATTAAAATCTCACTTCACAAATGCTATGTAATTGTGTAACAAGTCTTCTTATGTTCTTCAGAAATAGGCCCTCATTAGGAACATCATTTTCATATTTCCATCAGGAATATTGTAATATTGTAATATTCTGTAAAGGTATGTTTTGTTTTCTGAATTGTGGAAAAAGATGTTGAAGGTGTTACTTAAATAAGTTTACATCAGAATGTCAACAACATTAACATATATGTACCCATGCATAAAGATCATGTAAAACATGGCTCGCATCAGATCTCTTGTGATAAAATGCTCTGTAAGTTATACAGTTAAAAGAAATGGTTTCCTTTGTATGCAAGGAAATTTGTAGGCTGATCCTGATGGCCTCTTTCTAAAAAAGACTAGTTGTTTGGCTGTCTCCTGCTTCAATACTTTCTAAGGCACTGACCCAGAATAAGTATAAAGCAAGTGAAGTTAGACTTAAGTCAGAGCTACTGATATTTTTACTTGTTCCAAGTCAGTGTCTCGGAAAAGTACTGAATCTAGTAGATAAGTGTGACACCCAGGCAACTAGCATTTTTCCAAATGAGCAAGTAGAAATGGCACCATACATTTTCTTTTAATAAATATTGAAATAATTCTAAAGTTAGAGCATAAAGTTTCACTAGGTGTTCACTACTGCTCAGATAAAACATGGCACCCAATAAACATTAGATGTAGGTATTTCTTGATTTAGAACATAAAGTACCTCTGATAAATTGCATAGTCTCATCATCGGATACTTACTGTAACTTGAGAACATGCTCTTTTGTAGATTACTGTACATTTAGTCTGGCATTAACTCCCTGCTAAAGTTTTTATGTGTACTTCAATGTATATGTACATTGGAGTAAATATTGGAGGGGGATACCAATAGGAGCGTTTCCATTGCCATGTGTGGTTTGAATAAGCTCTGATAGCATTGAATGGCTCTGGCTTTTGATAAGTGTCCTGACTCCTGATACATGGGTTGATATTTTGGTAGCTGACCCATGTTGCATGGCATGGCTTCCATGATGTGACCTTTGTTGACATGACAAACAATTGGGACTTGCTATTAGTTGCAGCTCACCAGATCCTCAGGGGTTCCAACTTGTGCATAGTTTCATAATATAAGTTTAAAAAAAAAACTGTAAGTACCTCGCTGCCAGTGATTAAGGATTATTGTTGCCTGACGTCATACCATTTTAGATGCATGATAATAAAATAAATGGGAAAATTCTGGAACACCTGTGATGTAGTCTGATATTTTGTTGACATAATACATTTTCAAGCATATTATGCTTATGACATGCCTAATGAGTACTTGATTATATGCAGTCCTCTCACTCTGTATTATTGTAAAACAGAATTGTATCAGCCATCCCAGGTATGTAGTAGTATTCTATAGCTGCACTGGTGTCCTATATTGAGGCTGAAGTGTGAAAGGTCTACAGAAGGTAAAAGTTTTTGTTGACCACAGCAACCAGTCAGAATATTTGACACAATTTTCAATCCAGACTATAAAAACAAAGGTTGGAACTATTTCTACAGCAGCCATATTAAAGATTGTCAAACTGAACTCTACTAGATAAATAGTGACATCATGCTTACGGTTATGTACTCTACTGCACAGCATGCATAGATATACTGTTACTTGTCTTTATAAGTCGTTCTACAAGAATCAGATTTTTTTGAAAAGCACTGTCACATTGGTAAGTTGTTGTAATTGAGTTGCAGTTGTTACTGGAACACCGAAATGTGAATCTGTATACTTGTAATCCACTAAAACTTTGAGGAGGTGTAGTGTAGAGTCAATTGTTTCAGCTATTATAGAAAATATATTAGTGGCAGCCTTGAAGCACAAGCTCTGATAATGCCCATGAAAGACTATTTATTCTCCTTCCCTTAGAGATCTTTCCAAGAGATCCTATCTCATTTATTTTCTGTGTCCCCAGTAAATTTTACAGTACGTTTAACGATGGGTGATTAATGGATATATGCCAGCCAAGTCAAACTGTGAATGAAGTAACTGTGCATATCCACATGGGTCTTGGGACTCAAAATCTTCAATAAAAATGTCTGTCACAGATGTCAATCTACTGACCAAATATATGTACTCAGTGTCCACATTAACACTTTTGCAAAGTTCAACAGCATTTTCATTTATAATACAGCAAAATGTTTAAAAGCCCAAACTGTAAAATGCTTACATTAAACAGTCTCTTCAAAATAATCAAATATATGAATACCACCCCCACCCTCATTTTTGTACTGAACAAGAAATACATTAGCTGCAATATGATTCATCAATAGATGGTGCTGATATTTGCATCTGACATCTCATCCCTTCCCTTAGTCAGGTGATAACTTTGCATTGCTTCCAAGTTCTCTACTCCTCAGCTCACAACTTTTGCATTACTAATCTACTGAGGAGGAAATTTATTAAACTGGAGTGTGCAAAATCTGGTGCAGCTCTGCATAGAACCCAATCAGCTTCCAGGTTTTATTGTCAAAGCTTAATTGAACAAGCTAAAGCAGATTGGTTACCATGCACAGCTGCAACAGAGTGCCCAAGTTTTAGTACATCTCTCCCACTTTGTAAGCTTTGACTAAGCACTAAGAGAGCGTGACACGTGTTAGCTGGTGATGCTGTTCCCCTCTATTTGCAGTTTTAGACATGTTTTTATGGACTTGCTGAAATAAAGGTGATTTTACTGAACGTGCGGCCAACCAGAATTATTTTTTGCTCACTGGAATCTGTGATGGATGGGGCCAGCACCTGGTCTGTGTGTTAGTGGAGGTGGAGATGGGAGACTGACCTGGAGTGGTGTTCACACACATCTAACTGACATACCATTATGGATGTCAAACCACTTAAAATCATAATATTTTCTCCCCCCCTGTGCTTAGTCTCCAGACTTTTCCACCCAGATTATTAGCTAGACTATCAGCCTCTCCTCTTATACCAGAGTTGATTTACTAAAACTGGACAGTGCAAAATCTAGTGCAGCTGTGCATGGTAGCTATTCAGCTGCTAACTTCTGCTTGTTCAATTAAGCTTTGACAAAAAAACAACGGAAAAATGATTGGTTTCTGCAGAGCTGCACCAGATTTTGTACTCTCCAATTTTAGTAAATCAACGTGTTTGTGTAATTCTAAACTCCGAACTCTCCTTTCAGCTGCATATCAAAACACTGTCAATATCGTGCCACCTTTACCTATGTAACATTTCTGGAATATGACCCTTCTAAACCGATGACACAACTATATTACTAATTCACTCTCTTTTTATCTCTTGACTTGTTATCTTTTTGATATAACTCTACAGAGGCTATCCCGCTTCAGTCTATCATGAATGCTGCTGCCAGATTCACCCACCTTACCAACCACTCAGTGCTTACCACCCTCTCTTTGCAACTTCCTCCACTGGCTTCTGATCATTCAAATAATACAATTCAAAATATTAACAACAAATTAAAAAGCCATTAACGACTCTGTCTCCAGATACATTACCAACCTCATCTCAAAATAAAAACGAAACCATTCACTTCACTCCTCCCAAGACCACCTGCTTTCTAACCCCCTTTCCCCACAGCTCTTGCTTGTGTCCAGATTGTGTCCAGAGCCTCTCCAGTTCTCTGGAACTTCCTTTCCTAACCCATATGGCTTTCTCCTACTCTATCTGCCTTTACGCGACCCCTAAATACTAATCTCTTCAGGGAAGCCTATCCCAGTAAGTTATACTTTGTCAAACAACCTATTCCCACACAGTTACTACCTTTTGTATCACTTCCCCTTACCTTTAGCTGGTAAGCTCTCACAAGCAGGGCCCCCTACTCCTCTTAGCATCAATTGTATTGTAACTATACTATCCATTTATTTTGTAAAGCACTGTGCACATTGTTGGTGCTATATAAATCCTGTATAATATTAATCTTCCAACCCTGGGTTTAAAAGGTAGTCAGGGAGTGATATAAGTTTTTTTTTTCTTTTAAACGGGAAGATATGGACATAAGCAGTACTTGGTACACACATGTGACCCTAATCAGAATTCTGCTTAAAGCTAAATTAAACCCCAAACTAAAAATGTAATATATTGCAACCTACCAATCATTAGATGTGGTGGCTGCATTCATTTTCTTTTTTTAAGCTTTTCTTTCTCTGTTTTCACCTGGTGATCTTACCAGGAACACACCTCTTGTATTAGGGCATTCCCACTCTAGATGAAGGATCAAAGGAGCCCCATTGGACAGCAGAATTTTCAGTCTTGGAGGAGGGAAGTGTTATGCCGTGTACACACGAGCGGAATGTCCGACAGAAAAAGTCAGACGGGAGCTTTTCATCATATATTCTGATCATGTGTATGCCTGATCTGACTTTTTAAAAATTCTGACGGACCTACAAAGAGAACATGTTCTAAATTTTTCTGACGGAACCAAATCCTATCGGGAAAACCGCTCGTCTGTATGCTGTTCTGACGTACCAAAAATGACGCATGCTCTGAAGCAAGTATGAGACGGAAGCTATTGGCTACTGGCTATTGAACTTACGTTTTCTAGTCCCGTCCTAGGTGTTGTACGTCACCACTTTCTGGACGGTAAAAATTTGGTGTGACCGTGTGTATGCAAGACAGCTTGAGCAGAACTCTGTCGGAAAAACCTTCAGAGTTTTTTCCGACGGGAAAACTGGTCATGTGTACAGGGCATTAGATGTACCAGCCACTTTAGATACACTAACAAATTGATGCTCACACTTTATAAGATGTTACAGCAAGGTTTTGTTTTTTTATTCATCTTTTGGGTAAACGTTTTACTTGAATGAATAAAAGCTGTTCATTGTAAACACCCCTATCAGTGGTAAATGGTTGGTTTCAATTTCTAATCTAATTGATACATCTGTAAGTGAGCATGTTCTTTAAAAAAAACAGCAGACTTACTGGCTGGATCAGCAGGGGAAAATAAGGTAAAGAAAACCAAAAAAAGAAAATTCATGCAGCCATCACATCTGAGAATTGATGAGCTGCAAAATAATAAATGTTTGCTTTTGAGTTTAATACAGCTTTAAATCCAAGTATAGCATCAGTAGCTTTGGAAGTCTGGGGCTGGCTGAATCGCCACTATTGGGTAACTCGAAATATCTTATGATGCATTTTGGAGAGAAAACATCTGTATTCACCTTACACTGAGATTTAAAGCATAAGAGGTAAAAAAAAACCCTAGCACAAGGAATAATACTTACCATTAATCTAATGTGTCCCTTGTGCTGCTGACTCCTGCTTTCCTTGAATCCTTTATCCTCCGACCCTCCCTACCCCCCCCCCCCCCCACACACACACACACACACACACACACACACACACTTACTTTTATAATCATCCAGAATGGCAGGGGCTAATGGAACTAAGGGAGCTGTAAATCATGTTTCATTCACAGAAGCTGTAGTGCTGCTTCTATGAATGGTATGAACAGAGGAACTCAGCAGAAAGGGTGGGCATAGTTGGGCACTATTGATTCTTGCTTGCCACAGCTCCCTCAGTAATATTACCCCTGCTGCACCATAACATTACAGCGTGACATAGTAACAAAATTATTTTATTTAAGGTTACAGCCCTATCTGGAGTGCGCCATGTAAATCTGTCCTTTTTTTGCCATAACATTTAAGCGGCAGGGGTTGGGTAGGGGGATGGAGGATGGAGATTTCAAGGAAAGCAGGAGCCAGCAAAACATGGGTTAAACTGGATTAATTGCAAGCAATATCCCTTGTGCTGATTTATTTAATTTATTTTGACTAAACGTAGGTTTAACATAGTGTACTTAAACTGGATCAGCACTATACACATGCAGGGCACAGCTTCAGGTTCACTTTCATAGAAAAAACCCCCCCAAAAAACACACTGAATATATAATAATAAGTCTTATACACAGGCCAAAGTCAAAAAACGTCACATTTACATAAATTTCTGAAAATAACGTCCCCTCTCCTAGGTGTAAAGACCTTCTCTATACCCTGTATTTGTAGCAGAGAGGTATCCCGATTGTGGACCTCATTGAAGTGTTTAGCAACATGTTCCTTCTCGATATCATAAACATGATCATTTAATCGATCACTTAATCTTCTTGTCATACAGCCCACATATTGGATTCTGCATTCTTTGCAGGTAATTAAGTAAATCACATTTCTAGTGTTACAGTTTATAAATGTATTAATACCGCAGGACCTGTCACTAATGTTAGACTGAAAGTGGTCTCCTTTAATGATACGTGGACAGCATGGAAACCCCTTTCCCGCAATAGACACCCTGATCATGTAATACCAGTAGGACAATTTATAAGGTTGCGGAGAATATGCAGTGAAGACGGGGCATATGAGAGAGAGAGAAGTTAATGAGTGAGAGATTCTTGTTACGGGGTTACAATCCTGGTACCATTCGCAGATCGTTGGGTATTGTGGATACTGTCCAGAGGGAATCTCTTTGACAGGATTCCTTTTTGAACCCCTTAAGGTTTCCTGTTTGTCCTCTCCTTTCTTTCTTTTTTGTGCATTTGCTGTTTTTGTTTTTCTCTATTCAATATTTTTGATCATTTTTCCAATGGTCTATGGCACGTGCAAGTTTATGCAACTTGTATTGGTTTATGCTAAATTATTGATCTATGTGTGTATGTACTTGTCATCGGTCAGTCCCCTTGATACAATCAGATCAGGACACACCTTCATTTGTATACACCCATGTGATGTTTCAATGAGAGATATTTACACAATGATGTGTAATGCTATACCTTACAATGTTTTTGTTCTTTTGTTTTTTTCCCTGTTTTTTTTTGATAAGTCAGTTATTGATGACTTTTTGTTTTTTTTTATGGTCTATTTTGACCATTTTATAATGTGATGTAGAGTTTTGGAGTATATATAATTATAAGACTTAGGAACGGGGTCTGCAATCACCTGATTGGGAACAATTGTGTTAACCCATGATCTCACATTTATATGGTGTGTGATGATTGCATTCCCATGTGGTTTTAATAAAGTATGGCTTTTGTGTGAAATGTGTCAAATGTGCTCAGTTGTTTTTATGGACTTTTGTATATGTTAAGAAAGTCGAATTGCATCGTACGAGAGTACAGCCATCCGATTTTTTTATTTGCATCCATTTCTGCAAGCAGTGGCAGGGTGTGCACTCCACCGTCTGCATCACATCAGGTCATTAATGGCCGTATGAACTCACCTGTGAGCAGAGGAATTCAGATAAAGAGTGTTCTTTTGCTTATCTCTGTGTATTTTGATACAGCAGGGTTTTTCTCCTGTTGCAACACAGAGGTATAAAAGGGCAGGTGGTGTATGAGAAGTGGGCAAAGTTTTAAACACACATCTTTCAATTTTTGAAATGTGTTAACATTTCAAATATTCAATGAAGGGCATTCCATTGTGAAAGGCATTTGTTACAAAGAATTTGCTAAGAATAAAGAACTATATTGTTTATGTACAGTACAGTTGGCCTTCTCACGCCACAACACCTCTTATAGCAAATGCTACAAGTTCCCAGATTGCCAGTCTGGGTTTATACCCCACTTAAGGCTGAAGTCTAGGCTTTATTCTTGTTCATATGCTTTGGCAAAATGCATATACTGGTTCTCTCTCACTCCCTACATACCCTGTTGCTCTTTTATATTTTATTTTCCTTCTGTTTTCCTTTAAAATGGCTACAAAATGGTGATCATTTCACTGCAGTGATTCCGTTCAACTATTCAGCTCCAGCTTTCGGGCAGGGGAAAATAGCCCATACACATCACACAGTTTCGATGTGTGCCACCACTATTGAACTTTAATCCCAGCATGCAATACTGTCTCATAGGGGCAGGAAGAGTGGCCATAACACCTTCTGTATTCAAACAGATTACATGAAATGTGTCTATGACTGCCTATGCAGAGTGGAAGGGGTGGCATGACAACGCACATTATTCAGCCAGGAAGTGGAGCAACAGGTAGGAATTAGAACAGAACCTCTGTGTGATGCAGTGGGGAGAAGGTGAATTGTGTAGTGAAAGTTGCTATTCTTATATCAGCATGGCTAAAGAACCATAAAACATATGCAACTTTTGAAGCTAGAATTGGGCTTTAAATAACCACAATATTTGATCATGAACTAAATTTTGACATGCTATGTTATGCGACCCAACGTTTATAGCATTGTGTGTCTTTTCACAGGTACTAAGATGTAAGTTTTATGGGTTAACAAAAAAAAAAAATAGTGCATTAAAAATGTTCTATATATTTGTGTTATATGCAGCAATGCAGTAAGCACTTTATAACTGTAAAAACAATTTCAAATGGTTTATTTTATTTGTATATAGTAAGCCTTTAACAGATGCCCCAGCTGAACTTTATTACATTGTAAAAGTTCAAAGATATTACAAGAGAACCTGCATTACCATGGGCTGTTCTAATGGGATTCTTTGAAGCCTGAATCCTCTGTTTGGTGAGGTGAAGCTTGCTATAATAAAGCAAGTGGTTGCCATGTGAACCTCATAGCAGCATTTTTTTAATAACACATATTATATAATCAAAACTACTGGAGTGAAAAATAAAAAAGCACGATTGATAAACTACATCGAGGCAGACATGTGCATTTAACTCATCTAATTTTAGGAAGAAAACAAGAAGATTTAAAACATTCCTGTAGCAGACAAGCACACTACAATAACATTTTGAACTCAAAACTAAGCAAGACCTCTCAAACCACAAAAGCCTAGAGAGGCTATTAGATTGTGAGAAAAGTGTAAAAATGTTTGATCAAGTTTTGAAAGTAGTAACTGGTTTTCACTGACAATACCCTTTTTTAAAGGCTATAGCTGCAACCAAGACAGGCACGTATTAGTAATGCCGCGTACACACGAGCTGACTTTACGGCAGACTTTGTCCTGCAGACTTTTCGACGGACTTTCCGATGGACTTTCCGAATGAACGGACTTGCCTACACACGATCAACCAAAGTCCGACGGATTCGTACGTGATGACATACGACCGGACTAAAATAAGGAAGTTCATAGCCAGTAGCCAATAGCTGGACTCGAGTCCATCGAAAAGATTTGAAACATGTTTCATTTTTAGGTCTGTCGAACTTTTGGGGAAAAAAAGGTCCGCTGAAGCCCACACACGATCGAATTGTCCGACGGACTCTGGTCCGCCGAACCAAGTATGCCGTGAAGTCCGGTCGTGTGTATGCGGCATTAGGATCACTCAGCTGGGGTTGACCATCTCCTTGTCTTTGCAGGGGCAGACAGAAGTGGCCAGCGAGACCGTCTTCAAGTTGGCTGCACTCATCCTACAGGAAGCTCGAGGAGACTACAGCAGTGATGAAAATGCATGAAAAGATCTGAAGGTTTTGCCAGCTCTTCCCACCAGAACTCTGCAGGAACACCCCTTACTTACCTACTGCGGAGATAGAGTGATTGAACATTTTAAAAAACTAAAAGAAGTCACCAGAGGACAAGCAATAGTCCACTATATGAAAATATTGGAAGCTTTGCCCACATATGGTGTTCATTATTATAAAGTAAAGGACAAGCAAGGAATTCCCTGGGGGTTGGGAATAAGCTTCAATGGAACTGGACAGTACAATATCCAGGATAAAATAAAGCAAGAAAGGCTTTTATGCATGTTGATGTTGTACCGGCTGTAAGAATTAGAAAAATAATAGAAACGAAAACAGAGAGCACTATTTTGTGTTGTCTTTGATTCCATATGACGATTTGGTTCACCAGATTCTGCTGAGGATTACCAGTCCAGGACCTGAGGGTGCCATCACTTATACCATTTACAGATTTAGGAAAGTGTGTTATGACCATCCTGTTGATTCAGGGGTCATGCGTATGAGTTGAGCGGATATGAGTGCCCTTGGTGATGGGACTGAGCACCGTCAGCACTTGAATGTTAGCTTTTCAAAATATTAGCATTTTATGAACTTTATATCCTATATGTGTTGCACTGCTGCAACCAATCAGGAATTAGCAGTTAGGGCTGGATCACACCAGGAATCACACATGAATGCGTGTTGTGAGATTTGAGCCCATTTATTTTGAATGGGCTGAATTGCACTGGATAGTAGCAAATGTAGTGCATGCACTACTTTAAAAAAAGGAATAGCAACTGGATCGCATGATACTTTCATACTATGCAGTCAGGTGCAGAAAAATGCACTGCGTTTGGGGTAGTATTAATTGCGGTGTGTTTTGAGCGTGGTGTGGGAAACTCGTTCGGAATGCAGGTTGCCCGTACCACATTCTGGTGCGAACAGGCCGTTAATGTGTAGCTTACTGGAGACTATTTTTTTCTTAACTTTTTACTCTTGTACCCCTAAAGGTGGCCAAACTTGACCCATATTTTGCAGAAATCTGCTGATCTGAGCATCCTTTCAGTCAAGAAAGGCATTAAGAAATTGATAAGTATATAAGTGAAAGAGTGTCTCTCTAGCTATTTAAAAAATGGATAAAACTTTAAACCTTACTAACATTAATTACTAGAAAGTGCATAGTACAAATGATTATACAGTGCCTGGAAAAAGTATTCATACCCTTTGAAATTTTCCACATTTTGTCATGTTACAACCAAAAATATAAATGTATTTTATTGGGGTTTTTTGTGATAGATTAACACAAAGTGGCACACAATTGTGAAGTGGAAGGAAAATTATAAATGGTTTTCAAAGTTTTTGATAAATAAATATGTGAAAAGTGTGGCGTGCATTTGTATTAAGTCCCCGAGTCAATATTTTGTAAAACCACCTTTCACTGCAATTACAACTGCAAGTCTGGGTATACCTATACCAGCTTTGCACATCTAAAGAGTGACATTTTTGCCCATTCTTCTTTGCAAAATAGCTCAAGGTCTGTCAGATTGGATGGAGAGTGCCTTTGAACAGCAATTTTCAAGCCTTGCCATAGATTCTCAATTGGAATTAGGTCTGGACTTTGAATGGGTCATTCTAACACATGAATATGCTTTGCTCTAAACCATTTCATTGTAGCTCTAGCTGAATGTTTAGGGTCATTGTCCTGATGGAAAGTGAACCTCCTCTCCTGTCTCAAATCTTTTGGAGACTCTAACAGTTTTTTTTCTAAGATTGCCCTGTATTTGGCTCGATCCATCTTCCCATCAACTCTGATCAGCTTCCCTTTCCCTGATGAAAAGCATCGCCACAACATTATGCTGCCACCACAATGTTTCATGGTGGGGATGGTGTGTTCAGGGTGATGTGCAGTGTTAGTTTTCTGCCACACATAGCACTTTGCCTACCTTCTTCCACATGTTTGCTGTGTCCCCCACATGGCTTCTCACAAACTGCAAACGGGACTTCTATGGCTTTCTTTCAACAATGACTTTCTTCTTGCCACTCTTCCATAAAGGCCAGATCTGTGGAGTACACGACTAATAGTTGTCCTGTGGACAGATTCTCCAACCTGAGCTGTGGATCTCTACAGCTCCTCCAGAGTTACCATGGACCTCCTGGCTGTTTCTCTGAATAATGCCCTGCTTGCCCAGTCTGTCAATTTAGGTGGACACCCATGTCTTGGTAGGTTTGCAGTTGTGCCATATTCTTTCCATTTTCGGATGATGGATTGAACAGTGCTCCCAAGCTTTGAACAGAGATGTTCAAAGCTTGGGATTTTTTTTATAACCTAACCCTGCTTTAAACTTCTCCACAACTCCCTGACCTGTCTGGTGTGTTCATTGGCCTTCATGATGCTGTTTGTTCACTAAGGTTCTCTAACAAACCTCTGAGGGCTTCACAGAACAGGATACTGTATTGATGTATTGATACTGTATTGATACTGAGATTAAATTACACACAGGTGGACTCTATTTACTAATTAGGTGACTTCTGAAGGCAATTGGTTCCACTAGATTTTAGTTAGGGGTATCAGAGTAAAGGGGGCTGAATATAAATGCATGCCACACTTTTCAAATATTTATTCATAAAAAAATTTGAAAACAATTTATCATTTTCCTTCCACTGCACAATTATGTGCCACTTACGGCCCGTGCACACGATCGGATTTTCCGTCAACAAAACCATGGATTTTTTTCCAAAGGATGTTGGCTCAAACTTGTCTTGCATCCACACAGTCACACAGATGTTGGCCCAAAATTTCGAACATGAGAACGCGGTGATGTACAAGACACAAAACGAGCCGAGAAAAAGGAAGTTCAATAGCCAGTGCGGCTCTTTCTACTTGATTCCGAGCATGCGTGAACTTTTGTGCGACGGACTTGTATACACACGATCGGAAATTCTGACAACAAATTTTGTTGGCGGAAAATTTGAGAACCTGCTCTCAAACATTTGTGGGCGGAAATTCCGACAGCAAATGTTCGATGGAGCATACACACGGTCGGACTTTCAGACAACAAGCTCACATCCAACATTTGTTGTCGGAAAATCCGATCGTGTGTACGGGGCATTAATGTTGGTCTATCACATAAAATACATTTACGTCTCTGATTGTAACATGACAAAATGTGGAAAATTGCAAGGGGTATGAATACTTTTTCAAGGCACTGTATATAAAGTCTCAAACCACTATTAAATGAATTACAATAAAAGTACATAGTGCATACAACATAATGAATTGTTCAAAACAACTTTGAAATGCAAATAGTTGACAAAATGTGTCCACAATCACTCATAATGAGTTGGTGCAGGTGCAAAGTGCAACAAACATGTAATAATCATAATTATAATGCAAGATACATATATTCAATCATTGGGAGCAGGCACATATTTATTTACAGCTGTACATTACTGGTTGTCACCCAGACCGGAAGTTTGGCCCCAGGCATCGTGTAACCAGGTACTTTGATTGCTCACAGCAGTGCTCCCTGGAGTGAAATGCAAGTGGGACTAGGATGGACAGAAAAAAACAAAGCTAAAGATGAACTCTGGCTAATCAAATATTGTATAAATACAAAAATCTTGGTATGCTTTGTGTATTTCATTCAGATCTGTGCAGTAACCTAGTGTAAAACTTTGCCTCTGTTCAGGAGTTTCTCATACTAAAGTTCAGACACCGCTGCTTTCTCTCCTTGTGCAGGGTGACTGATCTTGTCTCTGCCACCTCCTCTAGTTTTTCTGCAAACAGCCTGTAGCGGATGGGCCTGTCCCGTCCCTCCCACAGCTCTGCTCTCTGCACAGGCTTTGTATAGCACAGTCATGATGTCACCACTAGTTTTACAAGGTAATACCTAGGTTTATAATAGCATTTGGTCCACACAAAAAGGATTTTTTATCCTTTGTGGCTATAAACAAATAGATTAAAATTAAAGTTTATATGCCCAAAGTTCGACTTTAAAAAATTTACTGAAGCTGGAGATCAGCCTTATAGCTGAACTCCAGACAAACATGTGAAGCTGAAAAACGCTTATGCCGTGTACACACGGTTGGACTTTTCGACCGGACTGGTCCGACGGACGCCGATGGACCAAATCCGGCGGACAATCTGATCGTGTGTGGGCTTCACCGGACCTTCAGCGGACTTTTCCAGTCGCAAATCTGACAGACTTTAGATTTGGAACATGCTTCAAATCTTTACATTGTAACTCTGCCGGACCCAGAAATCCGCTCGTCTGTATGCTAGTCCGACAGACAAAAACCCACACTAGGACAGCTATTGGCTACTGGCCATCAACTTCCTTATTTTAGTCCGGTGTACGTCATCACGTACGAATCCGTCGGACTTTGGTGTGATCAGACGTAGGCAAGTCCGGTCGTTAGAAAATCTGTTGAAAGTCCACCAAAAGTCCATCAAAAGTCTGTCAGACGTGTTGTCGGATTTTTGTAGCTGAAAAGTCCGACCGTGTGCATTAGGGGAGCTGTTTTACCTGCTAAACGATTTGTATTTCTGCCCATCCAGTTCTGAGATTTTCACAGTTCTGCCTCACCAAAGGGTGGAGAGAAGACCTTATTTTTCTTTTCTGCAGTTAAAATGAATCTTCACTGCATCTGAGCACCAAAACCACTACCGTATTTATCGGCGTATAACACGCACTTTTTTCCCCTTAAAATAAGGGGAAAATCGTGGGTGCGTGTTATACGCCGATCCCCGCTATTTTGTGATCTGTCGGAGCGATCGCCGCGATCACCGCCGACATTCACATAGCTTGTATTTTTAAACATGGCGCCGCGGAGTTCGGAGGGACTCGGCGGCGCTCGTTCAGCTGAACGAGCGCCGCCGAGGACACAGTGACTGGGCGGAGCCGAGATACACATAGCCGAGGCTTCTCGGCTATTCTCGGCGCCGTTCACAGTCACGCCCAATCCCGCCAACTCCACGGCGCCATGTTTAAAAATACAAACTAAACTTTGTATGTCGGCGGCGACAAGGCTGCACGGACCACTGGGGACAAGGCTGCACTGGGGCAAAGCTGCACTGGGGACAAGGCTGCACTGGGGCAAAGCTGCACTGGGGACAAGGCTGCACTGGGGCAAAGCTGCACTGGGGACAAGGCTGCACTGGGGCAAAGCTGCACTGGGGACAAGGCTGCACTGGGGACAAGGCTGCACTGGGGCAAAGCTGCACTGGGGACAAGGCTGCACTGGGGCAAAGCTGCACTGACAAGGCTGCACTGGGGCAAAGCTGCACTGACAAGGCTGCACTGGACACTGGGGAAAGGCTGCAGATGAACACTGATGAGGCTGCATTGATGGGCATTTAAATGTAAGTTTTTTTTCCTTAAACTTCCCTCCTAAAAGTTTTTTTCCTTAAAATTCCCTCCTAAACTTGGGGTGCGTGTTATACGCCGGCGCGTGTTATACGCCGATAAATACGGTATTTAATTAATGTTTAATATTGAAAGCAAACTCCTCCATCCATCCATGTCTCCATGTCTTATTTTGATGAGAAATCACTTTGAAAAACAACCCCCAGCATTTCTGGCTGTGGCCATCTTCAGTAAGTGCACATTATTTATGTAGCATTTACTTATTGGAATCCATCTGCCCTTAGCACAAGCATGCATGCAAGAGTGTGCTTAGCTGAGAAAACCCATCACTCTCTCCCCCTGAAGATTTCTGAAATGTATGACATAATTTGCCCAGGTATATGATATATTTTCCTATCTATTTACTAATGCTAGCAGCATGAGGGTTAAAAGAATAGTGAAAGAAAAAGAAACACACTGAAGAGGCTGTCTTCCTATCACTTTGGGTTTTCCTTACGCAGAGCATTCTCCTTGCACTGCAGCACAACTGATTGGCTCCTGCAAGATATTGATTTTAAGGGAATGCAAAAGGCTGGCACCAAGTCAAATGCATGTATTTACACTGCTTGTAAGCAGTAATGACGCAATAATGAATGCAGAGCTGTATGAATTAGCAAATTTATATCTGAACTCCAGACAGATATAAAACACAAAGACCGGCCATAAACGGTTCTAATCTTGGCTGATTCAGCAGGAACCAACCAAGATTCGAACCATGTATGGGCAGACTGAATGTACCAAGTTGATCAAATCGATCAACTTGGTACAGCCAGCCTGACAGATTTACCTTCAATTAATGCTAGCGGCTGCTATAGATGCTAGCAATAATCACTGTCAAGAGGGATTCCCCTGTTAGCACTGTCTGGGTTGATGGGGGACTTGTAGTTGCAGGAAAGAACATAGCAATGTCTATGACCTGCCTTAGTGTCCATCCTGCTACTGAATGACTGTAGATTTTTTGCTGAATGCGTCATGTGCTCCAGACTGTTTTTCAGCCAAACAACTAACAGTTCCCATATTCTTATTTTATGAATGGCCATAACATGGTCCATTATGATAAAGTTTAACACAGTTTTTAGATAGGAGGCTACACTCCAGAAGCAAACACATGGCATGAGATAGTCAGACTCTTTCTGAATTTAATGGGATAATCTGGCTATATTTATTTCTGAATATGTGTTGTTCTGTATTATTTATAGGCACCTGAATTACTTTTACGCAATTTGTCCAGGTGTTTTACTTGTACAGTCCAAAAGTTTGACAAGGCAATAAAATAAATGCTACAAAAATAGGTTTCTGCCTTTCTCTGTTCTTCATCTTCCGTCTCTTTTTCCACTATTTAATAGTTCCTCTGCTTGTTAGTCCTCCTCTACCTCTGTATTGCTCTTTTTTTAATGTCTTCAATACACTAAGGGACATTTATCAAGTTCTTGCAGGCTGAAATTGGGTAATTTCTGTGCTTTACTAAAATACAGAAATTTTCTAATTATCTGCCTTGCAAAACAGTAAGTGTGTAATTGGGCATGATAAATAAAACTTGTACATGTTTTCTAAATGTCCCTTTTCAACATTTTTTTTTGGGTTATTGTTATTTGTTGTTATTGTATTCTTTTTTTTTCCCATACACATACAGAGAATTAAGAAAATGACTGTAGCATACAAAGTACAAAAAGGGCAGAACTCTATGTACATTTATTATTAGGATCATGATAAAGATGATGTGGTTTCAGCCAAAGGATCAACCATCTGTAATGGTAATAGTGATAGGCATGGTTACCTTATTAGTAAACACAGAGATTAGTTAACTGAAAAAGCTTAAACTTAGGTTTCTTTTTGCCTATTTGTATATTTTAGGTTTTTATGGAGACAATTGTTTAGTGGCAGTTGAAGGAAGTTGAATTAAAGGAACCTGCTAAAATATAAAACTTCCACTGCTGAGTTTTTTTTTTCCGAGATAGCTGCTCTGGAGCTGTCATCTTTATCCTTCCTTTGCAAATCGGTGAGTTAAGGACACAAAACATGTATTGGAATTTAGAGCGCAAGGACAATTTTGTGACCATAGTTTATTAATGACTAGTAGCCCATATTTGGCCATTTGTAGCAGCATAAGCATGTGTCAGTTAACTTAGGAATATCTCTATGACTACTACATTTACATCGTTATATGATATATATATATGTATATTATTATTTTCCAATAAGGCTTTCATTTGCTACACTGTTTTAATAAAAAAAAATGATCTGTTTTATTATTGGCTAAGAATTGTGTTAACATTTGTTTTTTTTTAATGTATTTATTTATTATTACTATTGATAGTGTGACTTTTCCTGACAGTCGTGCTATCAAAATCGACCTTCCCCCAGACTGTTACAAATAAAGTATAGCCAGCATGCAAAAGGTTGTAAGAAGACATACCATAAAATGCATATTTACTCGTCCTAGTGGGCATTTCTTTCTGAGAATTTTCTCACTATATTTTATTACAGTACTCTCTTCCCATCAGCCATTTGAAGAAAGGACAGAAGATTCAATCTCCCATTACTTCCTTGAGTTCAAGACAAAAAAAAGGCTTCTTGTGAAATCTTGCAGTGTATACGCAAAATTTCCAAAGAAGGCACTGGAGATATCCTTCCTGTGATGTATCTGTGAGGGCCTGGCTGCATCACCAGTACCTCTGAAAGTGTAATGTTGTTAAATGTAAACAACAGTCAAATGCCTTTTTTATCCATAGAAACTAAGATGGTTTTACACAGACATGTTGAGCTGCATGCAACCCTGTTTTTTATGCTGGGGGGGATCTCCTTTATGAGATGGCACTGCAGATAAACACCAGCCAAATGTGGAAGCGTTCATTTGTGGTCCAAAGGCTTTCATTTTTGCCATTGATGAATCCGGGCTGCATGTGATCAATATGTCAGAACTGACACAGTGGTCAGCTGATCGAAAACAACTCCAACAATCTCGATCATCAGTGGGGGCCCCAACTGTCAGGGACATCCGAGAACTTTAATAAACACTTTAATAATCACTGTACTAACGTCAGATCGTTAGTACAGCAGCTCGGACAGGAGCTGACAGTTTTTTTATGTTCAACCCGCTGGGTTGAACAGAAACGAATTGTGTGTACCAGGCTTTAGTACTTCAAGAGGAAATCTTTTTTCATCTGATTGCACTGCCACAAATGATCTCTGAAGACTTCTATGACTGTGTACCAACATGACATGCTCAAGAGATGGCCCTATTAAAGTACACTATATTGCCAAAAGTATTGTGACACCTGCCTTTACACACATGAACTTTAATGGCCTCCCAGTCTAGGAGTGTGTCTATGGGAATTTTTGACCATTCTTCCAGAAGAGCATTTGTGATGTCAGGCTCTGATGATGGACGAGAAGGCCCGTAGTCTCCACTCTAATTCATCCCAAAGGTGTTCTATTGGGTTGAGGTCAGGACTCTGTGTAGGTCAGTCAATTTCCTCCACCCCAAAATCACTTATCCATGTCTTTATGGACCTTGCTTTGTGCACTGATCGAAATCATTTGGTGGACGGGAGATTATGGTGTGGTGTTTCAGGCGTTGGGCTTCACCCCTTAGTTCCAGTGAAGGGAAGTCTTAAGGTGTCACCATACTAAGACATTTAGACAAGATCATGCTCCCAACTTTGTGGTTTGAGAATGGCCCAAAAAAGGTCCATAAAGACATGGATGAGCGAGTTTTGGGTGGAGGAACTTGACTGGCTTGCACAGAGTACTAACCTCAACATGATAGACCACCTTTGGGATGAATTAGAGCGGAGGCTGTGAGGCAGGCCTTCTCGTCCACATCAGTGCCTGACCACACAAACGCGCTTCTGGAAGAATGGTCAAACATTCTCATAGACACACTCCTAAACCTTGTGGACAGCCTTCCCAGAAGAGTTGAAGCCGTTATAGCTGCAACTCAATATTGAACCCTACAGAGTAAGACTGGGATGCCATTAAAGTTCATGTGCATGTAAAGGCAGGCTTCACAATACTTTTGGCAATATAGTGATCAACTGCACTGGAGCAGCCAAAGGAAAGATTTCGACCAGACACTCTGAAGATTCTGGAGGACTGCAAAGGTCTGACTCAGGTAAGTATGTACCTATTGCAAGCGAAGAGAGGGAGGCTTTCTTTAGGCCAGAGAAGCAGCCAAAAGGCAAATTTTGGGATTAGGATCACAACCTTGCAGAATGCACTTTAAAAACAAGGCATGAATGGCAGATCCAGTATTCTTTCACTAATAGGTTCCCTTAAATATTTTTGCCATGGGTGACAAAAGACCTGGTCTGTGTATGACTTATGCATAGCCATTACGTTGAAAACCCACACATTTCTATGAGAATATTATGAAAGTCAAAATAAAGCATAAAGCTAACAAAGAAAGTTCTTTCACCATTTGTGTTTGTCACATGATTTGTAAGCTGAACAGTAAAAACAAAAATCTGTAATCAATAAGGAATTTTTTTTATACAAGTCACACAACCAATTTAATACAATTCTCTGAATCAATATAGACAGAAATTCCTCTCAGCATTTACTACCGACATATGGCAATATTGATCAGGCAATCGATTTCTCTTGCTCTGAGAGAATGGCACTTGTTGGATCAGGACACGGTATCAAAAGAGGACAAAATTCTCTATGTAATAAGAAGAGAGTGAATAACATTCTATACATTAAACATTTCACCTTGCAGAGATGTATTGAGGACACGCTGATCGTTTACAGTCCTGATCACCAATTTCACTAAACATTTCTTGCACTGCGGTTCTTATTCTTTAAATGGGGACAGCATAGCAATTATGATCTACAACCCTAATAGAAAAAATGCTTTCATACACAGTTTTCACAATACCATATTAAAGTGCAAAGTGTGTACAGGGCTTAAGGATTCCTGCTGACCACATCTGTCTGATTCAGGTAAAACTGGGGCAGGGGAGGGGTTTACTTTGGATTAAGGGTGAGAGTAGTCAACAAGGATAACTATTTTCTTTAAAGAAGTACAGCTATTGTTTAACTCCTTCCTGCTTGCAGTCTGTTTATTAAAGTTCTCGGCTGTCCCTGACAGTTGGGGTCCCCACTGATGATCGAGATTGTTGGAGTTCATGGATCAGCAGCCATGATTACTGTGGTCAGTTCACATGGGGGGAACACAGGAACAGGCAGGATCAACCAGGTATTTTACAGCATAGAAAGGGACAAATAACACTGCATAAGCACTATGTTGTTTAGCATGCTTTAGAGGAACAGGATCCTCTTTTTTTCTCATCTGTACACACGAGCCGAACTCCGGCCAAAATCTGCCGGTTCAATGAAAACCATCTGCCATTCGGCCCGTGTGTAAGCCAGTCGGTCTGACAGAAGCCGCACATTTGGCCAGGTTCTGTTGAATGAGCATGATGGAAAACCAGCAGCTGACCAGCTCCTGATTAGCCAATTGTGGAGAGTGCTGATCACAGTGTTCGGGTGGGGGGCCACCCCCCTGTCAGAACACAATAGCTCAGTGGGGGGGATCACTGTACTAACGTCAGATCGTTAGTACAGCAGCTTGGACTGGAGCTGACAGTTCTTTTTGTTCAACCCGCTGGGTTGAACGGAAAATAACTAATTGTGTGTACCAGGCTTTAGTACTTCAAGAGGAAATCTTTTTTCATCTGATTGCACTCCAACAAATGATCTCTGAAGACGTCTATGACTGTGTACCAACATGGCATGCTCAAGAGATGACCCCATTAACGTACACTATATTGCCAAAAGTATTGGGATGCCTGCCTTTACACACATGAACTTTAATGGCATCCCAATCTTAATCTGCAGGGTTCAATATTGAGTTGGCCCACCCTTTGCAGATATAACAGCTTCAACTCTTCTGGGAAAGTTGTCCACAAAATTTAGGAGTGTGTCTATGGGAATTTTTGACCATTCTTCCAGAAGCGCGTTTGTGATGTCAGGCTCTGATGATGGACGAGAAGGCCTGGCTCGCATTCTCCACTCTAATTCATCCCAAAGGTGTTCTAGCGGGTTGAGGTCAGGACTCTGTACAGGCCAGTCAATTTCCTCCACCCCAAAATCACTTATCCATGTCTTTATGGACCTTGCTTTGTGCACTGATCCAAATCATTTGGTGGAGGGGGGATTATGGTGTGGTCTTTCATGGATTGGGCTTGGCCCCTTAGTTCCAATGAAGGGAACTATTAAGGCTTCACCATACCAAGACATTTTAGACAATATCATGCTCCCAACTTTGTAGGAACAGTTTGGGGATGGCCCATAAAGGTCCATAAAGACATGGATGAGCAAGTTTGGGGTGGAGGAACTTGACTGGCCTACACAGAGTACTGACCTCAACCCGAAAGACCACCTTGGGATGAATTCGAGCGGAGGCTGTGAGGCAGGCCTTCTCGTCCACATCAGTGCCTTACCTCACAAACACGCTTCTGGAAGAATGGTCAAACATTCTCATAGACACACTCCTAAACCTTGTGGACAGCCTTCCCAGAAGAGTTGAAGCTGTTATAGTTGCAAAGGGTGGGCCAACTCAATATTGAACCCTACAGAGTAAGACTGGGATGCCATTAAAGTTCATGTGCGTGTAAAGGCAGGCGTCACAATACTTTTGGCAATATAATGATCAACTGCACTGGAGCAGCCAAAGGAAAGATTTCAACCAGACACTCTGAAGATTCTGGAGGACTGCAAAAGGTCTGACTCAGGTAAGTATGTACCTAGTCCAAGCGAAGAGAGGGAGGCTTTCTTTAGGTCAGAGAAGCAGCCAAGAGGTAAATTCTAGGTTTAGGATCACAACCTTGCAGAATGCACTTTAAAAACAAGGCATGAATGGCAGATCCAGTATTCTTTCACTAATAGGTTCCCTTAAATATTTTTGCCATGGGTAACAAAAGACCTGGTCTGTGTATGACTTATGCATAGCCATTACGTTGAAAACCCACACATTTCTTTGAGAATATTATGAAAGTCAAAATAAAGCATAAAGCTAACAAAGAAAGTTCTTTCACCATTTGTGTTTGTCACATGATTTGTAAGCTGAACAGTAAAAACAAAAATCTGTAATCAATAAGGAAATGTTTTTATACAAATCACACAACCAATTTAATACAATTCTCTAAATCAATAGAGTCAGAAATTCCTCTCAGCATTTACTACCGACATATGGCAATATTGATCAGGCAATCGATTTCTCTTGCTCTGAGAGAATGGCTCTTGTTTGGATCAGGACACGGTATCAAAAGAGGACAAAATTCTCTATGTAATAAGAAGAGAGTGAATAACATTCTATACATTAAACATTTCACCTTGCAGAGATGTATTGAGGACACGCTGATCGTTTACAGTCCTGATCACCAATTTCACTAAACATTTCTTGCACTGCGGTTCTTATTCTTTAAATGGGGACAGCATAGCAATTATGATCTACAACCCTAATAGAAAAAATGCTTTCATACACAGTTTTCACAATACCATATTAAAGTGCAAAATTGATGTTCCCAAGCGAAAAGGCTATTTATAACTTTAGCAGTGTATGGATTTTAAAAACGTAATTGTTAAGAATGATAATTAAAGTAAAAGCACAGGCCAAGCCTTTCACCAACACATAGGCAATACATTTTATCAAACCCTATCACAGCTCTCCTATTACCCAAAGGCAGTTTAAGTCTACCTCCTCTACCGGTTATCTCAGAAGATGTTAAGTTACAAGTCTTCTTCCTACCCTGTGACTGGACAGTAAAAGATGTAAATAAGTTTGTTTAATCATAAGCTTGAGTGCTTTCATTACATTTATTGATGTAGTAGGTCTCGATGTGGGTGCTCTTTACTGTATCTTTGGCACCAGGATTGGAACCAACTACTGACTTAAAGCACCAAAGAGGCAAAAGGAAGAGCAAGACTCTACTACTTATGACTAACTGAATTTGATAGGGGTGTTACTTTTGATTCTTAAAGTTTGGTTCCACCACTAACCTTTTTTGAATTGTAGATCACTAAGTGTACACCACAGGACTGGTGACTGGTCCTAGGTGCCCTCTTTAGAAATGATTCAGCTATGGTAGGAAGGATGCAAGTTTTTTTTTTATTTTTTTATTACTAATTCTCAGCTCTGCCAACTAGACAGATTACTATCATATGAGCAGCATGACAAAGATACTGATTTGCAGTAGATTTTCTATACAAGCACAGATATAGATGTTCCAAAAACAGCTCTCCCCAGTTCCGTAATTACTTCCCCTCTGATTACAAGCTGTACAGTACATAGCCTAAGAATGCACTCTAGTATTATTGTTCCCATGAGCGCTGCAGAAAGACACGCAATATACAAGGCACTTCACTGAGCCAACCAAGAGCTGCTTAGACCTTGTAAATTTAACCATTTGCTTTGCAAATGTATATGAGTGCTCTCTGTCTCGGCGTGTTTTTCTCTGTGGTCACAGTAAGTACAGGCCTGGGAGTCATGGTAACCTTGTTTAAATATGCAGTCTGTAAACAGTAGTTTTAAAAATTATTCAGTAACATTACTGATTTCTTACAGCAGTATCTCACCAACAAGATATTTCCTGTAAACTGGCCTCCTGTCAGCAAGCTCTCTTTTTTAGATTGGCAGAAATGTCCAATGCAATAAACTCTAAAGCCGCATACACACAAGCAGAATGTCCGACAGAAAAAGTCAGACGGAAGCTTTTCATCGTATATTCCGATTGTGTGTATACCTCATCTGACTTTTTTTTCTTAAATTCTGACGGACCTAGAAATAGAACATGTTTTAAATATTTCCGACGGAACCAATTCCTATCGGGAAAACCGCTCGTCTGTATGCTGTTCCAACAGGCCAAAAACTACGTATGCTCTGAAGCAAGTACGAGATGGAAGCTATTGGCTACTGGCTATTGAACTTCCTTTTTCTAGTCCCGACGTACATGCTGTACGTCACTGCGTTCCGGACGGTCAGACTTTGGTCGTGTGTACACGGCATAATTGCCTCACAGTGTTACACCATCTTCTCTGTCAGAGCCCTGCTGTACAGAGGACTATCACTAATATTAAGCTGATGTAATGACAGACTGAGGCACTTTTTAAAGAGACAATGCACCTTGCCCATGCATGGCAAAGTGAAGTAATTTTTGCATAGGGCCCTTGGTATTTCTCTCCTGACAACCATATACAGCCCTTGCCTGCACTTCATCACTGCTTCTAGCTCAGTCACAGCTAGCATTAGTCATTGGTGTCAGTGAACAAGAGGGGCAGTGACATAATTGAGTTCAGGTCTAATATTTGGCTGCTTGGCCTGAGCACTGTCACAGTGGAAGAGGACACATTCACCTCCATAACCCAAAGCGCCAGATATTGCCTCCAGCTGCGACAGCAGAAAGAGCATCAAGGAATGGCTGGTAAGGTCAATATTAGGGTGGGGGGGGGGGGCTTTGTAGAAAAACTGTCACTATGCCCTGGGCAAGTTTCATTTTAAAATACATTTTAGTCTTTTTTTTAAGAATAAATATCTGCAAAATATGTAGGAACTTTATGTCTGCCTTTAGTTCTGCTTAAAATAACTCAATAGGTCTGTATAAGGAGCTTGCTAACCCTCCAGAGACTGGCAATATGGGTGCAATGTGGATGCCATGAAAAGATGCCAAGCACATAAAAACTAACAATCAAAGTCTCCTAGCAAGATGCAGATGCTTCACAGTTGATGTTTTTGGCCATTGAATGCAGATATTCACAAATCCTAGCAAAAGAATGAAAAAATAGAAGCCTTGAGATAAACAAGCAGCAAATCAGTGCGATAACAGCAGGGAACAACTTTTTTAGATCAATGTGTAGCTTTCAATTATGGAACAAACATTGTAATTGCCGCACCAAGTTAAGATTTACCCAAGTCACTGCAATCTCCGTTCTTGGAACAGACTTCAACTATGAATAAAGCTTTGGAATGGGGACAAAGTCATTAGCGCTATGCAGGGAGCAAAAGCCAATTGGGTGTATGAATGCTTGTTCCCTTCATTTTAGCAATGGCAGTGGGAGATAAAGAATTATCCTGGCACATCAAGGAAGATTTGATACTGTTTCGGAATAATCCTTATTGATGATACATATCTTCTAATTGCAATGTGTGTATGTTTGTTTCTGCTTCTAGCCCCCTCTAATTATAGAGCTGGTTGCAACAATTATGTTTATATGTAACTTCCCTCATAAAATATCCTTGTGACCTTTCTCGCACTTTTAGAATTACAAGTGGCATTGCAGCAGATGATGAAGAGATTCCCCCAGGTGGTTTATTCTGGTAATCATTTAAAGGTGCATAGGTCTACTTTCATAGACTTGCACTTAATGTTTAAAGAACGCTTGATTTCGAATTTAAAAAGGATACTTTTCTAAATGTGAGCAACTAACATGTTTACTTTCCTTGCAATGCAAGAGAAGCTAATCACACCCAGTAGGTGAAAACCCTTTGAGCAGCTGAGTTCACTTGCTGTAACTGTCCTAATTTGCAATTGTGTAATTATCATACTCCTAAAAATAATAGGATTTTTGTACTCACTGTATAATCATTTTCTTGGAGTCCCTTGAAGGACAGGAGAAATGGACACTGGCAACAAAAAGCCGTTGGCTAGCACAGGTTAACCGTGCCCACAACCATTATGCCTCAGCTTTGTAAAAAAATAGTACTGGGAGCATGAGAAGAGGTATCTGTATCCCTCAGTGGACTTCAAGAAAAGGATTTTTTACAATGAGTAGAAATATCCTGTTTTCTTTTTCATCCAGTGAGGGGCACAGAAATTCGCAAAGCCCTTTCGGAGTGTAGCACACCTGTGTGAAAGGACCCATAAGTCATTCTGATATTCATGTATGCTTTTTCTTAGTCAGTGACTAAGGCAGGCACAGTCAAGCACCTATTTTCAGAAGCCAACATATTTCTGTTGTGGGTATACAGTACTTAAACACTAAAAATAAACATATATAGAAAACATGCTGGCAGGTATAAAGCTCTAGCTGCTGGCAAGAAATAGTCAGACAAACTACATAATACCAATAGTAAACAACTAGCCACCCTGAATGCGATTTTGTGCAAACCTGAACTAATAAATCAATTATATAAAAGTCCAATATAAAAAAAACATATAGTCCATAAAATGAGTGTAAGTAGAAAATAATATGGTGAAAGTCCCAACTGAACACTTTCCAAATCATTGCTGTGTCAGTGGTAGAAGAGATACATTTGATCAAATCTTGCAATCACTCCGTGGACCACCACCATCTGTGAGATGAGGACTCTTACCAGAACAAAAGGACTCCACTACAGAGTCATATCCGCATATAAATGACAACCACACCACAAAGGGATCCAAACCACCTTTCTGATTAGGATTCTCTAGTGTTCTAGCGAGCAGCAGCATCAATGACAGCCATATAGGTCTGGGGGTTCAGCTTGTTGCATATACTAATTGATGGTAATATGTGCCATCTGTCCTTCTAAATAGATAGAGGCCCAGTTCACATTGGTTGGAGTTCTTGAATGTTGTGTAAGAAGAAGCCTGACCAGGAGATCTACAGTGGTTGTGTGCCTTCCAATGGTCTGCCCTGCGAAGATCTCAGGGCATCCAGAACTGGCCCTCTATCTATTTAGGACAGATGGCACATATTACCGTCAATCAGTATTTACAACAGGCTGAACCCCGTGAACTATATGGCTGCCATTGATGCTGCTGCTTGCTGGAAACTGGGACACACTGGAGAATCAGCAGCATAATTAAAATAATATAAAATATCAGTTTTAATATTTTTTTAATTAAAATAAAATTGACCAAAAAATATGATTGCCATTTAAAGTAGGTGTAAACTCTTAACTGAAAGGCATTTAGCTTACTTTAGCAAATGTGTACCATAAACAATTGCCTAGATTTTTTTTTTTCTAAAATACTTTTTGTAAATCTTTTATCATGTTTTGTTGCATAACAGCACTGCTGTTTTCCTGCAATCTCTTTACAGCCACCATCTGTCTACATTCACTCCAGTGATGGCTGCATGACATTTCCCATGGTGGGTTTCCTGATGGTAACAGCAGATCATGCCCATGGAATACATGCTTAAATAAATTCTGTCAGGGGATTAATACAATGACAAAAGCATTAACCTGTGAATAAACAGGTAAATACATACAGGGGTTGGACAAAAATATGGAAACACCAGATAAAAGAATAAAATGTTTACCCAATATAGTGTTGGACCACCTTTGGAATCCAAAACGGTCTGAATTCCCCTTAGGGGTTGACCAATATTATTCTGAGTCAAAATCCTGCGCCATGTCCTTTTGTCTCATTCGGCCAATTGACCATGTCAACCTCACTTTGCACTGCAAGTGCACTTGAAAGTGCAGTCGCTCTAAATCTAAGGGGTAGATCTGAAATGAGGGGAAGCTCTGCTGATTTTATCATCCAATCATGTGCAAGCTAAAATGCTGTTTTTTATTTTCCTTGCATGTCCCCCTCGGATCTACAGCGACTTTACTTCCAAGTGCACTTTCAGTGCAAAGTGGATTTTCCTTTAGTAAATAACCCCCAATGCATCTTGGAAACTGTATATGCCCTTATAAATTTTGATACTGTACCTCGCAATACCACAAACAAATTGGCAACTTCAGTCAGAGAGGCACCAGCTAAGTGGGAACCAACAATTTGCCCTCTTTGAAAATCAGTAAGCTTTGATATGGCTCCATATTACTAGCAGCTCACAAAGTGAATGATGAAATTAAGCTTCTCACCTGTTAGCTAGGTGTCTCATCACACAGTGGAAGCAAAAGAATGTGAGGAAAAGGGGGCTGGCCTGTTTTAAGGTCCCCCTTTCCCTCATTGGCTGGTGGCAGTAGGTGTTTCAAGCCCCCTATTGATTGATTTCAGTGGGAATTTTGTGATAGGTCAAAAAAAAGTCAGCTGATTGGGGATGTTCTGGAAGTTCTAGGGGGTCCTCTAGGACAGGTCATTATAATTAATAATTAAAGCAGTTGTAACCCTAAAAAAAAAAAATAAAAAAAGAGGATCCTGTTCCTTTAAAGCATGCTAAAAAACATAGTGCTTATGCAGTGTTATTTGTCCCTTTCTATGCTGTAAAATACCTGGTTGATCCTGCCTGTTCTTGTGTCCCCCTATGTGTACTGACCACAGTAATCATGGCTGCTGTTCCATGATACCATGGTCAGTTTACATTCCTTCTGTCATCCCGCTGCGTTCAGAGTGTCTCTCCCTCTCCCCCTCCCTGTCAGTAGGGATGAGCTTTGAGTTTGAGTTGGACGTAAGTTCGACTCGAACATCGGGTGTTCACACGTTTGCCGAAAAGTGAATTTTATGGGGCATTTGCGCGCCCCATAATGCACTGCAAGACTGCAGTGCATTGCTGTATGATGATTGGCCAAAGCATACACCTGACCTGCATGCTTTGGCCAATCACAGCACGCTCCTCAGCGGGAGCCATAATTGGCCAAAGGCAGGGTGCCTTTGGCCAATCATGGCTCAGGGGGACTAAGTCCACGCACCAAACTATATAAGGCTACACAGCGCCCGTATATTGTGTTATAGTGGACAGAGATAGAGAGACTGAGCTAGATTAGGCAGGAAGGTAAGTTATTTAGTGGCAGTGTATTTGATATATATATATATATATATATATACACACAGTGGGGACGGAAAGTTTTCAGCCCACCTTAAATTTTTCACTCTTTGTTATATTGCAGCCATTTGCTAAAATCATTTAAGTTCATTTTTTTCCTCATTAATGTACACAAAGCACCCCATATTAACAGAAAAACACAGAATTGTTGACATTTTCGCAGATTTATTAAAAAAGAAAAACTAAAATATCACATGGTCCTAATGCCGCGTACACACGGTCGGACTTTTCGTCTACAAAAGTCCGACAGCCTGTCCGACATACTTCCGACGTACCTTCGGCGGACTTGCGGCAGACTTTCTTACGAACGGACTTGCACACACACGACCACACAAAAGTACGACAGCCTAGTACGCGGTGACGTACACCAAGTCCGACGAGACTATAAAACGGAAGTTCAATAGCCCGTACGACACCCTTTGGGCTCCTTCTGCTAATCTCGTGTTTATCTCGTGTTAGTAGAAGTTTGGTGAGAGACGATTCGCGCTTGTGAGACTCGTATTTTTCAGTTCGTTTTAACTGTTGTTCAGTCTGTGCTTGTGAGGTTTGTATCTGCTTTTCAGTGCGTTTGGTCAGTTGGCATTGAGAAATCTTTGTTTTATTGGCCGCTCGTTCCTGATTTTCAGGTCGTTCTTCACAGGCCTTGCTGTTCTTCAGTGCGTTCTGTTTAGTGCGTTCTGACCAGCCGACCGTTTTGAAGCCATGTTACCTGTACGTACTCGTCGTAGAGCTCGTGCATTGTATGTGCTTGGTGCTGTAGTTTATTCTTCAGCCCAAGACCAGTCCATGAACAGGGCGAGGAGGAGTTCATGGACCAAGAATTGGTTGCTTCAGCGTGACCAGTTCTGTCACATGCCTTTGCTCCGTGAGATCCGTGAGAATAATCCTGAGGATTTCAGGAACTTTCTCCGGATGACGGACCCCGTTTTTGACCGTTTGTTGGCTTTGCTGACCCCCTATATCAGCAGGCAGGATACCTGCATGAGGCAAGCCATCACTCCGGAGCAGAGGCTGGTCGCTACCTTGCGGTATTTGGCCACAGGGAGAAGCCTGCAGGACCTTAAGTTCTCGACAGGCATCTCCCCCCAGGCTCTGGGGATCATTATCCCAGAGACCTGTTCTGCCATCATACAGGTCCTGCAGAAGGACTATATTAAGGTAAGATATTTTTCTTTTATTAGCATCACATGTTCTTTTATGTAATCTTTGATAATGTGATGTATTTCTTGCTTCAAACACTACTTACCATCATTGCAATATAGTGTGAATGTCCCCTTTTTATCCTCACACATGCTGGAATTTTTTCCTGTTATTTTTTGTCATGCATGTATATTTTCCTTCAATAACCTTCCCAGCATGAAGTGATGGGAACATATCCACCTAGTCTACTCATTTGGAATGTATTTTGTTTGAGTGTATTTAGTGTGCTGCTAATGAGCAATTATCTAGATTTCACAACCCCCCCACCCCCCCCACCTAAACTCACTCCAAATAGTGTGCTGCTAATGAGCAATTATCTAGATTTCACAACCCCCCCACCCCCCCACCCCCACCTAAACTCACTCCAAATAGTGTGCTGCTAATGAGCAATTATCTAGATTTCACAACCCCCCCCCCCCCCCCACCTAAACTCACTCCAAATAGTGTGCTGCTAATGAGCAATTATCTAGATTTCACAACCCCCCCACCCCCACCCTCGTTAAAATTTGCTGGAATGTTCTGTGGTGTTGATTTGTCTAAAGCAAATATATGTTGCACTTTGCAAAATGCATGTGCACTCTACAAGTGCATTTGTTCCAGTGCTTTAGTAAATGAGCAGAAGCTCTGCTGATTTCCATCATCAAATCATATGCAAGCCTCAAAGTGTTTTCATTAATTGCCCTTGCATGTGATTGTGTACTCCTTGCAACATGAATGCCTTTTTACATTACCTCATTTACTGTAAGCTGGTTAGCAACTGCACCTGCAGAGTGCGACAACTGCAGTCTTGTAGCCTTTTTAGTCCCTAAATTCCTGCGTGTCCTAAAAGTAATTTTTTTTAGGGATTTCACAACCCCCTAAAATGTAATCAATGTTCCATCAGAGGGGGTGAGCAATCTGATAAGTGTGCCTTTCCATATTAGTTATTCCAGAACAATTAAATTATTGAATGTTATACTGATGCTGGGGAATAATGTTTTTAATTGTCTAATTTTCTTGCAATGTTAGCTTCAAAATTAATTGATTTTGGTTTTCTTGTTTGATTTCCCAGTTTCCTTCAACGCCACAGGAATGGCAGACTGTGGCATCCCATTTTGCCAGCCGTTGGGACTTTCCCAATTGTGGAGGGGCTATAGATGGGAAACATGTCCACATTGTGCCACCACCCCATTCGGGGTCATATTATTTTAATTATAAGGGGTTCCACAGTATTGTTTTAATGGCGGTGGTGTCGGCACACTATGATTTTTTTATATGTGGACGTGGGGAAGAATGGCCGGATGTCGGATGGAGGAGTATTTGCCCAGACGGAGTTCTGCCAGCGTCTCCAGAGTGGTGGCCTGGGATTGCCACCTGATGAGGATAACGTGGAAGGACTCCCCTTTGTCTTCATTGCCGATGAAGC